>NC_142064.1:86357500-87565000 GCF_059756535.1 Pantherophis guttatus | reverse complement strand
ATACACATATTCCTATACGTTCATATATAGGCACCAAACAGAGCAATGGAGGATATATTTTGTTACTACTGTTTCTATGCGTAATTTTTTGAGAGAGACACAGGAGCAGTAGGAGGGAAAGCGGTTCTAGAAACTACTACTTATAGGTGTTTGCTGTTGTAGAATATATAATTCTTAGTTTAATTTTCCTATGCATAGGACTCTTCTTTCTTTACACAGTTAAAAACATTCTAGAAAACAAATTAGTAAGAGAGGGGTAGTGTTGCTATAAGTCCCCAAAACAATAGTAAGTGTGCATTGTACAGCAATGTGTAAAAAAATCAAAGCTGTTTGGGAAGGTGAGAAGAAAGGAATTTCCTCCTCCACCCTTGCTGTTGCTAAATTGTAATCTAATATTGCTGGAAAGGCGGAAGGGAGGAGTTAATAGAGAGGTTGCACTTATCCTCAGAATGTACTTTGTGTGCTCATTCTGAAGGTCTTTAAGGCAACAGGTCTTACCAAAGTGTCACAGCTGATGGAAAAGCTATTTGAATGAAGGGAGGGGCATAGGGGACTAGGCCAGGGATTGAATTACTTGAGCATTTAGTGCTGTGAATTTTAGAGTCTTCCAAGCAATTTTAGAGTGTTTGGTCACTTATTTCATGGTTCAGTGCCAGTTAAAATCGCAGTTCACTCATATGTCCATAAAAAGCTACATCTCAAAAGAGATACCAGAAGCATTGGTTCACCATATGAGGGAATAAAATTAATGCAAATATGAAATCTCATGTGATTGTCCAAAATTTCATGTAATACTTCTGAATGATACCGGATGCTTTTAACTGGACATAGGAGCTCTCCGGCAACCAAAGCAGTAATCTCAAAATATAGTCAATACATTGATGTGGCTACGTTGACAAGTTTGGGAACTTAAGAGAAAAGTATTGTAAACATGAAAATATGAAGAGAAATTATTTCCTTATTGTTGCCAAGAAAAGTATGTAGACATACCCATTTGGTCACCAGACTCAAAGGCGTCTTTATCTTGTATTCAGCTAAAAGCTTCCTTAAGTAGGACATCCTTATCTGCTCTTAAAAATAGCAGATGCAGATTTGACTTGCAGTCTACTGCTGCATTTGTTATAGAGGTGTGTCCAGAATTTCTCCCCTCTACCACACATGGAAATATCATCCAGTTTTTCCGCATTCCTGCCAACACATTGGTGAGATATTGCTGTAAGTACTACCTAACAGTATCAGTTTGAGATACAATCTATACATAAAATTTTCTGAATATTGTTTGATATTTTCTGTGACTGTTCCATGTAGTTTCTCATGGCATTTTAAAGCAATTTTAGCTGGGCTAAGTTTGTTTCCTACTATATTACCTTTAAATAATAAAGGCAGGTGATACATATAAATAAATAAAGCAATTTGTCAATATTTGGTTTGTAATCCTTAGGCTGTAGGTACATGTCTTATAGAATACTTATGGCTTGTTAGAACAAGCTAGCTAATGCGTTGTTAACATGCTACAAAAAGATTGCATATCTGTGTACAAAAATAAAGTTGCCTAAAAATGTCTGGTTCTACATATGCATCACATTAGCATAAAGAAGAATATCTGAACCTGTAGCTATTATAATATAGGATGAACTTGAGTACTGAAATATATATCTTGCCTTTCCTTTAAGAGCTCAATACAGCATTCAGATCAAAAGATAGGCATACGTTTTGCTATTATTATTAGATTGGGTAATATTCTGATATGTCATTTGTGATTTACCATTGTGTAACATATAATTAGAAGAACTGTAATTACCATCTAGCTGTTTTGAACAAATCATGATATATTGGATTGACATAGCATTATTTGACTAACCATGAATATTGTGCTTCTTTCCCATCCCTACTGAAAACTTTTGGATTAATCTCTAGCTACAAATCAGGATATCAGTCTTACCATTATTATCAAGTACTAGCTGAATGCCTGTGCTCCGCTACGAAACTATGTGATTGTGCTTGATAAATCAACACTTATAGCTTGAAAATTAATGAGTAGTTACTATCGGCTTCTCCTCACCCCTTCTCTCCGTCAGCCTTGCCCCACAGAAGCCTATCCTATCCCCTTCTCTCCCTCAGGATTGCCCCACAGAAGCCTCCCCTATCCTATCCCCTGCTTGCTGCTGTGAAACTCAAACTCAAACTCAAACTCCTCTCCTCTGCTTGTTTTTACATTTGGAACAGATTTCTTTTCAGGTGGGGAGGGGGAGTAGAACTCCTTAGCATCAGAGCATGTTAATAATAATATAGGAAATACCAATGCTCTGATGGTCATTTCGAAAAATTGTTTCTTATTGAGCACCTAGAAGACAAGAGGAACATACGTGGCAAATTTCAAGTTTGTGGGCTTTACGGTTCTAGAGATTTTGTGATGATGTGTGAGTGGTATTTTGCTTTTATATATATAGATTGGTAGTCCTCTGATTACAACTGTAGTTGGCTCAGGATTGCCATCACTAAGCAATGACATCACATGACTGCAACATTTAACGATAATAACCCAGACAGTTCCAGTTATCATAATTCAAAATGCAGGTAGTCCTTGACTTACGACTACAATTGAGCCCAATATTTCTGTTGCTAAGTGAGACAGTTGTTAAGCGAGTTTTGCCCCATTTTATGACCTTTCTTGCCACAGTTGTTAAATGAATCACTGCAGTTGTTAAGTTAGAACCACGGTTGTTAAGTGAATCTGGCTTCCCTATTGATTTTGCTTGTCAGAAGGTCACAAAAGGTGATCACATGACCCGGGAGACAGCAACCGTCATAAATATGAACCAGTTGCCTGGCATCTGAATTTTGAACATATGATCATGGCAATGGTGCAATGGTCATAAGTGTGAAAATGGCCATGTCATTTTTTTCAGTGTCGTAACTCCAAATGGTCAATAAATGAATATGGATATTGATATGTAAGTGTATATGGCTCATTAAGCAGGAAGTGGATGGAGTGCCAGGTAAGGAGTATAGCGTTGCAGCAGGATTGTGTAGCAGACCCAGCACAGGCTGTGTGCAAATTTGGGGTGGGGGATGCTGCAATGTGGTACAAGTGGCACAAGTGTCAGGAAGGCCGGGGGAAGAGCAAGAAGTGTGTAAGCACAAGGAGGCCCAGGAAGGAGATCACTAGTGGGTATGTACATGTGTATGAGTGCAAGAAGGCCGAAGAAAGAGAATGTGGATGCGTGCAAGCATGTGTGCAAGCCCAGGGTGGCTGGGAAGAAGAGTGCAGGGTGCATGTGAGCAAAAGGGGAAAGGAGGGCATAATGCGTGCGAGGGTTCGTAAATGTGAATTTACCCAAATTCTGTTCATATGATCACCAGATGTTACTTTGTGTAACGGAACATTTGCAAGAAAACAACCAAGCTCAAAGAGCACTAAGGACTCCATAATTTGACCAAACTATGTATATTCTCTTCTAGTAGTAAAGATTTTTATGTTTAGCTGTTAAGAAAGGCAAATTAATTTAACTGTATTATGCGATCAGGCTATCCTATAGAAAATTGTGGTTGTGTTCTCATTCCTGAGATGATAAACCAGCTAAAGTTTATAAAGTTGTAAAGCTGTATTACATCCGCTTCTGTGTCAAGTCTTGAAATTACGTTGACACATCAGATATCACATCAGAGCTCTGTAACCTTCAAATCAGTTGAACTCATTGCATTCATATTTCTGCTTCTCTTATTGCAATAAGAAATAGTGGCAGTAAGGAGAGTTTTTCTTTTCAATATAGGTTACTAATCCCTTAAGTCTTCTTAATGGAAAAATCACTTGGCTATAATTAAATCTCACAGCCCCCGGACATAAAGAAAAAAACAAGTCATAACCACAAGGGAATACAATTAAAAGATTCCGTTCCTAACTTATTAAAATAAACAGTGCAGCATGGTTTTGTTCAGATGTGGGAATGTGTGACATATTAAACCTACACTTCCTTAGTTTGGGTGGGATAACCTTTTACGGATGCAGCATTAATGAATTTTTTTGGGTGGTAGAGGGAAGGAACCAAATTAGAGGAAATGTTAGAATTTCCTTAGAGTGTCCTGGATAATGATGACAGGAAACTGTTGTTTTAAATGGCTGGAGTGCCTCATGTAACCTCTTTGACACAGATTCTTGCAGGAAAGTTTGAAAACATTTTATATTACAACAGCACTGCTATTCTAAATCTGACATTAAGAGAAAAACAACTATTTATTCACTGTTTACATGTTATTATATCAAGCCATGGTTTGTTTTAACTGCTTTAGTGAATAAATTATAAGGATTAAGTTCACATAATATTCAAAACCAGGTTGGCTGGTTGGTTTTGTGGAAATCTGAGTAGTGGAAGTTCACAATTTTCTGTACAAAATAGTTAAATTCATGTTAAATATTTTTATAGCAGCTTCAGCACAGTTCTACCATTTGGTACAGTACATCTAACCTAATCTAAGATGGTGCACATGTTATAGGGCGTGTCAAATTTTTCAACTTTCAATTTCCAAACATTGTGGGGGGGGGGGTGCTCAAAAGTTGTGACATGCCTTGGGGATTGTGAAGATATTTTTGGTTACTTTAATATAATTTAGATGTGCTTGGTAAGTACGGTAACTACATAAATATAACTTAACATTTTGTTTCATTTATAATTTATTCTAAGCAAACATTGCTGCATCCTCCCAGAAAAGGTAGCTCTTTTACAGCACTCACCACGAATGTTTTTAATTGGTCTAGGCATTCTCTGAATGCAGGGTCACATGTTCTACAATTGACTTTAGATTCTGTAGATAGGAGTGTCAAACTGGCAGCCCACAGGCCAGATGCGTCACACGCAGGCCACGCCCACCCCAGCGAAAGCAAAAACGTCGTGATACGTCACGTGACATCAACGTGATGCATCGAGTTTGAAACCCATGGTATAGAAGATCCAATTTTTTGCTACTGAAAAGTTAGTCTTTGAATGAAATGAATCATCAACTTAAATTCTATGACTCTGATTTGATGACAGGGCTGACTCAGATAGTGAACCATCCCAGGAGAAATAACTATGTGGCCTAGCAATGTGCAGTCGTAAACTCTCTGGTCAGATGGGATATGATACTCCCTCCCACCCCCAGTTCCCACAAAGATGACTCGGAGGCTGTCACTTGCTACTTTTCTTTTTTTAAACCTATTCAAACCATTGTGGACATTTATGGACATTGTTGGGAGGATGCTAATCCATCTTCATTCCTTTCTTCCACTCCCCATGTAGCCAAAGGGGGTAAAAAGTAAAAGGAAAGGGGAAACTGCATTCCAAGAAGAGCTTCTTTTGGAGAGGCTGCATTTCTTTGTGCTGGTAAGAGGAAGGGAAGATCAATTCTCTTCCTGTTTGTGTGATATGGCTGACTTAAGTTAGTTTAGCCTCAAGCTTGGGGTTGCTTAGCCCTGAAACTAATCCTCCTTTCTTCTCAGACTCGAATAACACATTAACCTTCCCTTTTGATGCAGTTAAATTTGCTGTGCAAACACAACCAAAATTTGGAGCAGCAACACTTTAAATGGGGACTACTGGTAGTTTATAGCATGGAACTCTGTAACATCATATTGTCTTTATACAGCCTTCAACTTCAGCTCCTGTTGTTTGATCTGGACATTCTTAAAGTTCTTTTGTGTGGTACAGCCTTTAATTTCTACTGCAGGAAAGGGTCATGAGAGAGTATATCTAGGAAATGCTGTTTCCTTTCCTGTACGGGAGATTAAAATGCAACTGGGTTTCTCATTCTTTTAAAGTTTTGATTTGTTGCTGTTAAACTGGTTGAATTAGTAACACCACCCCAGCTTTCCTTGAATCTATACCAAAAATGATTTATTGTAGCCTTCTTAGCTTCAGAATGTAGTGTGCCAGGTGTGAATTTCCCATACTCTGCTAGGAAGATTCTAATGGAACATTTAGAAAGCATTGTTTTTTTGTCAAGTTTTAGAATACTGCTGACAGTATAACAAAAGCCTTAAGCTAGAATAACTACTAGTCTGAATAATTATACAGTAGCTTCTGTGATGTTGGGAGGACACACTCTCTCTTTCTCTCCCTGGAAATTGAATTGCTCTTGAAATAAATAGTTGCAGAAGTGAATGTTACGTCTTAGGTTTGCTGCTTTACAAAACAAAACAAAAGTAATATAAACACCTGGCTGCAATCATGCCATTTTCTATAATCTTTAGATACATAGGAAGCTTAGCTTTCCAAATCACCTTCTTTCTATCTAGAGTCTCTAGACCTTTTATATACTGTAGAAATGCCAGAGACCTCACTTGAGACTTCCTTCATGCAAATCATGTGCTCTAATTTCATGTAAGTATGATCAGGATCATAGCATGATTTCAATCTTATATCGGGTGAGATTTATTGTGCCCCCCCCAAAAAAAGCTTATAAGCATTACAGCTGTATAATACTTTGGAATTGATCCTATAAAGGTTCCTTTAGAACATGTATATTTAAGAGTCTAAAAGCGTGTCACCATTTATAAGTAAAAGGATGCTACCTAAAGAAAGCTTTCCTTGTTGGAGTTGCAACTGTATGCACCTTATAGATTTACCTTGGTTCAATGGTATTTTGACCAAATAATGGGATTTTTGTCAAATTTTTGAACTGAATATAAAAAGTGAATGAGACATTTAATCTATATAATTTGAGAACACATTTATAAAACATTCATCTACAACTTTTCACACCTATTTCATTTGCAGTAAAATTCATCTGATAAGTAATAGATGATTTCTTAAGGGCTGCAAATCAGCATTTTAAAACTTAAATTGTGAATATAGCAAGCAAGCATATTGTGGAAACTAGACAATATGCTAGATTTGCTGCCACGTGCAAAGTTACTGCAGAGAAGCAGGGAAGAAATGACATCTCATGTTTCACTTTAAATCCTTGGATTTTTGGAAGTTAAATGACCATAAAGGGAATGGCCTTCTGTGTCTGATTGGGCCATTACAATGGGTTGTGAAAGCCCTGATTTAATTGCCACATGGCTGGAAGGACTCTAATAGAGCAATTATTATAATAACTGTGTCTGCCTCCCATGGTCCACCCCTCCCAAGATGTAACAAATGCCTACCTAACTATGAAGCTGTTAGGGAAATTATTCCATTCCTGGATTCCCAGTTAATCCCTGTAATACTCCTATCCATGAAAAGACTCCTTATCTTAAATCACAATCTTTGGCTGCAGCAGCAGCTGTTTTCAGCCCTAATTGAGATTGCTGGCAGAGCAGGACCAAAAGATTTGCATGGCTGCAATGCTTGGAAACGTGATTTAAAGTTACAGTCTCCTCTCTGGCATCCTACAACATATTCCTGATTCCTGCATAATTTCTAGCCTGAGGATGTTGCCTGTCCCTAATACAGTTTTGTTTTCTGTATGCACAACTCTGCATCTTACACCATAACAACTTTAATTATAATGAATGTTGTTGTTTTAACTAAAGTTAATTTTTCTTAAGAGACCCAGTTTGGTGTAGTGACTAAGGGATTAGGCTAGAAACTGGAAGACCATGAATTCTAATCCTGCTTTAGGTCCAAAGCCAATTGGGTTACTTTGGGCCAATCAATCTCTCAACCCCAAGAAGGAGGCAATGGCAAACCACTTCCCAAAAAACTTCCCAAGAAAATTGCAGGGACTTGTCCAGTCAAGCCACTGACTCAAAGGCACCACCCCCTCCTCTTTGTTATTAGTGCTTGCAACGGCTGTTTGCTACAGGCTGAAGTATCACTGGGAAAATTTTACACCATTTGCCTCTGCTTAAGTGCTTGTTAAAAACACATTACAGCAACTGCCATTCTTCATGAACAAGTGGCTGTGGATGCTGGGAGTCCTGAGCATACCTGCAAGATACTATATTGAGAAAACTAGTATATAGCTGCTGTGATATAAGTGAACCTTGAAAGAGGTAATGTAAAATAAATTACCTGCTCATAAACTAAGAGAGCTGTAGTTAAAAATTTCCCAATATTCTTATGAGTGTTTCTGTGAACATTATGAAACATACCTTTTTAGCTTTTAACTTACAAATATGGAGATGATAAAGTGTAAAAATACCTGTATTTTAAGTGTGCTAAGAGAAACATAGGGAACTCTCCCTGATCATGTTTTATATACATCATAGAGTCTAGATCTGGTTTAACTTTTAGTCAGTCTGGAATTTTGAAAATGAATAAACAGAATTGCCCTTCTTTTTTTCTTGCACTGCTACTTGCTTTAAAAAGTGGGCTGCAGGTATTTAGTTCAACCCAGAGAAACTGGTAACTCTATCCAGGTCACACAGTAGCACAAGCTGGTGCTTAATCATTCATTTATTAGTGCTAAGGTTATTGTGCCTGAAAGACAAATGGCAAGAAATGGTGTCACTCTGTCTCAATGGACCACACTGAAGATGAATTGGACAAGGGTAATCTGTCTTTCTTGAATTTATCATATGTCTACTTAGAACTGAAACTCTGGCAGCTGTTTTACTCTCAGCATGGAAGTTATAGTTTTTGATTTCCTACAATTCTCTTTTAACAATTGATGTTTTTAAACATACAGATAATTAATATTAATTGGCAAAACAAAGTCCCATCTATAATCATAGCCATTTTCATTGTGCTGTCTATAATAAGTATTTATTATGGCATGGCTGAAAAATGAGTTCTCAATATAAACTTGATAATTTTTCTTGTCTTTGGCTTTCTACTGGAATGCTGCTACAATGACTGTGTCAAAACTTTTAACTGTGTTAAAGGTCTGGGTATATGTCTTCTGTTCAGAGATTTCAGACACAGTAGTCTTCAGATGTTTCATCCATACAGACATACTAATATAGTGTGGGGGGAAATGATTCTTAAATACTGCCATTTCTACTCGTGTAGTGAGTAAACACTATGTGCCTCTTCATAGTCTATGTAAAATGCTTGGTTTTATATAAGGTTTGTTTAAAGCCCATTGTAGTTTCATGTGTGTAAGGTCATATAATAGTTACAAGAATATGGTTCTCATATTGTATTAAGGTGAGTCAGGCAGAATGGTAGGTTACAGCTTCTCCTACTCTCTTCAGGGCCAGTTTTTGCTTCCAGCACATCTGCATAAATTTTGGGTTAGCAGTGAAAACAATTTGTTGCTTTCCTGGTCAGCAGCTGGTCAGCAGCTGGTTTTCCTGGTTGGCTATTTTGAACTAAAGGCTAAAATTCCAAAAGTTCCTTTCACTCTCTAGTTTCAGTCCTACTGCACCTGCATTTGAGGTTTTTAATTATGTTTTTGCTTCTTTATCAATCTGGAAGCTAAGGAAACCTTTAAAGGTAAAATTTGGCCTGGGGACACCAGCTCTTGGGCAATAGTTTGATGACTGTAGAAATACTCCATAGGTATTCCAAGTTTTTATCCTGTTGAATACTTCTCCCAGAGGTCTCTTATACAAATTGTAGTTGTTGCTGCTCTTTAAAACATTTTTATAAGGATAAGCCTCGGGAGAGGGAAGTAGAGTACTGAAAATATTGGTCCAGAAAAGTTAAATTACAAACTGGAAAAAAATGTGTTCTTTAGAGCTGAATATTTTTAATAGGCTTCTTCATATTATGCTTTTCTCCAGTATATTCTGAAGGGAGCTAATTCTTTTCTTTGATCCTAAAAGGAAAATGGACAAAGCTACATCACTTCGTTTTTTCTAAGGAATCCAGCATGTTTTTTCCCTCTTCATTTTCATTCACAATGGCTGTTAATAATAAAACTATGTTTTAGCTCTGCCAGGATAAGACACAATGAACATTGCACTCAGAAGTTTCCAACTCTCTGGTTCATTCATAGCTAAAACATTCGAAGCCTTTCATTATTATACAGTGTAATTTCCCACCTACCTTGTGGTCATCTGCATTGTGAGTACTCTGCTGCTTATAACCTAACTCATTCCGTTTAGCACTGGCACTGAGTATGACAGGATCTATTGTCCATTACAGGGAGCAAATATACAGTGAAAATGTTACTGTGAATGATGTTCTGTAAACCATGCTGGACCATAAAAGATAATTATGCTGTGTTTAATGTTTCTTGAGCTAGTGCAGTGTGAAATGGTTGCTCCTATTTTCATAATGATAATAGGGGTAAAATTCCCTTGAACTAAACTGGTCATCTGGTGATTATATAGATGGCTCCATGCAATTTTTTTAACAATAATACAGAAGTGATCTGCTATTGCCTTTTTTAGGGTTTGTTTTTACTTCTCAGTTTAGCATATAATTTTAGGATTTCCAGGTCCCAATCCAAGTAACTAACCAGGTCTGATCCTAGTTAACTTGTTGACATGTAGAGTTGGCTAGATGCTTGTTGCAAGCATGTTGCAAGTCATAGAAATTTGCTGAGTATTTTTAAAAATGCTTTATCCAGTATCTAGATTGTTCTTTTTTATTACAGCATCATCATACATTGATTGTATTCCAGGTGGTTTCATTACAGAATTCCTGTATATAAAGATTGTTTATATTTGTTTCCTGAGGTACTGGGATTGTCCAGGTGAAATAAAATCTGATCTAGTACTTATAAACAAAAGGAAATAATAAATTGATAAAGACTAAGGCAATTCCAACAGTTAACTATTGGTCAGGTAAGACCAACAGACTTTCACATTTTAAAACTGAAACAACCGTATATATCTGGGCTCACACAATACATAGACTAAAGTTGGTTCGTTTGGTTTCAACAAAGATTAAAAAATGTTATAATAGTACAACATTGGAAAAACACCTTAGAAAAGTGTTTTAAAATGTGTTTTTAAAGCAAATTCTAACTTTAATATCCGTGGTCTAATTAATAGATATAGAAATAAAAAGTAGTTTTGAAAGACTATTATTTTAGGAGATCAATTTCTTAGTATTTTAATAACTCTCTGGCACCGCTGAATTTTTATATTAAGACTAAGACGAACTCAGTTTGCTCACATCCTGTTTTCTAAATTACCAGATTTGTCTGGTGAGTTGTAAGTTCTCATTTAAAAAGGGATTATAAGTAAAACAACATCATGTGAATTATAAATAATAAAAATGTGCATTTTCCCTTTTAACATCAGTTGTTTGTAGCTTAAGACAGGAAGTGGAAAGGGAAAGGCTCTGCCTTAGTGAACTACTCAGTTGTTGATAAGGTCTTGTTCTGTATGACTTCATACATTCCTTCAGAGAAATGAGGTTGAAAGAGCTACCCTTGTACACAGCTGTTGTGAAGATTGTTTGGCGAATTGCCCTTCCTTTCCTCTTTTTTTTTAAAACAAGGCTGGATGCTCATGTGCCTGAGAAGTTCTAATTAGTATTTATATAATTTTTTCTATATAGTGTGTATGGAAGGTTTTTTTCTATATAAAGTTCATTAGTATTTATATAATTTTTTCTATATAGTGTTTATAGAAGTTTTTCTATATAAAATTATTTTACTTTTTCTTCACATGGGTTTTTTATTGTAATTTCATTTATTATTGGGATTTTTTTTGAAAGCTGGATATAAATGAATTTGAACTATGTTTGAATTAACTGTGCTTATATTTTTAAGATAATTATATTTTAAAGATGAGACAGGAATAGGTAAAGTCAATTATATGGATGGTTAAAGCTTCTTGTAAAGAAGTCTAAATGGATTGATACAATCATGTACTGTTTTGCTTGTCAGAATCTTGTGAATTTTCTTTCCTACATCAGAACAAAACACTAATAATATATATTTTCATGAATTTAGCGTAAGGTGACCAGATTTTAACATTGGTAAAGAGGGACATTGTGGGCGTGGCTTATTTTGTGGGCGTGGCTAGCTGGTCATGTGACTGGGTGGGCGTGGCTAGCTGGTCATGTGACCGGGTGGCCATGGCTATGTCTATAGGGTAAGGTGAACAGATTTTAACATTGGTAAGAAGGACACCATTGTGGGCGTGGCTTATTGTGTGGGCGTGGCTTGGAGGCCATGTGACTGGGTGGGCGTGGCTACCTGGTCATGTGACCGGGTGGCCATGGCTATGTGTATAGGGACTACTCAGAGGGCTGAAAAGTCATTTCTGACAGGTCCTCACACTTTTGACTGGTCCTCACACTTATGACCATCCTCACATTTATGCCCGTGCAGCATTCTTAACAACCATGTCACTCATTTCACAACTGCTTCTCTTCAACAAGGTGACAAGATAGGGCAAAAATGTAAAATGTGAGGACAGTCGTAAGTTCGAGGACTGGTCAAAAGTGTGAGGACCAGTCAAAAATAACTTTTTCAGCCCTCTGAGTAGTCCATATGCACAAAAGGACTAACCAGAGGGCTGAAAAAAGTCATTTCTGACAGGTCCTCGCACTTTTGACTGGTCCTCACACTTATGACCATCCTCACATTTATGCCTGTGCAGCATTCTTAACAACCATGTCACTCATTTCACAACTGCTTCTCTTCACCATGATGACAAGATAGGGCAAAAATGTAAAATGTGAGGACAGTCATAAGTTCGAGGACTGGTCAAAAGTGTGAGGACCAGTCAAAAATAACTTTTTCAGCCCTCTGAGTAGTCCATATGCATTAAAGGATTACAGCAATAGAGAGGGATGAAGGAATGGAAATTAGAGTAGGAGTGAGGGTAAGAGAGGGAGGAAGAGAGGAGGAGAAGGAGAAAGAAAGAGGAAGTAGGGAGGAGAAAAAGAGGGTGGGGGGAAGAGAAAGTAAGAAGGAAAGAAAAGAGAGAGGTGGTAGGTTTGAGGAGAAAGATTGCTGTACAATAAAAAAGATGAAAGGGAAGAAAGCCAACCCCAAGCAAATATAAAGATATTAAGATAAAGAATGAATTGTTAAACTTTAAAGAATAAAAGAGAACAAATATGAATAAATAGCAATAATTAGAAACACACATACAAACATACAATGTATTTTCTTTGAACAGAATATTTGGCTGGTTCACAAATTTAAACAGCGTTTAGTCATTTCAATTAAATTTACAATTTCTATATTTCCTTTTTGCCATATTTATTCCTCATCTATTTTTTAAAAAAACCAATATTACCCTTCATCCTCATCTCTAATCTTAATCAAATTCAATTTTTCCCTTCTATTCTATATTATACCCCTTCCCATTGTCATCTATTTTTATATCCATCCTCACATTGTTTAATTATGTAATTATGTAATAGTTGTTTAATACAAATTCAACATTTTAATATAAATCAATTAGTTATAAAACTATCTTTTTTGTATATTAATCAATATGAACATGAATATTCCAATTATTTCCATGCAATCCAATTTCTTACAAATCAATTAATTATATTTACCAATAATAATAAACCAAATAATTTCCCCCATATATTCCTCTGAACCACAACTTAACCATTTCTGCTTTCAACACAATATACAATTAATAGTATCTCAATTATTACAATTCCCTAGTTAAATACAGCTTTTTTTCCTTTGTGTTTTAAAATCTTGAACTCTCCTCCTAAATTTCCCATTGTTTGCAGTTTTTCACCTACCTTTTTTGGGGAGGAAAAATAAAAATAAAAATAAATCTCTCTCTGCCTCATTTTGTCACGCTGCACCAAAGACCCTGGTTTCGGTTTCGTTTCTGAAGCTTAGCTAGGGGGAAAAAAAACTGCTTTACACTGATTGCCTGTAGGGCGGCCCTTTGAAGCCCCGGGCAAGAGTTTAAACAGTTTTTTCTTCTTCTAGCCATCAGCTGGGGCTCAAGAAAAATCGGGACTTTTTTGAAACGCCGCGGGACGCGGGACAAATTGCTCAAAAGCAGGACTGTCCCGCCAAAAGCGGGACGTCTGGTCACCTTAATTTAGCGTTATATAACATTGCTTATTTCCAATGAAATTAAAAATACTTGCTTCTTTTGTAGCGGCAAGTTATGAACATAAATAGGAGTAGTTTAGGAATGTCATATAAACAATTTTATATATACCCCACATGGAACATTATAAATTGATATAGTTTCCTTACAGCTGTTTCTGCATTCCTAAATTGTTTGTCTTGTGATGGTAGCATTCAAGATCAGCAAATCCTCAGGAAAATGCAATTTAAAAAAAAAAAAACAGTATGTGAAGAGCCACATTTTGAAGTCTATCTTTCCTCCTTTTTATATTCTAATTTATTCAGAATCATTATTTGCAGTTTTCTGTAATGAGACACATAACGGGAGGATTTAGTTAATCTCCTGGGTTCTGTGAAGTTGAGAAGAAAGAAGTGAACTCTATGAAGATATATGTTTGTTCATCTTTCTGTTCATCAAACCAGATTCAATGGTATGAATACAGTTATGTTTGCTCCATTTTAGCTATGATTTGCCTATATAACACAATTTGGCATTCAATTTGAAAACTTTTTAAATAAATTATTTAACAGTGCTAATATAATGGTAACCTAGCTATGATTAATAAGGTAGAAGAATGGACAATAAACTCATGAGCTTTCAGGCTACATAAAAAAGCTTTTAAGTGTATACTAGGAGTGATGAAAGGCATTAGATTACATAATAGAAATTTGTAGTGTCATAAGACTGCCTTTTGGATTGGAATTTTCTTATGAACTCATGAGTTTTTACAGTAGTCCTCAAACTTTAGTGACTGTTCCAAGATACAACAGTACTGAAAAAACTGACTTATGACTATTTTTCATACTTACGACCATTGCAAGCATCCCCATGGTCACCTGATTAAAATTTGGATGCCTGGCACTGCCTCATATTTATGACGGTTGCAGTGTCCTGAGGCCATGTGATCACTTTGCAACCTTCTGACAAGCAAAGTCAGTGGGGAAGCCAGTTAACAACTGTATTACTAACTTAACAACTGCAGTGATTCAATTAACAACTGTAGCAAGGAAAGTTATAAAATGAGGCAAGACTCACTTAACAACAGAAATTGTCGGTTCAATTGTGATCATAAGTCAAGGACTACTTATATTTTACAGTGGCACCTTTTATATTTGCACTCATTGACTTTGTAATTCAGTAATTATTTGGCAGGCAATTAGGTTAGGTTAGACAATTAAATTAGATCAGCTGAATCCAGTTTTCTAAATACCTTTGATGTGTTGAGCTTGTCATTCTCACATTATATATTGGTTTTGTTCGCTGGAAATTTGGGGAGAATGAAGTCCCAACATATGAAGCATGCCAGATGACAGAAAGGTGACTTAGCTTACTTCTATTTAGCATCCTTTTCTTAATATTACTATGGTTTGTGGCATGCATGTAGAGATAATGATTTCCTTTTGCCTTAAAAAAGAGGGTGGGTGAGTCAAGATATTGCAACAGCTGCATGTTCCTTTGGATGAATAACAAAAATGGGAAGCATTTCAGACTCTTCATTCCATGCATAACAATGCTTGCAGATGGGAATGGCCAGCAAAGTCAGAGAATTTTTCCTACCATCAGTACTTATGTAAGCTTCCACTTCATCTCAGTAAAGCATAACTAGGTGACCCACAGTGTAAGGTACTGTATCTTTGGACAGCTTTTTGGCCACTTTTAAAGGGAAAGACACAAAGCTTTGTACCTTTGCTGTAATCAGTATGTTTCTGATCCATGAAGTTGCTTATTGCCTAGTCATCGCTTTAAGTTGACATTGCAGCCATGTAGTCATAGAACTCATGAAGAAAAAAATATAATTAATTGCAGCATTTTGCCATTCAGGCAAAAATTCTTTAGAAGGTGACAGATGCACAAATTAACATAAAGTATTCTTTAAGCTTAAGGCCATATCAGTGGATATTGCTAGCTTATCAAATTATTTCCTTACAAAATCATCTTTGGAAAAGCAAACTTGCACTTTGTTATTTCAGCTGATGCTTGGTACACATTAAGAAAGCATGGGGCAAACAAGCATCACATGAATTTGCTGTGAGCTGAGCAACTGTTTTTAAGCAAGGCTGAACAAGAATTATGTGTGTGTAGCATTTGTGCTTGCAATACAGTATTAGGTTCATATTAGGAACTATTTAGGCCCTTCGCAATATATTTAAGGAGGCTTTCTGATGTTATTCTATAATTGGTTTGACTGCCGAGCAAAAATATAGTTCTGGCTTTTGCCAGAATTATGTTAGGTGTTATTTTTAGTGGTGGTTTTATTGTACACTTTATTTTTCTTCTATTACTGTACTTCTATTTTTATTGTAAAGTTGCTCTGGGAAAATTTTCTTGAAGGGCAGGATATAAATAACAAGAATAATGTTTGTTTACTTTTGGCAAGTTCAGGAAATTTATCCAGTTGCAGATACTTTCTATTATGACCAAACATTCCTGTTCACAGAAGGTTTAGAGTGCAAAGATGGTTGGGAACAATAACCATTGAATTCTGAGTGAGTTATTTCTGAAAAATATATAAAGCTGTACATGTAACTTACCATATTTTTTGGAGTATAAGACGCACCAGAGTATAAGACGCACCTACCTTTTTTGGTGAGGAAAAGAAGAAAAAGAAATCTCCCTCTGCCTAATTTTGCCTCGTTACAGCAAACAGCCTGCTTTACTTTCATTTTCAGCATAGCTTGATTAGCACAAGGAAAAAAAAATCTGCTCCAGCAATGTACCTCTTTGCAGTAAGCAGCAGAGCCCTGCGCAAAACAGCTGAGAGCAAATCAGCTGAGAGTCGGGAGGCCGATCCAATTAAGTTGTGCTAATTAGTCTGTGCTGAGGCTGAAAGGAGCTGTTTTTTCTTGCTGTTTGCTTGCAAGGAGGTAACTGCTGCAAGGCAGAGGCCAAAGGGTGGGGCCCAGTGGGTGGGCAGGGCTACATTCGGTGTATAAGACGCACCTAAATTTTCACCCCATTTTAGGGGGTGGGGGGAAAGGTGCGTCTTATACTCCGAAAAATATGTTATGTTCTGTCCTGTCCTGTTTTCCAGTCCCCTAAACTGTAGAATCTCAGCTACATGGCTAGTTTTGGATGTAATTATTTTGGTTGCATAGCGGTTAAGACGTTGGGTTTGTCAACTGGAAGGTTGGCAGTTTGAGGCCCAAGTATCATGTGATAGAGTGAGCTCCCACTCTTGCCTCATCTCCTGCCCACCTAGCAGTCCGAAACCTGAATTCAAAGCTGTTTAGCAAATTTCACAGGCAGCCTAACCTTAATATTAAATTTCCAATCGGCTTCACTTTTCAAAGAAAATCTTTGAAATATTTTCATAGAGCCAAAATTAGCTAAAGAATCTATGGCAACATTGTTCCACTGCACACCTGACTTAATCAAATACACAGATTGAAACATCCAGAATTATGCATCTTATTAACCTCTGCCTAATCACATACATTTGATGGACAAACATATCAAACTTATTAGAAGAAAAAACAGGAATCATCTACAATGTACAGTGTAAAGACTGCAACAGCCACTATGTAGGACAAACAGGCAGAAGACTAACAGAACACACCCATGAACACCAATTAGTACCCAAAAAACTTGATGAAAAATTTTAATTTCACAACATATGGACAGACTTAACCATAGTTTCAACTGGGAAACTGTGACATCCTAGACCAGGCATCCTCAAACTATGGCCCTTGGGCCGGATACGGCCCACTGACACAATGTACCTGGCCCACTCAGTGGTGGGATTCAGCCCTGCCCCCACCACCACCACTCCCATTCACTCCTCACATGGCTGGCTTTTCCTGGCTGATGTGGGCCTGGGGAAGAGGTGCCCCTCCTGCTGAGGCTGCCAGAGGGCGTGGGGGATGGCCAGGGACTGGCAGCAGGGACTCGGCAGCTGGCCCTCCAAGAAATAGGCATGGTGGCGGCAGCACTTGCATTGGCAGCAGGCAGAGGGGCGGAAGTGGGTGAGGCACGTGATGTGGATCACGCGCCTGCTTCATCCCATGTGGCTGAGACAAGGCATGTGGTTGCTCGACACATCCAGCCCGCGGGACTGCATTCCTCTCCCCTGTTCTCTGCCTTTGGCTACTGCTCCCACTGCGCGCGAAGACAAGGTGAGGAGGGTGTGGGGCTGCTGTTGCCTACTCCCTCCCATCTCTTTTGGCTTGCGGTTGGCGATCAGGTCACTGCTGGTCATCTCCTTGGCCCCCTCGTGAGTCTTGCCCTTGGCCTGTGCATGAAGGGTGTTCCCCTCATGCACCCAACTGCAGCAGTGGGTGCACGAGAGGGGCACTTTGCCTGCAGGAAATGGGGGAAAGTGCGGCATTTCCCCATCTGCTACCAAACCGAACACACAGCGCCTGGTCGGACTTCCATCAAGTGTTGCAGGGGGCAGAGTAGGAAGCGGTGCCCACCCCAAGGCTGGAAGAAGAGGGCCCTTGAGCCCCAGCCACCAGTTTGGGTAGCACCCTGCCGACTCGCCCGCTCACATGGAAGGAAGCCTGGCTACTCATGAACTACGCCTTCCCAGAATTTGGCTCCGGGGGCGGAGACGGCTGTCCTCCTTCAGGAGCGGGCAGCCAAGCAGAAGGACAGGCAGCCAGGAGAAGCTGAGCAGATGAAGGCAGGGAGAAGGCAGCAGCTGTTGCAGCGCTCACTCCCTACCTCGCTTGCGTCTCACCAGCCCCACTTTGCCAACAGGCACACGAGCTTGGAACGGAGATGCGGTGGGGTGGCTGCAAGGCAGAAGGCTGCCTTCAGTCCAGGGAAGGGACGGCAGGAGGAGCTGCATCACTCAGGCACCACCCCAAAAGCGCTGTAGAGCTTGTGCAGGTCCATTAGGCCACTGCCGTCACCAAGGCAAAGTCGCCAGCTAGAAAGGCCGATTAGAAGTGGTAAAAACACAGCCATTTCCAGCAGGCAAAAGGTGGCCCCTGCGAGCGGGGAAACCTCGATCCCCATCAGCGCTATGGCCGCCCAAGTCCAGTTGGGATTGTGTTCCTTACCCCCATCTCTGCTGGGCCTGGGCTCCGATGGGGATCTGGCTTTCCATACTCGAGGTGACCACAGCCTAATGGACCTGCGCAAACTGCTGACAGCCTCGGTGGTGCGTGAGGGGAACGTGCCTTTCTAACTGGTCTCTTCGCCTCCTTTGCGCTGCACAGGTCTGCCAAGTGGCAGCGGAGTTGCCACCCAGGAGCTTCAAGGGTTGGAGACCCTCCAATGATGTGCCTCCTTCACCAGGGCTGTTCGGCAGGGAGAGCAGAACCCCACCCTGTCCTGCGAGGCAGCAGCTCCACAGCACTTTCGGGGCACTGCCTGAGTGACTCAGTTTCTTCAGACGAAGCCCCGAGGCTGTAGTCTATTCCCTTGACTGAAGGCAGCCTTCTGCCTTGCAGCCTCCCCCCACCCTGCCGCACCTGCATTCCAAGCTCATGCACCTGTTGGCAAAGTGGGGCTGGTGACACGTGAGCGAGCTAGGGAGTGGGCACAGCAACAGCTGCTGCCTTCTCTCCTTGCCACTTGCTGCCCGTCCTTCTCCCACTCGGCTGCCCGCTCATGAAGAAGGACAGCCATCTCCGCCACTGGAGAGGGAGGCGGCAAGGGCTGGCTGTCCAGTGGATCAGCGCTGCTGAGCCCCCAACTTGGGGCTCTCTCACCACATCCACTCCAAACAATCCCTGCCCGGTCAGATGTGCGGGTTTGGCACGTACGGAGGAAGCTCTGGCCAGTGAGATTCGAAAAGCAGATTGAGACTGCTGTGATGCGAATGGAATGGAATTCAGCAAGGTTTCTCTTCCCCACCCGCATTTGCTCTTCTAGGAGACTTTTCTTTCCTGACAGAGAGATGAGAGAGAGCTAGAGAATGGAATGGAATGGAATGGAATGGAATAAAACACTCCCAGGAGGAAAACAAATTAAAGTTTAATTTGTGTGTATTATTTAATGGTCTGTTAACTGGCAAAATGGATGCTAAATTGGCCATGTCCACCAAGCCACGTCCACCCAGTCACATGGCCACCCAGCAATGCCCACCTAGCCAGTCCGCCCCCCCGAGGGACCCTGAAGTGGCCCCCTGTTCAAAAAGTTTGAGGACCCCTGTCCTAGACCAAGCCAAGTCTAAAAACATTAGGGAATTTCTAGAAGCCTGTTACAAATCAATCAACAATAGACACACAGACATAAACAATATCTACATACTGTGCAAATGAGACAATCAACAACCAAAAAGGGAACAAAAAGACCAAATATATCCCCACCAGCAATAAACATCCAGATGTTAATTAAGACCAAGATCAACATCAATCAACACCAAGATCAACCAACAATCAACAACAATACTCCAATCAAGGAACTGCCATACAAGCTAACAGTAAACAGCCCAATCAAAGAACCACTAAGACCACTTCCACCAACACTGGCTGGACCAGCCACTAGAAGATAAATTTGAGAGCAAACCCCACTCCCTACTTGCACTGATGATGTTACCTAGTTTGGGTAATGAAATGTCTGCAAGAAAACAACCAAGTTCAGAAAGCACTAAGGACCTCTCAAAGAAAATATCCTGCCTGCTTTGATATCCTCTCTATATAATGAATGTACATCAAACTCTTTACTCACACCACTCTCTTAACTAAAGTAAGCCTCTACAAACATATACATGTATTGAATCTCTTAACATCTGATATCATCTCAGAATTATTAGAAATATTCAAGCAAAAGCATACAGTATTAATTGAAAATGTGAAGGTGAGGGAGGCGGTCTTTGCCCATTCTCATTGCCATAATATGAAGCACGGGCCAGAAGATTTTTGTTGTTCTAGGATCAAAAGTTGTTATAATTCAGAGGAGAGAAGACTGATTGAATTATATTTTTGCACTCTGATGTTGAGAGAAAGTACTAACTGGATCATTATTTGATTTACTTGCCAAAAGTGAACATGATCACATAGCTATCATTCTCTCAAAAAACTCTGGCAGGCATAGAGTGAGAAACTGATGCCTTTTTTTCAGCCGAAATGTTATGGTGGGCCTTGTTGCTGCTTCCATTGTCTGTCACTTTGTATGGTCGCCTCTGAGTCCTCATGTGCTACAGATTCTTGGACTTTAGCCCTATGGTCCAGTCTTACCCGTAGCACTGAAAGGACGGTAGGATAAAATAATTATAAATACTTGCATGTGCTTATTTATATAAGATTTTGGGGCACTAATTCTGCATGGTCTCAACCCACTCCTGAGCTCTGATTGCTTGATCAGTATCAATACATTAAACCACCTATATGCAGTTTTATGCTGCTAGACTAGAACACATAACTTTTTCTTCCTGCATGCAGTAAAATAGTTGTTGCTTTAGATATTCTTTCTTGAGTCGAGGGAAAACAGCAGAGTTCCTTTTCTTGGAGTCTACAATAATTTCCTCTGCTAAATATTTAATTTCCTCCTTCATCTGATCAAACATTTCCTCTGATTTAGCATTAACTGGGATTAATATAAAGCTTTATGAAAACTATTGTTGCTGCATACATATATCCTATTTAATAATAAGTCTGTTAATAAATATTTTAAGAGTATTCACAGTGGGTACTCCATAGTACAGTTAAATTGGTGTGAAGACTGGGGAGACTCATTTATAAAGATTCTTCAGAGAAGATAGTTTGAGATCACCAGTGATAATAATGTTTATGTCTGTATGCTCTCTGGGAATAAATGAATAAAGTAAATTGGATTTTACAAACCTGTTATATTGCTTCCTGAAGATTGTTTTAAACCTCAGTAATTGTTTTTTTTAAAATGTTGAGATTGCCCTGTCAAATAAAGAAACTCAACATTTGGGTGGTCCAATAAGATCACAATTCTTAGACTACGCTGCCTCTCTTTTTCTACATTACTACCAAGGTTTATCTTCTAGTTTTTATTAGCTAGAGATTTATGCCGCCTTATAAATTTTACTTTTTAAGACTAGAAAGATTGGATCCTTTATTAAAGTTTGTTGAAGGAAATTATTTAATGCTTGAAAACTGGGCAGTGTCAGACAGATCACAGTTGATTTAGTTAACTTGGCTAAGTTAAAAAAAAAATATAATGGAAATTTATTTGCTTAACCCCATGCCAGAATGGTAGAGAGAACGATGAATACACAAGTCAGACATTTGCTGCACAAATGATGGCTTATTGCAACACTGAAACTAGCCATACTGTTGGCCATCAAAACCACAGCGTCAGGAAACCGGAGTGTGAAGGGTTGTCATCCTATTTTTCAGTAATTGAATTTGAGCTAAGCTCATCCCAGAAAAAAGCCTCTTAGTGAATTATTTATTCAGTGCCTCTGAGTGTAAATGTGATGCTTGTTACTCCTGCTTGTAACTGAGGCACAAGAGGCTGTAGAGAAACATAACTTCAAAATATATCCCATGATTAGTATTCCCAGTCATCTACAAAGCAGAGATTTTGTATGTCTTTCATCATTTGTTATACGTAGTAAAATTGCCAAAGATGTTTAGATACACAACACCATGGCAAATTCTCTGCCTGGCAATGGAACGAGATTTAAGGGTAAGATGTTAATTTTCTCTTAATCTTGTTTGTTTGTTTGTTTTTTTAAGATTAATTTGAAATGTTGACATGTAACTTTTGGGGGTAGCGGTTTTAAAAAATTGGTTCAATGGAAACAATTTTTTCCTATGTGCTTCTATATTAGACAGTTTTAGATGTAAAATAAATAAAATAAAAATGAACAAATATAAATAAAATACATAAAATAAACAAATGAAAATAAAATAATTAAAATAACTGCAGACGTACTTATTTTAAACTTGAAAATACATGTGTAGATGTGAAATTGTTCCTTTCAATTTCAAAAGAAATAAATGAAAAAAAGGGAGGAATTGTGTAGTAGCACATCTGAATATTGGACACTTGCGCATTGCAATTGAGAGCTAAGCATCAGATTAACTGCATCCTCAAGTTTATTGTTATTTTATTCTAGCATGACCACTGAGAATCTAACTCCTCCTCTGGTTTGCATAACTTCACCCCATTCAATCTGTACCCAATCCATTCAGAGTTTTGTCTTTGGTTCACAAGGGCCAGAAGCTTGTTCTCCCAAAATAAGCACACTCTCTTAATCTTTTGTGATCAACATACCAATAAGTGAGCAAGGTTGAAATGGGTTGTGAACAGGATCAGTGCCAGCATTCAAGTCCAGAGTCACTTCACATGTGTTTTCTCCCTTATAGACACATTCTTCTCTCTCTCTCTCTCTCTCTCTCTCTCTCTCTCTCTCTCTCTCCCCCCCCCCCCCATATATAGCAATCTTGTTTCTTGGGTATACAAGCAGGCAAGCACCATCCACCTATTTATCTTTATAAACTCATCCATTGATCTTCGCACATAAGCAAGTGCATATATAGCATTCATCCATTATTCATTTTCTTTGTTTAGCTGACTCATCCTTCCATTCTTTTGATAAATCTATTGTCTTCCAAATGGATACATAGCTTGAATATAGTTGAAAATCAAATTCTCCCCAGAATATTACTCATCCCGATTCTTCATCTTGATATATTTTCCTCATGTTTATTTTACATCCGCCATCTCATGCATTGGCTCATATACAAGTCCCTGCTCTTTTTCTTTTAGCTTTTTAGAAAGGAAGGAGGCAGCAGCCATTTAATTCATTACTTTATCAATTTCTTGCTCTGCTGCTTCTCTAAAACACTGTTTTGGATGAGGAAAGAATGGAGATCGCTCTATGCAGGTGCTGGCTGTAGACATGGATCTTGTGAAAAAGTCTCCTGAGCCACCATTTTAAGGCTTAGGTTACGTTGAGGGAGATGTTGGGTTTACCCATTGCACTAAACAATGATGTTTTTGTTTTTTAGGTTATCATATTAAATAAACCCAGCTTTTTTTGGATTATAACCATGGCTTATATCTTAATATGATTTCCTATTCCTTTATTAAATAAACCATGATTAAACCATAGCTTGATATGATGTGTGAACCTGCTAAAACCAGGTTGGATTCTCTGCAAGGAAGAGCTTCAGTTTACAAAGGAGATGTAGCTTCCTTCATCAAGATGATAGTATGCTACTTAACTTTGGCAGGATGTGTTGTATATCATACTCCAGTCCTAGATTTGTACTTGAAGTAATAAAGCAACTTCTGAGTATGCACAGAGAAACTTTTTCTAGTTACTGGAACTACTGAGAAAGATAAAGCAATACAGTCATTCCTGTCTTAAAAGCAAGAAGGCCATATTCACAAAGAGTTTTGAAGATATTCTCTGCCCTGCAATTGTTATTGGATGCCCATTTGAAGATTTGCACTATTCTTGAACTTCACATAGTGGCTTTTAAGAAAGCAAACCATTCTCGTCCCTTTGGGTTTTTTTTCTAGCGGTGTTCTCTGTGGCTAGCACATCCATGTTCTTTTCCTCCTACTGCAGCCAACTCCGGTCTGAAATAATCAAAGAGACAGGAACCTCATATAGCTGCTGGTTGATTTTGAATAGAATGAAGAGGGCTGTTGAAACCAAATATTGGTACGGATTATGGGCCAAGGAGAAAAGCAAGAAGCACTCAGAAGGATGGGGGTTGAGGGAAGAGGAACGGGAAGAGCATGCTTTGTCAAGAGCTAATGTATAAGCTGAAATGTTCTGCATATTAAAAGGCACAGAAAGGTGAAATTAATGCTATATATGAAGTCTAACATTTGACTAAATAATCTGTTCTGGTTTAACATACAAATCTGAGATAAAGACAGATTTAGGAATGGATGTTGTTCTTAATATGTTAATTAATGTATATATGTTAATGTATTGTTAGAGTTTGCACAGCACAACATACAGTACCTTACAAATTTACTTAATCTCTCTCACACACACACACACACAACCATTTGTCTCTTAAGTTTCTTGATGAATGAATTTCAGCCCAGTTAATAAACAGATGTGCAAAATATATACAGAGAATCAGTTCTATATGTATCTATTGATATAATTAATATAATAAGGGAAATACCATATCATTTTCACCATTGTCTGGCCTTCAGTTATAGTTTCTTTAAGCACCTTCTTTAAAGAAACAATAAGCTACTCTTTTGAAAGCCTACATCTGGAAGGATGATTCTCTTTTCTTTTTTAAAGTAGACTATAATAGTTAAATATATAAATCAAAGGATTTTTTTGGGATCTGTGAAATCTCTTTTCTTTGCAGTAGGCTTCCTACCTGGAATTCTCCAAAGTGGGAATATAATTCTATCAAATCATATTAATTCACAGTAGCTGAGCATTAAGTAAAGTGTCAATGTCTGTAGCAAAGAGTTAAATGTTTAAAAATTTCTGGTCGATGTATTGACGAGCTGTAAATTTTAGAAGCATACAATTTATGGCTGATAAATATATTAACCATATACTCAGGTAGATTTCACAGTTTATAGGAAAAAAAAATCTTGCTGCATGAAACATGTTTTGCTGAATATTAGATCAATAGCTGCAAGATTGCAAATAAAATATTGCAACAATACCAAGACTTTATACTGTCCCGAGTTTCCATGAAGAAATAATCTTGATTAATTAGTTCCAGAATTGATCACTGGTTTTGAACTCATACTTCTTTTTCTTTTTTAGTTCTAGTTCTTCTAGTTTAAAACAAAACAAGCTACATCTGCCCTCAGATAGTTGAATGCTACCATGAGGAATCCAAATGTTTTAAATTTAATTTAGGATTAGTTTGTTTTTTAAATGTTCTGGAATAGCAAGAATAGGGTCTATTTCAATTATGCAACAGGCACTATACAACAAGTAAACAAGGCCTATGTGCATATTTTGCACCCATAAACCACCCATGAAATGGAAGAAACTTGGAGCAGTTCTTCAGCTGGGAGGGAAAATATGAATTTCAGTTCTTTAGCTTGAAAGTTATATTAAGGCTCTCCAAATACCGGTAGGTTGATATTATTGTAAAATAAAAATACCCTGCCTCTCTCAAAATCTAGGTTTATAACCCACAGATGAGGGGCCTGAGGCCTCAGAACCACAAGCATCACAGCCTTGGAGTTCTGCCTGTAGAAAAGTGGCAAATTTGGGTCACATAGTTTTGCATGCTATTGAAGTAGGAAATTGTAGGGTAAAGTCTTAAGAAAGAGGTAGCCCCTCCCCCAAAGAAACTCTGAAGTTCTCTTCTAAGAGGGAAAATGTAGCAAATCCTGATTTCACCCAGGATTTATCCTATCACCCTGCCCACTGCTTTGCTTTCATCCAAAGTGTAATCCCTGAC
Source organism: Pantherophis guttatus (assembly GCF_059756535.1). NCBI lineage: Eukaryota > Metazoa > Chordata > Lepidosauria > Squamata > Colubridae > Pantherophis > Pantherophis guttatus. The sequence goes on along the minus strand of NC_142064.1, from coordinate 87,538,861 downwards.
TAAAAATGAGAAGACTCAAGAGAGAAAAAAGTTTTTAGAAATCGGGAGGGACATTTTTGCCTCAGGTCTCCCCTCCTTTTGAAAAAAAGACAGAACTTTTTCTGGGACACCCTCCCCCCCCCCCCAAATATTGAAAAAAGTACAGTGTTTTCCCAGGTTTAATTTTTTCTGGAAATCTTACATTATTATGTTTATTTTAATCATATGCAAATTATTTACGGAGATGTTTAATTATACGTAGTGGGGTTTATTAGCAAACAACTATGGGATATTATTCATTTATCATACAGATCCTTCCCTTTTATTTTAGAATGTTTCTTTTACACTATTCTTTTTTTTAAACAAACAATTATGGGATTGAATAGCACATTTATTTGTAGCCGTTTTGTTAATAAACTAAGCAGGTTTTGCTGCAGTGATTTTAAAAACACCCTGATCTATATTTTAAGGAAAGGAATTTGGCATATTTTTCTATCATTGCATAATTCAGTGGGTTAGCTACATGGTAAACACTTGGCATCTTTTGAGACCAGAAACATTTGTTTTAGTTTATAAAATCAGATTATAGACACACAGTTTTAGAACTTTCTTTGTTGTTATATATGTTTCTAGTAAACTAACCAAAGAAAAATCTAGTTGGATAGTTTTTCTATGTCATTAAAATATAGTTTCCATAATAAAATTTAATTTCAGTTATCTTATTTATTGAACATTTGACCTCTTTTTTTTCCTTCCTTTTATTTTACAAGGGCAATGATGAGGTTTTTCCTTTTCCTGTTTATACAAACTATTTGCTTGTTTCCTGCCTGCCTGCATTATTTTTATAAATAATTCAAGGTGGCAAACGTACCTAATACTCTTTCCTCCTCTTATTTTCCCCATAATAACAAGATGAGATGAGATGGGCTGAGAGAGAGCATATGTTGTAGGTGTCGTACTTTTCCTGTCCTGTTGTTTTTTCATTATTTCGTGGCCGGTTGTAAATTGAGGGGATATACCAGTCCAGTATCTGTTTTTTTTAAAAAAAATATATAAAATATGCTATGTTAGATGGCCTAGACATTGCTATTTGAACATAGACCTTTTTAACATTTATATTTTATTGTGTTTTTACTAATTTAGGTGAAATTTTAATACGTATTGTTAGTCCATATATGATATGCCATATCCTAAATAAATTTGTAATTTCAGCAGAGTATTTGAAAATAGTAATTATAGACTTATTTGTAATCTATAAGTACTGATCTGTCCCTTTGTTTATCCCAAAACATTAAGAGCCAACATGTTAATATGGTCACCCATGCAAATATTAGAAGGCAAACAAAAGAATATACATGTCTAGTTATGTAATGATTACATTCAACAGTTCATTGGCATCTTTCAGTCTCAAGAGACTATGGTATCGTGCTCTGGAAAGAGGTCCTAAAACAGCATCTAGTGTGACTAAAAAAGCCAATTCCAGAGTGGCAATCCTTTCCACACTGAGGGCAGATACATTCTGTCCCCTGCCCAGCCCCCAGATTTCACTGCTTCCTGGACTGCCTCTTTGCCTCAGCCTGCCAAACAAGTGTCTCTTCAAATTGGAGAAGGCCATGTTGCATCTTTAGCCTCCAAGGTGAACAATCAGAGGTCAAGACTTTCCAGTTGTTAATGTCCATTCCCAGGGCCTTTAGGTCCCTCTTGCAGATATCCTTATATCGCAGCTGTGGTGTCCCTCTGAGGTGCTTTCCCTGCACTAATTCTCCATACAGGAGATCTTTCGGAATCCGACCATCAGCCATTCTCATGACATATCCCAACCAGCATAGACGTCGCTGTTTCAATAATGTATACATGCTAGAAATTACAGCATGTTCCAAGACTGTGCTATTTGGAACTTTGTCCTGCCAGGTGATGCCAAGAATTTGTCGGAGACAGCGCATATGAAAGGTATTCAACTTTCTCCTGCTGTGTGTAGAGGGTCCAAGACTCACTGCAATACAAGAGTATGCTCTATAAACCGGGATCTTTGTATGTTCCGTCAGCTTCTTATTAAGCCATACTCTCTACATTCAACAGTAGCAGCAACCAAATTGGTTAAAAGAAATGTAACTGTCCTGTATCCAGCAGAATTGTGCACAAAAGAATATTACGAAGAGGCCCTATCTTAAAATACAATAAAAACTGAAGAGTGCAATTCAAAAGCAATTCAAAAGGCAATAAAGTAGGCAGATTTGTTTTGTGCCAAACAACCATTTTAGCCTGACCTTGCAAAAAATCCCTAAATTGAGCATCAGCATAGAAGTCTCTCGCCTTTTATATATGAAGCATAGTTTTGAGAACAGTCTTTCCAGCTGATAACAGTTTCATACATTTCCACATGTTAAACATCCTAACTACTTCCTGTCTTTATGAAACAATTGAAAATGCTTTTTACCTTTATTTTTGCTACATTTTTCAAGATTACTGCTTTGACCATAATTTGTCTCCTAATGAAGGAAATATATTTCTTATAGATGGCAATAAACTTTTTCCTTGTTTTTTCAGTGTTTAGGTAAAGATACTGATCATTGGATGGTAAAGCAAACACCAATGTACGCAAAGCTTTCCCACATTGCACTGGAGACAGATCTCTCTCCCCACCAGTTTATAAATGAGCTCTTCAGCTGACCTACAGAAAGCTATTAAGGGGTCACAGTTTGTTTTCTATACAAAGGGAATTCACAGCCTGATGTTTAGGAGATATTTGGGGAAACAACAGGCATCTGCAAATTCCTCAGCTGGCCTGGGAAAAGAACAGCCAGATCACCAATTCACAGAAACACAGTTAGTAACAAAAGATAAATTGGATTCTGAAGGGAAAATAATCCATTACAGAATTACTGTAACCATACCCCACTCTCTTTCAAAAGATCTGGTTAAAGGAAACTGTGAGAATCTTGTTGACAGCTGAATCAACTACCAAAAGCTTGATAACTGCTAGTACCTTATCTTGGGTCCTGAAACCTACTACTAAAACCAGTTATAATAATTGGAGAGATGAAAAGGGCATGGTTACTTACGAACAGAGCCAGATTAAGACCAACTAATACCCTAAGCACAACCGAACAATGATGTCCTTCAGTGGAAGTGAAAGTCTCAAGCCATGAGATGGAAACAAAAGTGATATCTGACATCTTCAAACCAGACTTTTAAAGTATAGTCACTCACTATACAAAAGCATTTTTTTAACAATGCGGATTAAAGTTGAATATGGCAGATAAGGATAACACAAAACTCTATTAAAATTGAGTGTGGCAATGAAAGAGTTAAGGACTTGATTATACAGGTAGTCCTCAACTTACTACTGGTAGCTTAGCAACCATTCAAAGATCTTATGGACCTACCTAGGATACTCACAACCCAGATTCAAAGTTCGCCCCCTTTGAGGTCACATGATTGCACTTTGGATGCTCAGCAACTGACCTCATTTGCAGGGTCCCACAGTCACATGATTGCATTTTACAGTGATTTTGCCAAAGCCTGGCATTTATTTTTGGGGGGGGGGTTGGGGAAACCAACTCATAGTGATCCATGAGTTGGTTTTATGACCATTCCTTTCAGATGTGATTATGGTATTGTCATCAACTGTATCAGGAGACCATGACACAATCAAGATGGAGAACGCAGATCTAAAAATTAAGAACTGAGAACCAATATAAATTAATATGCTTAGACCAGTCTTCAGACTGATGAGTGGCTCTAATGTGCATTTCAGGTCCATCATTCATCAAGACAACACATATTGGCAGAAGGCTTCAGGGTTCTGAGTGATGTAATTTATGATAGTCTGACGATCTTGGAGGGCACTAAGTTGAGAAGGTGAAATTAAATTGTATGGGGCTTGCTTTGATAATGGTAACATTGCAAGCAACCTTAAACAATGCAAAATATAATACATGTATGTAGATTTGCCCCTCTATACATGTGACAAAAGAGCAGCAATGAAGCCCAGCTCTAAAGGAAACAGAGAAGAGAAGGCAGAAACTTGGAGACCAGAAATAAATGAATTATTTGTGGAAAAGCTGTATTCAATAGACAACTCTCTGCTCCCTCCCACGGTCATTGTAGCAATTAACATTTTTGTGGGAGAAACTCATTGGCTCTAAAATGAATATTTTGATTTTTATTTTAATTTAACCCCAATGGACAAATAATAATGATTATGTAGGGCATGAAAATTATACTCAGTATGGTTTTGATTAAAAATGGATCCCCACCCAATTAATTTTTTTTTATTGTTCTCTGATCTCATCTGATACTTTATTTTAGAAACTAAAATGTTGTGAAACTTAGTGTTGTTTGCAAAATGCCGTCATGTCATCATTTAGGACATATAGATACTCAACAAAATGGTTTAACACAATCAGAAAGTGGCAATATGGAAAGGCAAATGCAAATATAAAATTAATTGTGCAGTTAAGTCCTTTTTAAAAAAGATGTATTAAGTTATAGGAGTAATCATAAAATTATTCTTAAGTAATACTTAATATTTATTTGTAAGTATTCTTAAGTAATATGAAAGATTGATGTTCTTTTTTTGTTTGTTTGTTTTAGTGTAAATTTTATTTTAGTGTAATTAGTTATCTGGAGATTATGTATATTAATCATATGTGATGAGTGTCATTTCACAATTTATAAACTACTCCAATGAAGAATTGGTCTTCACTGTATTGACTTCTAGACATAATTTTACATATTTTAACGTTATATGGATTAATCATACTCTACCCAAAAGCATAAACAATACGCCTAGAAGTATGTGTGTATGTGTATCATTGATCTTGCAGCTTTGCCCTTTCAAAACCTTAACATTTAAGTTTTTTTGGTACTTTTGTTTCTTTTTTTGTGGTTACCAAGTGGAAAGGTTATGTTGCTTCACATAGCAGCAATAGTGTCCCACATGAGATGCATAAAATAATGGCAGTGTCACAGTGGTTCAGGCTAAACATTCCCACTGTGCTGCACTATAGACGTAGCTGACATTTGCTTTCTAATATCCCATTGTATGAATGGGTTGAGAGTGGGGAGAAAGCTTCTGCTCATTTGCTTTCGTGCCCTTTTGATAAACCAGCCTACTGACATCACCATCCCATAAGGAAGCAGGGTAGGAATTTGATTTTGATGGACTAAAAAAAGAAGCTTTTGTAGCGGGAAAGGGATACATACCTCTGCTTCAAAGATTAAATGAGAAATAAGGTAAGCTCTTTTCCTCTTCTTCAAGGAATTTTATTAAAATCAAAACGGGAAGAGTGAAGTTTCGTAGAATTTGTGTCTTCTCTGTTGCAAATTGTGCTTAGTGTGTGGAAACTTTAATGATTTTTTTAAACAATTTAACCTCTTACAGAATTTTCCCCTGAGCTTCCTCAAAATCACTCTTAAGTGACATGTCACGAGTGAAGAAAATATACCACATCAGCACAGTATAGGCCATAGTATGTTTTTTTTTAAGGTTTATCCCCTAAATGGTTACAGTTCTGTTCCTGAACATCCTACAAGAACCTCATTCTTTTGCTGCAATGCAGCATAATATGCTTCAAGTTAACTATAGAACCATATGGCTTTTTCTGTCTTTTCAAAAGACGTAAAACAAAAGCATCTATGTTTGCTTGAAATTCCTTGTGTAAGCTTAACCACTTAGTTTTCGCAGCCATTTCTTTATATGTTTCCCCACACTTTGTTGCCCTACTGTGCTATTTAAAACAGTCTCCTTTTTAACCAGCTGTTGATTTAACAAGTTAAATGCAATAAGTCCCTTCTTTTGTCTTGTAGCATTTTTATACATAAGCAACAATTACCTTGAGTTGTTTCTTACCATGGTCTAGATATGAGCATTTCTAACTGTGCTTAGCAAATATCTCTGTATGGGACTCTGTCTAATCTAATTGTTTTAACTAGAATAATATTGTCTTTGTGCATTATTTTGCTGAAGTGGTTTGTATTTCATTAAAATTATCCAGTCTTTCTTTGCTTTCCTATGCTGAAGACTTTGTAGTTGGCCATAGGGAATAAGTGCAGGGGGGAAAATCCTGATTTCAAGTTGTGCTATTAAGTGGGTTTCAAACTATCTTATCAAGTTTTTAAAAGAGTTGTGTTTTGGGTTGTTATTGTGTCTTTGTCATTTACCAAAATCTTTTCCATCTGAGACAACATTGATAAAAAATGTTCATCAGCTAAATAACCTCATACTCCAAATATGTGTATAGAGCTTCACTGGTAGCTTTTTCAACAGGAAATGGAAAATCCATGAGTATTTGTGGGAAAATAAAGGAACGGGTTAGACAAGAAGGGAACGCCTTATTCATTAGAATTCCTTTCATTCATTTTACCCATCCAAGGATGGGAGGAATAGTTACTTAATAATGCCTCCACTAAATTAAATGGTGAGGAAAATGGATAGCTAATTGTTAAGCTATATAATGAGAAAGCATTGTGAATCACCCATAATTTATAATGCTAATTGATCTTGTATATTTGTCATATAGTGTAGCCCATATATGTCAATAGCATGCCAAAAAAATTGCCAGCATCCTTACATTACTTGAAAGAAGAAAATGTAGTTTCCCTTTTATGAACTAGTTTCTATCATCTATAGGACTGAACAACACAAGTTGGGATTTAAAGAGACTCATAATTTATTCTGACTTGTCAACAGCCCACCACCCACATTGTCAAAAAATTTGAAAACTATGGTGATATTCAAAGAGTACTGATATGACTTGTACCATTTTTTAAAAAAAATTCAGAAAGAAAAGTAGTAATCCCACTGGTCACATGTAAATCCTTTGACATGCATGGAGTAATTTCTGAGACCAAGGTATTTCTTTTCACTCACAATAGATATACTCTTATTTTATTGATGTTTAGAATGAGGCTAGATAGTGGCTTTATGAAAACCTGTTAAGGGTTGAATTTTCCAGAGCACTTTGAGGACATGATTATTTACCATCACTATTCTGTTGTGCTCTTTTATTTTTATCACTGGTTTAAACTTTACCAGCTATTTTTGTTTTGGTTATAAGTTAACTTTATACTACTTTATTTTTTATTATACTTCTTTCTACCAAACACTAGCAATTCTGCCTTACTGAATTTCAGTTGCAGTTGATTTATGACTATCCATTACAAATATTAGCCCACACAGCTGTTTAATCCTTTCATCTTCCACATCCTTATTTTATCCATATAAATATGACGCAATCCATCAGTACAAATGTAAACTCCCTATAATAATCAAATGCACAAATATTTGATATTGTTAAAACAGTTGCATAATGCAACTTACAAGTAGTTCTTGACTTACAACCACAATTGGGGCCAGAATTTCCATCACTAAGTGATGCAGTCATAAAGCACGATGTCACTTGACCACATTGCTTAGTGACAATTATCCAACATTCCCCGCTGTCATTGTTGACATAATTCGGGTAATAGTTAGACGAAGATCACCTCAATCCAAGCCATTCTGGGTTTGGTCTCTCCCAACACCAAATCTCAGTAAAGTTAGCAACTGCCTCTTCTTCAACTTTCTCTGGCTATTTCCCTCCCCGCTCCCCATCTCTTTCCTTTTGGCCATCCTGTGTCCTGTCTTGCGGGTCACAAGCTCCCCAGACTACACAACTCTGGGGCTGCTTGCCACACAGCGATTCAGGAGGTCTTGGCACACCATAGCTCTTGAGCTACAGCATGAAGCTGCAATCATTCCTAGAAGCCTTATCTGAGATAAGAGCATAGATGATGGGAGGATAGACCGGTCAAGGGAGTTGAAGCATTCCTATGGTGTTGAGTGTGGCAGGCTGCCAAATGCCCAAATTTTGGTCATTTTTGGGAAGCGTGTAAGGGGCCGTGAATCAGGGAGCAGTCATAAGTCCCTTTATTCAGTGCTGTACTAAATATATTTTTGAAATATCTGTTCTTTATTTTCTGGATTTCTTCAGTTTCATTTTTCTTCCTCTCTTCCAGCCATATTTTGGTAAAAAGAAAGCACCAGAGTTTCAGCAATTATTTTCATTAGCTTCTTGTACATCTCGTGAAAACATATGTTTAATTACAAGGACTGTTATAATGCTAATAATGGCATACATTTCAGCAATTATGTAATGTCATACTGCATGCCCTGATTGTAGGTAATTAGGACTATATGTGAGATATATATCATGAGCATGCTATTTTGTGATTTTCTTTGGTAGCAGCTTTCCATCATTACTTTTGAAGCCTTTGCCCTTTGTGTGCTGAAAATAGAAATTATGAAAAAAACTGACATCAGATTTTAATAAGCAAATAAAATCAATCATGTCAATAAACAAGGTTAGGTAGCAACATCTGCTGTTCTTTAGTAGGTCATTTTATGCTGAAACTATGATAATGATGTGGGTTGTATTTTCTCTATCCTTAGGAAGTGTTTTGTTTTCCCTGCCTTCAGGAGAGTCTACACTACTGAAAATTAATTTTAGAAATTAATAATTTTGTGAACAAAAATTAAATACTTGTTCATAGTTTCGTTTCTTCAAATATTATGGCCTTCCAATATGCAGACATTTACAAGCCTATGTTCGGATTCCAGTAACAGTTTGAGTTGGATACAATTAGAGGAGTGGGGGGACTAAATTATAGAATTATCTGGCATCTTTCTCAAATTTTTTATATAAAAATTTCTTCCAACTTCTTCTGGATTAACAATCATCTAGGCATGCATGACCTCAAATAGGTTTTCCCGTAAACCAGACATTGGCAGAGCAGCGTTGTGACCCAGTTTAAAATAATGTTAAGAATTACTTTAACAATTGCCAGTAACTTTTTAGCTTGCCTAATCTCATGACGTGTTTCCACAAAACCTCTGGGTAAAACTGCCAGATTTTCTGAAATTTTTATTATCTGAGAATTGCCAACCCAGTCTTCGTCCATTATTTGAAAGCAAATTTTGAAGGGGGGTTGTAAACTATATTTAGGACAAAATTCTAATTAACCGTAACTTTCTTTGTTCATTATGCCTTGTCTCCTCAGATATAACTCAAATGATACAGAGTTCCTGGAAACTATAATGGCTTGGCTTGCATGGAAGATGAACATGCAAAGGCTTTTTTCTTATGCACGCATTAATGCTGAATGAAATATAATAACTATTATTAGATCTGTTTAGCTACAACAGGAGACAGGGTTTGTCAGATGATTGACATACATCAGTGAGTCCTCACAAACTAATAATGTGTGCCTAATAATTGCCTGTCTATTTCTTTCAGCTGCTTCTCCTCTGGTATGTGGTGAGTGATCAGTCCATGCAGTATATTAGTTGATGGATTCTGGAGTCTAGCTGTTCATGAATTTCTTGAAGGCATAGCCTTCATAGTCAACTATACTATACTATTCATTTTTATGTTTTAACTTGCACAATAAATAATTTTGAAATCGAAGTATATGTGATCAAAAGCAGAACTCATTTTTATGAAATTACCTATATCAAACAGAAAGATATTTGAGAAAAAATGTAGAGAGTAATTTTAGACAGTAATTCCATAATCAAACAATTTTTAGATCTCTCCGTTAACTTTTGCTATGATATATTCCACCTGCCTCCTTTCTCCCCCCCCCCGCCTCCCCCCCAGCTTGCAATTTGTTCTTGTCTTAAATTAGTGTGATGTTTAACTCTGCATAAACAACAGTCTAATGGCATTATTGCCTGGAGACTGAACTGATGTTTCAAAATCTATACAGATATGTAAGAGATGTGAATGTTTAAATGAAAGCAAGTTTACAGTACTACAGTACATATCCAGGAAATGTTAGCAAGGGTATTAAGGGGAGTATTACATGTTTTTAAATGCTGGCATTGTATATCAGAAATATGGACACGTTTTTTAAGAATATGAACATGTATATCCCCATGATATACAATTGCTTGGTGGCACAAATGTGGGTTTAATAGTAAGCATTATTTAAATGGCAGAGGCTTGCAGTTTTATACCATAAATACTGAATTGTTGAGAGTTATATTTTCAAATCACAAATGCTAACACTAAGAAGCAGGAACTTTCAGCTTTGAAACTTTGCTTTATGTTCTGTAAAAGCAACCAAAGGAACTGTAACTGAGTTAATGGACAAAAATAAATACTACTTCTGTAAATCAGCATCAAGAAAACATTTTCTAGGCCTATTTTTTAATTTAAAATTACCAGCATCTAGTAATAAATATCTCTTATATTAGTCAATTAGCATTTGATATATTTAATGATCTATAGAAATCTTTGTAATTATTCTCATTGTAGTCCAGTCAAATCTCTAAGAAGATTTTTTTCCCCTGCTAGTCCTTCATAAAGAAGCAGATCAAAGCTCTAATCAGCTTGTGACTGAAGATGACTTCTTTTACAGGTAGTTCTTGACTTAAACAGTTCATTTAGACCATTTGAAGTTACAACGGCAGTGAAAAAAGTGACTGTTTTTCACACTTACCGTATTTTTCGGTGTATAAGACGCACCGGAGTATAAGACGCACCTTAATTTTGGGGGAGGAAAACAAGGAAAAAAGTATTTTACCTCTGCCTACCAGCATTTAAGGTGGCGCCGCCCTCCTCTTCCTCCTGCAAGCGACAGGTGCAGGGACTACTCGCTTTCCCCCAAAGAGACCCCTAGCATGCTCTTGGGGGAGGACAGAGCACAGCCTGAGGAACAACCCTCCCTTTTCGGGACAGTATGGGGGGGGGAATCTGCCCAGCAGCTTTGGGGAACAAGGTGGGTGCCACGATTTGTGGCTGGTCACCCCTCTGGCCACGCTGACTTCAGTCCCCAGCAATGTGAGGAGCCGCCGCTGCCACTGCCTAACCCTCTCTGCGCCCAGGAGCCAAGCCGAGCTGAATGGGAGCCCCTAAAGGGAAACGTTCCTCCTTTCCAGCCATCGCTGCCCGGATTCCAAAATGCAAACCTCAAGAGTCGCGCTTCAGGTGGCGGCCAATTCCCCTGCAATGTGCAGCGGGGAACTGGGAAGTGCTTTGGATTCGGGGAGGAGATTATAGCGCTGACACCTAAATGTTTTTCTGCACATTGCAGAGCCGCGCGCCCCCGTCCTTCTCAGCAGACTCAACTTCTCTTTCCTCCTGGCCAGATCCGCCGCCTGAAACATGGTACACTTTTTTTTGTCTCTGCACACACCCCATGTTTGGAATCGGGAAGGGGATCGCGGGTTAGGCCGGCATTTCCCAGTTCCCCACTGCACATTGCAGGGGAACTGGCTGCCACCTGAAGCGCAACTCTTGAGGTTTGCATTTTGGAATCCGGGCAGCGATGGCTGGAAAGGAGGAACGTTTCCCTTTAGGGGCTCCCATTCAGCTCGGCTTGGCTCCTGGGCGCAGAGAGGGTTAGGCAGCGGCAGCGGCAGTTCCTCACATTGCTGGGGAGTGAAGTCAGCGTGGCCAGAGGGATGACCAGCCGCAAATTGTGGCACCTGCCTTGTTCCCCAAAGCTGCTGGGCAGATCCCCCCCCCACTATCCCGAAGAGGGAGGGTTGTTCCTCAGGCTGTGCCCCGACCCAGATCCCTGCTGCCTGGAACTGGCCGAAAATGGCCGAAGGGTGGGGGCCGGCGGGTGGGCAGGGCTACATTCGGCGTATAAGACGCACCCAGTTTTTCACCCCTTTTTGTGGGTAAAAAGGTGCGTCTTATACACCGAAAAATACAGTACCATCATTGTAGCATCCCCATGGTCATGTGAATAAAATTCAGATACTTGGCAATGGTTGTAGTATCTCAGAGTCATGTGACCATTTTTTTGCGACCTTCTCACAAGCAAAGTCAATGAGAAAGCTAGGTTCACTTAACAATTGTATTACTAATTTAACAATTACAGTGATTCACTTAACAAATGTGGCAAGAAAATTCGTAAAATGGGGCAAAACTCACTTAAGTTTTTCACTCAACAACATAAATTTTGGGCTCAATTGTCATAAACTGAGGACTACTTATATTGCAAGGCCTAACTCGTTTAATTTTTGACAGCATATATTCAGTCAGAAATGCAAAATGAAAATCAAAATGCTTTAGGGTAGGCTTTCCCCACTATTGTTGAAAGAATTGATCTGTGAGCAAGAAAACGTTGCACTCTAGGAGAGGCTAGTATATGTTAACAATGAGAGCATGGAATCTTCCCCACAATTACTGTAAAGAAACCATAGTTCCTGTTCTAGGCCAGGAAATATCTTAATCTCCTTAAGCATCTGAATATCTTAATCTCCTTAAGCATCTTCTTGAAACCAGGGGATTTATTTTAAAAGTATTTCTCTTGACTGCTTGTTCCTTTATTGTTGATGGTTGATCTAAAAGGCAGAAGCTACCTACTGTTCTGGAGAGATAGTGCGATGGAATGTTGTGGGCCAGATTCTTGGGCGAGAGGATGTGCATTCCAGAGGAACAAAAGGCCTCTCAGGTGAAATAGTTTGTGTAAGAGAAAGAGGATGAAGACAGTCCCGCCATGATAGTTCTCAGAGTATATACTTGATGTAGGTAGTAGAGTGCTTCAACTTGGCAAGAGTCTGTCTATAGGTGTGAAACAAAAAATAAATCTAGTTTGAAGGATCACCATGTAGCTTTCTTGGTTTGGGGGCGGGGGGGGGGGAGGTGCTAACAGATAGGGAAAAACTGCAGAGCATGGTTTGTGGAATTCTGTCCTGCATTTTTAACAGCAGCTTCTCTCTGGTTCATGTGAGTAAGGAGGGAAATAAAAATAGCGTGGTGAACAACATTTCAAACCATTACTGCTTCTACTGGAATACATTGGGGGAAATGTTGTGGAATTCTTATCTTTGCACCTACTGGCCTGATCTGGCCCATTTTCACACTCAAACTTTCTTTTGCTGGTTTCTCTCCCCCTGTGGAATTTTTCTCACTCTGTTCAATTGTTGGAGCGCTACTTCTCAAATCTACAAAGAATACCACTTACCTGTACATAACTTGTTTCCAACATTCCTCTGGATTTGAAAGAATATAAACGCTTATAAAAAGAGCAGCATATCAGTCATTAGAGCTTATCTTGGAAATAAATGAAAATTTAATATTGGTGAATTAACACGAAACTGAGGCAATGAAAACCACATTAAAAAGTTTTTAAGATTTATGTTTCTGGACAAATGTCTTCCTTGTTCCACAGTGCAGAGTAGTTTTGAATTATAGAAAGAAGGAAAAAAATAATGTGTGTATAGTGTGCGTTAGGGAATGATGTGTATTGATGTGGAGATGTATTGTCTGTTCCACTGAATATGTTTGACTCCAACATTCCTGAACCTGATATCCTCTATATGTGTTGGAATTACATCTCTCAAAATTTCTAACCAGCCCCAACATTTGCAGAAGGCATCAATTTAAGGAAGACTCTGCTTAAGTATGAAATCTTCAAATAAATGTAGATTGCTTTTTCAGTTCTTAATTAAATGCAAACGACAGTCACTACATGTACATGAAAGTTTTGGTGAGAAAACAAGCAATTGCAAATTACAATTAGTAGTTATCAGAATGAGCATAGATAGGAGATACTTAGAGTGGTGATTAATTTGCTGAGTTTCTGTTGTGGCAGTCCCAATCATTAAAATGAGGCTTTATTGGTCACATGAAAAAAAAGTGTTAAATAAAATTTGTTTTTTAATATGATGTAGAAATATTTTTGGTATCATGTATTAGAAAAAAATGTTTACACAGGTTCCAATGATTGATTTCTGTTCTTCTGTTTCCATTTCAGAAATCCGATACATGCTATGGAGATGACATAAAGTTAAGAGAAGAGAAAGATCACTATAGTGCCAATTTTTTGGAGTCTGCTAGTAATTGCACAACAGAACAAGACAAAATGGAAATCGAAGCCCTTGTTTCAGAACATAGAGACAACATAGTCGGGACCTCAACATGTGCAACAGACAATCAAAGTCACTTACTTTCAACAATTGCCAGTCACAATGGATTGAAAGAACGGCATGAATCTTTGGACAGTGAGGTTGCTAAAGAGATCAGATATCTTGATGAGGTGCTAGAAGCAAATTGTGATTCTGCTCCTGATAACCCCTTTAATGGGATGACTTCCTCTTCTCCTGAGAGAAGCGTATTTGTTGCTGTGGATGGTTCTAGTCCATCTGTTCATATTACTAATGATTTCCCAGCACCCAGTGATGAGCATAATGGCGTTAAAGTCAGAGGACAAACACTTCCAACCCTTGAGCACAGTGGAATTAATAATACAGCATCTGGGAAGCTAAAACCAAATGGCCATTTTGTAGAGATATTGCAAGAGGAACCCTGCGACACTTTGAAAGTGCCAGTGAGCCCATGCTCTTCCACAAGCTCAAGGTCTTCCAAGGATGGAGAGTTAACATTAGCTACCATTAAGAAAGAAGCCAAGTTTGAGCTTAGAGCATTTCAGGAAGACAAAAAGCCATCTAAGCTTTTTGAGGAAGATGATCCAGGAGAGAATTACAGAGTACGTAAAGTGAGGCCTTCCGATGAAATAATAGAATTGGAAAAAGAGAGACGAGAGCTCATCCGAAGCCAGGCTGTCAAGAAAAATCCAGAAATAGCTACAAAGTGGTGGAATCCACCCCAAGAGAAAACATTAGAGGAACAGCTGGCTGAAGAACACTTGGCGTCTCACAAGAAGTACAAAGAACGCAAACAAAAACAACAGCAACAGCAACCACCACCATCAATGCCTGTAAAGCATGCCTCCTATTCCTATGCACCATCAGATTCAGCTGATAAAAATCAAAAACTTGATATTGTCACAGAACAAATAGATTTTTCAGCTGCTCGGAAACAATTTCAGTTAATGGAAAATTCAGATCAGCAAAACAATCCAGCTGCCCTGAAGCGATCAGGGACCCCTAAAATGTTCACTATCCAACCATTCTATAAACCAATAGGTCCATCCCAAATGGACCGGCGAACAACCTCTGTTACAAAACCTGTGACTGTATATGGACAAGCTGGTAATAATGGGGTAGCTACTACAAATACTGAGAAGCTGTCCTTCATCTCAGACGACAGCATTAGTCAGAATATCTCTGGTGGTCCTACAGGACCGACTCCTTATGGCGACTCTACAAAGTGTGTTCAGGCCATCAAGATATGGTCAGATGATGATGAATTCACAAGTGCCAAAGCAGTCCTTACAGTGGTAAAGGATGACGAACAGAGTGTATTAGATCAGTTCTCAAAATCAATCAGTGTTTCTTCTCCTCCAGAAGAACTAGACTCTGGTTTAGATGAATTGTCTGTCAGATCACAGGATACAACTGTTTTGGAAACTCTTTCCAATGATTTTAGCATGGACAATATCAGTGACAGTGGTGCCTCTAATGAAACAATGAATCCCCTTCAAGAAAATTCCCTCACTGATTTCTCCTTGCCCCAGACTCCACAAGCTAACACACCTTCTGAATGTCAAGATGTTCCAAAGTCACTTAGTGAGCACGGTTTTTATTCTCCTTCTTCACCACTAGTCAACTCTGCGCTCACTGAAGAGCAGTTGGAATATCAGGCTGATCTCCTGGTTCAAACTGCTATTCAACAAGCCATCACTGAGCAGGCTAATAAAATGAATTATCAGCAAGCAAAGGATATCATGGGCCAATCTAATGGGCAGGAACAAGAAGAGCTGAACAGGGCACCATATTCTGAGAACCGGCATGGTTCAACGTTTCAACCACCTCAGGTGTCATCTCCTATGCAAGAGAAACGTGATACAACACCAAAGACAACTTCAGCTCAAGATTCTGCACTCAGGGAAAAGCAGCCATCTCCTGTTGCTTACACCACCCAAGTCATCAGTGTGGAAGAAGTCAAGCCAGAAGTCAGCTATTTTAGCAAATATTCAGAAGCAGCTGAGCTTAGAAGCACAGCTTCCATTCTGGCTATGCAAGAAACAGAGGTGGCAGTAGGGCCTTTTAAATTAAGATCAAAAAAGCAGAGGACTTTGTCCATGATAGAAGAAGAAATACGTGCAGCCCAACAGAGAGAGGAGGAACTAAAAAGACAAAGACAAGATATGCATCTAACACAGAACCCTGTCATAAAGAGTGTGCCTCCACCATCCACCCGATCTGCATCTTACAAAACTGCACCAGGTAAGAACTTGGCATTGAATGTTTTCTTAGCCAAAGAGATAGTTGTTTTTAGATTATTCAGGTACAAATCCTGTTGTTTCAGAACCTCTTTAACAAGTATTAATAAATGACGTATTGGATCAGATTGATAGTAGCACCCTTGTCCATAATGTTCATCAGCTGGGCATGAAAACAACTGATGTAATCTCCAGCATCTAATTTAGAATTAGAATTAAAATTAGAATTCTTCATTAGCCAAGTGTGATTGGATACACAATGAATTTGTCTCTGGTGAATAAGCTCTCTGTGTACATACAAACAACAAAGGGATCGGTCATAGATCATAAATCATAGTTACAATCATTAATTATAAGATACAAACAACAAGTGATAAATCATAAGATACCAATAGGGAAGATGAGAAAAGATGAGAAATGAGAAGATGAGAAAGATGAGACAATGAGAAGGATAATAGCAATATAGCCTACTACATCTTTAGACCTAAGACGCTGCTGTGAGAATTAGGTGTGTGTTCAGCAGAGTGATGGCACAGGGGAAAAATATCTTTGCATATTTTGGCATGCAATGTCCTATAGCAATTTCCTGAGGGGACAAGTTGAAACAGTTTATGTCCAGGATGTGAGGGGTCCATAGATATTTTCTCAGCTCTTTTTCTGGTTCATGAAGTATACAGATCCTCAATGGAATGCAAGCTGGTTGCAATTGTTTTTTCTGCAGCCCTAATTATCATTGAAGTCTGTACTTATGTGTGTATATTCTATGGTATTCTGTGTCTGACCTTGTAGATGCCATTTATTTATTGTGACTAATAATAGTTTTGTTATCAGACCACTTTTGTGCTTCTTGTGGCATTTTAGAGAAATTGAGGTGGAGGGTATTGCTTGCCCTAATAAAACCAGTTTTATTAAATGACTCTAATAAAAGTCATTATTGCCTTAATAAAACCAGTTTTATTAAAAGTCATTATTGCCCTAATAAAACCAGTTTTATTAAATGACTCTGAATCTGTATGTGGATTTTACGAAAATGCTTCGAAAGTTCAAATATAGAATGTCCTACATTATTCAAACTTTAACTAAATAGAGCCATTGTGCAAGCCCTCACAAGGATAGCTCTTTTGGAAATAAATTTTACTGACAGCTACAAAAAGAAATGGGAATTTTCATTGGAACTAAGGCAATATTTATTGATAGATCAAATTTTATAGCAAAACAAAAACAAAATTCGCATATTTTACATTTTGAGATTTGTTTTTGCAGAATTACCATCCATCTTCAGTCTCATTGAAGTCTGAATGTAGGTTTGTTCAGTAGAATATATCGAATAGTATGTGTGTGTGTACACGTATGTCCATTTTATTGTTGTTACGTATGTCATACAATGTACTTCACATACGAATGATAATACATTTATGGTAAAAAGTAGAGCAGTTGGCAGCACAATGATAGATTTGTGGGACTAGGAGACAATGGAAATTTGTTCTAGCAAAATGCTGCACATCAAAAAACGTAGAATGTAAGTTTTAATGTGTAACTGGAGAAATGTTAAATGTCAAGCCTATTAATATTCATATTCAGTATGAAGCCTGCAGTCAAAGTAGGTTAGAGACAGTCAGTGGTTATGGGGAATGGGCGGGGCACAGCTGTCTATTGCAACCAAAATATAAAACACATCTTGAGTGATTTTTGAAATGCCTAAAATGAACTAGGTTTTATATTCCGTAAAAGTGACCTTTGTGCGTTGAAGATTATGCTTTTCATAAGCATTACACTCTGAGTCCAAAAACTGTCTTAAACTCACAGTGTCCCAAGTGATCTACAAGGCAACCTCTCAGAGTTCCCCAAGAAAGGAATTTTAGAGAGTCAGCCTTCTGTACAGGTAATCCTCGATTTACAACAATTCATTTAGTGACTGTTTGAAGTTACAACAGCACTGAAAAAAATGACTTATAACCATTGTTCACACTTAAGACCGTTGCAGCATCCCCATGGTCACATGATTTATATTCGTATGCCTGACAACTGACTCACATTTATGACAGTTGTGGTGTCCCAGGGTCAGGTCATCACCTTGTGCAACCGTCTGATAAGCAAAGTCAATGGGGAAATCAGATTTACTTAACAACCATGTTACTAATTTAACAACTGCAGTGAATTCAGTTAACAAATGTGACAAGAAAAGTTGTAAAACGGGCCAAAACTCATTTAACAAATTTCTCATTTAGCAACATAAATTTTGGGCTCAATTATGGTCGTAAGTTGAGGACTACTTATAGTGTGTGGCTAGATAGTTAGCCAATAGGAATGATGAAATTGCAAACAGTCTTATCTGGCAGTCTTATGCTACAAGTAAAGAGACACAGTAGGGTAGAACATATAAATGCACACTATTTATGGGACGTAAGTAATTGTCTGACTTTGCATATATTTTTACTTTCTATTCCAAGGTATTGCTCAATTTTGTTGACACTAGTGAGATTTGAATGTATTTAATCTTAATTTTGTTTCTTTCCCATGCAACACATAATAAATGAAACAGAAAAGTAGTGATATGGCTCCATGACCATCAGCTATGAGGCATGGGAAGTTCCCTAATTACATGATTTTGAAGCTAATATCATCTGCTAGAAGAATTCTTCAGAAACAGGAACTGCAAGTATTTGCTTTGCAAACAATCTCAGTTCCGGTTCCAAATAAATTGGCTGCATTTTAATCACAGCAGTTCTGGGAAAGCAGCTGGATTCATCTTCACTAAGCTTGTGCTACTATTGTTCCATAGAACAAATAAATATTCTCAGTGTGTCTCACAAAATCTGAGGGGGAAAACCCAGAACATTGGTTAATAAATTACCACATTTTTATTTATCAGTAGATTAAACAAGGGGACATTTTTATATTACTTTGCTAGGATTTGAATGTGTAGCTGAGTCAGTATTTCCCAATTTACAAGAGGATTTTATTGCATAGATGATTTTTGGACATCCTGAAAAACTGCACTTTAAGGGTGGATGCTGATAAATATCAATACACAATTAGAAAGGAAGTTTGGATTGTTCATACACCCAGATACAGGAAGATCACAGCGGTCTACGTAAAATATGACATAAAAAAGGAAAACAAATGAAGAAATATGATGATGATGTTGCATCTATGTGTTATAACCACAAAGCTCTCTGTTGGGAGAGCTTATAGAAAAAAGAAAGGATCCTGCATTGCTTCTATAAGATGTATATATGTGTTAGAGGCCAAATGACTCCTGATATGTAGCCTGTTTACAAATTTCTTTGACATTCTTATTCAGAGACCTGAACCTGGAAATCTAAATATATTTAACAATAGATTATTGACTTCTCACTGAAACTAGGCTCTCCTTTAATATTTGGGAAACATAAGTCTACCAAGCAGATAATATATTTCAAAATCAGCCCTTCTGATTTGATTTATTTCATTTAGACAGAAACATTCAAAGAAAAACAGGCAAAATAGAGATAAGGTCTGATATGAGAAGGTTGATAACAACTCTGAATTTTCCATGAAAGTCCCATAATAAACAAGACTAATTTTATGCTAAAAGACCATCTGGAAGCAACCAGAGAATTGTCACTTTTCCCCCTTTTTTTTAAAGAATTGTATGTTCAGTATCTACCACTTCCCACTAGAACTAAATCAAGCGTTATAGCCAATCATGTTTTATTTAAAGTCATGTCAAGCTGTATTTACCTTACTGAACTGTGAATTTATAATCCTATTATAAGCAGAAGCTTTTCTTCAAAGTTACAAGCAGTAAAGACATTGTTTATACTAATAGCCCATTTATAGCAATAATACAAGTGGGGGGGAATGAGAATGTTGATCTGGAAATGAGGCTGGGAAAGATTAACTTTCTCTCTTTAAGCCTAGAGTCTTTTTAGTTCTCTCTTGTCCACCACCCCAAAAACTTTCCTGGTCTCATAGTGCAAATCTTATTCAGGACATCTTCCCTTACAATTGGTCTTCCTGTGATTTCCTTTCTTGACTTTTATGCCATCACTGAAATTCTCTTTAAGGTTTATATGAAGCTGCTATAAAAATAGTGAACGGGAATGTGTACGTATCAGTATCACTAAACATTTCTAGAATCCCGTTTCAAGAGGAACTCTGAATTTCAAGCTTTGACATTAGTGGTAAGAAGGACTGCCTGATGAAGAACAATATGTAGCTCAAACATATTGGATATTTTAGACTCATTTTTACATCAATACTTGACAATTTTGTTTACTTTTTTTTTTAATTTCCCAATGCTTGTGTATCACTGTCCTGTTGACCACAGATTTATATTATACTCTTCATGCTATCACAGCCACATATCCTTGCCACTTAATGTTTGCGTTTAAGAGAGCAGTACTTTGTTCTGCGCAGGTCTTTCCACAATTTTCAGTGAGGTATAAAGCCATCCATTTGTACCAGATGTCTCATCTGTGAACACTAGGAAGTTTCTTACAGGATATGACTGATGCTTTATGGCAGCTGCAGCTTTCTCTCATCCTGCTTTTATGACACTGTTAATATTAATGAATAAGCAGTTGCTTCAGAAAGACAGAAAGCAGGTTGCTGATTTCTCTTTTGCTTTTGCTTTTGCTCAGGCATGTGTGTGTGTGTGTATGTGTATATATTCCTGTGTTGTGATCACTGTCTCTGAGGCAAGACCCTTATGCCCTTGAACGCAATGAGAATTCCTCCAAATTAGGGGGGGAAATAGAATACACGCCCTGAATTACTTCCTGACAAAATGTCATGTAATTTTGTGGACATACCCATGTGGTTTTCTTGGCAACAGAGTGAATGTGGTTTACCACTGTTTTCCTCTGCAGTATTTTTACAACTACCCACTCCAGCCTACATGCCAAGACGATTTTGTATTTAAAAGTTAAATAGAAGTTAAAAAGCAAACGATATGAATTGCTGCTTGGAATTTCAAATAGTTGAACTGCTTCTGCAGAAGCCCATCAGAATTCATATGGTATGTGTTTGTAGACACAGAAACTATATATTGCATATATTATAGTCATAGGCTATTCCTATTATGACATTCCAGGTACAGTATATATTGTATAAAACTTTTTATAAGTTTATCACATAAATTTTAATTCTTATAAATTCCATAAAAGGAGGAAGAAAAGAAAGAAATCAAAATAAGGACTCCCTGGACAAACATTTTACATGATTGTCAACTGGAGACAATTAAATGAGAAAATTAAAATGTAGTGACCATAAAGGGTTTTGCAAAAAAAAAAAAGTTTTTTAATTAATTCAGTTTGTCACAGGTAACATCATATATTAGCCTGAGTGGTGTAGGAGGCTAATGCCTCCTACTAAGGCAGCATTTAACATCCAGCTGCCTGCAATTACTGCGAGTTCAATTCTCACCAGGCTCAAGGTCGACTCAGCCTTCCATCCTTTCTAAGGTGGGTAAAATGAGGACCCGGTTTGTGGGGGCAATAAGCTGACTTTGTATAAAAAATATACAAAAGTATGAAGGCTATTGCTTAACGCATTGTAAGACGCCCCTGAGAAGGGCAGCATATAAAAATAAATAAATAAATAAATAAATAAATAAGTTAATAATAATAATAATAATAATAATAATAATAGATGCAGAAAATAAGCCAATTCACTCCCATTCTAGCTTAAAACTATTTTACTTTGCTTGCTCAGATTCCTACAAAGTTATTTTGTTAAATAAAGTTAGCTGCCATTTCAAATCCCACTTGAATAGAGTGATATAAAAATCTGGATTAAAAAAAAACAAGTAACACAAATATGAATTTCTCCTCTGGAGATCAGGATGGCTCTGACCCTGCTGGCATTTCATAAGTTCTTAAAAGACCTGGAGCTCTGTGTCCGGAACTGAGACCCCAAGTGTGCGCAGGGACCTGTTTCTCAGATATTTTAGCAATTATGAGATATGATTTATTCTAAATTTAATTTTTACTTATTTTTTTTCTGTTTCTACTTCTTTTCAGTTAAAACCTGTATTAAAAGTGGGATCAATAATGGATTGAAATCAAACCTAGAATAGTAAAATAAATAAATAGATACTGTGCAAGAGCATTTTTTTAAAAATATATAATTTGGAAATATATTTATTTTAGGTGATACAATTACAGTATCTCTAAGAATTTTAGGTACCCAAATATTAGTTTGGCTTACATGGGATTATCCACAAGTATATACAATAGTATTTTTTTAAATACACTACCTGCAGGCAAGCCAATTGTGAAAATTAAAACATACAAAAATTTCAAGGGTTGGCTTACCTGCATTTTTCATGATATTTTGTTTCAAAATTCAAGGTTCTGCTCATTTGGAGATGAGCTCATTGATGAGTATATATGGGATATATATATCTAATTTAATTAAAACATCAACTTTTTAAGAAATCTGCATTGAATATTGAAAATGATCTTTGGCTAGAAAAAAACTGAAATTATTTTAGAATTCTTTAATGTGGTTCAAAAAAATTTTAAAAAATGAAAATTGATGAAGAAATACTTATAATGAAGGATTGATTAAATCTGAAAAACAAGTTATGTCAATTGATATGTCACTTTCATAGGCGAAATATTTCAGACATTTCATAGGTGCCTTGCTCCATCCAGTGGTTGGACTAGGCGTGTAAGGCAATTCTTTTTTTACTATACATTGTGCTTCTATGTTGGTGTAAGATGCCTATTCCATATTAAGCATGTTAAAGCAATGAGCAAATATGGATTCTTGTTTTACCAGGACTACCAGATCAGATCTCAAACAATCCAGATATCTAGTAGAAAACTTTGCTGCCGCATAATGATCCAGATTTATGCAACCCAGATCCGGGACCCCTTTATTTTCCTAGACACGTCACTTTTCTATTTCTTCTCAAATTAAGAACAGTGAACAAGTAGTCCTCGATTTACAACCACAATTGAACCCAAAATTTCTGTTGCTAAGTGAGACATTTGTTAAGTGAATTTGGAATTACTACCTTTCTTGCTGCAGTTGACACAATACACTGCAGTAAAGTTAGTAATATGATTGTTAAGTGAATCTGGCTTCCCCATTGACTTTGCTTGTCAGAAGGTCGCAAAATGTAATCACATAACCCCAGGACACAGTAACAGTCATAAATATGAGTCAGTTGCCAAACCTCTGACATTTGATTATGTGACCATGGGGATGGTATAAAGGTCAGAAGTGTGAGAAATGGTCATAAATCATTTTTCAGTGCAGTTGTAAGTCTGAATGGTCACTAAATGAACTGTTGTAAGTCTAGGACTACCTGTATCAGTAATCTCAGAACCAACGTCCTTGATTTCAAGCAGAAAATACCATTGCATTTTCAATATACAATACACTGTATTTGCATTGTGGATTTTGTAACATGGCTATGGATTAAAGGCATTTAGTATTTAATAACTCGGAAGCAACCTGTTTTTCATTATTGCTTCCACTATAGCAGGGGTGTCAAACTCATGTCATCACAGCAGCATCATGTGACGTATTGGGACTTTTTTCCCTTTAAACCGAGCGTGGGCGTGGCCAGCGCGTGACGCATCCGGCCTGCAGGCTGGGAGTTTGACAGCCCTGCTCTATAGTTTTCTGTTTTATTTTGTAAAATTAGAATGGAATCGAGGATCTCTACAAATTATGACACAGCTAAATCTATATTCAGATAATGCAGCTTTAGCATCTGTAAGAACTTGCTCAGTCAGACATAAGTCCCCTAGTCTTGCATTTTTTATAATTGAATATTGACCAGCGAAAACCCCCATTGGAATTCTGGCAGTAAATACTAGCTAGTCACAAGTTTTTTTTTTTTAATCTTAAATTTCTTCTTATACTGTAAAGATGTCTGAATTGTACATTTTACTTTTAAAGGACAATGATTAATTATTTAATGGTGACATTCTAGTTTTAAAAAAATTAAGATCAAAGCCGTCTCATCTCTGCTTTTCAAGAGGTACAATATATCTCAGGTATTAAGGGATCAGTTGTTGGACACATGTCTATCAACCAAACTATTCATCCATCTGTGAATGCAGGTTCTGATAATCTTGCAGGAGTAGCCGACCCCTGCATTTATGTGTCTCAGTAACTATATATACCTCCTGGTTGGTATAGTGCAGGCAACAGTATATTGGTGTGGAAAGTGATTCCTAAATTAAAGAGTGTGGTTTCAACAGTATGAATACAGGTAATCCTAGATTTACAACAGTTCATTTAGTGACTGTTCAAAATTACCACAGCACTGAAAAAAATATTTTTGGTACCTCTCATCTCAATTCAATCTATAGATTTTGCCCAGGGTTTCTGCAAGTACAGTGAAAACTAAGTTTTACTCCACGCATGCCCATAGTACAGGTAGCCCTCAATTTACGACCACAATTGAGCCCAAAATTTCTCTCTAAGTGAGGCATTTGTTAAGCGAGTTTTGCCCCATTTTACAACCTTTCTTGCCACAGTTGGTAAGTGAATCACTGCAGTTGTTAAGTTAGTAACTTGGTTGTTAAGTGAATTTGACTTCCCCATTGACTTTGCTTGTCAAAAGGTTGCAAAAGGGGATCACATGACCTTGGAACACATGGTCATAAGTATGAACCATTTGCCAAACTCTTAATTTTGATCACATGATCATGTGGTTGTAACTGTGAAAGATAGTCATTAAAAATGGACTCATGCAATTGCGATATGTGTGTGTGTGTGTGTATGTGTGTGTGTGTGTAACTAGAGCTAGTATATATATTTTTCTGCTTTAGTAGAATATTGGCTGACTGACTAACTGATTGATTATGTGCCATCAAATCTGTGTCGATTCTTAACTGACCACATAAATAGATTTGCTCCAGTAGGATTAGTTGAATATTTACTAAAGAAAGGAAAATGGGCTAAGAAAGGTTATAACCTGCAAATAGTAGTAGAAAGGCATTAGTATGTGATATATTGTGAGAAATCACTGTCAAAAGAAGTGATGCTATTCAGAATAGCCCATGGCTGTGGGGAATTTTCTGGTTTGTGTTGTTTTAACCTAACTGACAATTCCTTGAAAGTAAAACCACTACAGTGTGCAAGATGTAAGGGATCTGGCAAAATGAGCTACAAAACAAACCTCAATAATCTATGAAATTGGCTTACTTTGTGGCTACAGGTTGGTTGCAAAATCTGGATGTAGATTTTCTAGCTCTTCTGGCTGCCATTGGGTCTTTTCAGTAATTGTTTCCAGAAGAGTGTAAGGCTAAATTCTGTCCTTTCACATACAGATTTTGTCCTCCAAGAAGTCAAAAGGGAGGAGAATTGTGAGGAAAACAAGTTGTTGGAGGAGTGAGAACATGTTGGTAAGATAGAAACATAGAGGGGCAGCCTCGACACTTTCCTTTCTTAGTACATTTTATCAAAACTGCTATGGCAATGCAACCAATATGTTTCTTTTTATTAAGACAATAACTGTTGTGGCCTGCCAGCAGCCTGCGCGGATCGTGGCTGATCCCGATGAAGAGGAGGCTGGTGTGATGTCGCGCCAGCAGCCTGCACAGCCAGTGCTCGCGTCGGACAGCGAGGAGGCCGAAGAGGATGTGGTGCCAGAGGCAGAGACTCAGCCAGGGCCTTCAGAACCTCCAGAAGCTCCTTCCAGTGGAGAGAGCGAAGTGGAGGAGCCTCTCCTCAATGCTCGGGCACACAGGGCTGCCAAAAGGCAGGAGTGGCTACTCAGGAGGAGGAGGTCTACTCGAGAGTAGGGCTTGAGGATAATTGGCCACTCCCTTAGCCTATTTAAGTCCCACGCAAATAGTGAGTTCTTGCTGGAAACAACTTGTATTATTATCAGAGTATTTTGGTTTATCATATCTTGTTTTCTGGGCTGGTTGCCAACCTTTGCCGGTCTTGTTTATTCTTGTTACTTAATTAATTTGATAAAGACCATTGGTGTGTGTCAATATCCTCGGAAATCCGGAGCTGGGGCAGAACAATAACTTTCTTGAGGATAGTAACCACAGATGGCAGGAGGATAACTTAAGGCTTGCTAATTTTGAATATTCATGCTTATATCATCTATTACCTAGGCATGATTATCATTTTCTCCTCCTTTCTTAGAATTAATAAATATGACTACGTTCTTCTGTCGGTAGGCATTCTTCCCACTATTTTCTGAAGGGAAATTCCTCCAGTGTACACTGAATAAATAACAGCTGCAGCTGTTTGATTATTGGAATTTGGTCCTGCATTTGATTCCAAATGTCCATTAATTCTTTCATATAAAATCTGTTCATCCTATATAGAAGCCAGAGGAGTATGGCTATAATTGTTCTCCACAAAATGTGTGCTACCTGATTCCTGGTTAGTTTTTGCTATACAAATCAGGACCAGTTATCAGTTTTTAATAATGTTTAGTAAGTTTCATCCATAGAGTGTAAAACTTTACATCGTGGTAATGTGACTTTTCTATTTGGCTCAGAAAAGCAATAAATTAGCTAAAGTGATGTCAAATATTTTGTTTTCAGAATAAATTGCCTACTTATTCTGAGTAGAGCTGCTACATCTCTGACCTCTAGTGGTAATAGTAATTTTTGTTCCTTGACTGAAATGTCCAGGTTTTTTTTGCATAGTGCATGCCTAGAAAGGACATTGTTTTAATGATTTTAACACAAAACAGTTTATGTCCATAGCTGTTTTTATGGGAATATAGAAATATAGTTATGTATTTTCTTGTTGATGATAATTAAAGAGATCATCACTTAGAAAAGTAGGAAAGAAGAACATGTCTTTCCTCCTGTATTTCAGAATTAAACATTAATCAGAATCATTATTATTTTAAATATATGTTGGGGTGATTTTTTATGTTTGACAGTTTAATCAAACAAAGAAATATATTTGAGCCTTGAAATAATGTAATTTTGAGTTTTATAGTGTTGGTATCAGATGAAGAAATCAGATGCATTGATGATCAGATTTCAGTTTACCTTTAATATGTAGATACAGGTATTTAGTTTTGGCCTACTGGGACACTCTAAGCCTAGCAAAGGCATTCAGATTCCTTGATCCAAATATTAATTCAGATGACAGGGGGGTGGTGCAGTAGTTAGAATGCAGTATTGCAGGCTCACTCTGCCCACAGTCTGGAGTTCGATCCTGACCGGCTCAAGGTTGATTCAATTTTCCAGTCTTCCAAGGTGGATAAGATGAGGACCCAGATTGTTGGGGGCAATATGCTGACATTGTAAACAACCCAGAGAGTGCTGTAAAGCGTTATGGAGCACAGAAGCAGTATATAAGTCTAAGTGCTACTACTATTATTTCCTGAACCATTTATATGGAAAAATGTGACTCCCTGGTTAAAACAGCTTCATTGGCTACTAATCTATTTGGGGGCATAAATCAAAGTGCTGATTGTGACTGTTGGATCAAACTCTTTTGACAGATTACTTT
This sequence comes from Pantherophis guttatus, assembly GCF_059756535.1. Lineage (NCBI taxonomy): Eukaryota > Metazoa > Chordata > Lepidosauria > Squamata > Colubridae > Pantherophis > Pantherophis guttatus. The sequence continues at coordinate 87,511,318 of NC_142064.1, read as the reverse complement.
GTTCTGCATGAAACTATCTTCATTTGAGGGAAGCCTTTATGTACCATCACTTCAATAGCACATTAGATAAGATAGTGAGAAAGTGCATTTAGATAAACTTATTGTTGAAGTTAAGGATTTAGTCAGAAAAGTTGCTCATTTTTTCTTTGTATAGTTAATTGTTTGGCTGATGAGCTTTTGAATTTACTTCTACTTGTTAATGCCTTAAACTGGCACTGTTTCTATAGAATTAAAGGTAAAGACTTCTTGGATGTCAAACAATTGCTGATTGTATGGAAATATACATGTAGCTTTCTTGGCAACAGTGTGCAAGTGGCCTGCCTTTGCCTTTTACTGGGATTTATTTTTTTACCAGTCTAGCCTATAGCCCTGGAATTTGCTGGTCTTTCACCCAAATGCTGCCCAGGTTTGACTCTGTGTAACATGCATCAAATTGTAATTTGAGAAGACTTACCTTCACCGGTGTTTCTCAGAGGATGTGGTTAATATGGACAACCTTATCAATAGGATGTTTTTAAAAATCAGTATGTATGAGAGAGTAACAAACTATAGAGTGACTTCTTCTTACGCGCCTTCTGCTCCTTTGCTTTTAGTCTACTAAAATCAGGAAGCAGTGAAGCATCTTAAAGGAGAACAGAAATGCAGCCCTGAATCTATACTATACAGATAGTCCTCAGCTTATGGCCACAATTGGGTTCAGAATTTCCATTGTTAAGCAAGGCCGTTGTTATATGAGTTTATGACCTTTCTGCCATGGTTGTTAAGCAAATCACTACAGTTGTAAAGTGAATCACATGGTTATTAAGCGAATCCGGCTTTTCCCATTGATTTTGTTTATCGGAAGCCAGGTGGGAAGGTTGCAAATGGCAATCACCATGAGCCCAGGATGCTGCAACTGTCATGAATACCGGCCTGATCAACCAAGTGCCAGAATTTTGATCATGCAATAGTTGTAAGTGTAAGAATTGGTTATAAGTCCCTTTTTTTTCCAGTGTTGTTGATCACTAAACAGTGATTATAAGTCAAGGACTTATCTGTAGTCGGGTCTAAAAACATCCCTGCAGTAATTCCCTTGAAAGAACACATGTGTTCATTCACTCATACATTCATATACACATGTACATCCTTTTTTTAGTTGCTATAATTACTGGCTCCAGTTTGAAAATCTGTAGGCAAAAAAAAAAATTTTTTTTTAACTTGATCCTTTTTAAGATGCATCAAGCTTTCTTATCCGTAATAACCTCTGTAGCCTACCCTGCTTAAATGCTCCTTTGTTTGGGAAGTTAGGCATATGCTTTCAGACTCTCTTTTCAAATCTGTTGCCTAGAGAAGGAAATTTTGATTGGGTCTTTACAGGTAAAATAGAGAAGATCAAACCACCTCCATCTCCAACTGGTGAAGGTCCCCCCTCGCATCCCAGCTCCGCATCAGATGAATCTGCAGGATCCCAAAGAGCCAAGAACCTGATGCAGACGCTTATGGAAGACTATGAAAGTCACAAAACCAAAAGGCGGGAGAGGATGGATGAGAACAGTGTAAGCATATTCCATTTCTCCCTTGCCATTTCTTCCACATATAACACTTAAGGAGGAAACAATCCTTAAACTTTTTTATAAATTGCCTTCGGAGAATTCGGTGCACAAAGGCAATAAGCAAAAAGAGTGGAGGAAAATTGAAGGGGGGGGGAATCAGTTCCTTTTAAAGGGCGCGTGTGTGGGTTTTGCATACGAGACTGCCCAGTTTGCTAGGAGCAGAATACCAGAAGCAAACAGAACATCCTTTCTGTAGCAACTCTCTACAAATGGTGAGGGAGACATTGATGGGGAAAGGCAGTGAAGAGTAAGAGGTGGAAGTCCATACTCGTAGAAACATCGACTCCAAAATGAGTTTTGTTTCCCATGGATTGGGTGGATACTGGATAGATGTAGATGTATTGAGCTGCATTGTGAAAACTTTGATCTCTCTTTCTCTTGTGAACATTTCTTTAACTGAGATCAAGGAAGGCTGGAAAATATTTGGTACAATCAGAAACTATAGACTAACCAAGCTAGCAGTAATGGGAAATATATCTGGAAATGAGCTTTTCCATAAAGCTTTTTGAGGGGAAAAATGCCTAATTCTAACGCAATCAATTTAGCCTTCCCTAAAAATTGGAGGGCCAATGTTAATCTAAGTCCCAGGGGAATAAAATTCCAAAGGGAGGGCGTCCCGTCACAAAAGGCCTTCTTCCTAGGTCTTGTCAGATGACATTCCTTAATAGCCAATAGGATGCCTTGCCTTCTGAATCTGATTAGCTGGGTAGATGTATTTGAACAGAGGTGGTCCACAAATATCCCAGGCCCATGCCATGTAGGACTTTGTAGGTCATTACTAAAATCTTGAAGGGACTCGGTAGCTCAGTGGCTAAGATGCTGAGCTTGTCGATCAAAAGGTTGGCAGTTCAGCGGTTTGAATCCCTAGTGCCGCGTAACGGGGTGAGCTCCCGTTACTCGTCCCAGCTTCTACCAACCTAGCAGTTCGAAAAATGCAAGTAGAAAAATAGGGACCACCTTTGGTGGGAAGGTAACAGTGTTCTGCGCACTTTTGGCGTTTAGTCATGCCGTCCACATGACCACGGAGACATCTTCGGACAGCACTGGCTCTTCGGCTTTGAAATGGAAATGAGCACCACCCCCTAGAGTCGGGAATGACTAGCACATGTGCAAGGGGAACCTTTATCTTTACCTTTTTACTAACATCTTTAATTGCACTTTGAAGCACCGATAGCCAGTGCAGCATGCAGAGCAGAGATGTAAAAACTCGCATAACTACATTTTGCACCAGCTGTAGCTTCTAAGTACTCCTCAACGACAGGCCCATGTAGAGAATTTTACAGTAACCCATTTGGGAGGTAACCAGGGCATGAGTGAGAGAGAGAGAGAGCCTCATACTGCCATGTTCCTTGTAATCACTCGTTTGCAAATGAGGCTGAAGTGAGTCCTGAGGAAGCCAGTTCTAAGGCTACTACAGCTCCTCTGTTTATGTCCCTTTGTTTTTCTAAGGTTCTTACCATGTTTAGAAACACTCTGGACCCAGACATTTTATTGTCTAACTCTATTCACAATCCTCATCTCCTACTGATATAATCCTTAGAGTACCCTGTTATCATTGGTATAAGGGCAATGATCTAATAAGTAGATAAAAACCTTCTTAAAAAACCCCACCTGCCATCAAGGGTCCTTTTTCTCTATTAGACAATTACACATTGATTCCTCTATAGCCTCTCTGAGCTAAACCATTAAGTGTCCTTTGACCCCTGCTGAAGATTTGAAGTACACCTTAGAAGCAAAATCCATGCTAGGTCACCACCAAGAGCTTGCCTTCCTATCGTTCTTTGCTGAATGACAGCTGAGGTTATGGATCTACTCTTCCATTTTGAGATTATGACTCAAGGAAGAATGATCCTCTGTCCTGTCAATCCACAAACACCAATCTCATCTGTACGTTATAAGCAAGAAACTCTTCAATATGTATAAGTCACAGCAACCAGGGCAAAGAGGAAATCAGTTACACTCTTAACCTGTTTCCCCAAAAATAAGACATCCCGTGATAATAAGCCTAATCGGGCTTTTGAGCACATGCACTCAAATAAGCCTCCCCTGAAAATAAGCCTCCCCGAAAATATTTAAACAGAGAGCTGGAAATCAGATAAGACGGCAAGAGGAGCCCCATTTTGCTCCACGCGCCCCAAAATAATAAGACCTCCCCGAAAATAAGGCCAAGTGCTTATTTCAGGGTTCAAAAAAATATAAGACAGGGTCTTATTTTTGGAGAAACACTGTAATTTTTCTGGTGGCCATTTATGAATTCACACAACTTGATATTTCGTTTCTCATGACATCAGGCTACTTCTCAAAACTTTGCTATACAAGTAGACCTCGGGTTATGACAGCAATTGGGACCCCCTCATTCAGCGCCATCACAAATTTAAACAGCACCTACATGAGTGATTGTAACCCAAGGACTGCCTGTATTGTAAAGAAAAAGAGATGAGAAAGAGAGATTTATTTATATGTATTCATATTTCATATTTCTTAATGGCTCATCTCCCTTGGAGAGGGACTTGAGCAGTGATCATACGTGATTCATGGAGAGAGCCAACATTTGTCTAAGCTATAGAAAATTCTAAATGGGGGCTCTGTGCAGGCACAAAACTCATATGTATAAATTCACAGAGGACCACTTCAGTGGTCTTTAATTAAAGGTAAGTAACCAGTTCTTTTTTATTGGCAAAGTACTGTCCATTTCAAATATCTCCATTTGTTAAAGGGAAAGATTTTTGTTATCTAAGAGAACCAGTAAAGTCTTAACATCGTAAGATTTGGGAAATCCTTAATTTGTAATAGAAGTATTATATAGATAAGTAGACAGAGTTGCAAATAACACGCAGCTTATGCTGCTGTTCTTAAATTGCCTATTTTGCTTAGCAAGTTAACAGGTAAAAACTGCCTTAATGAGAAATTCAGAGATAGGTACCCATTTTCAGTTCATTTATAAGCATCATTCTCTTTCTCTGTTCTTTGCGCACTAATGAGAGTCTTTTCTCTTTCTGCTAGTACAACTATAAATTACTGTCTAACAAGGTTACTTCTGAGGTACTTTTCAAATGTTTGCCCTTTTAAGCACTTTGTTTATACATTTATTTATTTATTATTTTTCTTCTTCTTTTGCATGAGACTTTTGAGAGTTTTTGCATGCTGCTATAGCTTGCTTCCCACTGCTATTTGTTGGAGGAATATTTGAAATTAGAAGCCATCATTTTTTCGCCCTGATTTCCCTACACCCAGACTATCAGTCGGATGACACCTCACACTGCTTTTGGGAATTCCCGCTAAATCCATAGGCTTACACCTTGGATAGCCACCAGATTATCTTTCTCCAGTTGCTTCTGCCCACCTGGTAAGTTTGGGCAGGGCTGATATGCTTCAGATCCAACCCGTAAAACGGTGCCATCTGACGGCCCTTTTCCATTGCTGTTCAGGAACAGCATTCCTCTAAAATCTAACAGGTTTTTGTGGTTTCTCTGACATCTTACAGCCATTGTATTGTTATCTGGTTGCTTTGTCTTTGTTGGTGTTGTTTTAACTTTATTATCTATCCTTTGCAAATTTCCTAAATTCATAGTTGCGTTGATCTATACACCAATTAAATAAGTAAGATTAAATCTCTCGAAATTATATTCCAACAATGGAATGGAATTTGAAAAGAATCAAAATCAGACTTTTCACAAAACTTTCGTGAGAAATGGTATCTATCTGCCATTTTAGAGTTCCTTCTTAAGGGAGCACAAAAAGAGAGGATTGTACAGGTAGTCCTCAATTTACGACCACAATTGAGCCTAAAATTTCTGTTGCTAAGTGAGACATTTGTTAAGTGAGTTTTGCCCCCATTTTACGACTTTTCTTGCCACAGTTAAGTGAGTCACTGCAGTTCTTAAGTTAGTAACACGGTTGTTAAGCGAATCTGGCTTCCCCATTGACTTTGCTTCTCAGAAGGTCACAAAAGGGGATCACATGACCCCAAGACACTGCAACCATCATAAATAGGAATCAGTTGCCAAGCATCTGAGCTTTGATCACATGACCGTGCGGATGCTGTAACAGTTGTAAGTGTGAAAAATGGTCATAAATCACTTTATTCTGTGCTGTTACAACATTGAACAGTCACTAAACAAACTGTTGTAAGTCGAGGACTACCTGTATATAGAAACACTTTCCGGACTTGATTTACAGATTGATTTTGTAACATGGATGTCTTCCCTATGATCAGCCCATAATCCCCAATGATGTTATTAAAGAGTTATGCTTCTTGGCAAACAGTCCTGAAACCTGAGTTCAAGCCCTGCTGTAGGTATCATACTAACTAATGGCACCTCCCTAATTTATCATTCTGGGTGTGTTGGAACAGCAATTTCCTGAATCTCCAAGCAGTGTGGCTAACGGCGATTCAGAGATTTCAATCCCAATACACCTGAAAGACACAATCCTATTCTATAACTGAAATATCACATTATTGATTCGTTATCTTAATTAGGCCCACTATAGCATTTTTTCCCCCTCAATCTGCCTTCCCTGGCAGCTGATTTCAACAAAAATCTTACGTTTTCATGTTAGATGTCCTCAGCGTACCAGGATCCTCTGTGCTCTTTTTTGCCAAATAAATGCCTGCATGTGACTTTGTGGCTTAGAAGATAGAGAGGAAAATTAGAAGTTTTTAAAAAAAATTACAGACAACCTTTAATGATTTAAAAAAAAAAACACCAAGGGAGCCAGCAAGCATTGCACTTTGTGGAAGAGGACATTATTTTGAGTGTGTAACTATAGAAATCTCAAACAGCAGGTAGGATCATTATCAACATACATGTTGACTCATTGTATGTGTGATACTAGATGGAACTTCTAAGATCACGGAGAGGGGTATTGATTTTCTATGAGAGTTGATTGCAACAAAAAGTTTTGCCAGCAATGTTCTTGATCACAGTTCTATGTGCTCTTCTGCTTCAAGGTCTAGCAAAAGATGTAGATCTGGTTCAGAGAAGATTGGAGACATGATAAGCTAGATGGCGTAGAATAGGAAACAGCAGATGTGCCATATTAACTGAACACCTGTATGTTGTAGTTTATACTGTACATATCTACTCCAAAATAAATCCCATAGGTTGGAGTTGGGTTTACTGCCTGCAAATGGGGCTCAGAATTAGAGCTTGAAATATCTTGTTAACCTTTGCTATATAAGTACTGTAAAAGACATTTAAAGGGAAGGGGGATTGGAAATCCAACACACACACACACACACACACACACACACACACACACACCAAAGAGCAACCCATTTTATCTCAGGATAATAAATTAGGCTTACAGGTCAACATTCCCCTGAGAACATAAAATAGCATATTTAGTGTACTCTTTTTTTCTCTCTCATGGCAACAACCCAGGTTTCCTGTGTTGGGCTAGCTAGGAAATAGTGACTGTACTCTATCATGTATGTATATTTTTACTTGGGAGTTCATAAGCTACATCCTCATCCCACTGTTTCTCTGTCTGATTCTGTATAAAGAGAGTGTCAATGATGAAAGAGTAAGAAACAGCCCAATACATTTAAAGAAGGGCAATAGAGGTTGTGTATAGACCAATCAAATATGTGTCTATGTAAAAGTGCTTAGCAGTGCTGATATTCCTTTAGCTTTTTCTTACCAGCAATATTACAAAGTCAGTCAATGTACAACACACTGTATAAAAAACAGGGCTGAAGAACTGGCCGAAACTTTTCTATGAATTCATGTAACCAGCTCACTCTTTTTATAGTTCCAGAATTCTAGAGACCTTCGCAGAAAAAAATTGTTCTTGCCTACATTTTAAGAGATTTGCCACTCTTTCCCTCCTGCTCCATTTTTCTAGGGGAACAAAATAGGAAAAATGCAGTGCGCTCACAGTGCTGATAGAAAAGAATATTAGTAGCTGTTTCCTAAAATATTTCTTGTAGCTGTTACATTACCAAACTTGGTAACATCATCAGTGCCTTCTGCAAGAAAACCACCAAGCTCAGAGAGCCCCTGGGACCTCACAGTTGCAGTGCCCTTTGAACTGACAGCACTGGGAGCATATACCTGGAAGTGAATTTCCTCACCAGGAATTCACGATCAAAATATTCTGCTTCATTCACTCCCTTCTATGATGTATCTGTGCAATACTTTTACTACTTCTCCTCCTCAGTTGGAAATTCAGTGTGAGACATCAGTAGCAGTGTTATTATTTTTCTACTTATTTTACCCACCCACTCCCAAGTGCACTCAACAATGTGACTAAGTTACTCCCTTGGGTTCTCATGTAGCTGTGAATATATTTAACCTGTCTAAAATGATTTTTTTCTGTGATTTCTACGTAGGATTTAGTTTAATTCTGAACAAGTTTACCTTCCTTTGGTGAAACATATTTTATCAATCCTTGTGCGATGCAAGTCATTTTGTACCACCAACCTGTCATAACTTTTCAACTGTATCCTAAACCCACACAAACATTTCAGAGGCTCTAACCTGTTCCTTGGATTAATTGAATAAGTTCTTTGGCAATTTTTTTCAATAATTCTGGTTTAAACTCTCTTGCAACTTAATAAACAGTCTTCCTGAAGTGGCCCTCTCAATCCTATCCATGTCAGTCATACGGAGATGGAGATTCTGTGTTATAAGATACAGTACATGTGCCAAAACTATACACTAAATACCCAAGTCACTTCTGTAATGCAACTCTGCTTGAGATATACAGCAGAAAGGTGGAGATTAATAGCACTAGGAAATTTTCATCTCTCATCTAAAGTGCACACAGGTATCATAGTTAATTCAGTCTTTCTCCGCAGCTATTGAATGTGATTATTGCCATTGTTTGCAAAATTGATTTACATAAGCACTTGGGAGGCTTGGAATGAGTGGCTCAGAGAGAAGAAAATAAGGGGAAAAGTCCATAGTATTGGTTAGATTTTTGGATGTAGTTTTCTATTGAACAGGCCATAGCAACTGTACTGCCACATGTCTCTTCTGCTCAGATTATGCTTCACCAGCTATTTTTATGTTTTCTCTGCATGTGATGTTTTCATTGATGTGCTTAAACTTAAGCATCACAGCTGGATGTTTTGCAAGCACTGTTTCAGTTAAGCGTTTAATTTTGTTTTGGCTGCAGCTATGCTGATTTTTTTCTCTCTCTCTATGAGTGGAAAAAATGCAAAAGGTGGTGAGGTATGCCATTGGAAACATTTGAATTGCATATAACTTTTCATTGGCTGTCTTTTTAGTTTGTCTATAATGGACGAGGGCAACACAATAAATGATGTTTTCTTTCTTTTCCTCCTCTCCCTCCCCAGGTCCTTGAGGCTACTAGAGTTAATCGTCGGAAGAGTGCGCTAGCATTGCGGTGGGAAGCTGGCATATATGCTAACCGGGAAGAAAATGAATAGACTTTTTGGCAAAATCTCAGAACTTTTTTTTTTATTGCAGAGACCAGAAAACCAAATAAGAGGGAGGGGGGAGTTTTAATTTTTTAAAAAAGCTACAGCATTTTAATTTGGTATTTATTACAAACATACAAGTCTCTGCAATACATATTAGAGCAGGATCAGTTCATATATATTACATGCATACATGCACAAACACAACGCAGAATTGTAATAAGACATGCATCTGCTGTCCTCTCTGAAGAAACTGAAGAAGCAGACAATAGTTGTGGAGTTGTCGTCATCACTAGTTAGAAGAAACCGCAGCAGGGATCATCCAAGTGAATATATTTCCGAGTGAGTAGAATTGAAACATGGTGTCCTTCACAATGTCTGCTTCACTTATGTTTGGAATAGGAAGAATCTGGATTATATACCTTTTGACCACAAGATGGCACTTCTGGATATGAACAATTTCAACTTTCTTCGAGCTTGGGTTTTACAACACATAAGTGGCATTTCTAAGGGGCCTATTATTCTGTTATATCCTAGGTATAACATGGGGGGGGCTTTGATTTTTGCTATTTTGAAAGAATAGAGGTTCTTGGAGTCTACATAACTGTTTCTTTTTAAAGAGGCTGTTAATTTGCAAATGTGAATGTACAATCCATATATTTAGCCATAAATGCAATGTATTGTTTTTACTAATACTTTGGAAAGTATGGAGAGATGGCAAACGGTTTATGTTTTTCTTGTATGTGTTATTGGGTGTTGTTGCAAACTTGCCATCCTGTTGTGTTTTTTTTTTCTTTCATAATCAGTATGCTTCATACAATTCTTTAATATTGCTGCACATTCTATAGATAGGTTAGAAGATCTAGAAAGAAATGCCAAACCAGAATATCTTAATTCTAGTGGTTTGTATGCTTGCAGTTATGAGGTTGACCTCAATGTGTATTTGTATTATCATTTGTGCTTAATAGGCTACAAGTATTAGATACCGAAAGAGGGAATATATAATAAAATCAATAAGGAACAATCACACTGAGTTAGGAAGGTAATCAGAGGTTTGAAAATGTTTTGAGTATTTTTTACTAAAGCAATAATTGATATTCAGCAGATTGATAAATAGAAGAATATGAAAGAAAAATAGTTATATCTTTAACTATATTTATACTATATAAATGTCTTATCTTAGTATTATTAAAGCATGAGGAGGAATGTTTTGCATTTCCAGAAAGTGAAAGTTGTAGAAGGTAGCAGAGAGAGGAATCAGAGATGAAGATTGGGGCCAAAGGATTATTTTTGCTGTTCCAATTGTGTTTTCAAAACTAAAAAATAATGGAGCATCTTTAGTTGAAGTGTAGATTGCAAACTCACAACAAAGGAATCAGAGATGTGTGAGCGCAATTTCTGTATGTGTAAATTGGAAAAACAGGATCGTAGAGATTTGGTTGTACAGATTTATTTTCTCCAAAGCTGTTTGTCAGCTCTAGGGGTATAAACATTTTTTCCTTTTTCTTTTTTTCTTTTTTTATGAAAGGGATCTAATATGGCACTAATCCACTGCAGTATTTGTAATAACAAAGCTGACCCAATATGATATTTGCATGAGTTACTATTTCAAAACGTATTGAACAGTTTTATAATCTGATATTTAGAAAAGAAAAATGGTATTTATTCTTGCCAGAGTATTAAGAGCTGCCAGAATATTCTTTGTTCAGGGAATGCAGTGGAGTATTGGAAATCCATAATTTCTAAACTAGAGTAGATAATATTTTAGGCATTGGAAAGAATGTTATATGAATCTTAAAAATAAAATTACCATTGCCTATTTTTAAAGGAAAAACCAACAAGCAGTCATGTATACATTTCACTTTCCAAATGTTTCATATTGTGAGCAGAATTTTTGTATATTTCTGGTATTTGAATTTAGAAGACAAGGAACATACTTAATTTTTTTCCCAACTATTAGAGGTACATATAAATTAGGGTGATCACACAGCCTTGGAGAGAATCTTGTCTTTGTTGGGCCCCCCCAAAAAATGTAGAAAGGTTGAGAGATCAAGTGATCCTGCTTATATGTACCACAATCTTCAGAATTTCTAATCCAAATCTCCCAGCCATGTGTTTTGATCTTCTATGGCCAGCAATAACATTTGGACTTGCATGTATGTAATAATTGCTTTCATCTGCCATAGCTGAAACAGGAGAGATTTTTATTTGCATGCATATCTTCCATTGCTAGCTTACAAACCAAGTTAGCATCTTACTCCATTTACTATAAATCCATGGGCAGATGTAACGGATCTACGGTAGTATCTGCAGATTTTGTAACGCCAAATACCAATTCTACAGTTGGAATATGTTTTACATAAATAATTCCCATTTGATTCTGTTTAAAATTTTCTAAAAGTTTGGGATGCAATCTGGCTAGATTTTAGCATTCCCATTGATTTCCATAGGAGCACTTGGGATTTAAATGTACTTAATTTATCCATTTTATTTGCTAAGCAAGGTCAGAGTTTATAATGAAGCATAGGAAAGAATAATTCAAGGCATATATATGAGTTGAAATAGGTATGTGAAGAAAAGAGGCGGGCACAGTAACCAAGAAAACGAAAGAGTAGGAGGCTGTCCGAATCAAAACACTGGCCAGCAAAGGCCCATTAATATCTTCAGTATTTTGTTTTTGAGCCCTGAGCACAAACTGCCTATACAGTCGAGCTGACTTGTATGTGTGTGTATGTGTTTTAACTCCTGAAGTATATATTCTTTAAAATGAGGTGAACATTCTCAGGTTTATGAAGAATTATTTGTCCTAGACATGCAATACGCTCTGTTAAGATCAAAAACGAACGAGGAGAATAAACGTAACCACCTCTACTTCATTACAACTCTTTTGCAAAAGTGTGGTTTTATAGTGAAAAAAATAAAACCAAAGACAATTATTTGCTTGGAACTGAGTAAATTTCCCCCCCCTTTTTTTTTTTTTGGTTTGTTGTCAACTTAGCATGAAGGACAAAAGAGTTGTTCAGGAAATCCCCATTTTCTACATATATAAATAAAAATGACTTCACAAGTGTCTTTCGGTTGTCTCAGTTTCTTTTTCCCTTTGCAACAGCCACAGTGAATTCAGCATCTGGCATTGGAGGGAGGGGGAGGCTTGGTAAAAGGAGAAAAAAGAGGATTACTATGCTGTTTCCTTTAGATTTTAGTTCTGATGACTTACAATTCTGAACTGCTGTGAGCGGGCATGCCCTTTTTCAAAGATTTAGGGAATTTCTATGCCGTTTTCAGGAAAATATATCACAATCTTTTCACATTGTAACAGCTTCTTCATGAAGATGCATGAAGCATGAAGAATTAACAAGAAACAAAAACAGTTCTCTCAAGTTCTTCCACTCTCTATGGTTTGGATAAAAGTCAAAAATTATGCACCAACACACTCTCTGTTACGTTGGAATTTATTGTTGCAAGGTAATAATGCCACTTGCTCAAAATCTAAACAGCCCCAAAAGATACCTGGCCTCAGTCTGCCAGAGCTGATCTGCAAGCTTAATTTATAAGGACCTTGCAAGCCATACTTTTTTTTTTTTTTGGTGGCTACTTGACCAACTCAAGTGCAATTTAAGCACTGTTAATTAGCAATTAAATTCAATGAACTTTACTCTTTATTTTGACTTGGAAGTGTGGAATGAGGAAATGAGCCACCTCCTTCAGTGATGTAAGTATGGCTTCTAAAATATTGGGTTCCAAATGCCTAAATCCAAAGCTTTAATCTGCTGCTTTTTGAATAAATGAGGCATGTAAACATAATGTGCCTGTAAGGGCAGCATATTACAATAGTCATTAGGAAATGAAATTACAAAAGCAGAAGTAGAAAAAGAATAACGCTCCTGGAGGATAATCCTTTGCTCCTATTCACAGAGATTTGGTGAAAAGAGTAATTTCAAATGGCTTGATAATACTCTATTACTGTCATCTTGTGTAGCCTTTAAGAACAGTCAGTGTTTCTGTTTTGGATTTATTTGGATTTGTTTTAGAAATATTCTCCAGTGAGCCAGCATACGTGCTAATGAAAGATCCTGTCTAAACAGTTTCTGTCTGAGTCCGTGTTCTAACCTGGACTTGGTCATCTATCTCTTCTGGAAACAATCATTTTGCTCTCTAGCTTTAATTTTAATCTAGACATTCGGTCAAGAGGGCACAAAATGATTTACTCATTGTCCTTGCCTTCTTTTAATCAGAAATGAAAACAATCTGGACAGATTCCTTTGAGGCTTCGTAATACTTTTTTCTTTGTTTCTTTAACTGATTGGGAGCAATCCAGAGTTTGTTATAAAATGGGTGGCTGTATAAATATTTTAAATAAATAACTGGCTTTATAAACCACTCAAAGTTCTGAGTAGCGTGCATGCCAACCACTGTAAATTAGATTAAAAGCAATAAACTTTACAATAAAACAGTACCCTCCATTCATGAAAATTAATGAGGCACAGCAATGTAGAGCCAAAGATCCTAATCCTTTCAACCAACATCAAGGAGAACAAGCTTCTCTTGGTTGATGGAGCAGATCATCCCATTCCATAGTCTGACAGATGTCCTAAAAATCAGGATGTGCGGGGTGTGGGGGTGGCATTCAGCTATTTGGGGAAATGCTGTTCCCTATTGGGACAGTGCCTGCATGACTCCCCGCAAGCGGCTGTCCCTGAAAAAAGTAATACAGAGCAAGACTTCCCTACTAGATCTTACTGAGTGGCCAGATAGTTCTGGAAAAAGATGGCTCTGCAGATCCCCACACCTGAGCCATGACAGGCTTCATAAAAGACAAGCAGAACCTTAAATTACACCTGAAAACCAACTGGCAACCAGTGCAACTCTCAAAGTGGTAGATGGGCAAACTGAGAGGTGCCTCATCTCCTTACACACACCAAAATAGGAGTGATCAGGAATTCCATTTGGATTCATTAGATTTCTGTATGATTTCTGAACCAGTTCTTGCTCTTGACTGGGAATGGAAGACTATCAACTATCAGAAATATGAGATGTAGAAGAGACATATAAAGAGGTTCAACGGTATTTTTAAAAATTAATTTGAAACTATTCCAAGGATCTCTTCCCTTCAGAAAGACACATTGCACAATGAGATATATAGAGGACCAAACAACGACATCATACATACACTGATAATGTGTCTTGTTAGCCATAATTTGTGTTTTCTTGGTGAGATTCTTCACAGAAGAGATTTTTTTTTAATGGATCCAGCCATTATTCCTCCCCATTTGATACCCTGAATTAAGGGATTACAAGGTTGTAAAAAAGGAGGGTTTTATTGATATAGGCTCATCCTCCTGGTTAGTTCTTGCGTAGGTTCCTTAAATACATGGGCATACAATAGCTGTCTTTCAAAAGATCTGCTTTTTTTACAATACCGAAAAAAAGCTGCACAGAAAGTCAACTTGAACTAGGAAAGAAAGACAGGTTTTGCCAGTTGTGTGCTGCTGGTTCAGTCACCATGGTATGCATTACAGGTTTTCTCCTGCTTCTGCCAAGAAGAGGATTCATGTGGCTGTTCTCTACCGCTTTTAATCCTGTTGTAGCAGTGATCCCATTTTGCCTACCCCAGGGGTGTCAAACTCAAGGCTCGGGAGCCCATTTTCGCTGGCAGAGCACTTGGACCACCCTGGCCATGCCCGCCCCAGCCCCCCAAGGTCAAACATAACCCTGATGTGGCCCTCAATGAAATCGAGTTTGATTCCCCTGGCCTACCCCATGGACTACTTATGCATGCCGATACCCACAATCCCTTGCTATCCGCACTGCCATTCTTCTGCAACAGTGGCCAAGGACTGAGCCAGAAGAGGATTGATTACTTCCTTCTTTACCCTGAACATGTTTCCATGCTTGGTAGCCTGACTGACACGTCACAGGTGGGGAGGAATGGCTTGGGCTGAAGCAGGTGGAAGCCAACTGGTTCCAGGGTATTTTGGTCAGAAATAGCTCAATGACAAGTTGCAGTTCTAGGCAAAAAGCACTTTCACTCCCGTGAATGTTTAATTAGGCAACTTATTTTAAGAAGTATCTGATCCTTTCTGAACTTCTGTTCTTGATTCTCTAATAAATGCTGTCAGTTGTAACTTGATTTAGATTTTATTTTATAACTCTAAAAAGCCACCTGAGTCTAGACTAGACTGTGAATAAGCTTACACAGTGTGCTTGGCAAACATATTTGCTTGATTTAAACCAAGGTTACTGGAAACTTTAAAAAAAAAAAAAGGATCTGTCTGTCCTCTAAAGATGCGAAATATCTGAAAATTTCCCTGTGAGTGCTCAAGTAATTAATAATATTTCATTGTATTCTGGAATGCACAACAGCTCTCTTGTAACACACACTATTTTGGGATTCAAAATCCTTTTACTCACCCTTCTGGTAAAGTTCATTCCCAAATGTGATTTGGGAACCCCTTCTCTATCAACATATGTAGGTCGTAATAGATTTCTCTAATCCACAGCCTTTGTTCTGATTGCAAAAACCAAATATGGGTTGAAAGCACAGCTGCTTGAAAGGAAGATGTTAATCGGCAAAGAAAGTATCATTGAAATGTTGGTCTGGGGTTTTCCCTTCCCTATTGCTGATTTGGCAAGAGCTTTAAATATTTTAAGGAAGCAGAATTGAAAACGGCGTTTAAAAGAAACACTAAAAAGCATCAGCTCTCTAAACAGAGATGAAAAATCCCCTATCAGTTGCAGTGTTCCCGATCTTGAGAAAAAGAAATCACTACTTTTTCCAGGAAACAACTTTGATGAAATATAATGCCGTTTTTTCTGACTGGAAGCACAGAAACCCAAAGTCCTCTGATCCAGAGAAAACACTGAACTAGACCAGTGATGGCAAACCTTTTAGACACCGAGTGCCCAAACTGCGCACGTGTGCATGCTGAAACTGAAAGGTGTGCATGCACACATGCGAACGTACGCATGCGCAGCAGAGACCCGAAGACCAGCTGGCCGGTAGGAGGCGGGGCATCCCAACACCGGCAGCGCTGCAAGAGGTAAGTTCTTTTTCTTTCGTGAGCTTCTATTTCTTCATTTGCAGGGAAACAAGCTCACGAAAGAAACGCCACGGAGATCTGACCTGGGGCAGTGCCGCACATGCCAGCAGAGAGGGCTCTGCGTGCCACCTCTGGCACGTGTGCCATAGGTTCGCCATCACGGAACTAGACTGTCATGCTGTTCCCACTTAATCCTATATACTGAACGGTGTCCAATTTAGAGAAAATAGTTCTCATATGGCCGTTTCTGTACAGGGAGGTGAATGGTTGTGCAAGATTGCAGCCGAAACCAAGTATGTACAAGTCTGATGATTTGTGATTTCTATAGCCCCCTCATCTGTCTGCCACCTTTGAAATGTTCCGTCAGAGGGTCAAATTTGCACTGTTAAAGAAATTTGCACTTTACAGGAAAAAAGTGACCTGTGATTGTTTTTCACACTTACAACCATTGCAGCATTCCCGTGGACACATCATCATAATTAAGTCATTTGGCAACTGGTTCATATTTATGGCAGTTGATCCTGGGATCATATGATCCCGTTTTACGACCTGACAAGCAAGGTCAATGGGAAAACCAGATTCACTTAACAATCATGTTACTAACTTAACAACTGCAGTGATTCACTTGACAACGGTGGCAAGAAAGGTTATAAAATGGGGCAAAATTCACTTCACAAATGTCTTGCTTGGCAACAAAAATTTTGGCCCTCAATTGTGGCGTAAGTCGAGGACTATTTACATTATGATGATGAACTGAGACAAAAAAATGGTTACTCATTGTAACAAGGTGTGGCAGAAGCCTTGTTTTGCTGATCTACCTGTGAGCAGTTTCGGTAGTAAAGCTGGCAGGGAACATTTTTTTAACCCATCACTGAGGCCTTCTGTTTATTGACCGGTTTTCTTTCTCAGACATAGAAAAGGACTAATATTTACTTAGCTAGCCTACCCATCAACCCTTTTACACACCGTCTTTCACACTAAGAGTGCCATGCTGGGTGGCTGGGGTTAAGAGGCTCCTGCTGTCTTTTAAATTTTCAGTTGTTCCTCTTAGCTTTGTTTTCATCTGGTTTTTAACTTGTTTTTAACTATAGTTTTTATATCACTTTACTGTTTTATCATAAACCATCCAGAGACACATAATTGTCATGGGCAAGTTCGTTAGAGATAGGTAGATAAAGAGATGACAGATGATAAATTGGATAGATACCCTGTTTCCCCAAAAACAAGACCCTGCCTTATATTTTTTTTTGAACCCTGAAATAAGCGCTTGGCCTTATTGCCATGCACTCAAAAGCCCGATTGGGTTTATTATCAGGGGATGTCTTATTTTGGGGAAAACAGGGTAAATAGATAGGATAGATAGATACAGTTGTGCTCATAAGTTTACAGAATTTATGATTTCCTGGCCATTTTTCAGAGAATATGAATGATAACACGAAAACCTTTCTTTCACTTATGGTTAGTGTTTGGCTGAAGCCATTTATTATCAATCAACTGTGTTTACTCTTTTTCAATCATAATGACAACAGAAACTACCCAAACGATCCTGATCAAAGGTTTACATACCCTGGTGATTGTGGCCTGATAACATGCACACAGGTTGACACAAAGGGGTTTGAATGGCTGTTAAAGGTAACCATCCTCACCTGTGATCTGTTTGCATGTAATTAGTGTGTGTGTATAAAAGGTCAATGAGTTTCTGGCCTCCTGACAGACCTTTGCATCCTTCATCCAGTGCTGCACTGACCTTTCTGGATTCTGAGTCTTGGGGAAAGCAAAAGAATTGTCAAAGGATCTGCGGGAAAAGGTAGTTGAACTGTATAAAACAGGAAAGGAATTGAGAATGCCAATCAGCAGTGTTCAAACTCTAATCAAGAAGTGGAAAATGAGAGGTTCTGTTGAAACCAAACCACGGTCAGGTAGACCAACTAAACTTTCAGCCACAACTGCCAGGAAAATTGTTCGGGATGCAAAGAAAAACCCACAAATAACCTCAGGTGAAATGCAGGGCTCTCTGAAAACATGTGGTGTGGCTGTTGCAAGATGCACAATAAGGAGGCACTTGAAGAAAGATGGGCTGCATGGTTGAGTCGCCAGAAGAAAGACATTACTACGCAAATGCCACAAAGTATCCCGCTTACAATATGCCAAACAGCACAGAGACAAGCCTCAAACCTTCTGGCACAAAGTCATTTGGAGTGATGAGACCAAAATTGAACTTTTCGGCCACAACCATAAACGCTACATTTGGAGAGGAGTCAACAAGGCCTATGATGAAAAGTACACCATTCCTACTATGAAACATGGAGGTGGATCGCTGGTGTTTTGGGCTACAAAGGCACAGGAAATTTAGTCAGAATTGATGGTACGATGAATGCAGTATGTTATCAAAAGGTACTGGAGTACAATTTGCATTCATCAGCCCAGCAGCTGCGCATGGGACGAACTTGGACATTCCAACATGGCAATGATCCTAAACACAAGGCCAAGTCCATCTGTCATTGGCTACAGCAGAATAAAGTGAAGGTTCTGGAGTGGCCATCTCAGTCTCCTGACCTCAATATCATTGAGCCACTCTGGGGAGATCTCAAACGTGCAGTTTATGCAAGACAGCCCAAGAATTTACAGGAAGAATGGGCAGCTTTACCATCTGAGAAGATAAAGAGCCTCATCCACACATACCACAAAAAAATTCAAGCTGTCACTGATGTTAAAGGAGGCAATACACCGTATTAAGAACAGGGGTATGTAAACTTGTGATCAGGGTCATTTGGGTAGTTTCTGTTATTATGATTGAAAAAGAGTAAACACAGTTGATTGATAATAAATGGCTTCAGCCAAACACTAACCATGAGTAAAAGAAAAGGTTTCATGTTATCATTCATATTTTCTGAAAAATGGCCAATAAATCATAAATTCTGCCAGGGTATGTAAACTTATGAGCACAACTGTAGATAGATGATAGATAGATAGATAGATAGATAGATAGATAGATAGATAGATAGATAGATAGATAGATATTGATTGATAGACTAAGTAAATACAGTATAGTCTGTCTTTTTTGACAACATACACTGTCAAATTCACATGCTGCTTTGCATGCCTTCCACAACTCTTACCAACATCATAAAATTCACCTTATTACACCTCTCTTCTCCCTCAGAGTTTGAGAAGTATTGTCAAGAAAAAGATTGAAAAAGATGGCAGCCTCAAAACTGCCAGAATTGTCTCTTGCCAACGCTCTGAATAGAAAGCTGAACTTCTATTAGCTTGGGGGGGGGGCGGGGGGGCGGGGAGAGAAGCATTTATAGACATACACGCCCGCATGAGCACACCAACAAAAACTTCAGTCTAGTGTAATATTTTGGGTCACTCGAACACACTGGCCAAACTTCTTTCACTTCCTAAAATCAGTTTTGAGAAATTTCTCAACTCAGATCATGTGATTTCTTGAAGGCACACGGAAGAGTCAGCTCATTGGGGCACGCTGCCTGTTCCCAGTGCCTGCTAAGACAATCGGAGCTTGATAGAAAGAGGGAGGGAAGAAGAAACAAAGAAACCTGTTTGAAGAGGCAGAGAGAGGAAATCCCTTCTTTGCTTTTGCCTTCAATGTTGTAAGCAAGCTTTTATTTTCAGGTTAGAAGGACTGGGTTGGCTCTTGGCCTCCTTCTCTCCTTTTCCTCAGAGAAATTAAGCCACTGTCTCCCAGTGACCACAACTGCTGACACAATGATGACCTGGATTGAACCTCTTGTTGCTGGTGCTCAGCTTGCCAGCGCTTTCTACGACACAGGACTGTTGCTGGTGGTGAAGAACTATTACAACCAGACCAATTCTTCTTCAGCACATTCCAGCGAGGAGGCTCAGCAAAAAGCGATCTCTGACTTTTACATCATCTACCATCTTGTTGATGGGTTAACCCCGCTGTTATCAGCTTATGGCCTGGCTCGGCTGGGGGACCGGATAAATCGGAAGATCAGCATTTGCGTGCCTTTGTCTGGCTACTTACTCTCCCGCTGCCTTCTGCTCCTTTTGATCTTGTTGGCTTGGCCAATTGAGGTGATGTACGGGGCTGCTGTGTTGCACGGCTTGACTGGAGGATTCACCACGTATTGGGCCAGCATCATGGCCCTGGCCTCCCAGGGCTCATCTAAGAGCAGAAGATCCCTGCGTCTCATCCGCATTGAGCTCATCTATGGCATTGCTGGTTTTGTGGGAAGCATTGCTTCAGGACACCTCTTTGTTACCTTCCATCTCCGTTATCAGCATGGCATAGTGCTAATTTCCTGTAGTGTTGCCTTATATGCCTTGTGTGTCATCTACGGTCTATTTGTCCTCCAAGTCCCCAAACCTGGAGTTTGTGACCCAGCCGCTTCCACCCATGTGGTCCAGCCTGACAACAATTTGGTTGATGATGAGAATTTACTGTTCCATAGATCCGAGAGTTCCTCCCATCTGGGACCTGCCAAATCCATTATTGCCCTGCTCTTTGTGGGGGCCATCCTATATGACTTGGCTGTAGTTGGATCAATTAATGTGCTGTCACTCTTCTTCCTGAAGAAGCCGCTGAGCTGGGGACCAGAATATGTTGGCTATGCCAATGCTGCTGGCCATTTGATCTTCATTACCAGCTTCCTAGGAGTCTTTGTGTTTTCCAAGTTTCTAAGAGACACCACCATGATCATGATCGGGATTGTGTCCTTCTCAGCTGGCATCCTTATTATGGCCTTTGTGCGATGGACATTCCTCTTTTACATTGGTGAGTCAGAGCCTTTTCATGCACCTCGCATTCATTCAAGCAGCATTCTTTTGTTTCATTTCATGAAAGATTTATTACTCTTCTTTTATACTGACCTTTAGTAAATTTAAACTGTAACCTTATTCTAATTTATGTGGAAGTAAACCCAATATACCTTGCTTTTGAATAGGTCTCTATAACAGGGGTCCCCAACCAGGGGTGAAATCAAGCAGGTTCTGACAGGTTCTGGAGAACCGGTAGCAGAAATTTTGAGTAGTTTGGAGAACCGGCAAATACCAATTCTGGCTGGCCCCAGAGTGGAGTGGGAATGGAGATTTTGCAATATCCTTCCCCCAGGAGTGGGGAGGGAAAGGGGATTTTGCAGTATCCTTTCCCTGCCACACCCACCAAGCCACACCATGCCCACCAAGCCACTCCCACAGAACCGGTGGTAAAAAAATTTAGATTTCACCACTGTCCCCAACCCCCAGTCCGCGGACAGCTACCAGTCTGTGGCCTGTTGGAAACCAGGCCGTGCAAGTGGCGGGAGAGGGCACAAAGCTCAATATGCACATTTGTGGGATTAAGTTGCACACATGAAACCATCCCCTCCCCGCTACTGCCACCCTCTGCTGCCGCTGCCAGTCCCAAGAGCTGGAAAGTTTGGGAATTGCTGCTCTATAAGGCTGCACAGTTGTGACTCCCATTGCACTTCCACATGAGATCTGTAAGGTCATCAACTGAAGCAGCTTTATAAATGCTCTAAAGCAGCGGTGGGTAAATGTGGCTCTTTTACAACCTGTGGACTTCAACTCCCAGAATTCCTGAGCCAGCTTGGCTATCTAAGGAATTCTGGGAGTTGAAGTCCATAGGTTGTAAAAGAGCCACATTTGCCCACCCCTGCTCTAAAGTAAAGGTAAAGGTTCCCCTCGCACATATGTGCTAGTCGTTCCCAACTCTAGGGGGTGGTGCTCATCTCCGTTTCAAAGCCGAAGAGCCAGCACTGTTCGAAGATGTCTCCGTGGTCATGTGGCTGGCATGACAAAACGCCAAAGGCGCACGGAACGCTGTTACCTTCCCACCAAAGGTTGTCCCTATTTTTCTACTTGCATTTTGTACGTGCTTTCGAACTGCTAGGTTGGCAGAAGCTGGGACAAGTAACGGGAGCTCACTCCGTTACGCGGCACTAGGGATTCGAACTGCTGGACTGCCGACCTTTTGATCGACAAGCTCAGTGTCTTAGCCATTGAGCCACCGCGTCCCTATAAATGCTCTATAGATGCACAAATATCAAATTCTTCAGCAATCAAAACCATTCCTCTGATATTTATAATACATTATGCAATTGCATAGGGTGCTATGCTGCATAATTTATTTAACTTCTCCTAAACCTTAGGAGAGGGAAGGGTCACAGATCTCTGAAACCTCATCTTTCATAATTGTCGGTTCTCTATGGTCTTAGCCTTTTCTGTGGCTTTTTTAACCACACGTTGTCTGCACACTTCCAAGCCTATTTTTGTAACAATAGAAGAGCACAAAACCTGTGGAAGGTTGTTCTCTCCTCAGATGAAAATTAAATTTCTCAAAAAGCTAAATTCTCTCCTGAAGACCATATTCTGCATAACCTCAGCGTTCCCAAAGCCGCCTGGATATGCAGTTGAAAGGGGTGAAAGACAAAATTGACAGATGCTTTAACTCTCAGAATTGGAATCGCACATTAGAAGGGCTTCAAAGGACAGAATAAAATATACTACAGATAGTCCTCGAGTTACAATCATTAGTTTAGTGACCATTTAAAATTACAGTCGCACTGAAAGAAAGTGATTTATGACCATTTGTCACACTTACGATTGTAGCATTCGCACAGTCACGAGTTCAAAATTTGGATGTTTGGCAACTAACTCATATTTATGACAGTTGCAGTGTCCCTTGCCACCTTCTGACAAGCAACGTCAATGGGGAAGCCAAATTCACTTAACAACCGTGTAACTAATTGAACAACTGCAGTGATCCACTTAACAACTGTGGCAAGAAAGGTCGCAAAAGGAGGCAAAACCCACTTAAGAACTGTCTTGCTTAGCAATGGAAATTTTAGGCTTAATTGTGGTCGTAAGCCGAGGACTACCTTTAAATCAATTTGTCTAGTTTTGAATCTGCACATTTAAAAATAAAATCCCTGCAAGGTGCCTACATGTATGTGTTTAAATGTGTGTGCATGTGTCTCAAAAAGCCAGAATTAATAGACCTTCTTAATTCCATCGAGCTTAAATGATATGGCAGCATCCTGTTTGTAATATTAGGCCATCCATTGCAGCTCTCTCCTTCCTCTGGCTCCTCCAGAACAAGGAGACCTTGTCCATCTCTGCTGTCACTTAAATCCAGGGGTGAAATTCAGCAGGTTCTGACAGTTCTGGAGAACCGGTAGCAGAAATTTTGAGTAGTTCGGAGAACCAGCAAATACCACCAGAGTGGGGAGGGAATGGGGATTTTGAAGTATCCTTCCCCTGGAGTGGGGTGGGAATGGAGATTTTGCAGTATCCTTCCCCTGTCATGCCCACCAAGCCACACCACGCCCACCAAGCCACGCCCACAGAACCGGTAGTAAAAAAAATTGAATTCCACCACTGCTTAAATCCCTGATAGAATGGGGGATGCAAGGGCAGATTTTTCTCTCTGGCTCACTCAGATGCTTAGTGCTGCTCTCTGACAGCAGTTTTCAGACCCCTTTCCAGAACATAAGCACTGCCTTTGATATTTCATAGAGCATCGTCTAGTCACTAGGGGGTTCCCACCCGAGGGTGCTCGATATTCCAGGGGGTGCGAAAACTTGGGTTTAGAAGTTTCCAAATTATAGTGTGTATGCATAATTATATGCATATAATTATTTATTTTTGTAAGGGGTGCGAGAATATATCAGAAGCGTTCCAAGGGTGCGGGGTATAGAAAAGGTTGGGAATCCTAGTGGAGAACATCTATTGCTTCTCATTTCATAGGCTAAAGCTAAATCATTGTTATTATAGCTGTTATTGTTACTCTTCACCTGCATTACATCTGGAGATTATAATATACTTCAGAGAGGTTGGCTTTTAGAGTCCTATGTTCAGGCTTATCTGACAAATTGATTTCTCACTGTCTTAAGAATGCAACTCTCCTCATCGTTTGTCCAACAAACAAGACAAAGTTGAGGAAAACAGCCTTAGTTGCCAGCCATGCCAAAACATGAAGCTGAGGCTTCCCATTTGTCCTTTTAAAAACAGCTACACCCTGATCTTCCTTAAAAAGGCTGGGTGTTTGACCTGATGATTCTGCATTCTGCTCTGTTTCAGCTCGTGCTGTGATGCTCTTTGCCCTCATTCCCTTGCCAACCATCAGATCTTTGTTATCCAAACACGTTGAAGCCTCAACCTACGGTAAGAAACAGTTCTGTGTTTATGTCTTTGGAAAACATTAACTTTCAGAATAAGCTGACTTGAGTTTATTCCTATCAGTTGAGTTGGTGTCATAGAAATATGCAGTAACCCCAGTAAGATGAGTCAGAACCAAATTCCTACACTTACCTGTAAGACTATTCTATGAGTATCAATGCCTTAGGCTTTGATTAAAGCTTTCAGGTGTCGGAGGCACATACTTTCCTTCCATAGTTTAGAAAAAATGTCGTGGGTGATTCCACATTGTCTGATTTACAAGGAGGGCTGATTTGAAAGCATCCTTAGAAAAAGGCCTTTTTCGGACAGAGACTTATGAAGGCGCTCCCACATAACACCGCTCCTGCGTGAGCTGCACTGGCTCCCAGTGGACTTCCGAGTGCACTTCAAGGTGTTGGTTACCACCTTTAAAGCGCTCCATGGCATAGGACCTAGTTATCTTTGAGACCGCCTGCTGCTACCGACAACCTCCCATCGACTGCTCCCTCGGGGTGCCATCAGCCAAACAATGTAGGCTGGTGACCCCCAGGGGGAGGGCCTTCTCTGTGGGGGCACCTACTCTATGGAACCAACTGCCCCCAGAGATAAGGAAAATCCAAGACCTCGGTGCCTTCCGCCGTGCCCTTAAAACTTTCTTTTTTCAGCAAGCCGGGCTGGCTTAACATATTTTTAAAATATTTTTAATTGGTTTGTCATTTTAAACTGGGGCCAAATTAATATATATTCTTTTAATTGTTCTTAATGTTTGAATTGTATGTTTTTATCTGGCTGTACACCGCCCTGAGTCCCTCAGGAGAAGGTGCGGTATATAAATTCGAAATAAAATAAAATAAAATAAATAAAATGAAAAGTAGCAGCCGTAACTTTAAGCTTCCATTTTAAATTTCACACAATGTCATTGAATCTTCTGGGCCACTGAAGGGATATGTTAAAATACAGTTTGTAGCTGCCCAGCACAAAAATTCTAGTACATGTACCAATTTTGGATTCTGCCAGACTGTTGGGAGTCCAGCAGTGACCCACTGCCACCAGTCTAGACTTTCTGGAGGCATCTCATTTGCCTACACATGATAGAAACAAGACGTTGGAGAAATAGCCTATAGGGCAATCTTTTTCCAGAAGAATAACCCATGGAAATATATAACCAACTTGGGTTTGGGCTACAGTTAGTTGGTCATTCAAAGCTCTGGTATTTTTGATGAATCCAGAAACCCAAATCATCTCCAAAATAAAGCCACAATATCTTTAATTAATTGTGAGTTATTTAAACTCACTGAGTCAGGTTGAACCAACCTAGAAGAAAGGGCTATCTCACTTTTTTGACTTCACAACCTAGATCTGAGAATCAAGGAAAAGCACTGCTTTGAGGGACAGGGGGTTGAAATGGAGACAGCAAGGATTGGACAAGAGTTGCTAAGCCTCTCCCCACTCTCTATCAGTGACTCTTAGTCCAAATTGTCCTCCAGAGTTTTGTTTATAGTATATTAATATCACATTTCAAAAGTCAGAAAGTAATGACTTTCCAAATGCCATAAAAGGGAGCAGAATGCTGTCTGAGATAGTGCTATACACCCGTTAATCCTACATCAGAATTTTAAACCTGTTATAGCTCCAGGTTCCAATTCAAAGGAGGTTCCACTTGCTAGGCTCTTCCATTATGTAATATTCACTCTTGAAATCAACATAATTATTGCCTACATTATAATTGCCTACAGAATTAGTTTCTAGCACTAATCTGCTGTTGCTTGTCCTATTAATAGTAAGCAACCACAACATTCTGGCAGCAACAGCCTGTTTACAGAATGACAAACATTAAAACTGGTTCAAGAACTTCAGAAATGATTATATAAGGCGTTTATGCAATAAATGCTGGATTTCATCTACTTCTCTGTAACTGAAGCAATCCAGCAGGTGCACTTTAACTTTTCATAAATTGAAATTAAAACGTTGTTCTCAAGCCGTTACTACATTGTAATTACATTTTTTTAAAAAAAACAGATTAGTTACGTAAATTGTAAGTGATCTGGATTCTGATAGAAATATGCCCTACATTCTTTTTCATTCAATCTTACATCTGCTTTCTTTTTTCCCCTAGGAAAAGTGTTTGTCCTTCTGCAGCTGTCACTGGTGATCACTGGAGTTGTGACATCAACAGCCTATAATAAAATTTACCAACACACCCTGGACTGGTTCAGTGGATTCTGCTTCCTTCTGTCATGTGCCATTGGTTGTCTAAGTCTTATTCCTATCAGGTAAAGTAAACTGAGGGCAAACTGAACTTTTCAAAGACAAACCTGATTTTCCTTATCTGTATATCCCTAGATTCCTAAGGTTTGTTCAAGGATCTAGGTCCAAGCCAAAGATTTTTCAAATTCCTGAAGCAGGAGGCTGGCATTACATTATGATGAACCCACAACCATGCCTCCTAGGAGATCATAATTTACTGTTCCTGTATTTTTTAAATTATGTATTGTAGAACCCTTGCAGAGGAAGAAGAGCTGAGCAACCCCAAGTTGCCATCTCTCCAGATTTCCATATATGTTCAAGAAGTTGGCAATATTTGTGTTATTCTGGACTCCATAATGCTAATGTTCTCACTGAAATCAAGTTGAAGTATGGCCCGAGGAACCATCAGACTAACCTTTGCACAAAAACTACTTTTCTTTAGGAATGTCCACAAAAGTTAGCCCCTTTTTTGATGTATTTGTTTCTGGTGGGTTGTGCTTTACTTGTGAAGTTTTGTACTTCAGACATTTTACTGAAATACTAGTAATACAAGATTGATTTTGAGAAAGCGGGTCTGTGGAGATTCTCAATCATCCAGGTCATGATTGTCTCAAAGGTGCTTTTTCAAAAAAGACAACTGGACTTCCTTGATTTTTTTTTCTTGAAAACATTTCACTTCTCATCCAAGATAAGAGCTAAAGAAGCTTTTGGATGAGACGCAAATCTTTTTCAAGAAAAAAAAACCCCAAGAAAGTCCAGTTGGCTTCTGGAAAAATACCTTTGAGAAGGCAGGGTTTTGTTTTGTTTTTCTCCTTCTCCAGGAGCAAAACAACTTGAGGTAGCCTTGGGTCAGCTGCCAAAAAAGAGGATTGTCCAACTTCAAGGAAGTAAAATGTTGGGTATTTCAGAAATGTAGGTGAGGCCATTCAACCGTGGAAGTTAATTCACTTTCTCCATCTAATTTCCTTTTCTACCCCTTGCAGTTTTGTAGCCTACAAGCAATGGACACAATCTGATTTAGCAGAGAGATTAGCCAACCGAAAACAACCATCGACTTCAGAAGCAGATATACGGAACAAGTTGGAGCAACCAGACAGACTGACTACATGAAAGACAGCCCTGTTACTAATTATGCCATTAGGGACATTTAGTTTAGGAACCAGTTTCCTGTACTCTTTCATGTACAAATAGGCTGTTGAAACAGCATAAGGAAAGCAACTGAAAACCATGTATGGAATAGGAGGCATGTGGTTTCTGAGTGATGCTGCTTTGGAACCACATTTCATAGCAATCTCCCTATTCTACAATCAGGATATGTTTGTTCACCTACCCCCTTTCTATCTACAATCCTTCCAGCAAATAATCTCCTTATTCAGGTTTTAAAGCAAAATATCCTTCCCTGGGAATCCTCAGAAACACCCATTCCCCATATTTTTTATTTTTTATTTTAAATTTGATTTATATGCCGCCCTTCTCCGGAGACTCAGGGCAGCTTACAGTGCGTTAAGCAATAGCCTTCATACTTTTGTATATTTTATACAAAGTCAGCTTATTGCCCCCACAAACTGGGTCCTCAATTTACCTACCTTAGAAGGCTGAGTCAACCTTGAGGCTGGCAAGATTTGAACTTACTTTAATTGCAGACAGCTGGTGTTAAATTACAGTGCCTTGTCTGCAGAACTATCCAGGCTCTGCATATTTAGTCTGATTTTCCCCGTAGTTGGACTAGATGGCCTACCAACTCACAGGATCCTTGTTCCTTAAATCTCAGTGCAATATCCAATTTTGGGGTGATGGGTTAGAAGGCTATAATCAATGACATTTGCACTCCAGTGTTTCAGTGCTCCCGGTGGTTACCTCAAAGGCTCATGTCTTCAAGACAAGACAGTGAAGCTAGAAAGACAATGAGCAGATTTCCTAGCTAAGAAATGAAATAAAGCATGAGATAGACAATGTAATACTTAGGGCAGAACCCTCAACACCTGTTTAATCACACACCAAGATCCATACACCGCTGGATGTTATTTTGTTATTTTTAACATAATAATAAATGAATGGGAAGTTTGCATATTGCATAACAAAGTGACAATCTTTAGAAGCACCTTTAGCTATAAGGCAGCCTCTGGACCTCTTCTAAGTATTTGCTGAAAAGAAAAATGGTGAGCAACTGCAATCCAGCCATTTGTTTGGACATGTGCACTCCTACTCAGACAAGAAAAGTTGGATGAAACATAGCACGCTGAGGGGGGGTCTAGGATAACTCGCTGCGCCTAGCTCACCCACAGCCATCTCGCCACTGCCAACTCACCATTGCCAACTAACCACTGCTAAATTGCTGCTAACTCCACACAGCCAACTCATCATGGGGACAACTCACTGTGGGCAGCTGGAGAGCCAGGTGGGAGAGGGAGTGAGTAAATGGGCAGAGCACAGAGCACATCAAGATGTTTGGCAGCAAGGCAGTGATGAGCAGGGACTTTCCATTTTCACACCCTGCCATTCCCGCTGCTGCCCCTGCCCACACCTGGAAGTGAAGCTGCTGTTGTTGCCGCTACACTGGACATCGAGCCCTACACGGTGGCATTGGTGGCAGCTCCACACCCAGCATGGGGGCAGCAGCACCAGCGGCTCTGCGCCCAGCATGGCAGCAGCATCAGCCTGTGAGGTGGGCTGAGCCGAGAGAGAGTGACTGGCCCCAAATCACCCAGCCAGTTTCTATGCCTAAAGTGAGATTAGAACTCCCAGTCTCCTGGCTACTTACTGGGAGCAAGCCTAAAGTCAAATTCCTGGGATTTCAGCATGTCAGACCATCTCAATCTATATGTATTTGCTCAGGAGTGAACTTTGCTGAATACCATTTGTCTTATTTCTGATTAAACCTCCACAGAAGAGCTTGTGATTAAACAGAGATGTTGATTTTTAAAGGTATCATTTGCCTCTTGCAGGTCTGTGCTAAAAAATAGTTTTGAGAAATTTGGGGGTGTTGTTTCACAGAGAAATCCTTGGGGGGAAGGGCAAGTGAAAAGACTGATTGCCCACTACTGATCCCCATTTACTACTGTGGAAACACACCTTTTCTTCCTTCCAGATAACAACAGTTCCTTGGCATTTTTTCCTATTTTCTTTCTGCTGGATCCAATACAAAAGAAAATCATCTCTTGGCCCATAGAATCGTCAATAGTTGGACATGACTGAATGGATATCATCATCACAAAAATAATATTTAGAATTAGACTTTATTACATTTATATTTTTAAAAATGTCTAAGACATCATTTTGTTGGAGATGTAATAAAGATAATGTTTCTTTAAAACATGTTCTTACTATGTTCTATACTTAACATGTTTTGGGAGAAAGTAGTGGACTGTACAAATATGACTGTACAGCAAAAACTAAAATTGTCTTGAACTATATACCTAGTACATGGAACCTAACAATGTACATGGATTTTTTATGGCCTTACTATGGTTAAAAGACTGATTTTGCAACATTGCAAAGATAAATGTACAGGTAGTAATGATCTCAATGGAGCATGCCCATTATAGTCATATATTGTAGCGGTCATGTCATGTAACTGACATGATTTCATAATCCTTTTTGCTACACTTGTTAAGCGAATGTAAAGCTGTAAAGCAAACCATGGTTGTTAAACTGTAGGTAAGTGCCTGGATAGCTCTGCAGACTAAAGTACTGTAATTTAACACCAGCTGTCTGCAATTAAAGTAAGTTACTAAAGTAAGTAGGCTCAAGGTTGATTCAGCCTTCCATCCTTTCTAAGGTAGGTAAATTGAGGATCCAGTTGTGGGGGCAATAAGCTGACTTTGTATAAAAAAAAATATACAAAAGAATGAAGGCTATTGCTTAGCGCACTGTAAGCCGCCCTGAGTCTCCGGAGAAGGGCGGCATATAAATCAAATTTTTAAAAAAAAAAGTGAACACCACAACTGATAACCAGTTATTTCCTATGGGTGCAGTTTTGCCAAAAACTGGAAGTGCCGCTTTTCAACAAAACCATCATAAAACATAGCCACATGGTTGTGGGATGCTGCAAACGACCGTTAATGCAGCCATGTTGCTGAGCACCTGAAATTTGGTCCTGTGACTGTAGAGGGGCCCCAACTGTTGGAACTTTGAATTTCAGTTGTAAATCCTCTTTTCAGATTGCTCATAACATTGAAGGGACTGGTCATAAATCAAGGTCTACCTACATGGCCCCGTTCATTCAATAAATTAAAGAGCTATTACACTTGCCACCTATGAACATATTGCCTATAGTTAGAGATTTTCTAAGGATAAGTATAATCAAATATGGAACTCATTTGTACAGTAAGTTAAAAAGAATAGTTATATAATAATGGTTTGAGTAAGGTGGCCATTCTCTCATTTTCAGAGCTCTAAAGCTGCTGGAGATTGCTAATGTGTGTTCCCCTCACGAGAAGCAAATATCTGGAACACTTGTGGGCAATCTCCCATCCTCTCTTCGTCCAGAGAGATTCAAAGAGCTAATCTATTTACTGGCTCTTCATCCTTTGCTGTATTCATCGACTCTGCTTTCTATGAAGCAACCTTCAATCCACCATGTCTTCCTCTGAAAGGTGCATCTATAATTTCCAAAGAATAAGAACTGTATATGCTTCTTATGTAATGGCTAATAAAGCAGCAATTTAATGACTAATCTATCCTTATTTATACATTAAGTTTATATCTTGCCTCCATCCAAACTTTCCAAACTTTAATCAAGGATAAAAATAAAATAGATGTAGATGAAGGTGGACTTTAAACTGATCAAGAAATGTTGATGGCTTATACAAACACTTGTAACAAACAGTGTTTATACAAACAGTGTTTATACAAACACAAATAAACAAAACAAAACCACTAAATGTTTTAGAAGCAGTAATTTGGACTCAGGATTGAAGGATATCCAGGCAGAAATGCCTTATCCTTGTAAGAATAAACGTGGAGCTAAATTATTTGAGTCACTTTTTCATACCTCCTCCCAGCCATGGGCCAGCAAAAGAAATATTCTTTTTTTAATTTACATTTATTTTTTCACAGAATAAAAGACAAAAGGAAAAAGGAAAGAAAGAAAAAGTGCAAGAAATGAAAAAAGAGAAGGAAAATAGAGTTAAGAAATATGAAAGCAACACTGAGGGCCCAGCAGATACACCACTTACTGAGGCATCTTCATACTATTGTTAAGATATAAGTGGGGAAGAAAGACCCTTTAGCTCTTTACTCTTTACTCAAAAAGCAACTATATTAACTAAACAATATTTATGAACTTTTTTTAAAAAAATCCCAAGGTAATAAGAAAAGGAATAATTCCCAGGTTGCTAAGGTAACGGTGACATGACTTCCATTGTGACACCTGCCTTTGCTGGTTCATTTATTAACTGGAGGCCTTTTGTGAGTTGTGAGACGGCTGCATTTCTTTCCTGTTTTGTTGGCGGCACTCATATTTGCTCTGTTTTGGGTAAAGAACTGTTTGTATTTAGAGGAGAGAAGATATTACTATGGCAAACAGGTGATACAGCTTTGAAAAGCTCTATGAAAAATACAGAAGCCATAATCACCAACTAGCCCTTAAACTCTTTTTTTTTTAAAAAAAATCCTGTTCTCAATTAAAAAAGTGCATTTGTGGGAGAGGCAGAGGGTAAAGTAGAGAGAAAAATATCAAATCTAAGTCATTTGGGGTAATATTCACAGAGTCTGATACTGGGATGTCGTGTGTGTGCGTGCGCATACGCTTTTGTGTTACATTGCTTGGTGGATGATTTTATTGGCCTGTGAATTTTCTCCTGATTTGTACTAGGGCCAAAGAACAATACTTCTTTCTCCTAGACCACTTCTTGAAGGGAAAGAAGAATAAACCCTAACATTCAGAAATGTAAGTACAATATTTTAACGTTCTGTATGTATATCTCATGGTATGTGTGACCATCTATCCTCTTGTACAAAAGAGAGACTTCCATTTGACAAGTTATCAGGTATAAAGCAGTGGTGGCCTTCAGCCGGTTCCATCCGGTTCGGGCAGCGGCAGGAGGCTCTACACACTCACCCAAACGTCATCATGTCCCGTTTTTGATCCTCTGCGCATGCACAAAAGGTCCTGTGCATGCACGGAAGAGACGCTTGCAAGTGAAGTGAGTGTGTGCGCGCGCTCACATTTGCGAACTGGTAGCGAAGGTAAGTGAATACCATTCCTGATACAAAGCCAGTGATAAACAAAAATGGAAAAAAAAGGGTTGAATTTTCCCATCAGAATTTAGAAGCATGAACCACTTAGCAACATAAATTTGAGGGCGGGGGGGGTCATTTGTTGTCGTATGTTGAAAACTAACTGTACTGCGAACTGACTAGTATTGAATAATGGCTGTCCTCTGCCAGAATGTACACAATATCAACAAAGTGAATTTCAAATCACCTTCTTCCATTCCATCTTATTGCAGCAGTGATGTGAATAGTAAATACACCCCTCCTACAGACATTGGTTTCTTACAGCAAAGTCCACAAAGTCTTGTGGCCCCTGGTAAATTGCTACTGATCATAAATATAATTAATTGGGTGATTCTGCATAAACAAGGGAGTTGCTCCCTTCTGGATTGCCAAAAGTCAACTTCTAGATTGCAGCAAATAATTAGCATTTATTCATAGTCATCTAGCAGTCACGTTGAGCTATGCAGCCCAGATATAACATGGAGGAGGGCCACAAAGATGCCACCAGTTTTTGTATCAAAACAGATTGCAGCTTTTTTTTCCTGAGTCGTTGAGTGACAATGAGGTATGAAATTTGGAAGGTGGGGAGGTGGGATTTCAGTCCAGAAGTAACAATACTGTTTGAAACTGTATTTATTTTACCTAGTTACTTGTTTAATCCATTTACATGGCTGCCCATCTCGCAACCTGGGTCACATATAAAATTCAAAGAGCCATAAAGAACAAGCCACTAGCGATCACAGAAGACAATAATAATAAACATATACGGAATGGCAAGTAGGGTAACTCCAACAGTTCCCATAACAATTGTAGCAGAACAATCCATCTCAATTGTAGCATAACAATCCATTTATCAACAATCGTTGATAAATCGGTATTTCAAAAGGATAAACCAGGGGTGGGTTCTAAAATTTTTTACTACCGGTTCTGTGGGCGTGGCTTATTTTGTGGGCGTGGCTTGGAGGTCATGTGACTGGGTGGGCATGGCTAGCTGGTCATGTGACCGGGTGGCCATGGCTATGTGTATAGGGACTACTCAGAGGGCTGAAAAAAATCATTTCTGACAGGTCCTCACACTTTTGACTGGTCCTCACACTTATGACCATCCTCACATTTATGCCCCTGCAGCATTCTTAACAATCATGTCACTCATTTCATAACTGCTTCACTTCACCATGGTGACAAGATAGGGCGAAAAACATAAAATGTGAGGACAGTCGTAAGTTCGAGGACTGGTCAAAAGTGCAAGGACCAGTCAAAAATAACTTTTTCAGCCTTCTGAATAATCCATATGCACAAAAGGATACAGCAATAGGGAGGGATGAAGGAAGGAGAAGAGAGGGAAGGAAGAGAAGGGAGGAAGGAAGGGAAGGGAAATTAGAGTAGAAGTGAGGGTAAGAGAGGGAGGAAGAGAGGAGGAGAAGGAGAAAGGAAGAGGAAGTAGGGAGGAGAAGAAGAGGGGAGGAAGAGAAAGTAAGAAGGAAAGAAAAGAGAGAGATGGTAGGTTTGAGGAGAAAGATTGCTGTACAATAAAAAAGATGAAAGGGAAGAAAGACAATCCCAAACAAATATAAAGATATTAAGATAAAGAATGAATTGTTAAACTTTAAAGAATAAAAGAGAACGAATAGCAATAAATAGCAATAATTAGAAACACACATACAAACATACAATGTATTTTCTTTGAACAGAGTATTTGGCCGATTCACAAATTTAAACAGTATTTAGTCATTTCAATTAAATTTACAATTTCTATATTTCCTTTTTGCCATATTTATTCCTCATCTATTTTTTTAAAAAAACAATATTACCCTTCATCCTCATCTCTAATCTTAATCAAATTCAATTTTTCCCTTCTATTCTATATTATACCCCTTCCCATTGTCATCTATTTTTATATCCATCCTCACATTGGTTAATTATGTAATATTACAGTTGTTTAATACAAATTCAACATTTTAAATCAATTAGTTATATAACTATCTTTTTTGTATATTAATCAATATGAACATGAATATTCCAATTATTTCCATGCCATCCAATTTCTTACAAATCAATTAATTATATTTACCAATAATAATAAACCAAATAATTTCCCCCATATATTCCTCCAAACCACAACTTAACCATTTCTGCTTTCAACACAATATACAATTAATAGTATCTCAATTATTACAATTCCCTAGTTAAATAGAGCTTTTTTTCTTTTGTGTTTTAAAATCTTGAACTCTCCTCTTTTGCCCTAAATTTCCCATTGTTTGCACCTACCTTTTTTGGTGAGCAAAAAGAAAAAGTAATCTCTCCCTGCCTCATTTTGTCACGTTGCAGCATAGACTGCTTTACTTTCAGTTTTGTTTTTTCCCTAGCATAGCTACTCATTTGTTTTCTTTTAACACTGATCAGCTGTAGGGCGGCCCTTTGAAGCCCTGCAGCAAGAGTTTAAACAGTTTTTCCCCCTCTAGCCATCAGCTGGGACTCAGGTGGCAGCAATAGATTGGGAGTGGAGCCAAATAAAGGGTAAGAATAACGCGGGTGGGTGGGTGGAGGGGCGGGCGGGAACCGGTTAGGTGACATCATATCGTCACCACTACCGGCTCTCGGGAACCGGTGCGAACTGGGAGCAACCCACCACTGGGATTAACCCTAACAAAGCAAGTTCTTAAAACAAAATGAAATTTTATTTCATTTGAAATATTAGCAATAGCACTTAGACTTATATACCGTTTCACATCCTTGTCTTAGCGGTTTACAGAGTCAGCATATTGCCCCAACAATCTGGGTCCTCATTTTATGACCTTGGAAAAATGGATAACTCAGTCAACCCCTTGAGCCGGTGAGAATTGAGCTGCTGGGAGTTAGCAGAGGTAGCCTGCAGTACTGCATTCTAACGATTGTGCCACCACAGTCATTGAATCAACCCCCCCCCTCAATAAAACAACTGAATCAAACCCCCAATGCTTGCATGCTGAATGAGCTCAGTTTCTGATCATATTAACAGCTGGGTAAGAAATAGTGATTTTGGAGCAGAGTATAGAAAGGATAGATTGGAGAATTTTTGTCCAAGAGAAATAAAAGTTCTTTAATAAATTGCAACGTGCAAAAGGCCCATGAGAGTTTGAGATAGTTCAGACTGCTGATAGCACGTCCAAGAGGGCATTGCTAAAACCTCCCTTTCTCATTATCTGCTCAGGCTAGAAAGGCTTCGGATCCTCATTCAAAATAAGAATGCCAATGTGGAAGCCACAGAAGAGGGGAACAACTGCAGCCCGGACCGACGGACCGCCACTTCTTCAGTTTCTGCCTCTCAAGGCGGCCAACCCATGGGAAGCCGTCAGAGGTCACCAGCAAGAGGCCTCGAGAAATCACCAGCAAGATCCCGGGCATTTCACTTTTGTCGAGCAAGCAGGGACAATTCAATCAGTGATGGGGAAAAAGTTAGAACATTCTGGACCTGCTGCAGTAATTGTAAAATCAGTCCCCAGGGTTTCAAACCGCAGGCAGAAAAGCAACAAATCAAACCGTGTCCCAAAAGTGACCGGATGGAGAATTATTCCAAGCAAGCCAACTCATTCGCGATCAGCGTCGCCACAGAGAGCACAAATACGAGGCGATCTGATACCACAAGTAAGGGGAGCCAAAGGTATAAGGGGGAAAGCGAACAGTAGGTAAAGGGAGCTGAACCCAAAGCTTATTTGGGAAAATGAAGACAATCCTAAATTTCCCCAATTTCTATTGGCTCAAGTAAATGGAATTTTAGAGACCACCTCTGAGAACCGGGTAGGCGACACACTACTAGTCAGCTAGTTAGCAGATGTTGAGGCAAGGACAAAATTAGGCCTACTTTATTGTTATATTGTCTTGAAGGGTCCTTGGGGTTCTGGACATCACCAGCACAGATGATGTTACCTAGTTTAGTAGAAAACAACCAAGCTCAGAGAGCACCAAGGACCCTTCATTTCAACCTTGCATTACTGATATTCTCCTCTTATCACTATACTGTCTTTTTTTTTTAAGTTAGTGTCTACTAGAATGTCTATGGAGATTCTCAGTCATCCAGGTCATGGTTGTCTCAAAGGTGCTTTTTTTCTAGAGGCAACTGGACTTTCTTGTTTTTCTTTGGAGACATTTCATTTCTCATCCAAGAAGCTGCTTCAGCTCTGACTGGATAGTGGGGAATGTAAGGATTTATATTTCTTGCAGACAGCTGGTCATTTGCATTCTTTCAAGGAGTCATTGAGGCCACTTTGAGGTTTATCGGTGCCCTCAGGGTCACCTGAGTAGCGAAATGGGTGTGGAGCCTTCTTGAAACTTCTGAAAGGACTGTGTTGTAGACTGGAGATAGATGATGTCGTATCCTTCCTCCTCTGTTGAGAAAGGGCTGTCCAATTTTGACATAGATGGCCTCTTTGACCCTTCTTTCAAACCAGCGGTCCTCTCTGTCCAAATTGTGGACTTTGCTGTCTTCAAAAGTGTGATCTTTGTCTTTCAAATGCAGATGGACTGCTGAATCTTGTCATGATGGGTTTGTTCTCCTATGTTGTGCCATGCATTTATGGTTGTTTTGTTTCCCCAATGCACAGATCTGCATATGTCTCACTGCATTGTACTGTATATACTATATACCACGTTGCTCAATTTGTGTCTGGGTATTTCATCTTTGGGGTGGACAAGCTTCTGCCTTAGTGTATTCTTTGGTTTAAAGTGTGTACATATGTTGTATGTCCACCTCCTGTTGTATGAAGAATCTCCTGAGCTTTTCAAATATTCTTGAAATTACAATATTGTTTCATTTATTGTTCTCTTGTGTTATGATCAAGCTCCAGCTAAGTCTTTTTTAGGATTTGATGAAGGCCTGGTTGGGATAGTCACACGTTCTGAGGGCTTTCTTGATGGGTTTTAGTTCTTTTTCTCCCCATCTTTGCTGGGATATGGCATCATCTATCTCCAGTCTATAACACCATCCTTTCAGCCACTCCACACCCATTTGCACTACTCAGGTAACTCTGAGGACACAGATAAACCTCCTAGTGGCCTTAATGACTCTCTAAAAGAATGCAAATGACCAGCTGTCTGCAAGAAATATAAATCCTTCCATTCCCCACCATCCAGCCAGAGCTGAAGAAGCTTCTTGGATGAGAAGTGAAACATCTTCAAAGAAAGAGAGTCCAGTTGCCTCTTGGAAAAGTACCTTTGGGTGTCTACCAGAGGTTAACCAACTTCTCCCAACAAAACAAATTGCATAACCATTTAAAGAGAGGCAAGGTAAGAACTAAGAGCTAAGATTTTGTCTTCCAAATGCCACAATTTCCTTGCTGAGCCATCGCCCGATTCTCTTGCTGTATCTTTTCCACAGTTTCAACAGCAGACACTGTGGATTCCACATGCCTATCCTTCATATCAGCTGAATCGGAGCAACCCAGCCACCTGTTGGATGTGGAAGCTATTGTAACCCTCATGGAATATGCTCACAGAGAAGACAAGGTATAGCTTCTGTATTGCTCCTGAGGGAAGCAACCAATCTTTAAAGAAGAAATCTTGACAGCTACATGTACTGTGGCTGTCACTTGGCTTCCAGGTGCAACCTAAGGTGCTAGGTATCACCTCTAAAGTCTCATACAGTTTAAAATCCAGGAATCTGCGAGACTGTCTGCTCCAGGTAGATTCTACCTGTCTGATTTGGTCTAAGACATATTCTGGGATCCTGTCCACAAAGTGATACAATGGAGGGGGTTTCTATGGAATGATTCCTTTTCTTTGGAACAGCTCCTCTTCCCTCTCTCTCCTGCAAAGCTAGGATGGATGCTTTGAAGTTATTTGGAGAACTAGTTAAAACTAAAAGGCTGTGCTTTTGCACAAGACTTGGGGTGGAGTGTATGTATGATGTTTTTCTTAGTAAATGAGAAAAGGATGCTGTAGAGCTATTAGGTTATTTGGATATTTATTCATATGTTAATCATATCTGTG
The DNA here is from genome assembly GCF_059756535.1 of Pantherophis guttatus. Taxonomy (NCBI): domain Eukaryota; kingdom Metazoa; phylum Chordata; class Lepidosauria; order Squamata; family Colubridae; genus Pantherophis; species Pantherophis guttatus. The sequence continues at coordinate 87,472,727 of NC_142064.1, read as the reverse complement.
TGATATTACACAAACAAACGCATGCACTTTAAAAACAAACTAGAAATGAAATTACATAGAAGGCAAACTAATTAATTTCCACACTCCAATCAATGTCAATTAATCTTAATTAAATATCTTCTATTAATAACTATGTTTTCATTAAGCTTCTTTTTCTTAACTCACGATCCTTAGTTTTTTCTGTATTCAGCATATATTTCCCTATCTTAAAAGTATGGTTGTGATGGTATAAATGTCTGTATATACCGTAGTTATTATGCATCCTAGCCCAAACAAATAAAAAAATGGATCCCTCCCCCAAAGCACATTAAACACTAGATCCGTGATGGTGAACCTATGGTATGTGTGCCACAGCTGGCACACAGAGCCCTTTCTGCGGGCACGTGAGCCGTCGCCCAGTTCAGCTCCATCGCGCATTTGCCTCCCAGCTGATTTTTGGGATGCGCGGGGCGCATGTGGGAGACATGTGTGCATGTGCAAGGGGGATTGTGCATGCATGCGTGGGGGTGGGGAAGCACGGGGGGAGCTGTGCTGCCCCCCACGGCCCATTTTTTGGGCCCAAGAGGCTGCAGGGAGGCCTGCTAGGCCCAAAACAGGGGGCAGGGGGCAGAGCATGCCCCCTACAGCCCATTTTTAGGCCCAGGAGGCTGCAGGGGGGTCACGCGCATGTGCAGGAGGAGCAGGGGGGGTTATGCCCACATGCGCAGAGGGGATGCATTGCATTATTGATGCCGGCACGCATGTGTACTGTCACGCACGCATTTGCTTGCTTTCGGCACATGACGAGAAGAAGGTTAGCCATCACTGCACTAGATAATCTAATGTGAAAGGGAAGACTCAGCCACCCTCTTTTCTTTTCCCTGTGGGAAAATTCACTATTATATTTCCCCATGTAGAGTGGGGGGGGGGAGATTAATCAACATCAGAGATGTCCAACCTTGGCAACTTTTAAGACCAGTGGACTTCAACTCCCAGAATTCCTTAGCCGGCCTGTTGAAATCCACAAGTCTTAGTTGCCAAAATTGGACACATCTGCTCTGCATCAGCTAAGCTTCATTTTTCCTGTGGTAACTTGTCCCTCCCATAAGAGGAAACTGGTGGAATATTACAATCACAATCTGGAATCAAAGGAAATGACCAAATGTTCTTTATTTAGTCCTCCAACTGAAACCTCTCTGGTTGGAAGTTTCAGAAACTTTTTGTGAAATAAATTAAAGAGCCAGTGAAAAAACCCCATTCTCTCAAAAGTCTTATTTTCCTTTTGTGCTACTTTTTAAACTGCAAGCCTGAGAATAGAGTCTACTTTGGCGTTTGATTCATTTGTTCGCCTGCATACTATTTTTAAAATCCCACTGATGATTAATAACAGTCAAATAGTGAAATGATACTTGTGTTAATAACTTTAATTATTAACAATTGCAGCAGTTCCTGGATAACCACGAAGAAAACATCAGTTTCCTCCGTGCCATTTCTGCAAGTTGCGTAGCTGCACAGAAATGTGGCCAAGACACACTGGATCTTCCATATACAAAAAATCAGTTGACTGAGGCACTAGTGGTGAGTGAGAGCTGACCCCAACCAGAGCCAGTGGGAAGGTGGCTACCAAATAGTGGAAAGTAAGCCTTGGATTTTCAAGGCAGAATTAACAGGGGGAAGCAGCTGAATCCTGTTTGCGGAATTCAGATGTGTGCCCCCAAATCAAGATCTAAGAGAAACAGCTCAAGTTTTCCTGGCTGTTCTAATCAAGGAACGGTGGAAGTAAACAGAAGAGAAAAATGGAGGCAACTAATTAGCCATAAACCATGGCAAGGTTCTTAGACCGGTTGTGCCTTTGGCAAAATAGGATCCAAGCTGGACAGGTAGATTAATAACTCTTTATTTATGCATAAGTAAAAAAAAGGTCTTCACAGATATAAGGGGGGATGCGCTTTAAAAGGGAAATAATCACTTTATACCCAGTTCAAACATATTTGTGTTCTTCAATTGGCTTGATAACATTCGAGTCATCAAGCCTCTAGTGAGCCTGTTCAGTGGCTATATATGTACCATGGAACAGTTCATAAGCATCCCTTGATAATCTTAGCATGATCTTGTTCATGCCTAATTGCACATACAGGAGGGGTGTTTGCCACATTATAATGAGTTTTCAGGTTATTAAAGTTCAGTTTTTTGCACAAGCTTTGCATCTGGCTGATCTGAACCCGGTTTTTATCAACATCCATATTCCACATGGGAAATTTGCTTACTACTAGAAACATTGATCAAAAGCGTCTATGGAGATTCTCAGTCGTACAGGTCATGGTTGTCCCAAAAGTGCTTTTTTCAAGAGGCATTTGGATCCAAGAAGCTTGGATGGTGTATAAGCAGGAGTATAAATCCTTCCATCCCCTACCATCCGGTCAAAGCCGAAGAAGGTTCTTGGATCCAGTTGCCTCTTGAAAAAGCACCTTTGGGATTAATCAAAAGTCCTTCTTGATACTGAAAACTACTACTCAAAGAGGGCCCCTCATTCCCCACTCTGATGCTAAAGGGCGAAAGTAAATGAGCTCCTTTAGCCTCAAACCTAGATCACAAGACTATCAGAGGACAAGAAGCCTGACCGAGCAGCATGCAAATACTCTTCCTCCCTTGACATTTTTCCTCCATCTCTTTCAGATGGTGATGGAGACACTGCCCAGCCACTCCGTCCCGTCTTTCATTCTCTCCTGTTCTATGCTTGCTGTCTACAACCTGAGGTAACTGCTACCTACCCAAAAATTGCTTTTGTGCTAGTTCTACAGCTGGGGGTTTGTTTCTTTATAAAGTCAAATTTGGGGGAAATGGTAGCTCCAGTTAGCAGCATTTGGGACCCTCATCATTTTAGGAACAAACTTGGATGCTCAATGTCAAACATACATATTCCACTGCATGCTGTTCTTCTCTTCAATACTGCATAAACTATCTCTCTCCCTACCTCCTACCACCTGTGCTCTCTAAACCCTCAATCTTTGCTCTGCTAGCAAATATAAGGACTTCTTTGGTTGATTCTGCCACTTAGAGGTTGATGACACTCAGATATTTTCACCTTCATTTTTTTACTTGTACATTAATTGTCACACTGTTGCTTTTTCTGATGATAAATGTTATAGTTAAAATGCATTAAATCGAAGTCATTGAAAGCTGCCCAGTAACAATAACCTGCTTTTGGTTCTCCTTTACAAACAGGAAGTCTTAGAATGATTCCCCTTCCTTTCCTTTTTATATCCTGATCTACAGTAGCTCTTGCTCTACAGACACAGACATACATGGAGGGGGGAGGTTGTCTATTTCTATTTAATAAGGCATCCAAACCCTGTTTCCCATTACATAATGAACGCCTTCTCTCTTTATTTTACCAGCAAAATGAAGCCCCCGCTTGCTTCTGATCTAGAAACAGGTATTTTACGACTGGCTCTTCACGGTATATTCAGCATGGAAACGCAAACAACCGACCCTCATAGTGTGGTAAATTGGGATTAAACTTTGCTGGTCTGGGGGCAAATATGGTGTGCTTTTTAAACTCATGTCATTAAGTGATATTCCATACTGAAGACTGTGCTGTAGAAATGTATGTCCCAGAAATCAGTAAGGGAGGAGTAGATGCTATCTTCTTTTTCTAAATTCACATATTATAATTCACATTATTATCACAAATTCACATAATAGATATTCATGCACTCGCGTTCATGTGAGTGCATGAATAAGCCATAAGACACATAAGCCAATGGATAATAATCAGTGGTGAAATCCAATTTTTTTTACTACCGGTTCTGTGGGCGTGGCTTGGTGGGTGTGGCATGGCGTGGTGTGGCGTGGTGTGGCTTGGTGGGGGTAGCAAGGGAAGGATACTGCAAAATCTCCATTCCCACCCCACTCCAGGGGAAGGATAGTGCAAAATCCCCATTCCCTCCCCACTCCTGGGGGAAGGATATTGCAAAATCTCCATTCCCACCCCACTATGGGGCCAGCCAGAGGTGATGTTTGCCGGTTCTCCAAACTATTCAAAATTTCCGCTACTGGTTCTCCAGAACCTGTCAGAATCTGCTGGATTTCACCCCTGATAATACTTTGTGTATCCAATGAAATGGAGATGAGAGCTTATGTTGTAATAAATTTACTCCTCTTTAGACAGCTGGTTTATAATGAAGTTAGAGAATTCCACCTTGAGAGATCAGCCTGCAGAACTTTCTTCCTTTACAGGCGCTCTACAGATCATCCTTTGATACCATGGACATGATGCTGAAGGGCCTGCTGTCTGAGGCACCTACCATCAGCCATCTCCTATTTATATTAGAGGTGAGAGGCTAAAGAGAAGATGGTGATGGGGTTCTCTCGAGGTTAGTATGAGTGGGAGAGGTTGAAATGGAACTTCACATATCTTAACCCAGTGGTCCCCAACCTTTTTATCGCCGCGGCCTGCTGAGCGCGCGCAGGGGTGGGGGCACGGCCCAGGAGCTTTTGCGCACGGCCCATTGCGCACGGCCCAGGAGCCTTTGCGCTGCAGCGTTCATGTCCCCCGGCCGCTGCGCGGCCCGGTGCCAGGTACTCCACGGCCCGGCACCGGTCCGCGGACCGGGGGTTGGGGACCACTGTCTTAACCCATACAACCTGAAGCTTATAGGTTTCTTCCGGTTCCCCGAAATTTCTTCAATGACCTCTAGATATTTAAAATGGTAGGTTAACATTTCGAATATATTGTTTCAGAGCTGCAAACAAATTCTCAGGAATGAAAAAGATATCTCAAGCCTTTTCACCCCATAAACCCTCAACAAGCCCACTCCTTATTTTGAGCTGTTTCCCCCACACACACATACACACTTAAAGGTTTTGATTGTCCCATCTTTGAATTTCTATCCTGTCCACTTTTGACAATTGTAACATCACTGGCCTAATCTAAAGCTGTCAGTACCCAGTAGCAAAAATAAATTTAAAAAAATGGTCAAGTTCAAGAAATGGAGCTACAAGGGTCAAGACTCTTGTGTGGCCATAGATATCGATAAAAGTTGGATATTATCTGGATGAAGATATGATAGGCCAATCTTTTTCTGACTTCCTATTTCCTTCCACAGCACGTCAATTTCTGGATTCGTTCACAAGACCCCCAAGAGAGGTTCAGAGCCATTAATTGCAGCATCTCCTTGCTTCGCCATGTGAACCAGCAACCAAATTTTGAGGTAGGTAATGATTTGGACTTTGAGATACTAAGCATATTAAAAGAATGCACCAATCTCCCATTTCCTATTTATAAAACTTTGATCCTAACTAAAATTAAAACTCACCGGGAACTTCCCTTCAGAAAAAAATAGTTTTCCCATTGGTGGGAAAAGAAGAGCCTCAAACTGAAAGGAGATTTTTCTATGGCATTAGGTCAGGAGTCAGCAACCTGTGGCTCTGGAGCCACATGTGGCTCTTTCATCCCTTGCTATAGCTTCCTGTCGCTCAAAATATGCATCACAACTGCCAACGTGCGACACCCACTGACTCAATCATGGATAAATCCAAGAAAAGAAAAGTTTCAGAAGAAAACAGAATCTTTAATTCAACTATATATGCTAGTTTTGTGGTTACTCAGGAAATAGTCAGGCACAGGAAGAATTTTGTGGCTCCTAGTGTTTTCTTTTCTGTGGGAAATGGGTCCAAATGGCTCTCTGAGTGTTTAAGGTTGCCGACCCCTGCATTAGGTGATCGTATCAGTTTGGAGTTTTAAGAGTTGAAATTCAACTCTTATGAGAACCACCAGTTTGAAAGAAGCTGTTCTATGTAACGTTGCAGTATTCCAAGAAGATTATAATGGAAGATAGACTCTTCATATTTTTTTTATCTATTTCTCCACTGGATGCTGATATTCCCAACTGAATAATTCTTTTGAAATATTTTTTTATTACTATTGGAGGCATACCTAATCCTCCTGTCCCCTCTTTTCTCCATAGCAATCTCATGAAGTGAGTTAGACTGAGAGAGTGACTGCCCAAAGTCACTAGTTGGCTTTCATGCCTAAGGCAGGACTAGAACTCACAGTCTCCTAGTTTCTAAGCCAACACCTATACTATACCAATCTGATTCTCTTCCTTAAACTAGATCTCTCTTTCAGGCTGAACAGTAAATTGCTTTGTACTGCCACTCTTGAAGGGAATCAGTGTTTTCAGCTGGATTTGCACAATCATGCATAAATGCAGTGAAAGCTTGCAAGGTGTTGGTGCTTTTGCACAAGATCTTGGGAGTTTTCACTTTCTTTCAAGATGTAAGTGATGGGGTAGTGTGGATTTCTGGCTAGTTAGGTCTTACTACGCCGTCAGTGTGAAAAATGGTTGTAAGTTAATTTTTTCAGTGCCGTTGTACGTGCGAATACTCACTAAATGAACTGTTGTAAGTTGAGGGCTACCTGTACAGTATCTAAAGCCTATTTAAGTCTTACATCCATCATCCCCTCCAAAATACAGTATCCTTTTGGATAGTTTCTCATTCCAGAAATCAGGGGACTACTTCACACTGATGCAGAGGTCCTTCCTTAGCTGTAGATCATTTAAAGGAGAGTTATTTTTTTTAATGAAATGAAGAGCTAACACAAAACATAAAGAGAAGACTCCTTCTCTTTTCCTTCCTTCCTTCCTAGAAATCTGGGAAACTACCTGGTTTGGGACACCAGGTAGCACAATTTGCAGTTTGTATCACAGATTCAGTGGAAGAGGTGAGCTACCAAGCCAGAGATGCCATTAACTGCCTTTATCAGCTCGTCCTGAATGATATGGGTAAGTGAAGCCTGCTTAGCAGACAATGGGTGATCCCAAAGAGCTCATGTATATCTTCTTAGAGAGCAGAAGCTCCCAAACTGGGAGCGAGGAGCATGAAAAAACTTTCAGGAGGGGCATGAGAGTGTGAAACCTTTAAAGAAATCACAGGATTTTTAAAAAACCAAACACCAAACGATACTATGAATATCTAATGGACTAGGAAAAATCATTTGAGGTGTGTGGGATGATGAAAAGGAAGAAAAAAAGGGGTACCAATCTTGGTGGGGTATAGCTGGAAGACTGGGGCTGCGGCAAGGCTGATAGGAAGATACATAGTGGACTACACGGAAGATGGTGGTGGAAGATGTCCTATTTTTTTGCACCTTCAAAACAGTGTGTGGATTTAGCAGATATCCTGAAAAGGGAGGCAAAGGGAGGTATAAGGAAAATTTGGGAATGACAGTGGTGAGCGATGCTCCAATTTTACTCCAGCAACAGCTGAAGGACCACAATCTGACGGTCCCAATTTCAGAGCATTTTTCAAAGTGTGTTTTTAGAGATTGCAGGAGTAGCTATGGATCATCTGAACTCTACTGGCCCGATCTGTCTGTATTCTATGTGGGGCGAGAGGACAAATGTTTCTTATCTTACCACAGCTGCATTTTTAGAAACTCTGATGCTAATGCTGAAATCCAGTTCATCAGTCACATTTTCTCCTCCTTGGCTGGAGGAGTGAGTGACTCTCATTCTGTTTTTGGCTTTATTTGTATGGATCCCAGATAGCAAGCACCTTATGGTCAGCACTTATAGTACTTCATATCTTTCATATTCATTTTTCTTCCAGAAAAGTGGCTCAGTTAGCAAAGAATCAGCAGCCAATTGAAAGCTGCCATTGCGTGGTATTATCTCTTTCTTCTTTCTTTCTTTCTTCTTTCTTTCTTTCTTTCTTTCTTTCTTTCTTTCTTTCTTTCTTTCTTTTTCTTTCTTTCTTCCTTCCTTCTCTTCCTTCTCTTCCTTCCTTTCTTTCTTTCCTCTGCCTCTCTGTCTCTGTCTCTATCTCTCTCTTTCTTTTTATTTTAAAATGCACGTCCCTTCAGCATGAAGCATCGTCAACATATTAGGTCTTACTTTTACATAAATAAGAAATAGGATATATTTCCCTCAACCCTCTTGCAGAATTGTTTCACAACTCTGGCTTCATATTACAGCCAGAATTAGATGGAAATGTTTCAGAGAAGGTCCCCTTGGAAGAAAAATTCAGTTGCAAGTCCATGCGTGATACAAAAAGATCCAGAAAGCTAGCCAGCTGTACAATTGCAAAGGCTCATCATGCAGGGTGGAATGGGAAGTAGGCCTCTGTTGTCTCCTTTTTAGGATTCAGCACAATGGAGGCCGGAGAGTTATGGTGCCAGGAAACAGAAGACAAGAAGATGCTGGCTTATCTTGATGCCTGCAGGGTGGGTGAGGTAAGACCAGCTTTCTTTGGGGATGTGAAATATGCCAATAGGCCAAGAAGGATCATGCACATCCTTTGTAACAGGGATCTCCAACCTTGGCAACTTTAAAATGTGTGGACTTCAGCAAAGCTGGCTAAGGAACTCTGGGAGTTGAAGTCCACAAGTCTTAAAGTTGCCAAGGTTGGAGACCCCTGTTTGTAGAACAGCAATCCTGCTACTCATTACAGGTAGTCTTCGACTTACAACAGTTCATTTAGTGACTGTTCAAAGTTAGAACAGCACTGAACAAAGTGACTTATGGCCATTTTTCACAGTTACCATCTTTGTAGCATTCCCCATGATCATGTGATAAAAATTCAGATGTCTGGCAACTGGTTCATACTTATGACAGTTGCTGTGTCCCAAGACAACACTGGCTATACAAGTCCAGATTTGAGGATATCAGCTGACTCTGAAAAATTTGGTTTTATAGAGAAAAAATGGCAAATACTTTCGGGTGGTTGGGAAAAAACAATTTAAAATTCTCTGTTTGGCTTTAGTTTTAATTTTAAGTTATATGGAAGAGAAATGGGCATCACAATTAACTCTAGGTGCTAAAATATCATCGTTAAATAATTAAAAGCTTTTAAATCATGTTATGTGGCCCGCCCATTTGTACTGCAACCCCCAAATTTATGGCACTTGGGCAAAGGGAAGTTATGCACACCAGTCCAAAATAGTTTGCTTTGTTTTAAATCTCCATTAGACCTTTTTAAAACAAATCCATTGAATAACATTTCTACCATGCTTGGATAGTAACATGACCACGTGTTGGTTCCAGATATTCAGGAACATCTTCACAGAGGGTCAGGCGAGAGCTTTTCTGCAGACCTCCTTGCTGGCCATGTATGATCCCTTGATGAGGATAAGTCAGGCTGGAATCCTTCTCGTCTATTCCCTCTTGGGGAAGACAGCAGAATTAATGCGGGAATCGGTAAGCTACTTGATTTGATTTATACATGAGGAAGTCACAGGGCCTCATTCCTCACCCCGGTACAAATAGGCATTGAATGAAATCAGTCTTGGTGGAGCGGAAAAGGACGATGAGAGTCTCTACAGAAGTCAAGTAGTAGCATTGCAAATATTTTAGGTTTCATCAGCACCATTCACCTAAGGAGTCTGAAGCACGTACAGGCCAATAAAATAACCAAATATATTCATATAAGGGCAGTACATTCAGTAGGCCAAACAAAGGGCAACAAAACAGCACACAACTTTTTGAATTATCCAGAACTCTTAATCAAGTGGAAAACTGAATAAAGGGAAGGAAAGTACTATTGGTTGATACTGAAACTAGGCAGGCTTTCAGCTCCCTAAGGAGAGGTAACCTGATGCCTTCCAGATAACATTGGGCTGTACTCAGTGGTGGGTTTCAAAATTTTTTACTATCAGTTCTGTGGGCATGACTTGGTGGGTGTGGCATTGCTTGGTGGGTGTGGCTTGGTGGGCATGCCAGGGAAAGGTGACTGCAAAATCCCCATTTCGTCCTGATCAGCTGGGACTTGGGAAGCAGAGAATAGATGGGGGCAGGGCCAGTCAGCATTTTTACTACCGGTTCTCCGAACTACTCAAAATTTCCACTACCAGTTCTCCAGAAATGGTCAGAATCTGCTGAAACCAACCTCTGGCTGTACTACAATTCTCATTATTTTATTTTTATTTTATTTTATTTTGAATTTATATACCGCGCCTTCTCCCGAGGGACTCAGGGCGGTGTACAGCCAGATAAAAACATATAATACAAACATTAAAAAACAATTAAAAGGATGTATATTAATTTGGCCCCAATTTAAGATTAGTCAGCATGGCCTTGGTCAAGGATAAAAGGAGTTGCAATCTAAAACAAGAATTTTATTTTTAAGGAAGTTGTAAGAGGAAACCATGAGAGGTCTGTTTCTGCCAATATAGAAATGGGAAGGAAGGAAGGAAGGAAGGAAGGAAGGAAGGAAGGAAGGATGGATGGATTTAACCACTGCTAGATATTACACTATAGTCCCCAATAATGTCACTATTCCTACTGTTGGAAGAAATATCCATCTGGGTTCAATTCCAAGTGGGGAGAAAGACATTGGAAACATGGAGACTGCTTGGAAGGATGGTTTAATGGTGAACAGGACCACATGGGTTTGAAGTCCTAGGTAGCTGAACACATGGAGGAGATATATATGTTTATACCCTTTCTTGGGCCTTAGAACTTCCTGTTCCTGTGTAAGGGCAGGTATCTCATTGGTTGCTGTAGGAGTCATATGCAAATCCTAGGAGTTTGTCTGAGAGAAGTCTGGTTGAACTTCTTTGATGGAATGTCCCTAGGTGATTTCGCAATGCAGTGAGCCCTGCTGTTAGATGGGTAGTGGGCTAATCCTATCATGTCCCGAGGGCCATGTCTTAATCCCATCACCCTGGAGCTGAAGGAGGGGAGGGTCAGGGAGCTGTTTTGTCTTTAAAGCATGTTTCTCCTTTTCTCATCCAGGCAAATATAATATTCTGTCTTCTTAATATTTTCTAGAATATTTCATTATTCTAAGAGGGGTGGGTGTTAACTTTCTTCACTACTAAAAATGAAAATATTTTTGAAAATATAAAATTGGCTGTTACTCTCAGGCTCCTCTCAGTCCTCTCAGAAAAGGGCAACATTTCTTCTGTACCAATATTTTCTAGTATGACAAACAGAGCAAAACCAATGTTTTTTAAACGAGCACACCTGGAGCCAGCTGTTCTGCTAATTATTTTAAAAAGGAAGTGCAGATGAGAAGATTTCATAGCAATTGTGGAAAATGTTAGCAGCAATGATTCAATAAAAAAGGCACAGTTAAATGTGCAAGAAACTTGGGGCTAGGGTGGGGCAGGCCAGAGAGTCCAGCACTTCATCAAGAATCCTTGCTCGCTCGCTCTAGATACAGAGATTCTGTGCAAGTATATACAAATGCATATATATTATTATAGCCAATGAAAGCATAGGGGGAAAAGTGAAGTCATGACACCCGTCCTTGTCCCACAATGTCTGATCCTTTGTTTTGGGGTTGGGCTTCCGCTCCCCGCATCTCCAGGCAGAAGACGTGGAGAAGGAGATCTACAAGCAACTTCACCAGCTTCGGATTCTCCGAGAGGTGCCCGAAGCATTGCAAAACTTTCTCCCAAATTAAGGTGAGGCTGCTGGGCAAATGGCAGGGCTATGGCACAAGCTTTTCGAGCAGAAGATGATCCCTCCAGAGTTAGACAGGAAAGGTCTGGATTCACTCCTCTTTATTGATATATTAAATCATTTTGCACTCAGTTTAAAGGATTTTGACTCAGAGAACTTCTACATTCCCTTCCATAATTATCTTATTTTATTACTTATTAATAGAGTGCTGCTGTTACTCTATAACAGCGGCTTGGCAGCCCAGCCTGGCGCGGGGAGGGCATGTGAGTGGCAGGCACATGCAAGTGTGCAGAGCTCTGTTTGTGTGAGCAGTGTGCAAGCGCCCTCCAGTCACACAAATGGAGCTTCACACGCAAGTGGAGGGTGCTTGCACTCACACGTGAAGCTCCGCTCAAGTGCGAAGCTCCACTTCTGCAAGCAGAGGGCACTTGCGTTCACACACGAAGCTCCATTCACGCGAATGGAGCTTTGCATGTGTGTGTGCTTGCTCACCGTTTGTGTAAGTGAAGCTTTGCACACAGGCTTGTCCATTTATCCCGCAGCCCTGTTTCAAACAGACCATGCCCTGGCCGCAGTCTGGGAGTTGGGGACCCCTGAGGTGGGGGAGGATTAGGTTGTCTGCTGCAAGGTCATAGTACTAAAACTGGTTAACGAGTATACATTGTAAAAGATAAATACCTTTTATTTGTTCTCAACCATCACTTCTATATTTTCTGAAGGTAAATCTGTAGTTGAGCTCTTGACTCTCAAGAAAAGCAAGCAATTCACACCAGTTTCTTTCTTTCTTTCTTTCTTTTTCTTTCTTTCATTCTTTCTTTCATTCATTCATTTTGCTGGAGAGAAAGGAGTAGGATCTATGGACCAGTCATGAGATGTAACTATGTCTTCTGTTTCTTTGGTCAAATCTTGACTATTTACAGTCTCTTGGAAGATTTAAAAACCTCAGTAATTTTTCATTGTTTTTGTTGTGAATTACGTAATACAGTTTCCTTTCTTGAAGGTTGCAAAAAAAAGTGGTTCATAATCTCTACAAGAGATTATGTATTATGTTTAATAAATTATAACACTCTATCTGTTAGTTTAGCATAGAGAGAAGCAGGCTAATTAGGTGACAGATATATGATCCAGCAACAGTTACTAATTCTTAGAAGTGTCCTAGTCTTTAATTGGAAGTTTTCAAGAGTACCTGAATATTTAGCACAGTGATATTACCTTCTGAGTTCTGTTGGGTTGACTGTCTTTATTCTCTTCTTACTGAACAGCCTGTAATCCAGGGAGATCCAACCTTGGCAACTTTTAAGACTTGTGGACTTTAAATGACTGGCTGGGGAATTCTGGGAGTTGAAGTCCACAGGTCATAAAGCTGACAAGATTGGACACCCCTGCTTTAATACTACCTTTGATATGAAATTGGTCCCAATAATAATCCCAATAACTAAATAATGTTGATATTTATTCTCAAAGGAGCTATTTACAAGGCTTGATTTCTCATATCACTATCTTATTCAGATATGGGCCACTGCCAGTCAATCTCGTGAAGCATGGAGATCTAATAATAGTTGTTTTCTACCTTTCTCATTTGGGACCACAACTTCCATCACTAAGGGGGGGGAGAGGGAGGAGGAGGAGGAGGAGGAGGAGGAGGAAGAGGAGGAGGAGAAGGAGAAGGAGAAGGAGAAGGAGAAGGAGAAGGAGAAATAGATGACGATGAATAAGCTATAGCTCATCTCCTTCTTCCTTTTCCAAGTCACTTCCTATACTAATTAAAAATTCTAGCAACTGTAGTGTCAAAATATTGAGCCACAGCTTGTAGAAGGCTGGTATTCAATTATTAACCATCAAAAGGACATGATGATTTGTTGATTTTACCAATACGATAAAAGCAGTTCTTTCTGATAGAGTTTAATTTCTTCTAAATTCCACCTTTATATTTAACATCCATGCAGTAATGTTCCCTATGTATAATTTATCTAACCTGAATAAGTTCCCCCTCTTTTTTTTTTAATTCAGGTGCCATACTCCTGAGGACTGAAACACTTAAGAAAGGAGGACAAGAATAGCAGGAGAGAAAGATTTTCAGTCTGGTTTCAACTGTTTCCTGTTGTAGTTTAACTTGTTTCCTCCTCCCATCCCGAATAGTGAGAAGCCATTTTTTTCTCCCTAGGACCCTTGAAGAACCTATAGATTGTTTGCACCCAGAACTAATTTTGTGCTGAATCACAGAGTAGCATTCAATATAACTGGCACTTAAAAGCACCAGGCAGCTTATGTCTAGGTATGGTGTCACCAGGGGAGCAGTGAATGATGCACGCCATATTGGTGCATCGTTCAGTGACTCCAAGGGCCACAACCAAATTTCTTTGTATTATTATTATTATTTCATTAAGCAAGCAAGGTGATTTCTGATTAAATTACTGTATATATTTTTGTGAAGGTTTATATTTATGTGAGATTTTACCCTTATTTATTTCTTACCCTTACTTTTGAATCAACTCCTGGAGACAAAGATTCCAGGGTTCATGGCATTTCATAAATCCTTTTTACTTATAGATTGAGAAGGTATTACAAGGATGCAATCACCCAGAAAGAGGTCATAACAAGTACAATGTGACTCCTACATTACCAGCCAGCTGCAAAAACACAGAACTGCTTTCCGCTGCTGTTCTATTTAACTTGCTCTCGTTTCTCTTACCCTTGGCATCTATTAATATGAGCAAAGGAATTTCTGCAAACAACTTCTGGCTGTTCTAAATATTTATAGTCTGCAGTATTTGCCCACAGCCCATAATCAATTGCCCATAGATTACTTTTCATCCTTAGTTGAAAATTAAGGGTCACAGAGAGAAATGTAAAAGTTTAAGCTCTCAGCATGGTGCATGCCCAGCTTTGTCCTCTGAAAATGATTAAAGGCATCTTTTCTTTAAGGTGTGTGTGAGATGAGGTGGGCCTCCCTTTCCTCTGAAGCAGAGGTAGGGAATTATGACCCCTTTACGATTTGTGGACTTCAACTCCCAGAATTCTTGAGCCAATATAAAAGGGCCATAGTTCCCCACCCCTGCTCTAAAGCAATGAGAAATAATTAATAGCTTTATTATAGGACTTGTTTGACATTATTGGATTAAAAGTGAAAGTCCCAGCTAAGAATGATTTAAGACTTTTTCACTCATGGCCTATGAATGTTTTGAAGACAATATCATGGAAAGATAGCCAACTCCCCTCTCCCCATTTTAGCAGACATATTGGTTATCCATTGAGGTGCTTGTGAGGAAAGGCCTTCAATATATGTTTTAAGGAGTAGCTGTGAAACTCTGACTGGAATCTATAAAGGTTGTTAAGAGATTGTTTCATTTATGATTACCTCCCCCCCCCAATTACTGTTGGGGACAAATGAAAGACCAACAAAATATTGTCTATATTTTAATGTCATGTTTTAGTTCACAGCTAATTTTTTTAAATATTCTCATTAGATAGCATTTGATCAAGTTTAACATTTCCTCAAATGTTGCAAGTATGAAACATTCTCACAAATTCTATCAATTGAAAATTTACATAGCTGCCTAGAGTCACTATACAGGAGTTGGGTGACTATATGTTCCTCCTTGAGTATTAAGCTGATTAGATTGGATCATAATCAGTTTATATATGAGCCCGGTAAAAGATTTCTCCATCTAGCAAGCAAGATTGTCCTAACTGAGGGAATTCAATCCTTTAAAATAGTATTTCTCAAAGTTGGCAACTTTAAGACACGTAGACTTCAACTCTCAGAATTCCCTAATCGACATGCTGGCTGGGCAATTATAGGAGATGAAGTCCACAGGTCTTGAAGTTGCCAACTTTGAGAAATACTGTTTTAAAATCTTGATAGAAATGTTCCTTACTGCAAGCCATAAGCATAAGAGAGTTGCAGGTGGTATACAAACCTGGCCTCTCATTCATTAAAAACAAAATGGTGGGCAAGCAACTGGCATAGTTATTTGCTATTTGAATTGTCAGAGGCAAACATAAATCAAGACATTTTATACAATGTTCTCTCCTAAAACCACATAATTCAGTGTGCTTATTTCATGATCAAAATCTAATTCTTCACTGGAACATCAAAAGCTCTTACTTATTTCCTCATTAGAACAGCCAAATAAAAACTGATCTTTAAGGAAGTATTGTAGACACATACCAAAACATGGAAAACTCCTTCAGGGGAATTCCATTACCCTTAAGAGGCTCCAAAAATAGATTAATAAAACAAGGAGTTACTTATTGAAAAATCATAAATGTCTGAGGTCATTGAGCAAGTTGAATCCACATCACAAGAAAAATAATGGGGCAATCAGTAATTCCTAGTGATTACCATCACAACTTCTGCAGAGTTCCCAAACTATCTATCTGTAGCTCACTCTTGAAAGTGATCCTAAATAAATATGTTTGGATAAACAAAAATACTACACTCTAGCAGAGCCCCCGTTTGACAACTCCAGCAAATGCTGAGCTGTAGAATTTAGTTTACTGGAGATTCAATGTAAGTTGTTTTTCCTTCAGAATATTATCCCAAACCATGGGTTTGTCAGCCCCGGAGGCCATTTTTTTCTTTGGATCTTCAGGGCTGCCATACTTGGAGAAAGGGCATCAGGGGTGAAATGCTACAGGTTCGGAACGGTTCAGGCGAACCAGTAATAAAAAGTACCAGTAGTTCGGGCAAACCGGTATTTCCGACGATCAGCTGGGTGACGATCAACTGTGGTGTGCGATTTATATTAGCTAGAATCATCGGATTTCCTGCTTTCTAGCTAATCTAAATCACATGGCACAGCAGATTCCCCCTCCTCGCTGTTCTACTTACCTTTGCAGACTCGGAAGGCTTCAAAATGTTCCTTTTTTAGCTGCCTCAGGCTCAGTAGCAGACTCACAGAACTGGTAGCAGACTACCAGAGACTTCAGAGACCTGGTAGCAGACTTCAGAGGATTTCACCCCTGATGGACATGCTGTGGGAACTGGGAGGGTGGTTGGATGGTAACGGGATGAGATGTATATCCATAACAACAACAACATTCTTTCACTGGAAGTCAAGGACGTTCAACCTGCACCTAGTGACTGGGAAACTACTCCAGTTAGGATGGTGACCTGATTAGACCATATGATGGACATGTGGGTGCAGGGGAAGGGGCTTTGACTTTCCTTTGAGTGGGGAAAACCTGGGAGACTTCAGATTCGGGTTTTCCCAGATGTGCCAATATGACATCTTCAATAAAATGGAACTTTGAGGAAGTGCCTGCCTCAGAGTCTTTCTTGGTTGGGAGTGCTACTTGGAACCCTGACAGGTTCTTTCTTAAGTGGACAGCGAGCAACATATTTTAATTTTGCTTCTAGGTCAGATATATTTCTGATATACTGCATATGAAATATCTTTAATTTGGTTTACTTTAAAGAATTATGCTGTAGCTAAACGGATATAATCTAAAAACATGAGTCTTGACTTAGTCATTTCTAGACGTTGCTCAAAATGTATGACACCTATCCTATTATTGGGTGAGTCTAAAAGGATGGCTTATGTTCTTCACAACATAATTGTTGGTGATCATTTTGTCTATGGTTTTATCATTTTGGGTAGTTCACAGGTCTGTCAGGTTCCGTAAAGTATGGGGAAAAAACCCTCAGCACGCAAAAGCAGGAACCAAGTTTGTTTATCCTGATATCGTTACTAACTGATCTGTCCCCGTACCCACACACACACACACAAAGCCAGCCGAGGGTTAAGGAAACACTTTGGAATGCACCCAGGTCTTATCTCCCACTTGGCAGCGATAGACACACCGTCTGCCAAATGCCTTTATTTTCACAAACAGAAAGATAAGGTACTTAATGTGCAAAAAGTCCAAACAGAAACAATATTTCTCTCCGCAGTTCCGAACGAGGCTTTAGTGACTATCCAAGGTTTACTTTTGTTCGTCACAAGGATCACTGACCACTACCCTCTATTATATAGTCTCTGGGGTGTGGTCCAGTGACTCAGTTCTAATCCCTAGCACGCCTCCTAAGCTGCTGCAAACGTTTATCACGCCTTCGGAGGCGGGCGTCCAGGAATGATGTTTCTTCGTCACTCTGATCCGAGCCAGCTGTCTCCCTACTGATCTCCTCTCCCTCGGCCGGCACCTGAGACAATGCCAGAGGGGAGGGGCCTGGAGAGGGAGGCCTGGCTGACTCCTCTTCCTCATGCTCAGAGCTTTCTTCCTCCGATGGGACAGGCTCAGAGGGCGGGGCCACAACACTAACTGACCACCTTAAAGTGTTACAGAAAAGAATCTTTGTTGGAGCTGACGCTCCGTGCTCCCCATCACCCTTTAAGCAGCATACAGCTCCACCCCAGTGCAATCACTCAATTATCCGATTAACCCGTATCCTCCCTCTCCCTCCCCAATCCATCGCAAGCCACTTCAGTTGTTCCGGCTGCTCCATCTTTCCTTAAAGAGATAAGGTTGATAAACTGCTTCAGTGCATGCCCCTGAAGTCATCTAGCATGCGGCTGGGGAGTCGAAGTGAGAGGCATGCCTCGGGGCTGACGACCCAGCAGAACAGGCACACAGGGTCGTCGGCAAAAGCGTGCAGCAGCGGAACGGCGATCCCCACACGAATGGCAGCCCCAAGTACCATCGCAGGGCTGGAGCTGACATCTCTTCTTTGATAAACTATGGATCAGTTGGCCCCATCTAAACTTAAAAAGGATTCTCCACTACTAGTTTTAAGCAGTAATCTTGCTTTGGGGCATCTAGACAACTAAAATTGTCACAAACCCATACTCCTTAATTATCATAAAAGCACCTGGTAAACTGACCTCATGCTCAGAGGAATGAATAAATAAAATGCACTTTTAATTTCCTACAAAAGATACTCCAAGATAATCCTATTTATACCATGACATAACTGGTAGAAAATGCAGTGTGCCTTTAGAAGTTACTAAAATGGTACATTTAGCTAACAGATATTCTGATTAAGTAATATTTCTGGCAGAACTGCAGGGATTCCTGCTAAATAAGCTGACTTTTAACGATCCTCCATATTCTGCAAAACCAAGAGGAAAGAACAAGGAGATTGTATCTAAGTTAAAACAGAAAACCCAGTTAATCTCTCTCTAAGCATTCTCTCTGTAATGAATCTTGAATATGTTCTGAGAACCCAAAATCTCATTCAAATAAGTATAGGTACTTGTTTAGGTAGGATAACTGTATTAGTTTTTAAAATTCTACACATCTCAACCTAAATATCTGCAAGAAAGAAGCAATGGTGAAATATGGTAAAAACCATACTTGAATTCAATACAGGGTTAAGTATGAAAGACTGAGGTTCTATTGAAACAACTTGTGTTTTATCATTTTTCTGTCGTCATGATTTTTATTGAATATCTATGTCTGCTGATTTCTCTCCCCTCCTCCCCTCTAATATTTTACTTTTCCAATGAAGTCTTTATATTTATTGAATTGGTTCACTTTGGTTTAACAAAGCAATATCTCATAAAAACATTTTTGCATAGAAAACTGCATGACAGACTAACTCTCAGTTTGAGTCAGACTTCAGGTTTGTTAAGTGATGTACAACTAAGGTTGGGGCAGGGAAATCCAAAGCATTTTCTTTTCAATTGTTGTGGCCAAGACCTGGCCCACTTACAGCAATCAAGCCATTTTGAAGATATAACATAATTTTATTAGCATGCAAAGAATAAAACAGGGTACACTGGGCTCCCAACAAAACATTGGCAACTTGGTTGACCTTTTACCTGTAACACCACATTATGTTTCTAAAGCTGGTCTAAAAGGAAAAATCCTGAGTAGAATAGCTAAAATCCCCCTAATTGAACAGACTGCCAAGGTTCTGCTTGATGGGTGCAGCCTATTTTAATTACATTTTGCTAAGTTATTGTTATTACTATTATTACTCTAGTTTTCAATTACCACTTTCAGAATTTGTAAGATATATTCATGAAACTTTTGCAAGGCTGTGTTGGATTTTTCCAAGGATTCTCCTTCGGGTTCGAATTTCCCAGCTGGGAGAGCGTCGCTTATGTAGTGGAGCGTTATCCGCGTAGCGAAAGAAATTGAGATGGAAGCGAGCAGTGTGAAAGCGAGGTTTCTTTATTTTGCAGGAAGTCCAATCTAGCATCTGGCACTGCCTTGGTGGTGTTCCCATCCTATACCTGTGTTCTGTTCCCCAGGCCTCTGGCTCCACTGGGAACAGGCAGATAAACTCTAGCAAACAGGTTTTCATGCAGATTATATTTATTTGGGAAGCCTTCAGAAACCATAGACTTACAATCATGGTGAGTCAAGGTTAGGTTCATCCAAGTATTTCACAATCTATCCCATTTCCTAGTGTAAAATGATGGTAGTTCTGTCCCCGTTCAGAAAGCATGCCTCTCTCTTCTGTGGTAATTCAAAATGGACAGGTCTTTGTTCTGCACCCAGGCAGAAAGCCTCAGTGGCCAATCAGACATACAGATATGGTCACATGTCATGGACTACATTTCCCACAATGCAATCTCTCTCTCTACATCTCCCACAATGCAATATTTTAAGGAGACAGCTCTTAATCCTTAAGGTAACTAATTCACTATGACTCACTATCTGTAACAGCACAAGCTGTATTTCTAATCATAAGAAGTATTGATACAGAAATTGTGACAGCCTTGAGAAACAACATGATCCAGACTTAGGCAGGAAGTATACGTTTTTTTCTGGAGCAAATAAATCACTTAATAATAAAACAGAAATGCACAAAACTTTTGATAACTGTTTAGGGGATAAAGTATGTGTCGAAAATAGTGCCTTAATCTAATTCTTTTATCAATTACTCTCATTAGTTTTTTGAGGAATTCACTATGTGCTCTCAAACTGTTATTCTTAGAATCAGATGTGAACCATGCCAGTCCCATGTTTTAAACAAGAAGTCCTTACAGTTCATTATTATTTTAAAGCCATTGTGATCCTAACCTGTGTTTTCAACATAAGATTTAGTCTGAGTTCCTGGTAAATATGAAAATAGCAACACCATAATAATAGATGGCAAGTCTGGAGAAATGGGAAACAAAGCACAAACTGCCTAGTTTGACTTGACTCTGAAAGTATATGGAAGCCCTGCTCCCCCCCCCTTTCTTTCTTTTTTTTTTTAAACAAAGGAGAGTGCAAAGGATTGGGAAAGGTTTAATCTTTCCTTATATTTTTCCAGTTTATTTTTATTTTCAAAGGCATTGTTCATGTGTATTGTTTCCTGACCATGGCTCCTTCATTTTTCTACCACTGAAAAATACCACTCCCTCAGAAGCAGTGTTCTTCAATGTGTCTGTTTTTCTTCTTGGTTGTTTTCTTTGAAACTAAGAATGATTTTAATGTATTAAATGTCTTCAATTCCTTCCCTCTCAATATGGTCACAATACTGTGGGACATCAGGGGAACACCAAAGAAAGCTGAATTAAACTTTCTGTCTTTTGCACAGCTTTCAAAAATGCTATGTCAATGAAGGTCATTTTTGTTTTCCTTTTCAAGACTATTTCCTTTAAAACAGAACAGAAACTAGTCATTATCTGACATTTCAAGTTCCCAACCAGTTATTCTTAATAGTGTTTCAGGCATCTTCATTGGGCAATAGATACAGATAGCAGATGTAACAGTAGAAATCTAGAAAAGACCTTTCCCATGAGTTTAAAATTCAACAATAAAGCCAATTCTTCAGATTCATCCGATTTAATCCCACAATTGTAAATGGACTCAAATCTAAACAGTGACTGGATTAGTAAAACAGTAGCAGGTTGGCAGCACTATTCCTCACGAAAAATATACTGACTAGGTTCAAATATCCATGTAACATAAATCATAAGCAATATATATATATATATATCACATTTTAACTTAGTTTAATGTAGTCCAATCTCTGCATGGAAAGAGACTGCATAAAAACAACGAACGAAAACTACATCCATTTCAACAATTCCACTGAAACTTACCCAAGTTAATTAAAAGTTAGAATCGCTAACACAGCATTATAAAGTTAAAACACTAAAATATATTTAAATTCTTAATATTAACACTATAGGCCGGTGATGCACAACCTCAACAGCTTTAAGACGCGTGGACTTCAACTCCCAGAATTCCCCACATGATTCAACTCCACAAACGAAGCCCTTCGGGCGTCACGCTCCCTATTTTTAAGTCATCAGCTTTCTTGAGACCAATAGGAAGAGACGGCACGCGGCGCACTCGTATGACGCCACAAGAAAGCGAGGAGCTCGCGCACTCATTGGGAAATCCGGTCCGGAGGGAAGATTCTAAACGGGGAGACGGCAGGAGAGTCCATCTGGGCAGGTGGAGGGGGGGAGGGAAGAATCTACCACGAAGTGAGAAGTGGACAATGGCTCAGCAGCATAGACGGTGAGGATGGGCATTGCAGCCGTCATGTATTTTTACTAAAGTGGCATTTGTATTATTTTTCATTATCTCTCCCCCCCCTCCCAATCTTTATTTGGGTATTTTTAAAAGCCCATCGGGCTAAAAGGAAAGGAAGACCCAGTCACGTCTGCTCCAGGGCATAGAAGATGGAGGGTTTGGGGTGTTTTTTTTTAAAAAGGAGAAAAGAGGGCTGGCATTTGCAAAAAAATGCCAGCCACGGAGGAATAGATTAATTTAGATCAAGCGCTTTGAAAACCCTTGCAGATTGATGTTGCACCCTTAAAGGAATCTGGGATTCTGCCTCTGCAAAAGATGGCAAGCGTCCTTTTTGATTTAAAAAAAATTAACGAATTGTTTTTATCATTCTCAAATAAATTGGAATAATAAAAATAATATTTTTTTAAAAATTAATTGTTTTGTTATTCTAATAAATGGAGCCGTTTCTTTCCCTTCCTTTTTCAGCATCTATCTATCTATCTATCTATCTATCTATCTATCTATCTATCTATCATATATAAGATAACAGGTAAAAGTAAAAACATAATTTGAATACATGAAAAGAGTAAGAGTAAAAAGAAATATTAGGACAGGGATGGAAGGCATGTTGGTGCGCTTATGCACGCATTGACTGAGATGTACAGATAGTCCTTGACTTTCGACCACAATTGAGCCCAAAATTTCTGTTGCTAAGTGAAACTTTAATTAAGTGAGTTTTGCTCCGTTTTACAACATTTCTTGCCATAGTTGTTAAGTGAATCACTGCAGTTGTTAAGTAAATCTGGTTTCCACATTGATTTTGCTTGTCAGAAGGACTCAAGGAGGTTGCATGATCTTGGGACATTGCAACCGTCATAAATACGAAACATTTGCCAAGTGTCTGAATTTTGATCATGTGACCATAGGGATCCTGCGATGGTCATAAATGTGAAAAAACGGTCATAAGTCACTTTTTGCAGTGCCATTGTAAGTTTGAATGGTCACTAAATGAACTGTTGTAAGTCGAGGGCTACCTGTATTCAAATTTGATTCCTAGGTAGGCTTCTGAGTTATTGAATCCCCGAGTGACAGAATGAAAAAAAAAAAAAATCCTGATGGCTTTTTATTGACTTGTAAATACGCTGGTAATACCTTTGACTTGAAGATTTTATAACAAACTGCCATTTCTGAACTGTTCCTTTGTTTACTATTGTTTAGCTTAATTGTATTTATTTTTATTTCTTTTAGAATAACGAAAAAAAGCAAAACAAAACACAAAGATAATTATGATAAAATAGCATACATTGTCAAAGAAAAGCTTTAAAAATGGAAAAATACAGCAAAGGAAAATGTATATCATTTTAACACTAAATAATTGCAATTCTATATATACTCATCTAAAGCTATTATTATTCAAGACATGCATGTTTCTAATACATTTATATAAGTAGAATTTTTTAACTTAATTTATTTTGCATAAGTGAGCCCCATGTTTCATTATATTTATCTATACAAAATCCATATCTATAGGCAGTCTATCCATAGGGGGCAAGTACAATCAGGTCTACCTTGGTAATGAACATCTGCGGGAAAACAACCAAGCTCAGAGAGCACCAAGGCCCCCACAGTTCAACTCTGAGCTACAAATATTCTCATCCATTAAGTGAAAGGAGCCATACATTTATCTTTTCAATGCTGTGGTATCAGTGTGATACTTTAGCATAAATAAAGGATAATGTTCTGTCTCAGACCTTTGGGTTCGCAGCATATCTAGCTTATTTAGTATCCTATGACTATCACTGAGTGTTGCATCTTATGATTTATGATGATTGTATTTATGATTATGATCATGATTTACCACTTTTGCTATTAATATGCCACCTACATATTCCCGTGTTTAACATGTAAGTAAATGTTGGTTCATGACGAATTTAAAAAGAAAGCCCCTGTAACCCCATGAGATAAATAGGAATAAAAATCAAATTAATATCTAATTTTCTTCGTGCAACACTTAAATGTAGCTAGCTTCTGCAATTTGAGGCATCATGAATCTTTGATAAATGCCTCCGTCTTATTTTGAAATCAGGCCATGAGACATTAATATTGCAGAATAATCCTAATTTGAAGGGGAATGTGGGGAATGCCTGACCCCAGAGGGATCAATAGTTTAAATCAATTGATTCATAGTAGTTATTTTAATAGAGTCTACATTCTGATATGATTTACCTTTAGCATCTCCTTGGCAGTGTATACAGTTAAGTAATGTGTATCAGTGTCAGGGCTACCTGGAATTTTATTATCTCTAAGAGATTCTTCAAAGTGAAACCAGCAATACAATATATGAAACTCAAAAATAGGATGAAGATTAGTGTTAGCAATATTAAATGTGGAATGAAGGCTTGATTATCCAAATGGAAAATCAGTGGGTCCATGTTTGTGCCATCTTGCTGAGAACTCTTTCTCAGTTATAGAATGACCCATTGATGAATGTATAGACTTAATGCTAACATATAGTTAATTATATGTTTATTATATTTGTAATTTCACACAACATCTGATTTGGCCCAATAGACATGACTGGTTAAGTTCCGTGTTTCTTATAAAATAGATGACAAACTACTAAGCCTGGATATTTGGAGCTCCAAGTGGCTTATTGTCAGCCCTCAAAGTAGTCCACACCAGGAAATCAAAATCAAGAATTTTATTTTTATTGTAAAGTTAGAGTAACAGAATCTTGCAAGTCTGAAAGTGGATCTTCCCTTCCCTACCCTTATGTTCCACAGAAACATTACTACTTTGGATTCAGATTTCTTTTATCATGGTGTTCTCTAGGCCAGACGTCCCCAAACTCTGGACCGCAGCCCACTACCAGCCCACGGCCTGTTTGGAATTGGGCTGCACAAGTTGCGGGTGAATGTGTGCATGCACACAAAATTACTCTTGCGTGAATGGTGGCCACTTGTGCCTGTGCGCGAAGCTCCCCTCGCATGAGTGGTGGCTACTTGCACTCGCAGATGAAGCTCCCTCCATACGAGCGGTGTGCGTGCACGTCCGCCACTCGCAGGGAACTATCCCCTCTCCCCCAATAGGCCATCAAGCCAGAAAGGTTGAGGACCACTGACCTAGGCTCTGGTTCTTCCTTCTGTCTCCCAAGGTTCTTCTCATAACCCATTACTCTTAACAATCAGTGAAAATATTTACATTCAGCTAAGAAAAATGTGGCAAAGCTACTGGAATTTTATTTATTAAAAGTACAGATATAATAATTAGTGCGAATGCATTCCAAATAGAACACATGTCCAATCTGAAGAGAGGAGAGATATCTATTAAATCTGGCTGTTACTTTATGTATGAATAAATTGCCAAACAAATGTCCAAGCTAATTCAATAAACTGAGTCCATTACCCAGGACAAAATCTATTAAGAAATTCAGATTTTCTTCATTGCAGTTGAAGTTTGTAAACTCAACAAACGAATTTCTTATGTCTCTTCAAGCAAATATAAAACTCATGCCCATGATTTATTTAAGGCTAAATGTGCGCTCAGTTTACTAATTCCAACATTTGTTTATTTTTTTCTGGATTATACTTCATTAATCACTGACTTTATCTGAAAACAAACCCTGAGTTTATTTTAGCCATTTACTTTTGTCTTAATATAATAGGAAATCATGGTGTATGTATGCTATTGAATAGTGATGTTTTTCAAAATATTCTTCGAAACCAGGAACTTTCTAAGAAAGCAAATTTCCGTATTATGGCATATTAATAATTATAGAGTTGCATGCCTTCATGATTAAATATAAACTTGTGTCCATTGTTATAGATCTTGGTGTAAATACAAATGGTAGCTGCTTTTCAGAAATTTAAGGGGGAAACAAAGAAGATGACATCAAACCCTTCTGGACAAGGTAAAAGTTAATTCTTAAAATAATGTCTTATTTCTCTGTGGCTATTGCAGACAGGATGTTTTTTCCCTGAGGTTCTGTGTGGATTAACATTCAAACAAACAAACACTCAGCTTCATACCAAAACTATATATGTAGCATTAATATACAGGTAGTCCTTGATTTATAACAGTTATTTAATGATTTTTTGAAGTTACAATGGCCCTGAAAAAAATGACTTATGACCATTTTTCACAGTTATGACCGCTGCAGCATCCCCATGGTCACCTGATTTACATTTGGGCGCTTGACAACTGACTCACATTTATGACGGTTGCAATATCCTGTGGTCATGAGTGAATCTTTGGCCTGGAGTAGTGTGTGTGTATATATGTTTACATTTAATTTAATTTTTTCTTATTTGAACCAGAGATACAGTACATAACCTTTTGCAACCTTCTGACAAGCAAAGTCAATGGGGAAATCAGATTCACTTAACAACCATATTGCTAATTTAATAACTGCAGTGGTTCACTTAACAAATGTGGCAGGAAAAGTCATAAAATGGCAACACTCACTTAACAAATTTCTCATCAACATAAATTTTGGGCTCAATTGTGGTCATAAATTGAGAACAAGCTGTACTGTGATAGGAATGGACAATTAGTAGGAATTTCTTGGAGTCCCTTTCTTTGAGATCCCTAGGATCACTCCCGCTTAAATTACACCAAAAATTGATACATGATTTTAGTGATTTGATTTAGACTCCAGGCTGACTGAGTGGCTCACAACATAAACAAAACTGAATAAAAATACAATATAAAATAGAAAAGTTAGAGAACAAGATAGCAACTCTGGTCAAAACATCAAAACTCATACAGCCTTATTCAAGAAGGGGTCCCAACCACCTTAGTTAGGATCTGGGAGAACATCCAGGTCTCTGAAGCCCTTCAGAACAGCACCCTAACACAGGCATCGCCCAGTGGTGAAAATTTGTTACTACCGCTTAGTGGGGGGTAATGTGACTGGGTGGGCATGGCCAAATTTTTTTTTTTAACTTTTAAAACCATTTTTTTCTACCACCTCTTCAGCAAAGAGGTTGTAAAAATATGCTTTCAAAAGGTTCTGACGATCCCAGCTGAGTTGCCAGATCAGCAGAGGCTTTTTTCTTTTAAATGCCTCTGACGATCAGGCAACTCAGCTTGGATCTTCAGAGGCTCTTAAAAGCATTTTTTCTACAACCTCTGAAGAGGTTGTAGAAAAAATGTTTTCAGAAAAACATTTTTCTGGGAAAAAATGTTCCCAGCTGAGCCACACGATCATCAGAGGCTTTTTTTTTTTTTTACTTTTAAAAGCATTTTTCAAGCCAAAGAGGTAGAAAAATGCTTTTAAAAACTAAAAAAAAAAAAATCCTCTGATGATTGCGTGGCTCAGCTGGGCATGGAGGAGGCTGGGATTTTTGCTACCGGTTCTCCGAACCACCCACCTCCATTGCTACCGGATCAGGTGATCCGGTCCGAACCGAGAGCATTTCACCCCTGGCATCGCCATAAGGAAACCATACTCCTTGCATCCCAAAAGATGTCACTTTTAAATTGAAGGACCCAAACTGCACCGACTCATGTCAGTTCTTACTGACTAGGCATTACTGGCAATAAATGGTCTGTCAAATAACAGCCCTATGTCTTTGAGGTATGCCCAATACTGCCCTCATGTCTGCATTCTTGTCCATTTGAAGCTTCTATGTCAGGGGTGTCAAACTCAATTTCATTGAGGGCCGCATCAGGGTTGTGTTTGACCTTGGGGGGCTGGGGTGGGTATGGCCAGGGTGGGTGTGGCCAGCTCAACATCACTTGTATTGGGGGCGTCTGTGGTGGCCCGAGCGTTCTGCCAGCAAAAATGGGCTCCTGAGTTCCGTTTTTGGCTGCAATGGCCTCCTGCAACCTTCTGCCAGTGAAAACGGAGCTTGGGAGGGCCGCACGCAGCCCTCTCAAGCTCTGTTTTCATTGGCAGAGGCACTGCGGGCTGGTCCTTTGCTGTTTTCAGGGCAGCCCCGCAGGCCAGATCTAAGCACCCCACAGGCCAGATCCAGTCCCCGGGTCTGGAGATTGACACCCCTGTTCTAAGTGGTCCTCAAGGGCAGCCTCACATATAGCATGTTGCAATAGTCAATATATGAGGTAAAGAGAGCATGAGTGACTGAAGGGCTAGTATACCAGATGGAGTTGTGCAAAAGCTTTCTGATTTTCTGAAATCAGAAAAAAGGAGTCTATTAAAAATAGACCTATTTTTTATTTTATCCTCTACCCAACTCCAGAAAAAATAATTATCTAAAACAAATTGTGAAAAACTAGTCTACACATTTGTATGACATCACTACCCTGCTTCACCCACCACCCCTAAATTATAAACTTTTACTTACTTATCCTATTTATCCAATTATCCTATATAAAGACAGTGCTCCTTCTTGCTCTGGTAAGAAAGTGTTATTTAATTTGATAAGAAAATCCTACAGTCCTAGAACTATTTTCTTACAAATTTTCTGAACATATGAATTGACTTTTACCTTTCACCTTCGCTGTTGTAAATTAGGTGAAGTTAATTTTCTTTATTATGCATTGAATATATTATATGTAGGGTTTTTTATTGGAATGATTTATAGGCAGTTTCTGCTGCAACAAAATTATGCAGCACATTTTTTTTCTAAATTTTTTTGTACAATGTCCTTTAAAATTGACTCATTAAGTTATCTGACCTTATTACAGAGCTTTCAAATTGGTCTTTATAAAGAGATAGTTCTCTTGGGGAAAGTTTTCAGACACAGTTTTATTTATCATTTAAATCACTGTTCCAAAGCCTTAAAAAACCAAAGGGCATCCATTAGTCTATAAGTATGGATTTCTCCAAAGACTCCCTATTCATAAATCATTCTGTATCACATGCTTCTCTCTATGCCACTGTCGTTGTTAAAGGCAAGTAAAATACTATAGTTTAATAATTCAAACAACTTTAATGAGTAAAATGAATTTTCTTTAATTATTACCGAACATTATGGGACAATATGTCCATAGAAAGTGAAAGATAATTGGCTTGTTGATTGCAATTCTAAAAAGCGCAATTAAACCATTATAAAAGGTATAGTCTCTCTCTAGGGTTGCATTGCTGAGAAACTCCATGCTCAGGTGTTCACAGCAGAGGGACATAATGTTGTAGTGCAGATACAATTCTGAAAATGATTCCTAAAAGCAACCAAACTCAAACTTCTTTTGTGTTTCGTTTTATTAAGAAGCTACCCTGATAATAAGACCTCCCCTGATAATAAGCCCAATTGAGCGCATGGCAATAAGGCCAAGCACTTATTTCAGGGTTCAGAAAAAAATATAAGACAGGGTCTTATTTTTGGGAAAACACTCCTTACTTTAATGGTATAAGTAAGGAGAGGAGAAAAGGGGTAACAGGTAGTCCTTGACTTACGACCAATCGCTTAAGGACCATTCGAAGTGACATTTGTCATGAGAACATAAAAAAAAAAGATATCTCAGCCCTAGGAAATGTAGAAATCCAAAGAAAGAGAAACTGAAAACTGTTACAGGCAGTTCTAAACTTACGACAGTTCATTCAGTGAACGTTCAAAGTTACAAAAGCACTGAAAAATGTGACTTACGACCATTTTTCACAGTTACGATCTCTGCGGTATCCCCATTGTCACATGATCAAAATTCAGGTGCTTGGCAAATGGTTCATATTTATGACGGTTGCAGTGTCCCAAAGTCACGTGATCACCTTTTGTTAACGTTCTGACAAGCAAAATCAATGGGGAAAGCCAGATTCAGTTAACAACTAAGTTACTATCTTAGCAAGTGCAGTGATTCACTTAACAACTCTGGCAAGAAAGGTGGTAAAATGGGGCAAAACTCACTTAACAAATGTCTCACTTGGCGACAGAAATTCTGGGTTCAATTCTGGTCATAAGTAGAGGACTACCTGTACTACTTAATTGGGTTAGATACAGGTAGTCCTCCACTTATGACCATTCATGTAACTACCGTTGAAGATTACTGTTAATGGTGCTGAAAAAAAGTGACTTATGATCCTACTTTCCACAGACAAACATCACAGCATCCCCAAAATCATGTGATCAAAATTTGGGCACTTGGTAACCTCCATGTATTTACGACATTTGCAGACTCTTGGGATCAGGTGATCATTTTTTGGGACCTTTCCAGGGGGCTTCTGACAAGCAAAGCCAATGAGGAAAGCTGGATTCATTTAATGACTGTGTGATTCCCTTAACGACCATGGCAAAAAAGGTGTAAAATCAGTCACAACTCACTTAAACGCATCGCTTAATGATGGATGTTCCGGTCTCAATTGTAGTCATAAATCAAGGACTGCCTGTAATAAATACAGGTAGTCCTCAACTTACAACAGTTCATTTAGTGACCGTTTAAAGTTACAATGGCACGGAAAAAAGTGACTTATGACCGTTTTTCACAGTTTCAACCTTTCCAGCATCCCCATGATCATGTGACCAAAATTCAAATGCATGGCAACCGGTTCGTACTTATGACCGTTGCTGTGTCCCAGGTTCATGTGATCACCTTTTGCGACGTTCTGACAAGCAAATTCAATGGGGAAGCAAGATTCATTTAACAACCAGGTTACTAACTTAATAATTGCAGTGATTCGCTTAACAAAAGCAGCCAGAAAAGTCATAAAATCGGACCAAACTCACTTAACAAATGTCTCACTTAGCAACATAAACTCTGGGCTCAATTTAGGACTATCAGTAAGTATCGTGGATGTTTGCTTTCAAGAGGAATATCTTCATTTTTCTTTCTGAAAGATCGCTTTGGAAAAGTTTTAAGACGGCGAAGTTTATTGAGAGGTTAAAAGATAGAACATACCATTTTGATATTTACATTCCTCTAATTTTTTCCCCAGGCTTTCAGAATAAAAACAGGGTTGCAATCTTGGCTGAGCTAGACAAGGAGAAGAGAAAACTTCTGATGCAAAACCAGTCTTCTACTAATCACCCTGGAGCCAAGTAGGTTATGCTCAAAATCTTGTCTCTGGACCACATGCTCATAGGTTCTGATCATAGTGGTAAATAGGGACAAGTAACCACACACACACATATATACCTGTTGTGGCCCTTCAGCTGCCTGTGCAGCTAGTAGCTGATTCCGACAGTGAGGAGGCTGGTGTGGTGCTGAACCAGCAGCCTGTGCAGCTGGCACTCAAGTCAGACAATGAGGAGGCTGGAGAAGATGTGGTGCCAGAGGCGGGCATTCAGCCAGGGTCTTCAGAACCTCCAGAAGCTCCCTTAAGTGAAGAGGACGAAGAGAAGGAGCCTCTTCTCAATGCACAGGCGCGCAGAGCTGCCAAAGGGCAGGAGTGGCTCCTCAGGAGGAGGTCTCCTCGAGAGTAAGACTTGGGGCTAATTGGCCACTCCCTTAGCCTATTTAAGGAGGAATGCCGACTGAAGCAATTTGCAGGGAACAACTTCATTCACATACCTTCCTGTCTTATCTTGCTTATCTTATCAGCTTCCTGCAAATTGCTTCTGAGCATTCTGCCAACCACCTTTCAGTTATTATTCTTTGAATTCTTGGCAGCTGTTAATGCAGTTAATTAACAGCCGTTGTTGTAAAAGACTGGTTTATTTAGTAAACTAAGGTTTGAACGGACTTTTGTGTGTGATGCGTTCTTTGGGGTCCGTAGCTGGGGCAGAACAATACCGCACTGTAACAATTGGAAGCAGACTGCTTCTTGCAAGCCTCTAAATGTATACTTGGCTTGTACAGGTAGTTCTCGACTTACAACAGTTCGCTTAGTGACTGTTTGAAGTTACAATGGCACTGAAAAAAAGTGATTTATGACCATTGCAGCATCCCCATGGTCACCTGATTTACATTCGGATGCTTCACAACTGGCTCACATTGATGACAGTTGCAGTGTCCCGGGGTCATGCGATCACCTTTTGCAACCTTCTGAGAAACAAAGTCAATCAGGAGACCAGATTCACTTAACAACCAGGTTAATAATTTAATAACTGCAGTGATTCACTTAACAAATATGGCAAGGAATGTCATAAAATGGGGCAAAACTCACTTAACAAATTTCTCATTTAGCAACATAAATTTTGGGCTCCATTGTGCTCAGAAGTTGAGGACCACCTGTATATTCCAATTCTCATCTTTTTCCTTTCCAACAGAGGAGGAAAATATCTGAAACATTTTGAAATTTCAGTTTTTATATTTGAGTGCATACACACACACACACACACACACACACACACACACACACGTGTATATATGTATATATATATATACAAAGATATATACAAAATATATCTTTACAAAACACCCAGTTTCAGAAATAACCTATGCATTAAACTCTGTCCTAAATAATGATTAAGGTACATCTTGGATATGTTTTGTGGCAGAAAATTTGCATATAAAAGTCTTACATATATCTTTTCAAACCAAGATTGCAAAGTATGTCAAGTATTTTATATGCAAATTTTCCCCAGATTGAAAAGTAAGTAGGATCTACTTGGAAGTAGCTAGGGAACAGGAGTTGCTAGGGGCCTTGAAGTACATTAATGAGGTTCAGGTATTGTAACCGAATTTTGAAAGCCTGTCAATTCTCTCAGCTTTAACTTATACAAGTAGGCAACCATAATTGGGATCAGAATTTCTGTTGCTAAGCAAGATAGTTGTTAATGTTAGTCACACCCAATTTTTCTACCTTTTTTGTCATGGTTGTTTAAGTGAATCACATACCATATTTTTCAGAGTATAAGACCCACCTTTTTCCCCTAAAAGGGGCTGAAAATTTAGGTGCATCTTATACACTGAATGTAGCCCCGCCCACCCACTGGCCCCCACCCTTTGGCCTCTGCCTCCCAGCAGATACCTCCTTGCAAGCAAACAGCAACAAAAAACAGCTCCTTTCAGCTTCAGCACAGTCTTAATTAGCACAAGTTGATTGGATCGGCCTCCCAACTCAGCTGATTTGCTCTCAGCTGTTTTGCGCAGGGCTCTGCTGCTTGCTGCAAAGAGGTAAATTGCTGGAGCAGATTTTTTTTTCCTTGTGCAAATCAAGCTATGCTGAAAACGAAAATGAAAGTAAAGCAGGCTGTTTGCTGTTTGCTGCAACGAGGCAAAATTGCTCAGAGGCAGAAGGAGATTTCTTTTTCTTCTTTTCTTCACCAAAAAAGGTAGGTGCGTCTTATACTCCGAAAAATACGGTAGTCGTTTAGTGAATCCGGCTTCTTCCTTTGACTTTGCTTGTCAGAAGCCAGCTAAGAAAGTAGCAAATGGCAATCCCATAACCGCAGGACGCTTGCAAATCAGCTTTCATAAATATGTCCTGGTTGCCAGAGCACTCAAAATTTCACTCATATTTTCTTTTTTTTAATGGCTCCACATTTTCCTGACATTGCTTATACACATGACAACATAAGTAAAAACTGAGGGTTTGGAGCACCAGTTTATCAAACTTTTATGAAAGAACCTCAATATTGTTAATCTAGGACTGTGATGGCGAACCTATGGCACGCGTGCCACAGGTGGCACGTGGAGCCATATCTGTGGGCACGCGAGTGTTGCCCTAGCTCAGCTCCAGCACGCATGCGTGCGCCGGACAGATGATTTATGGGCCTTTCAGGCCCACCAGAAGTTGGGAAACGGGCCATTTCTGGCGTGTAGGGGGTGGGGGGGGTGGGGAAGGCTGTTTTTGCCCTCCCCAGTCTCCTAGAAAGCCTCTGGAGCCTGGGGAGGGCAAAAATCAGACCTAGTGGGCCCACTGTGCCATTGCGTGCCAAAAGCGGGAGGAGCACAGGGCGGTCATGCGTGCATGCACAGGGGCGGGGCACATTGAATTATGGTGTGGGCACGCACGCGTTCAACCCTCCCATGCTCCCCCCCACTTTTGGCACGCGATGGCAAAAAGGTTAGCCATCACTGATCTAGGACCTGTCAGCAGTATGTTCTTTAGCTATATGGTATCTGTTTTTGTCTAATGCTTTTCATAAGGACAAAATCCAAATTGGGAACTGTGTTCTTACAAAGTAGGAAAAGTAGGAAAAAAATGAAGCTGTTCTAAAACAGTTTTTTTAAAAAATCTTCCTTTTTCTTGTGTAATGTGTTTAACGTCTTCATGAAGCATGCTGCATTGGATTGGATTTCTAAACCAAATATGGATTTGACCCAAATATATTCTGTTTCCCAGAGGACTAACTACAAAAATAGTTCATAATTGAAAGATTTTAATTTTTTTAAAAAAATCTTGGTTAGCTATCCAGTTTTCAGAATAAGTGGAGCAGGGTTGTTAGTCTGCAATCTGGTTATTCTGTTAATTGTCCTTAGTGAACACAAGTACTTTGGGTTGTATTTGCCTTGTCTCAGGTTCCCATAGAGTTGGTGTAAGTAGTCTTTCTCTGGACCTTTTCCCATAAAAAAAAATAGTCTTCGATAAAAAATGGTACAGCCTTTCTTTGCTTACTCTCTGTGGTGTTGAACTTTATCATGATAATATTAAGTGGCTCAGAGGAGAAACAAAAAGCAACACTTAAATAGCTTGTTTTCCTTTTTGGCACGTCTAACTAAAGTAAAACTAAAATTTAATAGGATTGTTACTATAGTCACATGTTTCTGCTCTGAAACATATCAACAAGATATGTTACAAAGAGGCCTTGCTGGGACCCTATCTCAAGGGGAAAATCTTTTCCTGTAGTTCTGCAGCCACTCTACCAAATATATGAATTCCCCAACATGAAGTCCATGGGCTGCTGGTTAATGCCGTTGTTTTATTCAGGTACTTTATTCAGGCAAGGCACTGGGTGGCACTGTGAGAAAGGAAAAACATGCAGCATAGGGGAGAGGAGAGGGTAGGATCTATTCTCCCACATGTCTTCTAGCTGACTTGTTTTTGATTTATAGCCAGACATGGTTCTTCTTTATGTTTGAGCTTGAATGCCATTAGCAGAGCAAGTCTTTCCAGAGCAGAACAGACCATCCCATTTGACTTTGTGGTTCTGAGCACGTTAGATTTCTCTTCAAATCTTCTCTTTTTAAAAAAGGAACATCCATGAAAGTTTTGACTCTGGGATACCTACCACAAACCTTTGCTTTGATCCTGTGCTCTTTCTCATCTCCATTGCCTTGGTGTGATGTGGCTCTTTTCCCCCTTCTGTTATTTACAGCATCTCTTTGGCCAGGTCCTCCCTTAACAAGGATTTTCGGGATCACGCTGAGCAGCAGCACATAGCAGCGCAGCAGAAAGCTGCTTTACAGGTATGTTCTCCTGGTCAATGCTGAGCTAAAGGCTTGCACAGTTCATAGAGGTCAGTGGTTTTGGTGGTGAAGGACAGATAAAATTTAGGGGGGGGAATATTCCTACATTTCTCTTAATGATAGTCTCTTCCATTGAGATTCTTCTTCCATTGGGAATTATTGGAGGCTGTCTAACAAGACCTGTAACCAATTTGGGATGTTAACCCCAATCTTCTGAGGTTCATATTCACTTTTCAGTCTTTTGCACCCAGCCGACCTTCACACATTTATTGCAATTCCTGTTTCAGTTTCTCTGAAATGATTGCGTGATCATCTTTTTAAAAATGGTATACCAGCATTTAGTCTAAGTGCTGTGTCTGTACTTGGGCACAATGTCCTTGGCAATGCTCCAACCATAGAAATAATGCTCAGCTCAGGTGTGTGCACTTGCCTGTGCCCATCCAGAAGAAACAAAACAGGCCAAAACAGTTGTGGTAGAATCCACATGAGCTTAAGAATAAAATCACACTGTGCTCATCCTGTGCCTTGGAAAGTATGGGCTACATTCAATATTTCATGATGCATTTCTGATTGTGAATCAAAAATTCCCCTTCTCTCTCTCACAGTCCTGCTATGTGCACCATAGAACTGCAAAAAGTTAATCTTCCACAGCAGATTTCAGAGAGAAAGATAAGGGAAAATACACAAAAGAGAGAATCAGATTTTGCAACAATACATGTTGGAAAATGGGCACAATTGAATTATTTTTAGGAATAAAAATTAATGTTCCTCACAAAAGCTTAAAGCAGGCAAGTCCAATCCACGGGTGACAAGCCACATTGTGGACCTGGACAGGAAGTAATGTGAGCCCACAAGATAATAAAAAGATATAAGAAAGAAAGTTTGTTGTTTATATACATTAACTATATTATATATTTTATATGTAGCCCAAGAAAATGACTCTTCATTCAGTGTGGCCCAGGCAAACCAAAAGTTGGACAATCGTGACTTGGAAACTGCTTAAATACAAAATGAATGCTCTGATACGATTTTGGTGCTGAAATAAGAGGCGGGATTATGTCTGCTAATTCTGTGTCACGCTATTTTTTTTATTTTAGATGAGCACATGTGTATCTGCTGGAGAGCAGCTGGAATTCAAGCTACAGTATATTGGGAGCCTGTCTCAGTCCAAATGCTCCTAAAGAATTTCATTAGCAAGTAGACAAACGGCCTTTGAGGAAAATCCTTGTCAGATTTAAATGTCCAATTCTGACTTTTACTAGGCCTTGGCTGACTTTTATATCAAAATGATATAAAATTGTGTGTGAAAGCTTTTGGGCACTGAAGTTTATAGCTGAATCATTTTGAAACTGTTTAGTGGGCATCTTTAGCTGGGATGGCAATGGTGATGGGATTTGCTTTTATTTGCCTCGTGTATAATTTTCAAACAGGTGTATCTATTCCTTTTTCAGCACGCTCATGCACATTCTTCAGGATATTTTATAACACAAGACTCAGCCTTTGGGAATCTTATTCTTCCTGTATTACCACGGCTAGATGTAGAGTAAGAGAAAATTCATGAAACAGAAAATACCTGGATTCATCTAAGCTGCTTTTTCAACTTTCAGGCAATCATTTGTGAGAAGAAGAACTGAAAACTGTTCAAAACGGTTTTGATTTTGAATTCCTGGTATTTTGTTTTTGAGAGACAACATAAAATGTATTCTGGAAATTCCCTGCTTTTATTTTCCTATTACATATGTATTGGCATTTATAAAGAACTTGTTTTCATTTTCTAACACACATGAATAAGGCTTTAAATCAGAAAATTGAGGAGGGAGGGAAATACAGTGTCTCCGTAACAGAAAGATCTATAACTCTTACTACCCATTTGTTAAATCGATTATGCATACATTTTACTGGTGAGAATAGTTCTTAATACCATAAAGAGTAGAATGTTGGGGTTTACAAATTCAGTGAGAAATAACCATATGCATGGGACAAATGTATCAAATAAATTTAATATTTAACATAACTGGTTAGTTGAACTCTTTTCAAAGGCTTCCATCATAAAACAGAATCACCTGGAAAAATAAACAATCGCAACAGAAAGACAGGTGCAAAAAGAATATACGATTCCCCAAACCAAGATGATTTCATTTCATGAGGTTTTGATACTGTGATCGCCAGGGACTTTCTAAAAGATTAAATTGAAAGTACATATTTTAAGACAAGATTCATCTAATTGTATGTAACTGGTGGTTGGCAGTGTTTCATTTGTGCGAGTCTCATAGCCAGAATCTGGCATTTTGTCTCCTTTCTTTTTCTTCCACGAAGGAAAACTTCATGCACAAACAAGATTGAGACTTCCAAGCGGACAGATGGTCTTAGCAGTTGGAGCAAATGCTACCTGCTGAATTCCTGCTTATCGTGTAGCTCTTAAGAAAAAAAACCACACACTAAAGCATACACTGGAGATAAATGGCATCATTCTGGTGTAATTTTCTGTTTTATCATGAACATTTGTTTGTTATACACAAAGTTAGGACTACATTTATCTTATCCAGCTTCTTGGCTTTTCAGCATCTCCTCTTCTGGATGTGCTGCCAGCAATGGACAACAGCGATCAGAAGTAGATTCATGGGAGACAAGGGACAGATGTGCTATTATTGAAGCGCCTTCTGTTTCCTCAGCTATAAGCGGAAACAACCGCTACCAAAAATGTTGATTAACAGGCACGCTCAAGTGAATGTGCGACCGTTCTTAGGCTAGTAGCATACATTTGTACACCAAGGATTCCTAAATGTTTTGCCATCACCTCTCCCTTTAGTGTAATCTTAATATACACACCTCCAAATCAACAAGGAAAACAATACAATGAAATGTTGGGAAAGGTAGGCTTATTGTAACAATGTAACTAGAAAGTTCTTCACACCTGCCTTGGAGTCTGCATCTCCCCAAGAAAGGTGCAATTTACAGTTTGGGAAACCCTGATGTACAAACTGGGTAGTTAATAATATCTCGGAAGCCTCACCAGTTTCACAGAATAAGCCAGCCAGACTAAGAATTTGACAGAATTTTATCATTCTTTGGCATGGGAATTTTGACGAAAGTCTCTTCCTAAGAAATCCCATTGTAATTTGTTGAGAGCATTTATACTTCCTGTTCTTGAGTTTTCTAATACCAAATATTTCAGTACTCTTGAGTAAGGACAGTCCCAATTATAATTTGTGATGTTTCCTTCCTCAAATTATTGCATGGTTCTTCTTGATGTTTCTTGCTAGTGCAGATGATGGAGAAAACTGCCTAAAGAGTGCCTAGATGTAGCCACCTAAACTCACTCTGACTGAGGCAGCATACAGTTCAATGAATGAATGACTACACAGTATTAACAGTGGATATAAAAGGCCAAACACGCTTTTTAAAATGCCAGGTTTCAATAATAATCGTACTATTTGTAAAAGTGATCCAGTCAATGTTTATTACAAGTTAGTACATAAAGTGGATATAGAAAGTCTACACCTTTGTTAAAATGCCAGGTTTTTGAGATGTAAAAAAATCAGACCAAAATAAATCACTTCAGAATTGTTTCTACCTTTTTTCCAAAGTGTGTTTTTTTCTCCGGGGGGGGATGCCTGTCAGCTTTGGAAGCCATATTAGGCTGGAAGCTTCCAAACTGCTATCTTTTCATGTGTGGGAAAGTAGCTGTACAATATAAGCTGTACAATTCAATGGAAAAACAAACTGAAATATTTAAGGTGGGAAAATTGCAGTAAAAATGCATATCCGGGCACAGAATTTTAGGTAGGAAACTGATGGGAAAATTTGCAGCTGAATGGATGTTCCTTGGAATGCAAAATTACTAGAAGGCCAAATCTGTACTGTAAAAAGCACTGATACGTTAAAGGCAAAAAAATAACTCACTTTGGGTGAAGGAAAGTTCTTGGCTAGCTGGCAGCTCTTCTAGAATGTGACTTTCGCAGGAGAAATAATTCTTAAAGATTCACCACTTTTATCCGAGGAAGATGGGTGATTAAGAAATATGAAATATAATTAAATACAGGTAGCCCTTGACTTACACCCAACATTACTGTTGCTAAACGAGACAGTTGTTAAATGAGTTTTATCCCATTTTACAACATTCCTTGCCACGGTTGTTAATGAATCACTGCAGTTGTTAGTAACATGGTTGTTAAGTGAATCTGGCTTCCCCATTGACTTTGCTTGTCAGAAGATTGCAAAAGGTAATCACGTGACCCCGGGATACTGCAACCGTCATAAATATGAGTCAGTTGCCAAGCATCTGGATTTTGATCATGTGACCATGCGGGTGATGCAATGGTGTGAAAAGCAGTGCCGTTGTACCTTTGAATGGTCACTAAATGAACTGTAAATCGAGGACTACCTGTAAACAAATTTAAATGCTCTTTTTTTCGTTGAAAAGCCTTTTCAATGAAAAAAAAGTTCCCTCCATCCAAGATTGGCTGATCCCAGAGATCCACTTTGGTGACTGTAACCTGCTTATTGAATATTCTCTTCAACTATCTCTTTCATTTCCCCAGGCATTCTGCTCCTGAGTCTGTGAACTGTTTTTAAATGATAAATGTTAAACCTTTACTCAGCTTTTAGTTTGCTCTGCTCCTCTTTTCCATTTTCTATTAATCTTTTAATCCCGCTCCTTCTGATAGTTGTCTTGCAAGTTTGGGTCTGGTGGCTCAGCAGACTGATAGCATTGTGATTAACACCAGCTGTCTGCAATTACTGTAAGTTCGAATCTCACCAGGCTCAAGGTTGACTCAGCCTTCCATCCTTTCTAAGGTAGGTAAATTGAGGACCCAGTTTGTGGGAGCA
Source organism: Pantherophis guttatus (assembly GCF_059756535.1). NCBI lineage: Eukaryota > Metazoa > Chordata > Lepidosauria > Squamata > Colubridae > Pantherophis > Pantherophis guttatus. Next base: position 87,432,921 of record NC_142064.1, on the reverse strand, counting down.
ATAAGCTGACTTTGTATAAAATATACAAAAGTATGAAGGCTATTGCTTAATGCATTGTAAGCCGCCCTGAGTCTCCGGAGAAGGGCAGCATATAAATCAAATTAAAAAAAAAAAAGTTTAAAATAAAATAAATGGAGGAAAGACTTTTTATGTATCACCCATCTTTCTTTGTACACTGAGAGTTTATGTACCGAAGATAAATTCTTTGTGTCCACACTTGACCAATAAAGAATTCTATTCCTATTTTATTCCTATTCTATTATTCTATTATTCTATTCTATTCTATTCTATTCTATTCTATTCTATTCTATTCTATTCTATTCTATTCTATTCCTATTCCTATTCCTATTCCTATTTCTTTTCCTATTCCTATTCTATTATTCTATTTCTGTTTTTTGGGGGGGGGGTATCTGTCCTTCCATTTGCTGGGTACCCAGTACAAGGTGGAAGGAGGTACCTCAAAAAAAACAAAAACAACCCAAGATAAAAGTGTTGCTTCTTGCTTTGAAGCCACATATCCTCAAGAATTTGGAACTCTTATTGTAGACATCGTCTCATAATTTTCAACAATTGGATAAGAACAAATCTGAATCGCTTAGTTCCTTTTCCATCTCCCCGGTATTTTGACCTTATCTTTCTCTTTTTACTCTGCTTTCTGTGCTTGTGAAATAATCAAATAATCAATCCACCGGAGTAATTTTGATCAATAACAACAACAACAAAAGCTCCCAGTCTTTCCATCACATACAGTAGTAGATTGAAAATACACTATTTCCTTGGGGAAATCTTAGGAGATGCTGAGCAGAAAAAAACACTTAATGACATGTCAATATACTGAACAGCTTCATTATACGCTGAAAATAGATGGATGAGATGCACAATCCTTGAAAAAAGACAACACACATTTTCTACTTTAATAGAAAATGATTCTATTAAAGACACCTCTATTGGTCCCTGCAAAACTGGAGGAATTACCTGATTTTTTTAAAAAAAAATTAAAGAATGAATAAATCAAAGGGAAGTTAATACAATGTTTAGGCAAGTGCTAGCTAGCCTCAATTTCTCTATGTAACTCAGCTACTTTTACAAATAAAAGTATGAAGGAGCTGTAGCCAGTGAGTCAATTTATTATAGTCTTAGACCAAGGGTGTTAAACTCGCATCACAGCGTTGTCACATGACGTATCGCAACTTTTTTTCCCCCTTCGCTAAACTGGCACCGAAAGAGCACAGAAGTGGAGAGGAGAGACAATAAAGTGGGTGTAGAAAGTAAACAGAAAGATTATAGCGTTGTCTATCCAACTGCTTCGTATTGATCCAAATTGTGCATCCCTTTCATCTTGGTGATTACCACTTTTGGGGCTTCTTTGAGAGTGATCACTTATTCCAAGAGATATAAAATATAAGTAGACCTCAACTTACAACAGTTTGCTTAGTGATCGTTCAAAGTTACAACGGCACTGAAAAAAGTGACTTATGACTGTTTGCCACACTTACAACCATTGCAGCATCCCTGTTGGTGAGTACTGACCAGGTCATCGGAATCACAATTACTGAGGCGAATTGCGTTCCACAGGTAACGTTTAATGTACATGCAACGATTCAACTGACAGGCATAATAACAACGAAAACCTCAGCTTGACAGCCCTTATATACTAGCTGTCAAACAGCTAACCAATCATGAAACAGAACGTTACTTCTCTTTCCACTAGGGGGCCAGCTCCTGGAGCAGACTGAATACATTACACCTGTGATCACGTGATTTACATTTGGATGCTTAGCAACTGACTCGTATTTATGACAGTTGCAGTATCCTGGAGTCATGTGATCCCCTTTTGCAAACTTCTGACCAGCAAAGTCAATGGGGAAACCAGATTCACTTAACAACTTCAGTGATTCACTTACTAACTTAACAGCTGTGGCAAGAAAGGTCGTAAAAGGGGGCAAAACTCACAACAATTTTTTCACTTAGCAACATAAATTGTGGGCTCAGATGTGGTCGTAAGTTGAGGGCTACCTGTATATTAGATTCCTTACTGCTAAGTTTTAAAGAAGCGATGAAAGTCTTACAGTTCTATGTTGCTTTTAATTGAGAAGATGAGCACACATTCAGTTGTTTGTTAATTGAATGAATTTGTTCTACTGGGCCTTACATGATATGTTTCCATCTGTAATGAGATTTGGATGCATCTAACATTTTTAGTTTTATATATGAGAGGCTGTATCCTAAAAGGATGTAACAACTCATGTAGTACAGCTTTGACTACATGAACTCACAGCTGGTTTAATGACCAAACTCCAAAAGTGCTTGTTAATAACTCCAGTTTAGAATAGAATAGAATAGAATAGAATAGAATAGAATAGAATGGAATGGAATGGAATGGAATGGAATGGAATGGAATGGAATGGAATGGAATGGAATGGAACGGAATGGAACGGAACAGAATAGAATTCTTTATTGGCCAAGTGTGATTGGACACACAAGGAATTTGTCTTTGGTGTATATGCTCTCAGTGTACATAAGGAGAATAAAATACATTCATCGAGAATAAAAAGATACAACACTTAGTGATAGTCAAGGTTACTAATAAGCGATCAAATGGTACTAGGAAACAAAAACAATATAAAGTGAAAGATAACAAGCAATATGTTTATACTAATAAGTGGGAAGAGATAGATACTAGTAAGGAAGAGAATAATAATAATAATAATAATAATAATAATAATAATAATACAGGCTTAGTAAGTTATTTGATAGTGTTGTGGGAATTAGTTGTTAAGCAGAGTGATGGCATTCAGGAAAAAACTGTCCTTGTGTCTAGTTGTTCTGGTGTGCAGTGCCTTATAGCATCGTTTTGAGGGTAGAAGTTGAAACAATTTATGTCCAGGATGCGAGGGGTCTGTAAATATTTTCACAGCCCTCTTTTTGACTCGTGCACTATACAGTACAGGTCCTCAATGGAAGGCAGGTTGGTAGCAATTATTTTTTCTGCAGTTCTAATTATCCGTTGAAGTCTGTGTTTGTCTTGTTTGGTTGCAAAGCCAAACCAGACAGTTATGGAGATGCAGATGACAGATGACAGTTTGGAGCGGAACATCTATCGGGGCGACTTTATTGCTCTGCGCTGAGCACTGTGCTTGGTTGAGGAGATGCATAGTGAAACCAAGTCCCATGAAGAACAATTAAACATTAAAGAATCTGAACAAATTCAGCCTAAAGAAGGGAGTTCTATGGAGAGATATGATAACAATCTTCAAATATCAAGTTTTGTCACAAAGAAAGGGGAGCAGACTGATTCTCTTTTGCCCCAGAGAGTAAGACAAGAGCCAACAAGTTAAAAATACAAGTCAGTTCTTAAGAATAAGGCAAGTCACTGGAGGAGCTTTCTGACTATGAGCTATCAGCCAGGGGAACAGGAGGACCTTCAGAGTGGCAAGTTCTCATTTATTAGAAGTATTTAAATGAAGGCTGGATGGTCATCTCTCAGAAATGCTGTGGTAGATTCTGCACTGAGCAGGCACTTGGTGCAGAGGCTTCAAATAGATCACTGATAGTAAAGGTTTTGGGCTTGGCATGTCAAAAATTCAGAAAATGCCTTCCTTAACTCTTCTGGCATCTCCCCCTCTCTCCCCCTTCTCCCGTTCCCTCCCTCCCTGCCCCCCCATCACACACACATACACCAGACAAAAGAGAAGCAATCCGTATCAAAGAATGATAATTTATTATTTAATAAATAAGTACTTATATAATTGTGAATATTTTTCGTAATGTCTAGCCAAGGCAGCTCCAGGTTGCATGAAGCCTGGAAAATTCAGAAAATGCTCTTGCAAGGCCTTGCAATCTCTGAAAAAAAGGGAGGAAGTACCCCCCATTCTCGCAAGAGCCAGACACTGTGTAAGAGCAGGGCCCTCTCTCGTGTCTACCAGAGGGTCTGTATCAGGGGTGGGTTCTACTTACCTTTACTACTGGTTTGCAATGGAGCTGTGCGCGCACAAGAGCGAAGCAAAGCGAGTGCTCATCTGCGCATGCGCAGAAGCGTTTTGATGACATCATGGTCAGTGGGCGGAGCCTCCCGCCGGTTTGACTACCGGTTCTATAGAACCGGTGCAAACCGGGAGCAACCCACCACTGGTATGTATGCTTGGCATGTCACTGAAAATTGACATGGCATGTGACATATGTGTCATTGGTTTGCCAACACTGGACCAGATTAACTCTAAGGTCATTTCCAACACTACTTTTCTATACAGTTCCTCCAGGCTTCTTTTATCAGTTTTTGTAGCCTACCTATCTTAAAACTAAAAACTTTGCTCTTAGCAATGAAGTAATTTATTTACATTCGAATCTTCTGAGAAAATTTTCTTGGCATAAGTACCAGCCTAAGGAAAAAAAATGCTTTTAAAATACTCCTATAAACAATTGAAAAAATGCAGTCTTTTGTGGTGACAAAAGGTACAGTTGATCTTACTGGGTTCATTTTTCAGATGTTTACTGCATACATTTTATTTGAATGTATTCATGCCCCATTAAAAGGAAGGTGTCTACATCGCTTACCAAAAAAAATCATTACAATATTTTAATTTACAATGTAGAATTTGCTTAAGGCAAACAGTGCAATGCATAACAAAACAGAGCACACCATAGCATCAGATGAATATATAGAGCCTAAAAGCAAACATTTAAAGCGCTGCTCAAGAGAGCAATTATCCCGATGCCATGTTCTCTGGCAAAATTGTGCCATTAGTGGACTGTGGCTATCTGAAAGGTCATTAGCTATTTCACTCAGTTTCATTCAACAAGCACCTTATGCAAAAGGTAGGAAGATACATATAGGAGAAGATGGACTTTCTGCTACACTCTTCCCAACTCATTTCAGTTTTAGAGATTAATATCAGCATTTGAAATGGGCCCATCAGCCTCGGAACCATACAGGTACTCCTTGACTTACAACATAATTGAGCCTGCCCGTTATGTTAGTAAGATATAATGGTCATATCATGGGATGGTCACAATATCAACCTGATTTTACTTTGCTTTTTTAATCTATCTTTCTTTCTTTCTTTCTTTCTTTCTTTCTTTCTTTCTCTTTCTTTCTTTCTTTCTTCTTTCTTTCTTTCTTTCTTTCTTTCTCTTTCTTTCTTTTTTTGCAGACATAAGGTGGCAACTGACACACAGCATCACAAGGCAGGTGCGACTTCAGTTTTTGTAGGCATTTGAGCTTTCATGTTAGAAAAAAAAGTGAGTCTCTCAAGTGTCTAGAGAATTCTTATGGTTGTTACCAAGATGACAGTGTGTTCTGTGCAAGCTTTGATATATTGCTGAATTTTAGCAATTTTCCTATGCATTTCTTCCTGTTAGCTGCCCACTTCTACCACGCCACTGCTGGCAATTTTGGCAGCCAGAAGATGCTTCTGTGTATGAGCAGCACATGTGCAGAAGCTCTTTTGTCTTAACTGCAACTGAAGGTCAAACCTCTGAAGCATTGTGAAGCACTTCACAAGCATAAATCCCATGCTTGGTTGCCTCACGGAAGAGAAATGTTTTGCCTCTGTGTCATACATCCTTTGCTGAAGCAAATCCAGACATCTTGCAGAGCCATTGTAGAAATATTTCAGAATTAGACTATTTTGGTACAATACACTGAGGTCTAAAGTACAGTTTTTTCAACACCACAGAAATGTTACTGCTCCAGATTAATTTATTCATTTTAAAATTGTTTTCGAACGCGGTTCTTTGATTTCTTCTTCGTCCTTTTCACTGATGCTGTTTTCCTTCTTTTGATCTATTTGCTGTCATATTGGTTTCAGGCAGTCAAAGTTAATATACTCCTGGGTTTGCATAATACACACTGCTTAGTGTAAATTGTGCGATCTTCCTGTTTGACAGCTTGCCTGCTTTCAGAATCCCTCAAATGACAGCTCCTGTAAATAATTATTAACAGTGAATTACAAACTGCATCCTGCCGCCCTATCATAAATATGTCAGCTTTCAAAACAGGGAAAAAGCTTTTACAAGGAATGGAGCCTGCATTTTGATTCACTGCCGGCTCTCACCTAGCTGGGATATAATTCATTATTTACTAGCTAACACTATCTTTTTGAACTATCCAAGAACTGTTTTGATGCAGAAATGTAATGTTGTCCCTTTGAAGTCTTGCCTATCCCCTCAACAGGTAGCAACATTTCACCAGTTCAATTAATCTCCGAAGCTAAGCAGGGTCAGCCATAGTTAGTAATGGGATGGGGGACTGGTAGGGAATACTGGAGTTGTGGGTTAAATTGTTGAAGTGGAAAAAAAAAACACCCTGGAAGAAGGCAATGGTAAGCCACATCTGTAACAGTGTGAAAATATGTGGGTGGGTGCAGCAGATGTGGTATTCAGCAGGTTCTGACCAGTTCTGGAGAACTGGTAGCGGAAATTTTGAGTAGTTCAGAGAACTGGTAAATATCACCTCTGACTGGCCCTGTCCCTATCTATTCTCTGTCTCCCAGCTGATTGGCAGGAAATGGGGATTTTGCAGTAACCTTTTGCAGTAACCTTCCCCTGGAGTGGGGTGGGAATGGAGATTTTACACTATCCTTCCCCTGTCATGCCCACCAAGCATGCCACGCCCACCAAGCATGCCACGCCCGCCAAGCACGCCCACATAGCTGACAGTAAAAACAATTGAATCCCACCACTGGGGTGCAGCCACCAGGAACTGAGATTGACTTGAGAGTATTTTAGTTAAGAAAAGGCAGGAAAGTAACCTTTCTCAATCTGTTGCTCTGCAGGTGTGTTGACAAACAACTTTGATCATTGAGAGTTGAAGGTTCATTGTCTGAGCTTGTGGGTTGGTTTCCGGACATTTCATTACCAGGCTCAGTAACATCTTCAGCAGAGTTTAGGGGATGCCAGTGTCAGTGTTCTTCTGTTTTATATGGGCTTCAGGTGTGGGTGTGTCTAGGGAGGGTCTTGTGATGGGTCTTGTGATGGATCAGATGTGAGTCATCAGTGAGAGTCTTGTGAGGGTCTTGTGATAGGGAGATTACATGAGGTCAGGGCCATTGGGAGGTGAACTGCTGGTGGGGGTGGGGGTTCTATGGGTTGATTGAGGGTCGGTGATGTCTGTGGTTGGCTGTGTGATTGATTTGGATTCTAAGGGGTTCTTAGGCTGGTTGTAGATCAATGGGTCTGTTGATGGAATTGCTTATGGAGTGCCAGGCTTTGATGAACTCACAAGCGTGGTGGGTGGAGACCCTCCAAGACCCTCCCTTGACACACCCATACCTTAGCCCAGTGATGGCTAACCTTTTTGCCATTGTGTGCCAAAAGCAGGGGGGAGCATGGGGGAGTCGAGCATGCACGTGCCCACACCCATAATTCAATGCGCCCCACCCCCGTGCATGCACACACGCGACCCCTCTGTGCGACCCCGCTTTTGGCACTTGATGGTCCGGTGGGCCTGGTAGGCCCATTTTTTGCCCTCCCCAGGCTCCAGAGGCTTTCTAGGAGACTGGGGAGGGCAAAAACAGCCTTCCCCACTTCCCCGGAGGCCCTCTGGAGGCCAGAAACGGCCTGTTTCCCAACTTCCAGAAAGGCCCAAAAGTCAGCTGGCCAGCGCATGATGCGGGTTGGAGCTGAGCTAGGGCAATGCTCGCTAGCCTGGTAATGAAACATTCAGAAACCAACCCACAAACGTGGAGAACAAACCTTCATCCTCATCCTACCCCCGAGCTACAGATATTCTCCACTATTGCAAACTCTGAACATTCCCAGGGAATGTATAGAAAGTATTTTAAAAATGATAGAATACCAAGGACCCCTCAGTATAAAAACCATTTTTGTCCGTTCCCTTAACTGCAACAGTTCCTGGAATAATAAAAATCCTCTTACATTCACTCCACAATAGAAGAATAAAAGTATTTTCTGCCTCCCAGTGTTTTTAGTAAATGATCTGGCCATTTAATTTGTCTGAGGATAAAGTAGCCCAGCCATCAAAATGCCATTATTTCCTATACACATCTTTCTTTTGAAAACTATGGTGATGTGAAATTTGTGGCACTTAAGTGTTTGTTGCAACAGGTGAAATACTTATATGTTACCCTCTTCTATGTATATATGTTTATATACAGGGCTGTAGTATTTCCTTTGTGCTCAGAGACTGGAAGGTAGAGTGAGACATAACTAACCAGGAAACTGGAAGATCAACAATGCTGCTCAAGTTATTTTTTGGAATCTATCAGAATATTTTTCATTCAGGCAGATGGAAATAAGACAAAGTAACTGTTTTGAGAACAGGGAAATGATCTACCGCAAGCCCCCAGGAATAGAATTTCTCTTTCTAGGAAAAACATAGGCCTATTGCAAAAAAGATTGTTACGTGTTCTTGGAAAAAGTCCTGGTCACCAAATGCATGATAAAAGGCTGCCGTTGCTCTATCGATGCAATGGAAGAACTTGTCTAGCTATGCCCAACGCACAGGGATCACACAAGGTCAGGGAGATGTGGCTGGAAAGAGAGAGGGAAATGCAAGAGATGATGGACAGGTTAAAAACCATCAAAAGCTGCAATTGATCCAGAATGCAACAGTGCATGGGATTATAGGCACACCTCAGTACTGATAGCCAAATCTGACCCTCGGTTCTGCCTTGGTTTACCTTTTTAAAAAAGCAACTGAGTCAGAAGATCATTTAAAAGCAATTTATTAGAGTGCTCTGATAAAGTGGGATCTCCCTATGAAAAGGCACATCTTACATTCCCTTTTTTCCATTCCCCACCAGTCCATCAGACCTGGAGAAGCTTCTTGGGTGAGAAGCGAAACATCTTCAAAGAAAAACCAGAAAGTCCAGTTGCCTCCTAATAAAGGCACCTTTGCGACAACCATGAGCTGGATGACTGAGAATCTCCATAGACATTCCCTTTTATAGTTAAGACATCAAAGAAAATGCAAGAGAAAAGGTGATTGGACAGGACATTCCCCTTTGCATAGGCAATCAGTTACATGGAGTCTAATATGTTACATATTTGCATCCCATATTACCTCACGTGTTCATTAAAATGAAATGTGGCGACAGAAGGGGCATAAATTTTAGGAGGTTAATAAGGAAAATGTTGTCTGGAATTCAGGAGACAAAACAAGATGCCAATTAGCACTAGCGAGCTCTCTCTCTTACCAGGAGATATTGTCCAGAAAAGATATCAATCAGTTCATACAGCAATAGGATAAAAAGTTTTCCTACATTCCAGTCTATGATGATTTGATAAACAGTTATCACTATTTTAAAAGAGAGAAAAATAAGTCTAATTAAAATACAAAGTTAACTATGTTAGTTAACAATATTACAAATAGTAATAGCGCTTAGACTTACCCTGTTTCCCCCAAAATAAGACATCCCCTGATAATAAGCCCAATCAGGCTTTTGAATGCATGGCAAAAAGGCCAAGCGTTTATTTCAGGGTTCAAAAAAATATAAGACAGGGTCTTATTTTTGGGAAAACACGGTATATACTGTTTCATAGTGTTTTACAGCCCTCTCTAAGCAGTTTACAGTTAGCATATTGCCCCAACAATCTGGGTCCTCATTTTAACTGACCTCAGAAGGATGGAAGGCTGAGTCAACCTTGAACCGGTGACAATCAAACTGCTGGCAGTTGGCAAAATTAGCCTGCAATAATGCATTTTAACCACTGTGCTCGAATCCATGCCATGTGCCCCTCCGTACAAATCAGTGGTGGGGTTCAAATTTTTTTACTACCAGTTCTGTGGGCGTGGCTTGGTAGATGTGGCATGGCTTGGTAGGCATGGCTTGGTGGGTGTGGTAGGGGAAGGATACTGTAAAATCCCCATTCCTTCCCCACTCCAGGGGAAAGTTACTGCAAAATCCCCATTTCTTCCCGATCAGCTGGGATTCGGGAGGCAGAGAATAGATGGCGCCAGTGGAATCAGAGGTGGTATTTATCGGTTCTCCGAACAACTCAAAATTTCCGCTACTGGTTCTCCAGAACTGGTCAGAACCTGCTGAATATCACCTCTGGTACAAATCTGTTAGAGTGGCCATTCTATAGGCCCTTTCTCCAAATAATGTCATCTGCTGGAGCCCAGGAGGCATGCATTCTCTGTCACACCATCTGTCCTATGGAACATAATTCCCTGAGGTGGTTTCAGTGTCCAGATCCTACTGGCCTATCACACAGCCTTGAATACCAGATTCGTTTTCCTAGCACTGGGATAGAATATCAAATGAACCTCTTGATTGGATTATAGAGTTTGGCTTAGAGTTATCCTTTTATTTAATTATTCTGGTTCTGGTTCTAAATGTTCAATGTGCTTTCTTTTTAATACTTACTTTCTGTTTCTAGTTAGTTGAAAGCTGCCCCAAACTGCTTTTTGAGGAAGGAGGGAAGGGAGGGAGGGAGGGAGGGGGGAGGAGAGGAGAGAGGGAAGAGATCTTAAGAATGGTTTTTGCCTATTTTTACCTATAGAGCCCAAATAAGGCCCTACTAGGTTCAGATCAATCAGGTGGTTAGTGACTGATTTTAAAGGTCACAGAAACAAATTACACTGGGGGAATATTTCATAGCTTTCAGTAAAATTTTAAACACAGCAATATTTTTTATGTGTCATGGTCTCTGGCATTTTCAGATATGGAGTAATTTATAGCCAGACTGGATTGATGTCCTTTGGAAAATATGACTTAGGTCAAAAGAATGATTCCCTCCTCCAAAACGTGAGAGGGGCAAAAAGATATTGAATTCCAGCTGAAAAAAATCTGGCATACAATTGAATCCATATGTTTCCCACTAGCAATAATGCATTTTCAACTAATCTAATTGTAGATGATACAATGACTTCCTTTGAGAGCCAGAATAAAAATCCACACATTTTCTTATAAATTGCAGCCTACAGACTACACTAAACTTTTGCAAGCATGCTTCCAGTTGCAAAGTAGGATTTTCAGTTCCCCTTTCTCTTCAAAAATATGGCTTCCCCAACTTTCTATGCAGGGAGGATAGGAAATTTGTTCTACTGAGCATGAATAAGCAGTCTTTTCAGACTTCAGGGCTGGCTCAGTTGTCTGGACAGAGTTCAGAAGTATAACACATGTAGATGGACGTCTTCCCGCAGTCTGGACTCACCCATGCTACTCAAACATTAATTTAACTTCAATTTAATTAGTTTGCTGTATCTCCTGTTATCTGTAGTTTGATGTATCAACCAATTGTATTTATTCAGCAATTCATGATTATGCAAATTGTGGGGTAGTGTGGATAAATTTAGTTGCTTATATGTGTGAACCAAACACGATTACTCATGCGAGATTTCCACTGAGACTCCGTCCCGTGAGGCAATCAGGAATCAGCACACAAGGCCCTCAAGAAAGAGGTTTCTACAAGGCCACCCAAAGCTGTTGCCATTTAAAATGAGCAACACGTAGATGGATCGATAGGATGTCTCCTTACAAGAAAGATTCTTAGTCATCTGAACTACCGAGTAAGAAAATGAAATTTTGTACCCTTTCCAATTCTCCTTGCTGAATAGCTGATCCATGAGTTTCCAAAGTTTTTATGGGCTGTGTATCCATATTATCAGTTGTGGAACCAAACTAAATAATTACAAAAATTACAGGGTTCTTAGGATGAGATGCCCACTGAAAGACTGATTTCACATGTATCTCATCCTCAGCTGAAAAGAGGAAGGTTATGGTTTTGAGATGTTAATCTGGCCCTTGTTCCTTTTTTGCTTGCCGCTAGCTTAAAATCTCATGTCCGGAAAGTTTTGTCAAATATAATTGATTAGTGTGATATCTTGCTGTGATTTTTACATAAATTTGCACAGGTAATTCGAGTACAAGAGTAAACAAGAGTAAAGAGGTTAAAATAAGCAAAATTCACTGGCAGTCAAAAAGCCTTTTGGTAGGCAAAACAGGAATAAGAAACAAAAGATACGATAGGACAGAACAGGACATGATAGGATAGGATAGGATTCTTTATTGGCCAAGTGTGATTGGACACACAGTCTTGTCTCCTGTGCATAAGCTGTCAGTGTACATACAAGCAACAAAGTGAGAGACTTTTAGTTTTTTTTAAAAAATGAAATATTTTTCCTATCTTTTACTTGTTAAATAGCTTGAGGGTCTTTTTGATTATATTTAAAATTGAATAAATTCTACTGAGATTATGCACACATCATTTCAAGTGTATGTGTGTGTGTGTGTGTGAGTGAGGAGTGAGTGTGAGTGAGAGAGAGAGAGAGAGAGAGAGAGAGAGAGAGGGAGAGAGAGAGAGAGAGAGAAAGTGTCATGAGAGATTGCGGATCTCTTTTATCAGTCCACACGATACACAATCACTACTCAGAAGAAATAATGCTATGTATAAATCATGATGAGTAACAGAGTGGTTCAAAATTAAACAACTCTAGGACTTGGTTCCAAAATTTCTTGCCTGCCAGAAGAGGAGTGTATTTGCTCAGCGGAATTTTTTTTTAAACTTTTTTTTTCCTTTTAGAACATCTGAATTCCACGCACGTTGCAGTTATATAAACCCTTATCTATTTCAAAAGCACACTGGCCACAAGCAGTTTTGAAGAAGGACTGGTGTCAAGATTTAAAGGGACTGCAGCATATTCAGCTTTAGAAAAAGGTCACCCCAAGTAGGGGTGTTCCCCACCCCTTCGTTTCTCCTATCTCCCGACCCACAGAAAAGTCCTTCGTTTCCGTATGCCGGGTCCATTCAGATCCTTCCCAAGTCAGCAACTGCCATCTTTTCTGAACTGGATCAAGGCACGAAGGAGGCGATGAGGTAAGACACTGAGCTTGTCGATCAGAAAGGTTGGCAGTTCGGTGGTTCGAATCCCTAGTACAGGTCTCCTGCGTGAGTAGGGGGTTGGACTAGATGACCTCCAAGGTCCCTTCCAACTCTGTTACTGTTAAACCTCCTGCTGCAAACGATAATGGGACAGACAAAGTCGGCTTTGGCAGATGTCATCAGGATGTAGAGGAGTGTGCAGTCAAACTATGCGACTGCCCAGGGAATTGGTGGCTCCAGCAGATCAGCTGACATCCAACTATGTTGTCCAGGCTTTGCTGCCCAGGCCAGATTCTTCTCTCCTGCCTCTTAGGCTAGAGGAATAATTGAAAAGCAGAAGCTCTGAGTCCCTTGCCTTTGGTTGTGAACGCAGTATTATGAAATTAATTTTAATTAATTTTCACTTTATAAATATATGACATTGGGAATTAATAAGATGTGGATTATTGCATGTTGCACCCTGATGAATGGTGATAATACACAGATGAACCGCAGATATCCAGGGGGGAAATTTTTGGATGATAGGAATTAATGACTAGGAAAAAGACTAGAATGGATATGATGGTGACAGCTTGCTAAATTTATTTTATTTATTTTATTGGTTCGATTTATATGCCGCCCTTCTCCGGAGATGCAGGGTGGCTTACAATGTGTTAAGCAATAGCCTTCATACTTTTGTATATACCTGCTTAGTAGGGCTTTCGGCCCCCCCAAGCGGTGTTCTTTTTTTTTTTAATACAAAGTCAGCTTATTGCCTCCACAATCTGGGTCCCCATTTTACCTACCTCGGAAGGATGGAAGGCTGAGTCAACCTTGAGCCTGGTGAGATTTGAACTTGCAGTAATTGCAGGCAGCTGGCAGCTAAGTGCTACTTAACAGCACTTTAGTCCGCTGCACCACCAAGGCTCCAAATTGGTCCGCTGCACCAATTTGGGAAAGAAGAATATCCTCTGCGCATTTTGTTATAGAGAAGTAAAATGTTGGTATCCCCCACTGTCCTGTTTCTGTCCAAGGCACTATTTAAAGTACCGGGTTGAAAGAATTAGCTGGTGTCATCACCATTGCCTGGGGGATGCTCAGGGAGCTCCTTTCATATCCCTGTCAAAGAGCTGGAGAGAATGACGGGAGCTCACCCTGCCACGCAGTAGCACTTGGGTCTCGAACGCAGGCTTGCTAACTTCCAACCCAGAGTTCTAACCATGTGAGCCCCTGCACTCCTAAGTATTGCTATGTCAGGAGTAACATAAAAAGTAAACTGAGTGCAACAGGGATGGGGCACTCAAGAAATGTATGTAGTAGAACAGAAAACATAAAATAAAGAGAACATGGATGTTTAATCAATGCAGATTAAATACAAAAGTCACTGACCAGTACAGCTAAAAAAAGCATGAAGAAAGAACGAGAGGGAAGAGTGATGAATTGGAAGAATGGGAAAGTCATACTTGGACGGAATTGGTGAGATCCTCAAAAAAGAGATGGGTATCGTAGGCGTAGCCGCTTTCTTTGCCAGACTATGTATGTAGGGTTTACAGATAGTCCTCAACATATGACCACAATTGATACTGGAAATTTTGTTACTAAGTGATTCATTTGTTAAGTGAGTTGTGCCTGATTTTACAAACTAGTTTGCTACAGCTGTTAAGCAAACCTCCATGCTCTCTACATTGGGCTCCCCTTGAGGAGCACCCGGAGGCTCCAACTGGTGCAGAATGTGGCCGCGCGGGGGATTATGGGAGCCAGGGGGCACTCCCATGTGACACCTCTCCTGCGTGAGCTGCATTGGCTTCCAGTTGTCTTCCGGGTACGCTTCAAGGTGTTGGTTACCATCTTTAAAGCGCTCCATGGCATAGGACCTGGGTATTTGCAGGACTGCCTTCTGCCGCCGATAGCCTCCCACCGACCAGTACGCACCCACAGAGAGGGACTCCTCAGGGTGCCGTCAGCCAGGCAATGTCGACTGGCGACCCCTAGGGGGAGGGCCTTCTCTGTGGCAGCTCCTGCCCTCTGGAACGATTTGCCCCCGGAGATACGAAGGATATCGGATCTCCGGGTCTTTCGCTGTGCCCTGAAAACTTTTCTTTTCCATCAAGCAGGGCTGGCGTGAAACCCCCCCTTTTTTTAAAGTCTTTTTAGTTTTTTAGTTTTAAATTGTCATGGGGTTTTAAATTGAACTGTTTTAAATTGGGCCAGTTATATAATTCTTTTAACAATTTTAAATTTTGTATCTGCATGTGTTTTAGCTCTGGCTGTGCACCGCCCTGAGTCCACTAGGAGAAGGGCAGTATACAAATTGAAATAAATAAATAAATAAAATAAATAAATAATTGTTGGGAAAGTCCAGCTTTCTTGTTGATTTGCTTGTCAAAAGTCCCCTGGGAAGGTCGTAAATGTGATCACATGACCCTGGGTCGCAGCATCTTTCATAAATGCATGTCGGTTGCCAAACACCTCAATTCTGATCATGTGACCGCAAGGATGCTGCAAGTGTGATAAGTGCAAGGCCCAGTTGTAAGTCACTTTTTCCAGCACAATTGTAACTTTGAACAGTCATTAAACAAATGGTCATAAGTTGAGGGCTACAAATATTGCAATGACGCATAGTAGACAAGCAGGAAAATATTCTGAATATGGAAAAAGAGTCTCTGAAGGAGAAAGTTGAGATGTCCTTGCTCTAGTTTCATATAAGCATAAACTGATTAGCCCACATTAACTCAACTGCAATGTATAGCAAATTCATTTTCAAGACTTGTGTTCCATGTGCTAGATTTGAAGAATCAATATTTAAAGTGTTAGACTTTATTTTTTTAAAAAAATCTATCCTAATTTCTTGAAACTTAGTGAACTAAAAATAGCTGATCAATTCTTGCTTATTTTGATAATTCAAGTAATTATCTCTAGTAGCAATTACAGCTCTTGAATGTGTTAGAAACCTATTTGCATTTTACAGTATAAGACTCTGAACAGACAGAAGCATTTATGATTCACAGGAACCCTGCTTTTAAAATGTAGTCTGCAAAAAGAAAAAAGACACTTCTGTTTTAAGAGATAATCACTTTTAATTAAAAAAGTACCACAGTCTGTATTTTGTAGAAAATGTAGTTCTTAGGTTAATGCTTGGTCTATCCGCCACATTATTCTAGCTTCCCAGAATTGCTTCATAAAGTAAAACAATAGAGAAAAAATTTGAACAGGACTATTGCCTATTCCCCACAGAACACTACAAATGAAAGGAGAGCTGGGATTAAGTTGGATCTTCTGTAGGTTGCAAATTAATGAAAGATCATTTACTTAATTAGAAAATATTACATCTCTGCAAACACCTTAAAGCCCTCAACACACTCTGGTCTCATTTAAGCCTAATGTGTATCTGTATCTAGATCTTGATTTATATGGATGTAACTGGTATTAATTCCAGTTTAGATGAATCTGTATTCCAGTTTAGATGAATCTGTAAAGTCATTTTCCAAATATGATGGAAACTCACTGGTTGAAAACTGCTTAACTGTAGGAAGAATGGCAGAGCCTGGGGGAGGAGTCAAAAGAGGAATCAGCCTAGAGTCTCTATAGTCTCACAAGCGGTCTAAATCCAACCCCTCTTGAATTCCATTAACCCTTATCTGAGATCAAAATAATACTAACTCTTAGCTGTTAGTTGACCTGTGCATAGGCATGTGCAACGGATCAGTTTAATTGGAATTTAACATGCAGCCCTGGTCTGACATTAACCTAGTGTCAAAATAGTTTAAAATAGCTGTGTATAATATAAAATCTTCATTAAAGCAATGACTATGAATTCTTAGTATGTTCTTTAATACACGCCTGAATTCTTTTTGCAATCCCTAACAAAACTCTGTCTTCAAAGTGAATTTATAAGTCTAATTCTAGCAAAGACTTCATGTTACTGTATATCGAACAGAGCTAAAAAGACATATTTGTGTGGAAAAGGAAGGGGCAGATAAAGATCTGAGATTATACTTCCAATACTCATGTTCTCCTATCATAAGGTTTTCCATAATTTAACTGCAAGTGTAATTGATACTGATATATCAACGTTTCTGACTATTGAGATTTTGATGCCTTATGACTGGTGGCTAAAGAAGTTCTCAAAAGTATTGATGATCTTAGTTGTTGGAGTGTTTTTACTATATATCAGGGTAGTGATTTACTTATAAATAATATACTTAAGCAAAGGCTTCTCCATTGATGTTAAACAAGGATGTTAAACAATGTTCAACAAACATATTAAAGGAAAAATCAGCAACTGTACTATTTCTAATTGCCAGTTGGATATATAGAATTTCAGCATATAAATGGAAATATCCTCTTTTTTCCACTCTGTACAACTGGTGTTATAGATTCAGACATAAAGAATAGGCGGCTTTGGACCAAGCCAGAAGTGATGTTAATTGAGTAGATGCAATTAATATGGTCATATTTTTCTTAGGTTAAATCACAGTTATGGGCAGGAATTGAACAGAATGAAGGGCATAAGTAGGGAAAGTATATACAAGTAGTCCTTGACTTACGATAGATCACTTAGTGAGCATTTGAAGTTACAACAGATTTCTTCAGGGCCACCTACAACCCAGTTCCGGAGTTCTTATGGCCACTCCCTCCCCACCTCATGTGATCGCATTTCAGGCACTTGGCAACTGGCCCACATTTGCAGCATCCCATGTTCACATGACCACGTTTTACAACATTTTTGCTGAAAACTAGCATTTATTTCTTGTTTTCAGCAAAACTGGCCCATAGTGAAATCATTGGTCCATTTAATTACTTCAGTGGTTGCTTAACAGCCGCTAGAAAAAAATTTGTAGGATCAGGTCAGTCATGTGGGTGACCCATTTTATGATCATCACAACTTATGACTATGATGGACTGGCTCGTAAGTCAAGGACTACCTGTAAGCCCTTATTTCTGTTGTAATCTTCATCCTATTTATATGAAGAGGAAAGTCTTTGCTGTACCCTCTGTATGGGGGGGGTGTCTTCCTATGGTATAGAAAAGGTGGCTCCAGGGTGATCTTTATTTGGATCAAAATGAGGGAAAGGTTCAATTCTCTTCCCCACTGAAGTACTCACAGCAGTGGTGGGTTGCCCCCGATTCAGACCGGTTCTATAGAACCGGTAGTAAAACCGGCGGGAGGCTCTGCCCACTGACTCTGATGTCATCAGAAGCGATCTGCGCATGCAAACCCGTTGCGAACTGGTAGTAAATGTAAGTAGAACCCACCCCTGACTCACAGGGATTAGTCATAACTACCCAGCATGTGGAAATGCTACGCATTATTGTCATGAAACCCATATTTAGCAATAACAATAGCACTTAGGCTTATATACCGCTTCACAGTGCTTTACAGACCTCTCTAAGTGGTTTCCCGAGTCAGCATATTGTCCCCAACAATCTGGGTCCTCATTTTACCGACTTAGAAGGATAGAAGGTTGAGTAAACTTTGAGCAGGTGAGAATCGAACTGCTTGCAGTTGGCAGAATTAGCATGCAATACTGAATTCTAACCAGGGGTGAAATCCAGCAGGTTCTGACATGTTCTGAAGAACCGGTAGTGGAAATTTTGAGTAGTTCAGAGAACCGGCAAATGCCACCTCTGACGGGCCCCAGAGTGGGGAGGGAATAGAGATTTTGCAGTATCCGTCCCCACCACGCCCAAGCCACGCCCACCACACCCTACCATGCCCATAGAACCAGTAGTAAAAAAATTGGATTTCACCACTGGTTCTAACCACTGTGCCACCATGGCTCTTAACCATAATTTAGCTCAACCATCACTGGTAAGAGTGAAGCAAACCAAGCTTGCGGGAGACCTGAGTGAAGGAGAGAAAAGTGAAGTTTTCACACTGATCAAGCTTGATCTTTTTCGCTAGTTTGGGGACAATCCCTCTTAGCGAGCGCAACCCCATCCTCCGTTCTTCATACCAAATATTGTCCACAGCTATGGTGTCCTTCCGAGCAGTCAGGTAGAAAGGAGACCTGGTTTCCATCTGGGACAGGGGACGGTGGATATACATGTACTTGTATAAGAGGCAGTAGGGACACAGCTTCTGCCCTTTGGCATGCTCGTGGTATATCTGGCCATGACACGCTTGACTCAAGCCCATTCCTTTCTCTCGTTTCACATTATCTGTCTGTGCGAAAAAGGGCCGATTCTGTGTATCCTTCAGGAGCTCAATGCCACCATACATTAAGTCAGCATGTTCCTGCAACGTTCTCATATTCAGGTACTGGCTGTTATATTTTACAACAGTGGATAGTAAAGCTAGTGGACTTCCATCCCCCAAGCACCCAATCCTCCACATTTCTTCTTCATCGTAAAGGGAGAAGTAGACGATGTTGCGAGAGCGAGCGCCTGACATCCCAGCCTTGCTTAGCACCCTCAGCTTCTCTTTGAGCTTCTTGGTAGACGAGTTGAAGCTTCCACTTGTGATGGAGAAACCAATGCCAGCGTTCTTCAGTATCCGGTCTAATCCCCGACAGATGGCATGAAGTGATGTGGCCAGAAAATCAGAACCATCTGTTTTCTTCACCGTGACATAGAAATCCTCCAGGAGTTCATTGAGTTTCACCGCTGGAATCTGGGTCATAAGAATTGAGAAGATATAAATTAAATTTCACGGGTTATTTCCTTCCCTATAATTTTGTTTGAGGTACTCATTTTGGATTGGATTGAAACTTCCACAAATATATTATGCTTCTGACAAATGAGCCAGTTACTTGCTTCTCCTTCTCCTCAACTGTGGGGCTAATCTAAGACTGTTCATTGTCTTAAGCAAAGGATACACAATTGAGTCCAAAATTTATATTGCTAATTGAGAAATGGGTTAAGTCAATTTTGCCTCATTTTATGTTCTTACCACATTTGTTAAGTGAATCACTGCAATTGTTAAATTAGTAACATGGTTGTTAAGTGAATCTGGCTTCTCCATTGACTTTGCTGGTCAGACGATTGAAAAGACGATCCCATAACCCTGGCACACTGCAACCGTTATAAATGTGAGTCAGTTGTCAAGCATACGAATGTAAATCACATGACCATGGGAATGCTGCAATGGTCATATGTGTGAAAAACAATCATAAGTCACTTTTTTTCAGGGCTGTTGTAACTTCAAGTGGTCACTAACTGAACTGTTGTAAGTTGAGGATTACCTGTAATGGTATTATCTTTCATTCTGCAATGGTTACAGGAAATGTCTTTCGTTGCCATAATGAAGGATATGCCAGCTATGTCACTCACATAAAATACAAAATCTTATTTGTTGATTCAAGTGGCTAGATTGTTGGGGGCAATATGCTGAGTCTGTAAATCGCTAAGAGAGGGCTGTAAAGCGGTATATAAGTCTAAATGCTTTTGCTATCTTTTTTCCCCTCTAAAAATGGGGCTAGCTGTACTCCTACACTTGCAAGCCTATTACATTTGGATTGGTACATGTTCACTCAAATCTGAACTCAAGATAACATGTCTAGTTCCTACAGAATGCGTTTCCATTTTGTCTGCTTTTGCATTCTCAAACAGCAAAAATATGTGATTTTTAGCAAGCCATTACCAGGCTCTCACACTGATGGGCAGTTTTCAGTTTGATAGGCAACCAAATACTGAGGCACATAGACCTCTACTCCAATTATTATATATTTGATACATAGGATTCTTCTATTTTTCAACCACCATCCCTCTTGTTACCATAGATTTTTCTATATTTATATTGCTTCATGTCTCTTTATTTAAATTACTTTTCTTCTTCCTCTTACACCAAAATTCTCTTGATGTAATACACAACAAATTCAATGTGATTGTTAAAAATAAAATAAAATCATTCATCAACAACAGTGGCCTAAGTCATCTTTATTCTGCATGCCATTTTTTTCTCCAGCACACTAGCTTCTTTGTGGTACCCAGAGCACCAAACAGGCACAAGGTATGCATTAAATTGGCCATTTCTTTAAAATGTAATAATGGCAGGAATTGTGTGAGAAGATCCTCAGCAGGACAAATGAGGAACTTAATTCTGCTCTTTCTGGATCTCAGAAAAATTCTAAAGCTTGCAATGGTCTTTAAGAAAAGTTCCCCTCTGTGCTCGTTCAAATATCATACTCAAGGAGGAATTTTATTTTCTATCCGAATCAGGAAAGGATTTTGCATCCTCTTGACACCTGCTGTAACCTGATAATTATTAGCTTATTGCATAAATATTATGTAACCGTGCAGCTGATGTTATTTGTATTTTCACAGACTCACATGTCAGTTGTAAACTTGCAAGTGTACTTGATCTCATGTATTATGTGATTTGGTTTGGAAAACACACACACACAAGCACACATATACCACAGATATACATACATACATACTTGCATGGACTTTATATTGTGATGGTTGCATATCACACATCCAGTGCAGAAACCAATTTTCCTGCCTTTCTACTTGGATCATCTTACAGCCGCTGTAAAACTCATAATTAAAATGAAAATTCTAAATGGGTTACAATGAAGGACTGGCAAAACCAGGAGGAAAGCTTAAATGACACTGCCTTTGATACAGAGAAAGTTGCTAGGGACCTTTTCTTTGCGACCCCTTCATCGCAAGATTAATTTCAGCTATCTTCTCTCACATCTGCACATCAGACTTTATTAAGCTGCAAGGAGACACGGGCTCAGTGCCAGACATATTGTGACAAAAGGATCTGAGGGGAGTCGGAGAGACAGATCTGAATAGCAGTAGTTTGAAACGTTAAAATCGTCTGGTAAGATTATTTGATGATTGGAACAAAGCACACATTTTGCAGAATGCCGACAGGTTCTGAGGCGAAGTTTTTAATCAATCCTTCACATTTCTGAAATAGATGTGTTGATGTTTACCATAATTTGGTTGCTATTTTGAGGACATCCAGTGATTTATTTCTAACGCGTGTAGCATCACATACCTCTTCGTAACTATAAGAGAAATGTGTAGAGCTTAAAGCATCATGCATGCAACAGTAAAAGAGGCTGCGGCAGCTTTATTATAAATAGGTTTAATAGATGGTTAGAGATGGTAATGCTGCTCAGAGTCCTTTTCCATGAGATGGGCAGCCATATAAATTGGATAAATAAATAGGTTGTTTTCTGGAAAAGTGTGATAACTCCACACTCACTTTCGTGGCTGCATCAAAAGTTTTGACTCTCCATCTCTCCGAGCAGCTCCCAAAGTCCCCAACTCAAAACTGTCCTGAAAGGACAGGAAGGAGAAGACGAAAATATATTATATTATATTATATTATATTATATTGTATTGTATTGTATTGTATTGTATTGTATTGTATTGTATTGTATTGTATTGTATTGTATTGTATTATATTATATTATATTATATTATATTATATTATATTATATTATATTATATTATATTATATTATATTATATTATATTATTATATTATATTATATTATAATATTATATATTATATTATATTATATTATATTATATTATATTATATTACATTACATTACATTACATTACATTACATTACATTACATTACATTACATTATATTTAAAATCTGTATTTCTATTCGTATACAAATTATATTTTATAATATAGGAGAATACATAAAGGTCAGAGTTGAACTCGAGTCCTTGGTACTCTTCAGCAGCCAACACCTAGATATGCAGGGATTAACACCAGACAAATAATCAAGCAGAAAATAATACCCCAATAAAACCACACCAGCACTAACACTAGCAGGACAAGCTACTGTATATAAATAATGAGCAAATCCCATGCTTAACTGCACTTATGATGTTACCTAGTTGGCTATTGAAATGTCTGCAAGCAAACAATCAAGCTCAGGAACTACCAAGGACTCTACAGATTTCATATCAGAGGTGGGTTTCAGCAGGTTCTGACCAGTTCTGGAGAACTGGTAGCAGAAACTTTGAGCAGTTCGGAGAACCGGTAGTAAAAATTCTGACTGGCCCCGCCCCCATCTATTCTCTACCTCCCAAGTCTCAGCTGATCGGGAGGGAATAGAGATTTTACAGTATCCTTCCTCTAGATTGGGATGGAAATGGAGATTTTACAGTATCCTTCCCCTGCCACATCCACCAAGCCACACCCACCAAGTCATGTCACGCCCGCCAAGCCACACCCACAGAACCGGTAGTAAAAATTTTTGAAACTCACCACTGTTTCATATGTATATTCAACATATCTATGACAGATTATTCAGTTTCATAATTTTTTTAAAAAAAATATTTTCTTGTGTATGTCTCTTTATCCTTTATTTTTCTTTTACTCTTTATCTCTCTCTCTAATTTTCACCTGTTCCTTTGACTTAATAAAGTTGAAGTAATCTGGGTGAAATAATAACTTCATTTGTTATCTCCTACAATAACAGCTATGACTGGCTTGAGTACAGAAAATATCATTTTGAGATGTGTCAAACAATCTTCTAGAAAAAAAATCTAAATATCGAACAGACTAGGTGAATAAATTAGTAAAGATAAAGGTTCTCCTCGCACATATGTGCTAGTCGTTCCCAACTCTAGGGGGTGGTGCTCATCTCCGTTTCAAATCCGAAGAGCCAGCGCTGTCCAAAGACGTCTCTGTGGTCATGTGGCCGGCATGACTAAACGCCAAAGGCACACGGAACACTGTTACCTTCCCACCAAAGATGGTCTCTATTTTTCTATTTGCATTTTTTACGTGCTTTCAAACTGCTAGGTTGGCTGCTGGGACAAGTAACAGGAGCTCACCCCATTACATGGCACTAGGGATTCGAACCACTGAACTGCTGACCTTTCAATCGACAAGCTCAGCTTTTTAGCCACTGAGCCACCACATCCCTACCTGGATTAGATTAGAAAATCATCATTAAAATATACTGGGCTTTACCTGGATTAATCTTCTGTAACCAGGAGATCTCACCCACACAGAAACAAAACATACTCTGAATTTCTATTGAACATGACCAATGATTATGTTAGCTCAGAGTTACAGAAGCCAAAATCCAACATTCTGAAATCTGTAGGATGAGAAAAAACGTAGCCTAAGACTCCTTTTAGATTGGGGTGGGAAACTATGGCCCTTTTATGACATAAACTTCAACTTCCAGAATTCTTGAGGCAGCCATGCTGGCTCAAGAATTCTGGGAGTTGAAGTCTACTAGTTATAAAGGGGCCATAGTTTTCCACCTCTGGTTTAGAAGATTAAGATCACCACTTTAAACTGATCTCAGAAACACACTGGAAATGAATACAGTTTGTTAAGGATATTGGTGTTGTGTTACCAACCAGCAGAGTAAATGCACAAGGAAACGTTGCTGAGAGCAATGAATAAGAGTTATGCAAACTGGTTTATCAAAAGCTTACTTTATAGTAGAAAAACAGTCTCATAGTCTTTAAACAAATTCCAAGTCTTTGCCAGTAAATCAGTCCAGTAGTTACAGAATCTTCTTACCCAACAAACAGTAGTTGGTTAGAATAACAAACTCACTCTGGTTCACAAACCACAATGGTTGCAGATCCATCAAATGATGATTAGCAGAATGTTAGCAACTCCTCTCAATGGTAGCTTATCATATCAGCTCCATACACAATGGCAGCATATCATAGCAGCAACTGAATACGTTACAATACCTTGCTTAAATACTCTCACAACCAGTCATTATCTAATTACAGTATGACTCAGCATTAAAGCATTAAAGTTACACAATAGATATTCATATTAAAGGCACAGAACACATATATTGCCTGGACAACTAGTTAGGCTCAAACCATATCCTAACACAGTTGTTACAACACTGGAATAATATTTTTACTACCTGACCTTAACCTAGCCATTCCGCCAAGGTAATCTTAAAATCCAGGTAACTTTAATCATGGCCCTCACCTTTGTAATGTCCATGTAATCTTTCAGGCCTTTTGTCATGCACCAATATCGCCACACATTCAGAGCATACAAAGTCGCTTTAGTTGTATTTGGGCTTGCAGCACTGATACAAAGGTACTTCAGGTCATCGTAAAAATTGAAGATGGGGAATTTATTCAGCTTTGTTGAATAGGCTGGAAAACAAGAGAAAATGCCGTTTGAAATTCATGTCCATTACTTCAGTTATCGGTCTAATTACACCTGTTCTGGCAAGAATAAAAGACACATGCTTATAATTTAGGAGTAATCAAGTCCCTGGTGAAATCAATCATAAACAAACTAGCAAGCAAGCAAATAAACAAAACTCCTGTTAATTTTAAAGGAGCAGATTTGCATCCTCCAGGAGCCAAAGCAGGAATCTCACCCTCAATTAAACAAACATTTAATGTATTAGTGCAGGTCATATTGAGACCGTCATAATGACAAGATGTAAAATTCCAGGCACGACAATCCTTACAGGTAAAATACCATGCTAATTCATTGCATTGCAGCCTGAAGGCAGGGGAGGGAATCTATAACCAAACTAAAAATACGTTGGCTATTTATTTTTAACATTTAACATTTGTCTTATTAGAACATCCCTACAGCAATGTACTGTAAAGTATTGTGCAAGCCATAGTATTCCCTGTGATGCTCTATGGAAGCAACTTTTGCACTTTGAAGAATCATGATAGGAAGACTATTGATGCCTTTGAACTTTGGTGTTGGATTCCTGAGAATATTGTGGACAGCCGAGAAAACAAATCAATGGATAATCAAACACATCAAGCCAGAAGTTCTCACTCAAGTCACAAATAACTAGGCTTCAATCATCCTACTTCAGACACATTATGCTAAGGCCAACCTCTCTGAGAAAAGATATAATGCTGGGAAAGGGAGAAGGAAAGAGAAGAACCAGCAACAAAGTGGATGGACTCAGTTACAATAGTGAGGAACGCACTGTTGGAAGACCTGAAAGAACAGGTTAGGGACAGATTGTCATGGCAATCTGGTTGTTAGGAGTTAACTACTTGGTGGGACATAATCATCAGTTATCAATGTACTATATAGGATTGTGATTTTGGCAACCACTGCTGCTGAGCCACTCCAAAATTATCAGAATGGGACAACTTGTTGCAGCCAATTCCCCATGGCCAACTCACTATAGCTAACTAGCTGTAGCCAACTCACTGTGGGCAACTCGCCATGGGACAACTCGCCGCAGGACAATTCAACAATTCAATTATTTAAAATATTTTTTCAAATATTTTAATTTTTTGTCATTCACATTTCATTTTGTCCCTCTTTTGGCATCCTTTCTTTAATGATTCTATTCCACCCTTTTTTCAATATTACTGTGACTCTTGTCCTATGGCAAGTTGTCCATGGCAAATTGGCCATGGTGAGTTGGCCATGATGAGTTGTCCTAGAGCCCAAATTAGAGCAAGGCTCTCTTTGTTCAGATGCCCAGGTGCTGGAGAAACTCTGGTTCCTTAAAGATTATTCTATGCATTAATAGATATACAAATTCCTGTGCATGAATTATCTTTTGGGAAGAATTCTCAGAGGAAGAAGTTAGAGATGCTCCAAGGTTGAGGTGCTGCAATTCAGAGTTTACTGTTTTACCAATTACCTCAACCTGTAGAAGCAAAAAAGGCTGGAATGTATATGCTTTAAAAATTAGCTGAAAATTCCATTTTTCCTCAGCAGGTACTATGTAGCTAATTTTAGCTGATCTCAAAAAAACTAAGCTGGATAGAACCTAGATAATAATTGGATAAGTCACCCCTAAAAAATCCTAGCGTGTTTGGTAGATCAGGACATTACAACAAGAAGAAAGCAATGACACAAACTTTGTTATTGCCAAGAAAATTGCATCGACATCTGTCCACGCAGTTGACAGAGCTGAGCTTACCTTAAGGGGAAATTTACCGTTATCTTTTTGTATTAAAAAGCTAGATGAAAATATATTTTAACAAAATACATCTGTAAACCATAGGTCCATGTATCAGATATTATTTCCTGCCAACTATATGCATGTGCACATATCTTTTTTTTCCTATTTCAGAGAGGAACCCTCCCTCCAAGGGTTAGTGAACCTACATGATTAGTGAGGGGCATCTGTTTTGCTAGGTAATTCATTCTGTAGGACAAGTTGATGGCAACACTAGGAGAAACAAGCGGTAGGTCTTGTTGTAACTTGATAAAGGCAAATTATGCGGAATCTGGTTTCTTTAGCCAGATCAGCTCAGATAAATATTTGTTCCCTACATGGTGAACAATTGAATAGATCCAGGCACTTAATTAATAAACAGCTTTACCATCAACACCCACTATTCCCTGGGTCGATAGCTGTGCCCACATTTACTTATATGGGTGCACATTATGTATGTATCAATATACAGTACATTGACAAGAATATATTCTGTGTGTCTCTAAATATTCATCTCTGCTTGTCAATATACTGTACATTGATGCTCATACTGGTTAGAAAACAGTACATTGGCTTTAAGGGAACCGGCAGCCATCAACTTGACTTCTCTAATTATAGCAATATAGCGCTGATGATGTTACCTATTTTAGCAATGAAATGTCTGCAAGAAAATCACCAAGTTCAGAGATCACCATAGAGTCCACGATAGCACTTCAAAAACTGGACCGAAGGGGGAACAAAAAGGGAAGGAACATTCTTCCCTCATAATTCCTACTTTCTGGACTGGTTTCTAGTATGTTGAAATCTCAACTACAAGCAAGCTGACATTTAAACATGCTCAAATCCCAAAACTGCAGGTGCCTGATCTTTGGCTCACCATCACAATGTGTGGGTGGGGGAGAGATAAAAAAATGAATAAAAGAAAGTAATATTGCAATGTGCAGATAAGACTGGAAAGTAATATTGGATCCAGCAAAGGTATCGGTTTCAAACAAGAAAGTCCCTTGATGTGTATTCTACTTGTAACACTAATTCTATTGTATATGTGTTGTTATGTTCTGTCACCTTTTAGCTAAGAAGGTACTTCTCTAGCTACGCCAAGAATACTTAGGGAAAGCAGCTTATTGTGTTGCATTGTTCATTAAGCATGCTTTATGCATCCCTAGGGTGAGTGTTGGAAGCAGAGAAAGTCTTTGGGAACGTCATACGCACCTGCTATGCATTTGGATAACAAATCCACAAGAATAACAGATCCCTTACCGCTATGTTTGTGGTTAAAATGAAGCATGCTTGTCAATAGCTTTTTTTTCCCTCCCAGACTTGAGCTCCCAAGAAATCTGGGTTCATCATCCTAGATTCAAACAGATTTTTTTGAAATGCAGGCTAAAGTGACACAATGTGGATTTCTGCAGTGCTTTGATTCTGATTTGTATCAGGAGGGGTACCATGGAAGGACTCTTAGAAAATTGCTTTCTTGGTCAGTAGGGAGAGAGCAACAAAGAAGGTATTGCTTGAATTGCAGTAACCAGGATGTTAGTCTTTCTATTTAATGATCAAGACAGCATTTCAGGGGTCTTTGTCATTATTATTTTTTTAAAAAAATTAAGAACTTATTCTTGGTTTTTATTACAAATTCTCATAAAATTATCAGTACACTGGAGACTACAAAAAGCCAGTGGCAACAGAAGATGAATGTGTCTTGATTTTATTGATCAATGAATTATTACAAGGTTAGCTGAGAGAGAGCCAGAGAGCACAAAGCATACCTTATGTAGCAGTATACCAGCCAACATTGGCTCATTCATTCATTCATTCATTCATTTATTCAATTTCTATAGTCTCCCATCTCACTCAATGACTCTGGGCAGCTTGCAATTTTAAAAAAAATCTTGTAATCAAAATATTAAAAACATTTGCAAACAATAAAAACATCCAAAATAAATATACTGTATTTTTTGGACTATAGAACACACCTTCCCCTCTCCCCCAAAAAGGCTGAAAATTTGGGTGCGTCTTGTACTCCAAATGTAGCTTTTTTGAAGCCTTTTTTCAGCCTTAATGAGGCGCTAGCGAGTGAAGCAAAGATCTCCATGCTTTTCCTGTTCCCTCCGACTCTCAGCTGTGCTTTAAAAGCTTTTTATCCAGCCCTAACGAGAACTAGCGAGTGAAGCAATCTCTGTGCTTTGTCTGCTTTTCTCATTGCTGCTCCCTCTCAGCTGTGCTTTAGAAGCTGTTTTTTATCCCCAAGCAAGGAATTAAAAGCGCGTGCGCACTCAAAACCAGCAAACTAATGTGCTGAAGCTGATCAGACTAAGGACGCTAGCCAGATGAATACCTGGTAGGCAGATTTTTTTTTCCTATTTTCCTCCCCAAAAACTAAGCTGTGTCTTATACTCCAGTTTGTCTTATACTCCGAAAAATATAGTATATAGCAGCCAAGATACTTGGCCAGTTAGCAATATACAAGGGTCCACACCCAATTTTACAGTTTGTCGTTCTTTTGAACTCAGTGCTTGCTTAGTCCATGAAGGATTCCAAGATATCTTGATATGTCAACAATTGCCAATTTTAAGTCTAAGTTTCATGAAATGGAGATGCAAGTGTCACCTACCATCTGTTGAAAGCTCCAGTATTAAAATTAAAAGCTGGAATGTCATTGCTGCTGCCTGACCTTTCATTCTCACTTTTGGCCCTGCTTATCCAATCATCTTTCTACTCTAAATTTATGAAGGAGAGAACTAAGCACCATCTATAGTTCATCCTACTCTTCTGTCTTTTTCACCAAGGTTATTTAAAGGGCTTTCAATTGGATATCCAGGTAAAATGATTACAAATAATTTTTTAAAAGAGAATAGAGAGCTTGAAAGTGATTCTTAGAGCCCAGGTGAGCAAATTCATCATGCACACAGTTTACCTATTATTAGTCAGTCCTGCTATACGGAGATATATGTGTATTTCTGGTGAAATTATAATGAGAATAATTTCTGTATTTGAATCTATAAACATAAATCAAGCTATACACATTTTATGCAAATCTGTGTCTCCTTTAAAAAATGAATTACATAGCATGGAATCATAACTATAAATGAATTGACCCAGCATCTTCTAGTGAAAATTACAATGAAACAAATCATATAACAAGAAAAAATAAGACAAGAATAGCACGGTTCATAAAGATAAGTACAAAATGTAATTGAGACATAGGATATATTCAGTGGCTTCTACTAGTAATAGCAACAACTACACAATTCACAACTTTCCTAGATATTTTTATAAATTAATCTTGCAATAGCTGATCTATAATTGCTGGTTGGGATTGATTTGAAAATTTGCTGACAATGGCACAAGGAACTTAAGGTGTCAGATATACAATAAAGGGCAGTTTAATAGCATGAATCACAGATACAGCTTCAATATTTAAATGCAAAAGAAGTCCTGCTAAGAGATATTATTGTAATGTTCTATTATCACTATTGAGGGTAAGTTATTTATTCATGAATGTAAATGTCTTTCTATGTGGAGTGTGAAGGATATTTTGAAAATATTTGCCATAGCTGATAAACATTGTTATGTTTATTAGGTACAGTGGTACCTTGGTACTTAACTGCTTTGAAACTCGTCAAATTTGATACTCAATGCATTTTGACTTGAAAATTTTATCCTAGCACCGTGTTTTCCCCAAAATAAGACCCTGTCTTATATTTTTTTGAACCCTGAAATAAACACTTGGCCTTATTGCCATGCGCTCAAAAGCCCGATTGGGCTTATTATGAGGGGATGTCTTATTTTGGGGAAAACAGGGTATTCTTTGGTTGTTTGGTACTCAACACACAAGCTAAAACTTGTTGATGTTGGCTGCCTTGTGACCCACTATATAATTCCTTCTCAGAAAAGAATTATTTGGTACTCATTGTTTTTGGTACTCATCGCGCCTTCTGGAACCAGTTAATGTTGAATACTGAACTACCACTGTATTT
Source organism: Pantherophis guttatus (assembly GCF_059756535.1). NCBI lineage: Eukaryota > Metazoa > Chordata > Lepidosauria > Squamata > Colubridae > Pantherophis > Pantherophis guttatus. Next base: position 87,402,332 of record NC_142064.1, on the reverse strand, counting down.
ATCATATCTAGCAAATATGAAACTTTGGAGATTGCAAAATCTTATTTGTTTGTTTATTCGTGACTGAAGCATCACATACTGTACAACATAAAATTTAAAATTTAAAATACAAGATTCAAATAAGTACAAATTAAACAGATCTCTGATTTTGGCAAGGCATTACAGAAGACAAAAAAATGAAGAGAGAAAATGTAAATGGAAGTTAAAGGTTTTTAACACTACATTCTACAATATCATTAATTTGCTTGTTTGTTTAAACTTCATGTTTCAAAGTCAGAGGTGTCAAACTCGATTTCATTGAGGGCTGCATTAGGTTTGTGTTTGACCTTGGAGGGCCAGGGGGGAATGTGGGGCGTGGGCATGGCCATGGTGGGTGTGACATGGAACTCATGTTGGGGCACCTGTGGTGACCAAGTGCTAAGGCAGAACTTTCCTGAGACCCTCCCTCACTCTCATTATAATCTACTTCCTTCCTTCCTTCCTTCCTTCCTTCCTTCCTTCCTTCCTTCCTCCCTCCCTCCCTCCCTCCCTCCCTTCCATCCTTCCTTCCCTCCCTCCTTCCTTTCCTTCCTTCCTTCTCTTCTTTTTCTTTCCCTCTTCTTTCCCTTTTTTCTTCCTTCCCCCTCTTTCCTTCTTTTTCCTTCCTTGCTCTCTTCCCCTCTTTCCTTCTTTTTCTGTCTTTCCTCTTTCCCTTTCTCCTTTCCTGTCCCTTCTTGGATGCTCAAAGGCAAAAGGGGAAACATTTCTCCTTTTGTTTTGTTTTTAGTTTGTTTTGATAGCCCTCTGCCAGAAAAAACATGCAGCCCACCCGAGCTCCATTTTCACTAGCAGAGGCACTGTGGGCCAGTCCTTTGTTGTTTCCAGGCTGGCCCCGTGGACCAGATCTAGGTACCCTGTGGGTCAGATCGGACCCTCGGGCCTTGAGTTTGACATCCCTGTTCTAGATGGTCCATCTCCTTCAAGGAGTGGAGTGTGTTGACAGAAATCAGATTATATTTTGCCTTGCAATTTTTTTAAAAAAGTATATTTATTAAATTAGAGATTCCTGAGAAAGTTCTGAGTGTAACCCAAAACCATCACAGCACAGGGTAAAACATGAAAGCCAGTCTAGTAAAATCATTTTCAGAACTCTAAAGTTCTGAATGGCCTTGATATTTTCTTGTATTTTGGTAGGAAAGAAAAATTGCAGAGACATCTCAGTTGAATTGAGTATTCGATGCAGAGGAGCTTCTTTCTGTTGCATCATGGAAGCTTGCAACAAACTGGATAGGGCTGTAACTAGGTTTAAAAGCTGGACATCAAAGTGCAATGTTCTAGATCTTGCAACAAATGAAATGGGAATCACCAGAGGCTACAGTGCTTTGGTACTACAGAATCTGCCACTCTTCAGCCATGAAAACCGGGCATTTGTATAGTTTTACATTTTAAATTTGCATAATTTTAACATTTTAATTGCTTTTCTATTTATCTTGTTATGGTCTGAAAGCCCCCCCGCCCCTTCCCCCAATCCCCAAGGCTGCCTTACTGGAAAGATGAACAGCATAGAAATTTAACAAACAAATAAATCATATAAAATTTCTTCTGTTTTCTTTTCTGCTCTATGTCATAGGTTGGCTCAAAATATATCAAGGGTATATTTTCTCTATTATAATTGTTGCTGCTCTCTCCCCCCGTTTACAGTCTGTCAAAGATTCTACTGCAGTGTTATTAACAGTGTCTGCTTAGGATTCTTTAATTTTCTCAATATTTCATCTCGTTCACAATTTGGCAGTGCTTCAGAGGAGTTAATCAGCCCTGCTTCCTGACCTTCATACATAATTTTTCTCTCGTGGTTATCTCAGGTGTTCATTTAAACTACTCTTTGTCAAGGGCAGGGCTGAGGTCTCTGCGATGATTTGATTCAACATTTTACTTTTGTGGCTTAAAGGAATCATCACTTCAGTTTGAATGTGTAAGTTGAAAAATCAGCAGGTTTTGCACTCCGTAATATGATTTGGAAAATACCCCAAGGATGGTTCCTTTTGAGCGGGGTACCAGCAATTCTGGAATGTCAACAGAATTCTCTATTTCACCAGGTAATCAAGAAGTTGATACTGATCCTGAGAATTTGACTTAGAGAAAGAATAATAGCCCTGTCAGTATTCTAATAACTCTTATTTGTAATCATCCGTAAAGAGGCCTTGTTACTTTGAAGGCTCTCGTTCTTGATTTCCCTCTATCTTTTTTACTGCACAATAATGAAGATTTTCTACATCAGGGTTCCCCAACCTTTCCGGGTTGGTGGCCCAGAAGGGGGGGCAGGGAAGAAAGAGGGGATGATTATGTGGGAGCGGCAAATGCATGTGTCCAAGTGGGGCTGCGAGAGCCCACAACGAGGGTCCCGTGAGTGGGGCCGCGAGCTCCCACTCATGTGAGAGGGGCTGTGTGAGAGGGGCTGTGTGAGAGTGCAGAGGCATGCGCTTCAGCTGTCTCATGCGGCCCAGTGGCGAGTAGCCTGTAGCTGTAGCCCGGTAGTAAGCTGCGGACCACAGATTGGTGATCCCTGTTCTATGTGGTATATATTCCTCTCTGTGGTATACTTATGGGACTTGGAATTTAAGCGTTTGTCTAGACCAGGTTTAGCCTGCTTCTTCTTAACATCAATATTTTGTGCTTCCTCAATAATTTCTAGAGTTATATAGGGTATTTTGGGGGAAATACCTTGCAAGTTTTTTTTAAGGCATCCACATTGTTGTTTACTGTTGTTAAATATTCAGAAATGGGAAATACTTTTTGTGGACCTTGCCTAGGTATAAAGTCCATGACACAGTCCTTTGTGATGTTTTCATCATGAATCTCCTTTGCAGAAATTGGAAATGCAGGAGTGCGGGTGGAAGCCGGGAGTGGCTGCAGTCTCAAGGGGAGGAATTGTAATATCATTTTGATACAGTAGTGCAGTCCACCTTTACCTAAATGGAGGAAGAGAGTTCTAGCAGTTATGGTTTCTCAATTTTTATTTGGGAGTCCGATTTTAAAGTATTTTATCAGTTCAAGATGTAAAGATGGCTTGTTTATTTCTTCTATCTTTAATTTGATTTAGCATTTTCTTGTGCTAAGACATCAACCATTTTTGTGCGTTTTGATGGCTTTGCATTGACCTAAATATTCTCTTAGGGGCCCTGATGAATCAATGAGGTTTTTTAATGCCCTTTGTTCACTACATGATTATTTAATATTCTGCACAGATCTATGAATCTCAGGTTTTTGTCACATTATTTAGGTCGGATTCATTTGAAGGAATTTTCGTTAGATAAAAATGAGCTCAAGATACACGGACCTTATGCACGGTCACTCATGCCCTCGTTACTTCCCGTCTGGACTACTATAATGCTCTCTACATGGGGCTCCCCTTGAAGAGCATCCGGAGACTCCAACTGGTCCAGAACGCAGCCGCGCGGGTGATTATGAGGGCGACATGGCGCTCCCATGTAACACCTCTCCTGCGTGAGCTGCACTGGCTTCTGGTGGTCTTCCGGATGCGCTTCAAGGTATTGGTTCTCATCTTTAAAGCGCTCCATGGCTTAGGGCCTGGGTATCTACGAGACCACCTTCTGCCACTGATGACCTCCCACCGGCCAATACGCTTCCACAGAGAGGGTCTCCTCAGGGTGCCGTTGGTCAAGCAATGGTGACTGGCAACCCCCAGGGGGAGAGCCTTCTCTGTGGGGGCACCCGCCCTCTGGAACGAGCTACCCCCAGGGATATGACTGATCCCGGACCTCCGTACTTTCCGTTGGGCTCTGAAGGCTTTTCTATTTCAGCAAGCAGGCTGGCTTAAAATTTTTAATTGGTTAATTTTATGGGTAAGGGGTTTTAAATTGGGGAAGCCAAATTGATTTAATTATTTTTAAATTATTTTAATTTTCATATTGTATGTATTTTAATCCTGGCTGTTCACCGCCCTGAGTCCTTCAGGAGAAGGGCGTTATAAAAATTTAATAAATGAAATGAAATGAAAATGAAGATTAAGGTGCAAATTTATCCAACATATTTTAAGACTGCTTACATATGGTACCTTGAAACAATCAGTAACACACAACAGGTGTCAACATTGTACATCCAGAGAAATCAATCACTTCGAAAAAAAATACCATGTCCATCATTTTTTAATAGAACCATGGGAGAAAAAAAAACGAGTTGGAAAAAAAAGTCATCATTAGCCAATACAAAATAAAAATGTCTTACAAAATATTCAAACATACAAGCTACATTTTGCTTACAAGAATCACATCATTGTCTGTATAAAGATTGATACACGTTTTAAAATCATTTCATGGAATACAGCTCTTCCCTGTTTAATAAATTGCACACACTTTGTATTGGGGTGTCAAAGAGGTGCAGGTACATGAAGGAAGGAAATTCCCCAAAGCAAACATGGCAAACATTTTCTTTAGTGTGTGAAGATTTATTTTGTTGCTTTTTCCAGTCCTCTTGCTTTTATTTTTTGCAAGACTAGCAAATTGCCATTCAGTCCCAATCTAATGACCCCGATTTGTTTAGCGGTAGGAAATTAACAAAGGAAATTGTGAGAGGCTATGCATACTTTTTTTTTAAGCATATGTGCTATATTCACATTAGGGAGCTATAATTAAATCACAACTTCCCACAATAGGCTAGTAGGTTAAAATGCAATCTTCCCCGCTTTTTATATTCTCCTGATGGGAAGGTTGAAGTCCAAAAAATCTGGAGCCTGCCAACTTGAGAAAGCTCTTAATGATCAAAATGTGATTAATTATAACATTTACATCTGGTAATTGCCAGTAAACACCTGGTAATTCCCAAAAAAATATGTTTTCCCAAACCTTCTGTGCTATACCTGTAACAATTTAAAAATGGCCACTATATCAACAAAGACTAACATTTCATGAGGTTCTATTCTTTAACCATGTATTGGGTGACTATTCTCTCTCTCTCTCTCTCTCTCTCTCTCTCTCTCTCCCTCCCTCCCTGTGTTTGTGTGTTTTAATTTAGGCTGCTCCCATTTTGCATAACCACACAAGTGGCAGCAAAATCCATTAAGCTTACTGTTCTTCACTAGCAATGTTATAATTCTGAAGCTGTTAAGTACTTCCAAATCTTCCTGTCTTCTAGCAAGTCTGCCATTGTCCATCCTACTCAGTTTAGTTTGTTCTAAATGACAATACATTGTGTATCTCTGCAGGGTCCTAAACAGTGAGCTTGATCATAGCAATTTGGTTTGACAAAGCGGCATTCTTGGCGTACAGTGCTACCGATCCCTAGCATAAAGGTACCCTATAATAATACGTTGAGAAAATAGTTTAGCGAAACATTAGGAACTGTTATTGCAAAGTACACCCTTGGGAGTATCTCCTGATTAAGATTCCATTAAAATTGTATTTTTCTGAGGAGCTAAATATTCTCTACAGCACTTTCTTCCAAATTAAATACTTATCATTTATTTTCTGGGTTCTGTAAAACAAAATAGGCTATGAATTTAAAGCTAACTTTGCATGATTGACTCAAACCACCAACGTATTAACCATCTGCCATTTTACTGTATAAAGGGTGGGGAGTAGAGATACCTCTTTCTCTCTCTTTTCTTCCACCATTAACTATGGGGTGGAACAGCCAAACTCGGGTACACAGGAGAAATTAGGGGTCCTAAAAATTCTAAAAGATTCTTCTCCACACTGATCACTCATCTCCACCATACTGCAGCCAAATGGGATGCCACTGTGGTTTCTTGACATATCAAGAGTACGTCACTGATAAAGCATCTACATTAGTAGGTCTTTCTCTTCATAAACCCAAGCATCTGCCATAGCACAAGAAATTCTTCTACTCCTCTTAATATCTCTGTTCCATTTTATAGGAAGGTTAGAGTGGCACGGTAAATATACATAAGATTGTACTGCAAAAGTGTTATTTCAATTATTTGTAGGAAAAATAAGCATTTGTGTCCAGAATAGTAACTATACATACTTCATGCTCTTTGACTGCCTGTGTTGGGCAGCACACCCTAAAGGTTTGGCACAATGTGTCTAATATAACATATTATTTTCCTTCTAAAGAGGCACTCATATGGGCATTAAAATATTAATTTTGTGGAACTGTGAATTTCCACAACCTCCCAGTAAACAACACTATTCCCACCCACCTTCCTCCACTAAAGCTACAATAGATGTGTATAGCAGCAATGGTTAATGATCCATCCTACAAATATCACAAATGCACCTATGAAGCATGCATATTTAACAGGAACACCACTGGATTACGCAATGCATAGAATTGTTATTGTTAATATTCCCTTCTCTCAAAATGTCACTGCTTTTTAAAAAAAAAATGTTGAAGATATCTTTAGAGCAGAGAACTGCTAGGAAGAACTGGACCAGCTAACTCCTGTATTTTTAATGCTCACACGTTTTCCAGTGATCCATAGGGTTAAAAATGCCCTTACATTGTCTCCATAATAAATTGCTTTGAAATAATTTATTTAGGCAGAGCTGGGATAATACTTTAATTACCCAAAGTAAATTAATATCCGTGCAGAATACTTTTTATAATCAGACGTTTTTCTGTTAACATGAATAGAAATACAGGAGGAAAAAAATCTAATACCCTTGATTGAAATTTTGGTATGGTCACAAATAGATAAATGGCTTTGGTGCATAGATTTGTTCCCTAAACAACTAGCTGCCTGTCCTTGGATAAGAAAATACAACAATACAATGTATTAACTCAGTTTTAGAACTAATTTATTAAGGGAGCATTTGTATTGTCTGATGCAAAATTAATCTGTAATTAAGAACTATGGTTATTTCCTAAAAGTTCTGCTGTTCACAAAGCAGGAGGATCCAACATACATAGCTGAATATCTACAGAGGTTCCACAGTTTTGTATAAAGGAGGCCAATTTTTTAAAAAAAACTCTACATGATTACTTGATGCGCCCAGATATCCACTAAACTTTGAGTATCTCTTTCCTGTCATCTAGTGGTTTTTTGGACTTCTGCAGTCTATAAAAGATGCTGTACCCTTTATACTTGCCTATCTTTCATTGCTAGATGTTTTCGTCATCACAAATTTATGTAGGCCGCATCTAAGTAATGTTAAATAGAGCACTTAGAAATTCCCACCAAAAAATGTTAATAGGTTTGCAGGCTTTTCAACCTCTCCTGAAAGCTGTGCCTTTTCCCTAGCAGTTGGATGTATAGATGTTACTAGATAATAATGTTTGCTCTTACATTGCACGATACCTCTACTGATGATTCTCTAAGGCCAGCAATACAATACTTAAATGCATAAAAGCAGTTCAAGATTTTCCATTTGTGAATTTCTAAGCTATTTCAGGTACTGACCAGTATAAAGCCGCCTATGTTCATTTGCTTTTATCTACAAGATTCAGTAGAAACCCTGCCATTTGTCAGTCTTGCCAACATCCTTCAATTAACCTCAATGTTAAGCAATACATAAAGTGGTGTCACAAACGAATAAGGCCAAGCAATTACACTTGTCAGCAAGGCATGATGTGGGGACAATTAAAGGAAAGAGGCTGCTCACTGGATCAGGAGTTCGTAATTGACTAGCAAGTTTTAAGCAAAGGTTAAATTCTCAGTCTGGTCCCTATTATAAGTCTGTGCTAGTCTGTAAACAATTTAGAATGGTTTGATTCTATCTTGTGCCTTCTGATTTTTTTTTCAAAAAAAGCTAGAAAGGTGATATACAACTGTTCATGGACATTTTAATTAATACTCTTTTAGCTAGTACAGGTAGTCCTCAGTTAACAGCTATTCATTCAGCAACCATTTGAATTTACGACAGTGCTGGAGGAAGAGACTTACAACTGGTCCTTGAACTTGCATCCATTCCCTGTCCATCCACTGTGTCTTTGCAAACACTACATCCAGATTGTAATTACAATGGCCACAGTGCCCTGCAGTCACGTGATCATGATTTATGACTTTCATTACCAGCTTCTGACAAGTGAAATGAATGGGGAAACCAGCAGGAAGTTGTGAATGTGCATGTGATGTCACACTGCAGAGATTTGCCTAGTGACTGCAACTAGAAGTGCCAAAACTATGTCATAGATCAGCGCAGTCATGCAACATCACAATTTACTACTGCATCCCTTAGTGATGGAATTCCCTAGTTCAATCACCATTGTTAACTGAGAACTACCTATATTCATAAGCTTCCCACTTCTTTCAGTGAAATCACTACTTAAGGGATAGAGGGTCATTAAGAAATATGAGACTCACATTTTAAAGGACAACTGACCAAAATGTACAATCACAGGTTTTTTCTACATTGCTGAGTTGAAGTGCTACCCAGCCATCTTGTAAAAAAACCCCAAACTCAACCGACACAAAATTTGCAGGTCCAGTTGCATCTGTTTACAGTCATAGTCACCTGACTTCCTTCCAAAATAAAGCAATTACAACCCAGCCTATATTATACAGCTAAATTCTCCTTGGACTTTGTTGGAATAGAAGGGAAGATTAACTGCAATGTAGCAAAAGATTATTTAAACCTGCCTCATGAAGGGGACCTTTCCAAAGTACTGATTTTTTTTCTTCATCCATTCTCTTGTAGACTTGCTGATACGTTTAGGATCATTATCTTACTGGAAGATGTTGATGTGCTTCAGACGATGGAGAGATACACTTATGGTATATTTTTCAGTGATCGAAAGCAGAATTCATGCTTCCTTCAATAATGCTAAATCATCCAGGTACTGAGACAGAAGAGCATCTTTAAACCATGACACTACCAACTTCATGAAGTCGTTATTCTAGCATTTAGCAATTGGTTCCTAAATTATTTAAAGAGCCTTTCTATCGGCACCATTCCAGGCCACTTCCATCAGCTTCCTCTTCCTTCCCCGTACTTTTCATTCCAGCTAGTTATTCAATCATCAGCATGCATGACCATTAAACTACAACGGTCAACAGGAATGAAAACAAGTCAGGGAGAAGAAAAACCTGACGGAATCAGACTTGTGGCACAGCTGCTGGAACGGCTCCATCTTCTCCAGCTAACTTCAAGAGATCCGTAGCTAAGTTAGCTTCTTTTCTTTCATTCCCATCACTTTTGTCCGATGTATGTAATTTAATGGGGATGATGCCTTTTTAAAATTAATAATATGTAAGTCACTTTAGATGCCTTTCTGGCTGAAGACAAGTATAAATTGCTGTGAATAAGTAATTACTTTACAGGAGAAGAAAGGGAAGGTTAGTGTGCAAGGAAGGAGCTGCTACAGGAAGATTCATTTCTTGTCAGATAAATGCTAGCAGAAATTAGAAATGCATAATTTGAAATAAGATTTGTTTATCACCGTGAAAGAGGATTCATAGGCAGAACAAGACACATCCTCCCAGTTTGTCTAAGCGAAAGCAACACTTTGAATTTAACTACATTATTCTCTTATGAAGAGTGGACAGATGACATTCACTTGTCCCCAGGACCTGTTTAACATATTTTATTGCATAAAATAGGCAGCAAATGCCAGTTCCCAGCAACCCACTAATCAAGTGTTTAATATCCGCAACTCTTCTTCTACTTTAATGCCTAAAATGGATGGGTGGGAGGAAATCTACAAGAGCTTTACCTGCTCCCTGGCTTTAAAGTATTGCCCCAATTCTCTATGATACAATTAAATTACAAGTCCATATTTTTATAAACAAATCAGTAAGTGCTTTTCTCTTGCCTCTATCAAGAAATGTTTCATGGTGACCCATTGTTGAACCCTGACAATATGGCGGTATTTCTATAGCCCTCTTTGAGAAAAAAAAGGGCAAAGACTAGACAAGCTGTTTCTTTTCTTTTGCATCAAAGATTCATCAATTCCAATCTTTCTTTTGGCTGCCATCTAGTAATTGTCTGGATGTTTGCAATCCACGTCCATTAGTACAACTACTGATCTTCCAGATTTTTCCTTCCCTTGAGACAGGGCCTTGAGACAGAGCCTTGAGACAGCTGCTCTGCAATTTCTTACCTATTCTCCTGCACAGCTACCTTGCCATCCGATCCACAATTATACAATGTACACATGAAGTATGGATATTGCAGTTATTGATAATTAATTGTGGAATTATCCCAATTATGGAGCTCCACCATTGTGGAGGGCTCACAATCCAGTAGAGTTAAGCAATCTTAAATCAGCCAGAGTCAGACTATTTTGGATTGTAGTTATTCAATGCAGCAAATTAAAATGTAGTTCAATGTTCAAAAACATGTTTAAAACACACAGAAATGAAGTGGCTAAATAGAAAATACTAAAAGACAAGCCTTCCAAAATTAACAGTCTTCCTACTTGCCATGATATTTCTTTTGCGTATTAATTAATAGTATTTTTATTTTTAAACAACTGCTATTTTGTTAGCATTTTTCTTTTTCTTAGCTGGCATAACTGACATTCAGGGACCTAAATCGTAAACAGAAAACACTGCAATAAATAGCAACTTTTTTTTATTCTTTTCCTTCTCCATAGCCTCATCAACACAATTTTTTTTTTAAAAAAAATCTAGCTTAACTACAAAAAGAACTAAACAAAGTAGAAAAATATTCCTGTCTTCATTCTCTCACAAACCAAATTCATGCCACTTTTAAAAGGCTTGAGAATTTGAGGATGATTCTACTTTTAAAAATGAAGATGGGGCACTTTTCAAAGGCAATGAAAGCAAATGCCTGAAAGCATTGCCGAACGGTATAGAGGCAATTCCAAAAATTTGCCCTTATTCATGATGCCTTCAAAGAACTTCACATAACATATCAACATCATAACTTTTAATCGTCTCCATATCTATTCAGTCATAGGGAGGGTTTATTGGGGCTTTTAATAAAGAATTATCAATATTGTCTTACATTTTAATTTGCATCTTGCTTCGGAAAGAAGTGACAGTTAATCAAATTTCACACTGACTAAAGTTTAAAATGTGGGTAATGCTAAAATTCGGGATAGCCTGAAAATTATTTTCCAGTTTTATAATCAGCCATTAAATTAGCACCCCATAAATATGCTTCTTTATTCACCATCAGCATTAAGAAATACTATATAAATTAGTCTAAGCTATTTCTATTCACATATTCATAAAAAGAAATATATATATATTTATATATGTAATAAGTATATATAAATGTTTTGATAATGGGATTTAACACTGGAGAAAGGCGAGTCCGATGAGAACTATAGGATCACAGACAATGCATGTTAACGGACACCAAAGCTTCAAGAACCTCATGGTCACACTGAGCGTCCTTTCAAGCTGTATCCGAAGAAGAGTCATAAGATGCAGACACTATGAAGTTGCCAGTGCTAGAATGGCTTGCTACAGACTGAGCAGCCTGTTGGCTTAGGTTGTTGCAGATTAGCACCAGCTGGTTACTCTGGGCTTCCGAGAGGGTGCTGCAGCTCTGGTACACACTGAAGTTGGTCTTCCTTCCGGGAATATTCCCTTTCTCACACATAGTCTTGACCATCTTGGCTAGTTTGTTCTTACCTAGGGCCTGACAATTGTACCAGTGTAATGCAGCTAGATTAACAACTGGCTTAATGGATAAGTAGAAAGGGGCATCCTCATACCGCATCGCGGGGGGACGCCTTTGCGCATATTCCTTGTAATCTTGCACAGGGCAAGTCTGTGGAGCGTGCTGAGTTGCATACACTCTGGAATCTGTGCCTGTCCTCTTAATCTTGGCATTCCCGTCACTGCCATCTTGGCCCATCCATTCCAAGTATTCTAAGCCGGTCTCTGTCACCCGAAGTCTAATGTCCCCCCATTTGAGAGTTGACCCGTGGAAGCCAGTACAATGGCCAAAGGCCTTTGTGTTGTTGAGCCAGACAAGGTTCAGCAACCCCTCGGGATTATATCGGCTTAGCAGGCCCCTTTTGCGGAGAATCAGCTCATCGGCAAAAGTAAGCTTCATTGATTTGTGGGGCTTGTTGCCTTTGCCTTTGCACCTCAGTTCCATCTGCTTCTGCTTCAGTGCTTCTTGGGACCTCTTGAATTCCTTGTCTCGGGTGATGCTGTATCCATATCGATGCTCTTTGAGATACCGCTCCAGCCCACATTGGTAGTTGGCCAAGCTGTTTGGCTCATATTCTGAACCATCTTTCTGCCGAGCATCGACAAAAAATGATGCTAGGTAAGCATCTAGTTCTTTGCAAGGAATAATGTAGATCTCCCTCGTTTCTGAAGGATATTTAGAGATGAGAAACTCTCTGAAGTTTCGGAGAGCTGTCTGGGTACTGCGAATAGTTTTCTCATTTTGCTCTCTAAGTTCGGCAGCTCTCTCATCTTGGTCTGGGAGAAGCAAAAGAAGTGATATGTGAGAACAAACTCATGGGATGCATAATGTTTCTCAAATTATGTTTTTCCTTAAAACAAAATGAAAATCAATTAATGTTCACAAAGATTGCAAAGGTGTTATTCATTACATACCTGTCAAGCACGGACAGCCAACTTCTGTTTCACAAATGATGTTACTAAAGATATGAAAAAAAACTTAATATATATATATTCTTCAACTCACTGGCACACATTTAATTTACAGAGATTTGTAGGGAGAAAAACCTGAGATTTAGATTGGTCTACATTTTGGAAGAATCTAGAAAATAGAAAATATTTTACATCGATTCCACTGTTGAATGGAAAGGTCCAATTAAGAAAACAATACTGAATAATTTCATTTGTGAAATCAGAGGCTGTACTGGTTCCATGTTTATATACTTTTATAATTATTATATATTTATAATTAAACACTTTATAACATGCTAAATAAGCTGATCGTTTGGGTATTAAAACATATTAATATAATGTGTTAATTTACAAACAACTCACATTCTTTAAGCAAGTCTAGGACAGTGCACAGTTTGTACAAAGAACAAAACTGTAAGCAATTCATCTCCTCAGAGACTGAGCTGCCATGTTGGGTGCTCTTGACTCATGATCTATTGAGAAAATCTTTCTGTCTGATAACAAACAATTTACAAGTAAAAAGTCGCTTTGAAAACTGAAAATTTAAAAAGTTGTGATATCTTTCTCTTTAGAGTCCTAGAAAAACTGTCTGAAGGCTGCCCACATAGATCAGATTTGTGTTCATTTTCTAATAAACACTGCAAAAGATCCCAGAGCATTTACTAGTTCAGAGTAATTGACCATATTCATCTCTGTGAGAAAAGATGTTTTTATCTATTGATTTTAATATCCTTAAATGAGATATATGGACTCTCCAAATACTAGTTAAGTGCACTGTCACATATGGCTGCCATTAGCAAGTTAAGGAATCAATTTTCAGGGAAACTAGGGGCTTATCAGTTATTCATTCATATTCCATTCTACCTTTCATTGCTTTAAGATAAAATAGCAAACAATTAATCAATGTCAATATCAAAACAAATAAGCAGACCTATTTATCATAATTTAAAAAAAATGCGCTCCTCAGTTTTCCTGTTTAGTTAAGCATCTCTTCATCAGCCAACTGATTCATAGAGTTTCTGTGCCTATTGCCAGATACATTAATTATAGGAGTACAACTAAACAAAATTAAATAGTTCTATGCCTACAGATATGGACAGAGATCAAGATGCACCAACAGAAGAGGAAGAGGACTGAACAGCTTGCCTCCTGGAGTTGTGGGTGTTGATGGAATAAGGACTCCAACCCTGGGTAGGGGTTGGACTAGAAGACCTCCAAGGTCCCTTCCAGCCCTATGATTCTATTCTTCTTTCAATTTATTTCCCATTTGATTCCTGAAAGTTACAGTGTGAAAAAATGCATACCTAGCCTTGAAAAGGAGGAAGGGAGCAATGAAACATTAAATGGGGGGGGGGGGGGAGATGATTCAGAAAGTAGAACGCATAAGAAAGAAATTCAAAATAATCCTGACTTAAATTTAGCTATAAGATGGGTCAGAGAGAAATTCTGGCAGGCTTTTTAGATTCAGTTCTTCTACTTTGCAACAACAACAAAAAAGTGGGGGGGGCATTCTTACAATCTCTGCTGCTTCAGTTTCTTGACCTCGGTTCTCTTAAAGGACTGACAAGCTATTAGTTTACAGACAGAAACCTCAATGAATACTATTGCCAATTTCAGAATGTAGGAGGCAGCTTCTTTCCTCATCTGCCAGATAATTCAGTTCTTTTTAAAATTTAAAAGAGGAACAGTCATTGTATCCCCATAAAAGTGTCTTTTTTTTTCTCTCCTCTCTTCCATGTAATCAGATGATTTATGCCCTATTTTAACCAATATTTTATAGAGGGGAGTTCCAGGCACTGTTAGAACAATTTATCTAAACAATGCTAGGCCGGGAAGAGCTGGCTTTGAGATACTATTGTGATGTCTTTGTATTCACATCTCACACAGACAAGTATATTTGGATCTAAACTGGATCAATAATCTTAGGACTGTAAGTGTTTTTGCTGGGACTCAGATTTATTGAGTTGTTCTTCATTTAATTTTCAAAAGGGTGGTAATGTCAGATAACTGAACTATTATTTCTAGTATTTTTCCTGAATAACAGCTTGGGGAACAGATTTCCCAAGATGGACAGGCCTGACTCTAAAAACCTGGAATATTACATTTTTCCCTTTTCAAAAAGATAGACCTAGGACTTATCCACTGTGGCATCAACCCCCAGTGGTTGCCATTAAAGAAAGTATTCAAGTCTTAAAACAGTGTGTGATGTCAGTGATAAACTGGATGAAGAAGAATACAATTATAGTTAACACAGCTTTTTATATTTATATTTATTTGTATTCCACCTTTACTATTTTTACAAATAATTCAAGGCAGTGAACATATGCAACACACTTTCCGTCTCTTATTTTCCACACAACAACAACCCTGTGAGGTGAGCTGAGCTGAGAGAGAATGACTGGCCCGAAATCACCCAGCTGGCTTTCATGTCTAAGGCAGGATTTGAACTCCACCATAGCCTGTTGCCTTAACCACTAGCCCAAACTGGCTTTATTAACTAATATTAATTGACCATTAATTAATGAATTATTAATATATTAACGATTAATGTATTAACATTTAATACAACTGGCTGATAAAACAGCTTAAAAACTTGCTTTTAAACTATTTATGAAAATATATAAACTACTTCTAGTTCCAAGTTTGTTTTTCTTAAACTAATTTCTCCTTCACCTCCTCCTTTTTTATTTCTTTTCTTAAGGCTTCCATATCTGGGCTGTGAAAATCCTGATGAGCATTAGATAGGAGCAAACACTAGTTCATTGCTGCTGTCGAATAAATAATGAATTAATTTTTCAATTTTTTTCAATAATCAATCAATTTTCCTCCATTAAAAATTAATCAGCATATGCTATTCTGGCAATAACAACAGCACTGATATATAACCATAGAAGCAGCGGTGAAATCCCCTGCTCAGATAGTTAAAAAAAAAGGGATGTAATGACGTCCCGGTGGGTGGGCGGAGCATCCCACTGCCAGCGCTACCGGTTCGGTGAGCCAGATAGAACCGGGAGGATTTCACTGCTGCATAGAAGCATTTCAAAGAACTCATTATTTATTTTAATTTTAGACTTTTACCTAAGCTAGTCACACTTGCTGGTTGTCAAATTAGTTATATATTAGTTATATTTTTGTTTTCACCAATGCTTCTACCAATATCAAGGCAAAGAGTGAGAACATTATGAATTGCTTTATATATCATGCCAAGTCATGGTTATAATTTTGCCTTTTGGATAGCCACAGTCAGTAAGTCGACACAATGTAAAACCTGATTTATACATGGCAACGGCTTGTTTGTACATAGTAATACATCACATTATGACATAGCATATGAAATTCCAAATAACAGCAAGCCAGGATTAAAAACAAGCCAGGATTCCTAAACACGTTTTACATGTTCACCTATGATTTATAACCAGATTAGATATGGTTTCTTTCCTGGGGTTGGGCCATACCCCAAACAACTATTAAACTAAGCACATTAATGTTCCTGCATATGCAAATCCAGTTATTGCATTCGAAACTAGGCAGAGCCATTACAGTGGTTTCTTCTGGCAGTCTGATTCTCTCACTTGACTGACAGCAGGAAGATGAGGGATACACATAAAATTGTGGAATGCAAGGCAAGTAGGTCAAAAGGAAAAAAAAGTTCTTTTCTCTGCTTTATTGCAGTTAACTTCCTTCTCTTTGTGAAATGTTGACAGGGGTGCAATTTACGTGTCATCTGTTTTGACTAGACATCAGATGTAATGTTGATCACTGTGACAAGGATTAAATGTTTTCTCAAATAAAGTCAGCCAGCGCAATGCATTATTATCCAGGGGTATGACTAAAATAGCTTTAGGAGTTTGTCCTATATTCACTCTAAAACAAGCTCTCAGTACCGTTATGGGTTCCGGTTTTACACGCTGACTTTTCTTAAGCCACATCTGTGTTCGAAATGGTATCCTCCATGAGAATGCATCTTCTCTGCGTTTGGGTGGAGATGCACACAGAGCTACAGGGCTTAGTATAAACATAGAGAAAATTACTATGTGTTTACTTGCAAAGGAATCCTATTATAGTCTGAATACAGATAGTCCTTGACTTATGACCACATTGGAGCCCACAATTTCTCTTGCCAAGCGAGACAGTCATTAAGTGAGTTTTGCCCCATTTTACGACATCCTTCTTGCCACGCTTATTAAGTGAATCACTACAATTTAAGTTAGTAACTTAAAAGTTGGAAAGTGATTAAAGTTCACTGAAAGGACTAACTACTAAGTAAGCAACCATAGAAATATTTCTACAGCCAATACAATTAGAATAAATTAATACAGAAAATAATAGGCCTGCTAATTAAAAGTATCTTTCCCTGTACTTCATTCAGGAATAATAGCTAACTAGTGATGCGCATTATATTGCAATACTATATATTTACATAAAGATGTAAGTCCTATTGAACTAAACTCCTGAGATATGTGCATAGTATTACACGTTTCTTCTGGTAATATTATCATTCTTGTTGCATAAGAGATGGAGAACTATTTATATAGCAACATGATTATCATGTACAATGAGTTGTTCATGATCATTTGCAAATATGACTTAAACAAATTGAAAAACCTCATATGGGTTGATACTAACATGAGTTTCTTTACTTAGTTTACTTACAGTATATAGCCACCAATCTCAGCACATGATTCTAGGCATCTAACAACAATTTTAAACAAGAACATTCACACAAATAAATGAAATAACAAAAATTATGAATTCAATAGTATGCCAAGGATTGATTCAGAACTCAAAAATATACAAACCGTCATATATATCAAGCTCATTACACATTCTGGACTTAGGCTTAGATGAACAGCCAGGACTTTTAAGATTTTTACCGAAGGCCAACAGGATTGGGGCTATGTAAGTCATAGGTGGAATGTTCCTTATATATGGTGGGCACCATGACAGAGCTGGCTGACTTTTGGTTTCCGCTAGATAACACTGCTTCTTAAAAGGAGCCTAAATCTAGATCCTACTCCCATATCGTTCGTCCTCTTGGTTTTTAGTCTCTACTTAACTCCTATTAATTTCAATTGTATTTATTAAGGTGACCAATCATCCTCCTTTAGGGAGGACAGTCCATATTTTGTAAGTTCTGTCCTCTCTCGAAAAGTGTCCTCCTACCTGTCCTCCTTTGAAGACTAATCTGTAAATCTCCATATTCGATCAATGCCGAGCCAAACTGTTGCGTGTGATGTGATGTATTTGTATTTGACATGACGACTCATCAAGGCTCGGTACAATGCGGCGAGATGCGATTATGAGATGCATGCGCTCCGGACAGGAGAATTGTTTTGATAGAGTGCGCCACGTGCAAGAGTGTGCCGCGTGCAAGTGGCTTTGTTTACTTCTTACCAAAACACGACACGGCACACACACACGCATTAGACTCATTGTTGCAATGAATAAAATGTTTCTTTTATTTACATTTTTTCCTTCAATTTATTTGTGTCCTCCTTCTCATTGTAAAAAAGTTGGTCACCTTATATTTATTATTTTATCATTTTGTAAGCTCCCTGGAGCTGTTTCAACAGGAAATGGGAGGTATATAAATGTAATTTAAAATGGATAAAATGAAGCATGTCCACCCTGTGAAAAAACAATTCAGGCAGACTGTCCCATAAGTAGCCAGGTCCTATGTCATGAAGAGCTTTCTAGCTAATAACCAGCACCATAAATTGTATCTGGAAGCTCACCAAAAGCCAGTGTAGCTAATGGAACAGTAGTGTTATGGTCATACCATAGCATGTCCAAAATTGTCCAATATAGTATGTAATCATTTGTAAAATCAATATGTTTTAATTTTAAGGAAACATTTGCTCACACAAAGAAGCATAGCCTGCAAATTTGGTCAATACAAACATAATTGCACCGTATCATTTGAGTGAATATAATTTTGTGCTTCAGCACCTAGGCCTCCAGAATGTCAGTACATCAGAGTATTTTATACACATCCAGCAATTATTTTGTAGCTGTTCACATCATCAGAATTTTGACTGACAATGTACCATTCCAAACAGGGTCCTGTTTAGACATTAGTGTGAAATGTGCTAAACAGTCATCACATCTTTATAGAAGGGCTTGTCACAACATAAATCAAATGTTATATCTTCTTATTCTTGTTTAGTAAAGATGAATGACGCATCTGCAGTGAGGATATTATATCTTTTATGAATTAAAGATCTCTTGTAACTAGGAAACCATTGAATCTTCTTGCAAAAAAACCCAGGTTGTTTATCAGGAACTTCAGTTCTTCAGGTAATGCACCTGCATAGAGACACATTTTTAAATCTTGAAGAGTTAAGACCGATTTTTAGTCAAGAAGCACATGCTTCTAAGATGCTCCAATTTTTTTCCTTTCAGTTTCCTATTTCAAAATTCTTACAAAATAAAGATGTGCGGATTTTTATGAATGCACAGATGACCGCTGAGAAAAAGTTACAGTTTTAATTGGTCTCCATGCATCACAAATGGGCTATCTGCTGTGAATGGGCAAACACTCACCAACAACAAAGGGATAAATCAGATAAATGAAATCCAAAGGTGCTTTTTCCAAAGGCAATTGGATTTTCTTTGTTTTCTTTTCAAGACGTTTCACTTCTTGAAGACGTTATGAAGTGAACTGAAGAAGCTGAAGAAGCTGCTTGGATGAGAAGTGAAACGTTTTCAAAGAAAAATAAAGGAAGTCCAGTTTTGAAAAAAGCACCTTAGGGACAACTATGATCAGGATGACTGAGAATCTCCATAGATAGATAAATGAAGCATTATCTTGGTCTTTAACACTGAGATGGTAATGCTGAATTATTATGGATAATTGAGATTATATGGCTCCTCTCCAAACACATCTAGGATCTGAAAGCCCTGACAAAAAGGCTCTTGAGGAGGAGCTTGGTTGAGTAGAAGAATACCGTGATCTCCTTCTACTCTCATATTAGAAGTTTTACCAAGACATAGGAAGAGGTAAATATTTTAGTTACTAAATTTATAAATTTGTGAGGGGGCTGGTTTTTTTTTTTTTTTTTTGATCTAAATAATTTATTTTAAAAAGTTACTGAAATTGGCAAAACTGAGTCACACAAACCATCTCATAAGCCCAAGCTCTGTGAATGTCATGGGAGTGCAGCATTTTTCTCAAGAGGCATTGTAGCAGGATAAAAAAAACTAGGAAGAATAATTGCTTATGTCAGATAAAAATGTTCCAATTTTTTGTCAGGATTCAACTAAGGTCAACTTTTCCTATACAGTCTACAACAAGGACCGACCTTCCCAATGACTATACAGATTACATCTATTCAGCTGAATTTTGCCACATAATAAATATCATTTTACCTCAATGGATCCTTTCTTACACATATCTGCTGTTTCATAAAGCAATTAAATTTTATTTACCCTTTTTGTTTTATTTTAATGGATTTTAATTGTTTATTGGGATATTGGGAGTCCATGTGGTTAAATAGACCTAACATAAGCCCTAGAATGGCTTATAATAATATAATAGAATTTCTATAATAGAATTTTTCAGGCTGCTCGTAATATAAGCCCTACCCCAAAAATAAGCCCCTGTTAAGCTTGTCAGCCAGATGAAACTAAAATAATAGTAAAAAATATGACTACAAGACAAAAAGAAGTGCTAGAAAGATTAACAGGATTTGAAATAGTTAAAAAGGTTAAATATTTGGGAGTATGTATCACAGCTTTAAATGTGAAATTATATAAAAATAATTATGAATTGTTGTGGCAAAAGGTACAAAAAGAGATTGAAAGAAATAACTGGAATAAATTACAGTTGTCCCTGATGGGAAGAATTGCAGCGGTGAAAATGAATATCCTGCCAAAATTTTTATTCTTGTTTCAAATGATACCAATACTTAAGAAAGATGCTAACTTGAACGAATGGCAGAAAGGTATTAATAAATTTATTTGGGCAAGGAAAAGACCAAGAGTAAAGCTTAAGATAATGCAAGATGTACGTGAAAGAGGAGGTCTTAAAATGCCTAATTTGAGATTATATTATGATGCAGCTGTTTTATCAACAATTAGTGACTGGTTTAATCTAACGGAAGATAGAATGTTGAATATTGAGGGATATGATTTATTATATGGATGGCATGCGTATCTCTTGTATGATAAAAAGGCGGATAATGTTTTTAAGACTCACATATTAAGGAATGCTCTGTTGCGTGTCTGGAGAAAATATCAATATAAATTAAATCATAAGATACCTATATGGGCAATACCCAGACATGCGATAGAAAATATAAGTGTGGAACAGAAACAAGATAGGACTACATATAAGGAACTTCTTATAATGGAAGGGAATATATTGCAATTAAAGTCTTTAAATGTATTAAGAGAAGAAAAGATAGCCCAGACTTGGTTTCAGTTCGGACAGTTACATGCGAGATGGAAAAAGGATCAGAAAATTGGTATCAAATTGGTATCAAAAAGAGCCTTGGTAGTACAGTGGTCTAAAGCACCCTGTTATTAACACCAGCTGCCTGCAATTACTGCAGGTTCGAATCTCGCCAGGCTCAAGGTTGACTCAGCCTTCCATCCTTTCTAAGGTAGGTAAATTGAGGACCCAGTTGTGGGGGCAATAAGCTGACTTTGTATAAATATACAAAAGTATGAAGGCTATTGCTTAGCGCATTGTAAGCCGCCCTGAGTCTCCAGAGAAGGGCGACATATAAATCAAATAAAAAAAAGAAAAGAAAGAAAATTGGTATCATAAAAACTGATGAAAATTTGGTAAAACAAATTAGAGATCAAGGTCAATCGCATATAAAAAGGTTATATAATGCATTGATAGAAATAGATTCAGAAACTGAATTAGTTAAAGATTGTATGATAAAATGGGCACAGAATATCCAGGAACCAATAATGATGGAAACTTGGGAAAAAAATTGGGTTAGAAATGTGAAATTTACACAAGCACAAAACTTGAGAGAAAATTTTTATAAAATGCTTCATCTAGATCCTAAAAAACTAGCATGTATGTATCCGAACCAACAACTAAGTGTTGGAGATGTGATTGTGATGATGCAATTTATTATCATATATGGTGGGTGTGTAAAAAAGTTAAAGCTTTCTGGATAAAAATATGGTGGATTATTCAGAAGATTTTTAAGAAAAAGATAAGTTTCACTCCACAGTTATTTTTGCTGGGTATTATCTCAGACTGTACTGTTATTGAAACTAACTTGATGTTAAATTTAATAACCACAGCAAGACTGTTAGTGGCACAATATTGGAAGAAAGATTTACCTACTATAGAAGAATGGAAATTAAAAGTATCGAACTTAACAGAAATGGCGAAAATCTCAGCATATTGGAAAGACCAATCACAAGAAAGATATATTGTGGACTGGAGAAGATGGATTGATTATATTCAAAACAAATATGGGACTAAAAAGTTTCAAATAGTATATGAATGAATATTTGGATTTAAGAAGATATGTTATTACTTAGCTACGTAAATAGGGAGTTAGAGTGAAAAAGGGATGAAAAGAGTTTATAGATAGTTAGCATATGTTAGATGTTAAATGAAATACCCAGTATTTTGCTCTGGGAAGTTGGGGGGGGGAGAAGGGGGAGGGGAGGGAGGGGTAATGGGGAGGGAGGTGGGGCTCAAAACTTGGTTAAAATGTTTGTAAAAACTTTTCAATAAAAAAAAATAAAGATTGTCAGCCAGATGAACACATTTAGTACTGTATTTCCTTGAAAATAAGACCTAACCAGAAAATAAGCCCTAATGCATCTTTTGGAGCAAAAATAATATAAGACCCAGTTTTATTTTGGGAAAAATATGGTAGTTCTGGTTTATTGTAAGAACCCTGACATGAATGGAATGGAATATTCTTTATTGGCGAAGTGTGATTGGACACACAAGGAATTTGTCTCTGGTGCATAATCTCTCAGTGTACATATAAACAACAAAGTGATAAATCATAGATTATAAATCATAAATTACAATCATAAATCATAAAATACAAAAAACAAGTGATAAATCATAAGATACCAATACAAGGAGGTAGTAAGAAAGATGAGAAGATGAAAAGATAATAGAATATTTTTAAAAAATAGAATAGAATGGAAAATAGAAATAGAGCTTAAAATAAAGATTTCTAAATACATTGATAATTAGAAGCAGGATTAAGGCAAAACTACAACTGAAAAATGGATTATGTTCAAATTCCTTCAACCACGAACAGGCAATCCTCGACTTACAATCACAATTGAGCCTAAAATTTATGTTGCTAAGTGAGAAATTTGTTAAGTGAGTTTTGCTCCATTTTATAACTTTTCTGGCCATATTGGTAAACTGAATCACTGCAGTTGATAAGTTAGTAACATGGTTGTTAAATGAATCTGTCTTTCCCATTGACTTTGCTTCTCAGAAGGTTGCAGGACACTGCAACCGTCATAAATGTGAGTCAGTTGTCAAGCATCCGAATAGAAATCATGTGACCATGGGGATGCTGCAACGGTCATAAGTGTGAAAAATGGTCATAAATCACTTTTTTCAGTGCTGTTGTAACTTTGAACGGTCACTAAATTAACTGTTGTAAGTTGAGGACTACCTATATTGGTAGATAGCTTTGTTGCGGTTGTTTATGCAACAAAAGAAGTTAATTTGGTTAGGAAGAGCTAGACTGAAGGAAGAAGCTTTTTAACCATTTTTGTCTTGCTTTTATTTTCACTGAAATACTTCTCTGACCCGCCTCATTTTCCACTTCTAAGAGCAAAAGTAGAAGAAGAGAAATTTTATGGAAAAACAGCAACATAAAAAAAACGTCTTCCTACCACAAGGCAGCAGCAGGTTTTGTCTCCAAACCTTTATTTTATGAATGCAAACAAACAAAAACAAGTAAAGAAATTGGGGGAGAACAAAGAAAAAGGAAATTAAGATGACCTCACTTTCCATTGATTTATGACAAAACGAGTTCCCCTTGCCCAAACCCATATTAGAATCATTTCTAATATGAGAGATGACCTGGGCAATGATTGAATGACCCTACATTAAATTCAAGGGGATCATTAATCTCTCATGAACAAAGCCTTCCCAGATTACAACCAAATTAAGACCAGATTTCTGTAGCTAAGCGAGAAATTTCTTAAATGAGTTTTGCCCCGTTTTATGACCTTTCTTGCATGGTTGTTAAGTGAATCGCTGCTGCTGTTCACTTAGTAACACAATTTTTAAGTGAATCTGGTTTTCCCATTGACTTTGCTCATCAGACAGTCCCAAAAGGTGATCACATGACCCAGGGACACTGCAACTATCATAAATGTGAGTCAGTTGCCAAGCCTTGAAATTTTAATTATGTGACCAAGGGCATCCTGTAAGGCCTCTTCTCGATGCACGGGCACACAGAGCTGCCAAAAGGCAGGAGTGGCTCCTCAGGAAGTCTCCTCGAGAGTAAGGCTTGGGGCTAATTGGCCACTCCCCTAGCCTATTTAAGGAGGAACGCCAACTGAAGCAATTTGCAGGGAACAACTTAGTTCACATATCTTTGTGTCTTGTCTTGCTTATCAGCTTTCTGCAAATTGCTTCTGGGCATTCTGCCAACCATAGTAAGTTTTCAGTTATTATTCTTTGAATTCTTGGTGGCTGTTAATGCAATTAATTAACAGCCGTTGTTGTAAAAGACTGGTTTATTCAGTAAACTAAGATTTGAACAGGCTTTGTGTGTGCTGCGTTCTTTGGGGTCCGTAGCTGGGGCAGAACAGAGTTTGACAACCCTGAACTATCACATCTACTTTGATTCCAATTGCAACATCTCGGCTTTTGCATGTTGTCATTGGAGGCAAATAGAAAAACAAAGGAATGAAACATCATATGCAATAAATATTTTATTACATTAATCATAATAAGTTGTGCTGTAGTCTAACTGGTGAATAATCTTAAATCAACTTTAGAATGCAATTGTAATTTTAGGCTTAGCAGCATGAAGCTGCAAGGCAGTAATTAACCCAGTAAATCACATTCTGGAGTTTTCTATGGAACTTGACAGGACTCAGATGATATATTACTTATTAAGAAAGACGTATACAGTCCTTAGACTGTAAATACTTTTTTTTTTTTAAAAAAAAGATCGTATTGCCAAATGCAATAAATCACAGATGCCCTTTTCTAATTTATCTGTTATATCCACAGGAATATAAATATATAATGTGCAGTGAGCTATTGCTGCCAGCTTCTCACAGTGCACAGAATACCGTATGAACTTCCCAGGGAACTTCAATTCTCACCTCTTAGAGAAGATAAAAGCTACAAAACATTGCTATTATTGAATTTGTGTCCATCCATCCATCCCCCGTTCCCCCCCCCGTTTCCCCCCCCCCCGTTTATGCTATTTTATCAGATCAAATCACTGGCTTTTCAATGCATTGCCTTTCTCTTCAACACAATTATCTAAGATTATTTAAGGCTTAGAAAGTGCAGTAGGAACAGAAAAACATAACAAAGAGTGTTCTATTAAAGAATGTGGACCCTGATCCTCTAAAACAGGGGTCCCCAATCTGTGAACCGGCACCAGTCTGCAGCCTGCCAGCAACCGGACCACACAAACAAGCGAAACCCCATCAACGGGATGCAGGCAGCATGGAAAACCACAGGTCTTCCTAGGTCACAACAGTCCCTGCGATCTACAGAAAAGCCTTTCTCCATGGAACTGGTCCCTGGAGCCCAAAAGGTTGGGTGCCAATGCTCTAAAATAAACTATTGGAACTGAGATGGAATCTGAGAAAAATTTGAGAATAATTCCAGATGGGGAATGATTCCATTCCATTCATGTTGAATTGATAAGTTTCTCAAATGTTGGACAGAACGTTGGATCATAGAAGAATGTAGACCAGTGTTTCTCAACCTTGGCAACTTGAAGACATGTGGACTTCGACTCTCAGAATTCTGGGATTCTCAGAATTCTGGGAGTTGAAGTCCACATGTCTTAAAGTTGCCAGAGCTGAGAAACACTGCTGCAGATCAATCCAGTAAATTCTTCCTTTATTTATGCAAATCTATCTTGCTTTGCCTTCTAACACCTCAAGGCAGCTCACAATCAAAATCATAAAGTGCATGTATAGAAATAAACCATTGGGTTAATTTCTGACTCTTCAATTGAATGCTGCCACTATGGAGTGTAATCTGTGCAGAGGAAAAAGCATCTATTTGAAGAGCTCTCTAGCTGAAGTGCTAAGCTATTAGTTCTAGGACTGCTACAACAACAAAATCCTGCTGATATTTTTCATGTATTTCTTTGAACTGAAGAAAATAAATTAAAACCTTACTATATACCGTACTTTTCGGAGTATAAGACGCACTTCCCCCCCCAAAAGAGGGTGGAAATGTTGGTGCATCTTATACACTGAATATAGCCATTTTTGGCCTCCCGAAGCCCTGCCCCTCGCTTCCCGTTTTTTGCAAAAACAGGGCGCGCAGAAGCTTTGGGAGGCCTACAGAGTGCTCCTGGGGGCTGGGGAGGGCAAAAACTTTTTCTTGCTTACTTCTTCGAAATCTTGGTGTATCTTATACACAGGTGCATTTTATAGTCTGAAAAATACGGTAAGTAGTCTGGTTTGCCTATGATTTGCCATCTTTTGATACAAAGTGATGCACATTCATATTTTAGTTAATGAGCAAAATTGGGACTCTTAATGCATTTCCCCAAAGCTCGAATCAAATTAAGTGAGTTATACAGGACCAATCCCACAGAGAAAAAAAGGTTGGGAAACAGGATGATTATCTGCATTACAGAAGCAAAAGGAAATAGAAAGTTTGCACAGAAACCCAACTGAAGATTGGGGTTGGATGAGAAGCGAAGCAAAATGTTTTCACGGGAAAAAAACAAAGGAACTCCAGTTGCTTTTTGAAAAAGCACCTTTGTGGCAGCTATGATCTGGATGACTGAAAATCTCCAGAGACATTTGCAGAGAAACATGTCTAGCAACAATATCCTAAACTATGAGACAAGGGAAGGATTTAATTTACATATCTGAGAAACAATATCAATAAAGTGTTCTGTCTCTTTTTCTACTTTGTGAGGAACTTAAGGTAATTCACAAAACTTTAAAAGACAGCAGAACATATATTCATCCATGTATAACAGGGGTGTCAAACTCAATTTCATTGAGGGCCAGATCAGGGTTGTGTTTGACCTGGGGAGGCGGGCATGACCAGCTCTATGTGACTCATCAAGACTCTGTTTTCCCCCCGACAGCCTCCTGCAGCCCTCTGCCAGCAAAAACAGAGCTCGGGGAGGCCACGTGCGGCCCACCATGGCTCTGTTTTTGCTGGCATAGGCACCGGGGGCCAGTCCTTCGCTGTTTCCAGGGTGGGCTCGCAGGCCAGATCTAAGGACCCTGCGGGCCGCATCCAGGCCCCAAGCCTTGTGTTTGACACCCCTGATGTACAATATGGAAATCCCAGCACATATTTTCTTTCTCAATACATACTGTTGTTATTCAGGGTTTACTAACAGCAACATAAATAAGTACACAGTGGGAATGGAGGAGAAACAGGCGACAATATCTGATAGAACATAAAGCTAAGATTGAATGGATTTTTTATTGTTTTTCAAAGTGGGAATGTGAGAAATACTATTTATTGCAAAAAGAAAAAACACCCAACAATATGTAACCTGGAACACAACTGCAAAAAATGCTTCTATCTGTTCTGTAAAGAATTTCACTACTTTCATATCCAAAGTGTATCTCTTAATGTCAGTCATTATAATCTCACAAAACAGAGCAAGTACCCCTCTATTACCTTGCAAATAACTTTATTATTTTTAACTCTGTCTGTAACTTAGGAAATCATTGCTATTGATTAACTTGATCTGTACTATAGTCCATCCCTTGCCAAGGAGTCAAATTAGGAAATGTCATAGCAATAATGGTGGTTGTTTGGGATGTTAATTAATTATTAACAGTTCACTTTTAGAAATGTCCAGAAGCATTCAGAATTAATTTATGGAATAATTGGGACAATACTGTACGTTTTAGAAGCATGAGAAGCTTGAATCTTCCACTGTATCAAAGGTTCATCTTCAAGATTTGCTTATTGTCTTGTGAATCTTTTTTTAAGGGATGTCACCTCCATCTCATCCCCAATTCATTGCTGAGATAGCCTGCAGCAGGTGTTCAGAGTTCTAAATTATATTTTGCCTCTTCTCTTAA
Organism: Pantherophis guttatus; assembly: GCF_059756535.1. NCBI lineage: Eukaryota > Metazoa > Chordata > Lepidosauria > Squamata > Colubridae > Pantherophis > Pantherophis guttatus. Next base: position 87,374,638 of record NC_142064.1, on the reverse strand, counting down.
TGCATGTTTTACGGTATGAACACGCTACTAAATCTCAATGACCCATCCAAGGATGATGCTGTCAGGGACAGTGAACTGCCCAGGTGCTACTGATCACCTAAGTCTGTTAGGGGCACATTCTTTCTCCCATCTTTTTGCTGGACAATGTGACACTGTTGCCATTTTGACTTGGCTGCCCAAGAGAATATGCATCTGGCTTCCAAGCCCTCTCCTGATCTTGTTTTGTTTTCTAATGGGAATATTGATTTTCTGGGCAATTGCATACATTGCAACAGAAGTCAATATGCTGATTAAGCCCCTACTACCTGTTTTACAGAACTACTGTGTTAAATTCCTATATTTGAAACACGGGTCTATTGATCTCCGAGAACATCATCGCATCTCAGAATTGAGTTGACCACTGGTTCTTCCAATAGGTGCATAGCAATCTTTTGATTGATTTGATGGCTACAAATTTTATTGCTCTGGATGGGGAAGAATAATGCAACATTTCATATATTCTGCAGAGTACTTCCTCACCCTGCAGCAGGTCATATAGATGTTGCTTTATCACAAAATGACTCTGGGATCAATTTTTCTTTTCCTTTTGAAAAGCTACAGTTATGTTTTAGCATTGATCTGTCAACAAGCATGATTTTTAGGAAAATGGATATATTTCTAGCTATTCTTACAGGACTTCAGTATTCAGCCTTGGAAGGTGGAGGAAATCTGCAAGCACTGAATGAAGAGTAAGAGATAGCAAAGAGAGAGAAAGAACTTTGTTGGAGCATGTTACACAATACAACAACATGATGTGTTTGCTCTCTAAGCTACTCCATGATTTGGCTTCTTGGAAATATACTTTTCAGTCTGATGCAACCTGCAAGAAATAGGAACTGTTGGCTGCCAAATATTCTGTAACACAGAGAAGGAGAACAGGCTATAATATATTTCAGGTTTTATTGTACTGCAACTTGTAACACTATACAGGGAGCCTAATCTTTTCTGTCAGCCTAGAGTGCATTTCAAATAAAGGTTTAATTTGATTTTTTTTCTCATTATTTCTTGTTATTTGCCTGAACACTAATTTTCTCTTTATTACCAAAAAGAAAAAAAAATCAATCTCTCTTCTCCATTCCAAACAGTATAATCATATTAAATTTGGCTCACCAGAAGAGCTAGGCTGAATGACTGCCAGTTCTTTAAACTTGTTATTACATACACAAGAGAGACTCAGTGCAAACGTGATTCATTCAAAACAGTTTAATTGTTCATTTGAACACATCTCTTTGGGTATGACATTGGGGATCTCTCCAAAACCTGGTTTAGCAAAGAACTAAGGATTTTCATTTTTTTTAAAGAGAGTTTCCAGACAATCTTATATAAAGTAAAATAATTCTTACATGTTAGATCAACCTGCATAATTACATCCAGAATAATTTAGATTAGTTAGTTAGTTAGTTAGTTAGTTAGTTAGTTAGTTAGTTATTAAATTTATTTATTAAATTTGTTTGCTGCCTATCTTGTCACAGACAATTTTGGGCAGCTTACAACATTAAATATTATATTTAGGGGAGGGACTTCTGTGCTACTTAATTTAAGATTTATAGCCTGTCCTGTTCCCAAGTGCTCCAGATCAATAATCCACTTTTTATTTCAAATAAATAAATAAATTACTGATACCCAAAAGAATGAAGCAACCCTTCATAATACATATGATTTATAAATGGACCTGTTTTAACAGCGTATATGTGAGGAATCTGTGAGTCTCAAGATATGGCCACCTCAAAGCAGCTCTAGTCAGATAACCAATTGTGAGAAATGTCAGGAAGAGCAATTCAGTAATACCTGAATTATAAATCTAAATACAGGTAATCCTCATTTTGCAACTACCTCAGACAGCCATTGCAACCATGATGAAAAGGTGACTTTACAACCGATCTCACATTTATGAATATTACAGGTCTGTAAACCTGAAGTAAGATTGGAAGCACCGTTGCGGTTTCACTTAGTGACCCCATCACTTAATGACTGAGTTGCTGGTCCTGACTGTGATTACTAAATGAGGACCACTTGTACTATGGCTGATGCAAATAGATGATTTGTATGCAGTAGAAAACAAAGCTCTTGCACCTTTATTCATGTATAGAATAAAAAAATGTCAGTAGATGTAACTTTTATTCTTGTGCAATCACACCTACAAATATTCCAAATATGACAAAACGAGTACATACAAACAGGATAAAATCTGATGGCAGAAGACCCTCTCAGAGTAACACAGCATGCTTTGCTAAAGATATATTGAAATATTGCATTTTGCCATTGAAAGAATTCCTTCAAAACAACCCATTTAAGTAATACACATTTTCATCTCTAAATTTCAATTGAGTTTAAAGTTATCTGAGAATTGGTAGAACTTAGAATTACCTAAGTCTCTGGCTAATTCACCAGTTATGTTTATTATATGGGATATTTTTAAAAAACCAGACCTATGTACAAAGAGTAAAATTGTGTATAATAATTGTTTTTGCAGACATAGCTTTCTTCATAAATTAACGTAATACATCTAAGAGACAAGCCTTTTGAAAGATACCAATTTTTGTTCTATTCACTGCCTCTGGTTAATAAAAAACATAAAGCTCAAAGACTAGAAGCGTATTTATTTCCTTGACATTTATAAAAAAAACCACTAGGAACAAATTTTAAATATATATTGAAGTTTAATAGATATTTTATGTGTATTTTTATGTCTACTGAGATAATTAAAGTTATAAAACCGATAGTGAATTTTTATTTCCAGCATTAAAAGGTTTCTAATGGATGTTGGCTACCTGAACTTTTATTTTAGACAAATTTTCTTGTTCCACTGAAGGATTCCAAATGCTACATAAAAAGTAAACATTCAATGTTTTCAATGGATCACATTTTCTTCAACAGTTTCTCAATGTTTGAGTTGGAGGTATCCAAAGCAAAAACTTTAAGTGAAGATTCTGTTTTATAAATAATTAAAATGGTTATTGTCCACAGGGATTTTACATTTTGCAACTAATGGTTTCTATGTGACAAGGGCCCCACTTATAAGATTCAGTTTTTAAATATACCAATTTAAAATAAATATTAAACTTTAAAAAATTCAAATGAATCAGATTGCAATGCTAAAATAAAAACCTCCACCAGTTTCTACTCCCTGACCCTCAGAATAAAATCAAAACAATAAGAATCTAGGAAAAAGAGATTCATTACAGATTATCACAAAGCATTAATAGTATCCTACTATTGATACTACATCTTGTTCTGACAGATAACTTTGCCCAATGGCTTCATGAAGATATGAAAAAGAAGAAGGAAGAAACTGGAGTCCTAAGGCAAAGCAAAGGTCTTCAGACCAGGTCACTCGCCCCCAACACTAACTAGAACAATGGAGAACAGTGTAAAGCTGCCAATCCTTGACAGACTAAACCAGAAGGATATTGTACTCAACAGTATTAAAGCCAAGAGTGGTCAAGAAAAGTTAGGGTGGATGTATCACCTCATCCCAACCCCACTAGAGGTCATCAGTATGTGACCAAAGCTGTATCAATACTATATTCTGGTCTGAAATCTGATTGGAAGGATTCGAATAATCTGTTTGTTTAGGACATGGAGGCCAATCACCTTCTCTATAACGTTCCAGAATAGTGTAATGACTCCCCAGGATGCTTCCCCAGTTATCTCTCCAGATGTTGGAGGAAGATGAACCAGTTCCAGGCACGTCTGGAGGAGAGTTGGTCAATGGATCCAAGGTGTATGAGAGGGATTTGGTTCAAACGCAATTGCAGCAGGACAGCCCTGAGGCTTCAGGTGAGGAAAACACACAGCTGCAGCCAGTCGGTGATGAGGAAGAGGAACTGCCTTCTGCACCTGATCCAAGAACACGTAGGGCAGAGAAAAGGCAGGAGCAGAGAAGGTCAGCCAGATTATTTGTGAGGACAAAGCCTTGCCCTTCTTGATGAGCTGCACCAGAAGCTGGCTCTTTAGCACAGCAGACAGACGGAGGCGATGCTGGGAACAACATGTTCGTTTTCTAGCTGTGTATTTTCGGGTTGTTGTAATTCTTGTCTTGCTTTGGATTGATACAATTCCTTGAATTTTGCCTGGTGGGTTTATTTTGATTGGGAAACTTTCAAGTGCTCTGTGGACTAGCATTGGTCTGCTTGTGGCTGGACTTAATTGGGACAGTTCTGGGTTTGTGGTGAAGGGAGTTGTGGGGGAATAGCAATAAATCCACTAAACCATAGGTGGGTGGGTGTGTATATGTGTGTGTGAGAGAGAGGGAGGGAGAGGGAGAGAGAGGGAGGGAGGGAGGGAGGGAGGGAGGGAGAGAGAGAAATAGGGGCAGGGACTGAATGAGGAAGGAGTGGAGGACTGGTTCTTTCAGAACAGTGGAACTACCCCTCTTTTAGCTATATTTGCTATAACTTGGAGAAGCATCCTTATCCAATGCAATTACAGCAGTCTTTCTGGAATGCATGTAAAACTCCCGCCATTTAATTTGCTATCTTTGCTGGGTCTTTCCAGAGAGTTCCGTGTCGCTTTCCACTTGTAACTTCTTTTCCCACTGCTTCTTTCATAGGTTTTGCTTTCAGCAGTTCTTATACAGAAGTGCAGAATAATTGAGGAATGGCCTTCTCTGAGGGCACTGAATGTGCTCTTTTTGTCATATTTATGATACCACACTACTTCTTTTCCTCGTAAACATCCCCCAAAAGATAGAGGGAGAATCAGAATGATTTCACATGTATAGCTACTTTATCCATTCATGCATATACAGTATATTCATCTGCTCATTTAACCTTCTCACTTCTCCCACTCCCTGCCCCCTGCCACCATTTCATTATCATTCTATCATTTGTTTGGCTTTCAATCACCATTTATTTTTTGTCCTATCAGAAGAGGCTTGCCACCTCTTGAATAGTAAACGCCAGTTTGACCTAATGGTTAAAGCACCAGGTAAGAAAGCAGGAGACTGTGAGTTCAAGTCCTGCCTTAGTCGTGAAAGCCAACTTTGGGCTAGTTACTCTTGTCTCCACCCAACCCATGTCACAGGGTTGTGGTTGTGGGGAAAATAGAAGAGAAAGGAGTATATTTACTGCCTTGAATTATTCATTAAAAAAATAAAATAAAGGTGGGATAAAAATAAATAAAATGTTCATGTGATATTTTTTCTAACTTAAAGACCCCTGAATTAGTTATTAGAGTAGGAATTTGTTATCTACTCTAAACTTCAAAGAAAGTTAAATTTGTGCAAAGTATTTTGCTCAGGCCAAGCTGCTCTAGAACAGGCAATGCAAGGTTTAAAAAGTAAGGGAGCAGGGCAGGCTAATCACATCTAAATCAACCCTACCCCTCCAAAAAAACCTAAAAGGCCTCCACCGAAATTATATTTTAACTTGGATAACTTGTATATTTTGGATGATGCAAATGCAGAAATGGCTGCTGTTATCTTGAACAGAAATGCCACTGTTTCTTATTTATTTATTTATTACATGTATTTATATGCCGCCATTCTCCCAAAGGACTCAGGGCGGCGAACACAAGTTAAGAAACAAGTACAATAAAATCATAATTTAATCCAAATAATCAATTAGTAATAAATAATAAAGTGAGATAGACAATGATCCATTGAATATTTTCCTTGCTCGTTTTGCATCTCCTGAGTGGTGATCAGCAACTCTTGCTGTTCTCCTTTTGTGTGGTTCTTATCAATGGATCAAACATGAGCTACCCAGAATTTGAATTACAGGACCACTTCAGGCAGAAGACTGCCCTGTGGAAGGTAGAGTACATTAAGTAGTATGTCGATCTGCTTACCCTTCTCTGCTGGGGGAAAACTTCTCATCAACATTCTTGTTTTTAACTTCCAAGAAAGCCCACCAAGAAAGAAGAAATGTATTATGCTACAAGGTGAGATTTAGTATAATTCATTGACAGAATTTTATGACAAAAGTGATAAAGTGGTGGGTTCCAAAAAAATTTACTACCGGTTCTGTGGATGCGGCTTGGTGGGTGTGGCATGGCTTGGTGGGTGTGGCAGGGGAAGGATATTGTAAAATCTCCATTCCCTCCCCACTCCAGGGTAAGATTACTACAAAATCCCCATTTCCTCCCAATCAGCTGGGACTCGGGAGGCAGAGAATAGATGGGCGTCGGGCCAGTCAGAGATGGTATTTACTGGTTCTCTGAACTACTCAAAATTTCTGCTACCGGTTCTCCCGAACTGGTCAGAACCTGCTGAAACCCACCTCTGTATTGCAGGCTAATTCTGCCCACTGCCAGGAGTTCAATCCTAACCAGCTCAAAGTTGACTCAGCCTTCCATCCTTCCAAGGTCGGTAAAATGAGGATCTTGAGATTATTGGGGCCAATATGCTGACTCTGTGAACAGCTTAGAGAGGGCTGTAAAGCACTACGAAGTAGTCTACAAGTCTAAGTGCTATTGCTATGTGACTATTTATCTTGTCTCCAAATCACACTGATACTTGGTAAATTATTATTTCCTTATAATCTCAAGTTTTCAATAGGAATGGTATTCCTACTACTACCATCACCACCAGTAACCAATTCACGTTTGTACACATTGAATAAAAAAAATTAACTTCTGGAAAGAATATCATGATTTTTAAAAAAACGCATCAAGCAAATAATCATTAGAAACATTTGAAATGTTGATACCTGCTATTGTCTGTGCCACCGGCTCAGTGACTGTGCTGGGAGCAGTGCTTGGCTGCTGCTGGCTAGAGCTAACCTCCGGCTCCGTGCTAACAGAAGGAGACAATGCTACATCATTGGAAACTTGATTTGGGCCAGGCTGGAGGAGATCTTCAGAGGCTGATAGTTCTTCTTGCCCAGGGAGCTGCAAGGCTGATAAAGGAATGCTGATAGGTTTGCCAGAATTAGAGGTGCTGGCAGGCACCTGGAGGGCCACCTGAGGATTTACGGTTGGGATGTTACCAGGCCTTCTGCTTGAGGAAGGCAGATTGAGTTTGGGAGGTTTCTGGGTCACTGGCCTTGATGTAACTTGTGAAGAAGCTGAAACGTTCTGTAAATCAAAGTCAGCACTGAGGGAAGGAGATGAGTGAGAAGTTAGCTTAGATGCCACAGGATAGGAGGTTCCACCTTTAGGTTTTGACATGTGCGTCAAGGACAATGCAGGGCCATCAATGCCACCAGTGATTTCGGCATTCGCCACGATGTAATAATCCTCGGGGAGTTCTTGCTTTATTTTTTTGGCTAAAACATCATTGCTGCTTCCATCAATGACCTGAGACTGAGAGTCCAAATGTAGTGAAGAAGATGGGCCAGGCCTTTTAAGGGAATTTATCTGAGATCTTTGACGATGAGGTTCAAAATCGCTATCTTCGTCGGTCACCGAGGACTCACAGACCATGTCAAAAAGATTAGATTCATCTTCGTATTCCTCCACTGTTTCGTCCAGTTCAGAAGGCTCACTGCAGTAGGAGAAATCGCAGGAATCTCTGGTTCTGTTACAGTCCAACTTTGCTTTTCCTGACCTCCCTGGATAGCGTTCCACTGGGCTGGCTTGGGGGTCTGAAGGCATGCCGATTATGCTGGGGCTATCGGAGTTGAAACTTCTATTATCCTGGAAACAAACTCTTTCCTGTGAGCCAGCCCTACAAGTAGCTGTCAGTGGCCAGTGATAGGCATGGCCTGCACTACAGCCCCACATAGCTGTCAGGTTGCCATGGGAACCCTCTGAAAGTAGGTGTTTTAAATTTGGAATGAGGCTGCAAATAGTACCATGACTGTGGGCCCAACTGACAAGCTTGGAAAGGTTTTCGGAAGATGTATGGAGGCAGTCTTCCATGGTGCATCACTCAATAACTTTGTTCCTTGAAAAGAAAAAAGGGGGAAAAAATGCATTAGAACCAAAGTCTGTACTTGAACTAGAATACATATTCCACAAAATACGGGTAGTCCTTGACTTAAAACAGTTCATTGTAAGTTCGAAGTTACAATGGAACTGAAAAAGTGAATTATGACCATTTTTCACACTTACGATCATTGCAACCTCCCCATGGTCACGTGATCATAATTCAGGCGCTTGGCAACTGAATCGGTTGTAGTGTCCCGGGGTCATGCGATCACCTTTTGTCATCTTCTGACAAGCAAAGTCAATGGGAAAGCCAGATTCACTTAACAACCGTGTTACTACCTTAACAACTGTAGTGATTCAGTTAACAACTGTGGCAAGAAAGGTCGTAAAATGGGGCAAAACTCACTTAACAAATGTTTCACTTAGCAAAAGAAATTTTGGCCTCAATTGTGGTCGTAAGTCAAGGACTACCTTTATGAATAATTTAATCAATGGAAGATATTTCCCTACATTCCCTGCATAACACAAGCAGACTAAATGATAAATAAATAACCAATCATTTCAACCTAGTTCACAGAGGTTATAGAAGATCAGTTTTAGACTATAGAACATTTTGAAGTAACAAATATATAATCTTCTTAATTTTTGTCACATAAGAATGCTATCATTGGAGTGGTGCAGTGGCCTAGAGGTGGAGCTCTCGCCTCACAATCTGGAGGCTGTGAGTTCGATCCTAGGTAGTAGCAGATATTTCTCTCTCTGGGCACAATGAGAAAATATCTGCAGTGAACTCTGTATTGGCGACAGGAAGGGCATCTGGCCAGTAAACACTCAGCTCCATTCAGTTGCTCCAACTCCACCCCATGCAAGGGATTACAGGGTCATTAAAAAACCAAAAAAAAAAAAAAAAAGAAGAAGAAGAATGCTATCATTAGTTCTTTTGAAAGGGGGGAACTATTCTATGTCTAGGAACTTAGCTTTTTTGTTGTTTTTGCATAACTGAAAAGAACAGAATGAATGAAGAATCAAAATAATAATCACTTATATTAATTAATTAATTAATTAATTAATTAATTATATTTCTATACCGCCTTTCTCCCGTAGGACTCAAGGCGGTGTACAGTCAAGAAAAACATAGACACACAAACACCACAAAATTGCTAATTAAAATTGCCACTTAGTTTGGTCAATTAAATAAAACCCAGAATTAGATAACATTTAAAAAATCATTCGCATGCTTGTATGTTTAGCCCTGCCTGTTGGAACATCAGGGTCTTGAGGGCACGGCAGAAAGCACGGAGATCAGGGATATTCCGTATCTCCGGGGGCAGTTCATTCCAAAGGGTTGGAGCCCCCACAGAGAAGGCCCTCCCCCTGGGAGTCGCCAGTCGACATAATTTGGCTGACGGTACCCTGAGTAGTCCCTCCCTGTGAGAACGAACTGGTCGGTGGGAGGCTATTGGTGGCAAAAGACGGTCTCGTAGGTACCCAGGTCCTAAGCCATGGAGCGCTTTAAAACTAACACCTTGAATCGCACCCGGAAGACCACCGGGAGCCAGTGCAGCTCGCGTAGGAGAGGTGTTACATGGGCGTAACGAGCTGCGCCCATAATCACCCGCGCGGCTACGTTCTGGACCAGGACGTATATGGAGGGAGAGTGTAGAAAAAGCATCCTAATATCTGCCAGACTAATCCTTTTTCATGCCATAACTGAGATGGAGATCTGATTGATGGAGGCAAGGTTTTGTTATAGCTGCACCTCAATTGTTGGGCACTCTCTGCCTTAGGACAGTAAGCCAAAGGTTTCTCTGATAGTTTTAAGAATTTCTTAGAGCTTATCTGCACTGTAACTGACTAGAAGGACTGACTGGAGGAAAGAAATGAATTTCACACGAAGTCACATTCTCATCCCAGATGTTCTAACAGCAAAAAGGTTAAACCTCTTGTGTCAGCGTTCCAGAAAAAAACCCAACTCCAAGTAAAGACTCAGAAGCAAGCATTTTCCAAAGTTCTCTTTACTAGAATAGGAAAACTGGCACATCTGGGGAAACCCGAATCTGAAAAGCCTGGGTTTTCCTTCAGTAAGTCAAAGCTCCCAAAACCATCCCCTTTTCCACCCAGTCGGTCACATGCCCCAATCAACATCCGATCCAGCCCCCTGACCACTCCTTCTCCAGATGCTGGATCGCCCTGACCTTGACCGACAGGAAGAATGCTATTATGTCTACTAACCCCCTCTCCTAAATCCCCCCTCCTACTTTCCCACACATGAGAAGGTGGCAGCATTGGAGCTTCCAGCCTAATATGGCTTCCAAAGCTGACATCTTGCTTTAAAAACCAAAAGGTTACTAGTTCAAAACCTACCAGAATTTTTTTTAATGATTCTGGTTATTATTTTTCTTTCTAGAGTTCCAAATGTTCTCTGGGCTTTAAAAAAAAAAAAAAAAAGACCATTAGCGCACACTTTTCCCAGTCAGGTCCCAAATAAACCCAGTAACATAAGGGCTATTTGTTTGCTAGGAATGAATCCCTACCATGTCAGGTGACCAGAAAAATACGTTAATATTAAACAAATTAGTTGCCCATCTATCAAACAAGCTCTGGTGAGTAAAGAAGAGAAGAAGAAACACCTAATTCACCAACAACTAAAAGAAAACTTATAACCAAATCAGAATAGCAACCAGTCAACCTCATCCACACCCATATCAGAGCCCCATTAACATACTGGCCCCAAAGCATAGAGGAATAACCAGATCTTCATGGCCTTCTGGAAAGCCAAAAAGAGCTGTCTCTATCTCAGGGAAAGGCTCTTCCAGAAGGCAAATGTCATGACAGATAAGGCATTTTTCTTAGGGCCAATAGAGCCAAGGGCAAACTCACTCCATCTAATCTGGTGTGACATTCAGAAACCATTGGTGAAAAGTCACCCACCCCACAAGTAACCAATCCCATGGTTTGTAGGGCTTTAAAAATGAGAATCGGTACTTTGAATTTCACTTATAATCTACCAAGAGCCAGTTCAATTCACATAACAGTGATCTCATGTGGGCATACAGTAAAGCAAGGGTGGGGAACTATGGTCCTTTATGAATGGTAGACTTCAACTCCAGAATTCTTGACTCAGCCATACTGGCTCAAGAATTCTGGGAGCTGAAGTCCACCAGTCATAAAGGGGTATAACAGTGGTGAAATTCAATTTTTTTACTACTGCTTCTGTGGACGTGGCTTGGTAGGTGTGGCTTGGTGGATGTGGCTTGGTGGATGTGGTAAGGGAAGGATACTGCAAAATCCCCATTCCCTCCCCACTCCTGGGGGAAGGATATTGCAAAATCTCCATTCCCACCCCACTCTGGAGCTGGCCAGCCTGGCACTTGCCGGTTCTCCAAACTACTCAAAATTTCCTCTACCAGTTCTCCAGAACCTATCAGAACTTGCTGAATTTCACTCCTGGGGTATAGTTTCCCACCTCTGGACTAAAGCGTCTAATAATGCACATGCTATTATTTTCTGGATCAAATAAAGCTTCTAAATGCTCTGCTAAGTAGGCACATTACACATTAGCAATAGTTCGGTCAGGAGGTGAGGCATGAGTAGTTGTAAGCAGGGTGGATTTGATTTAAATCAAACTGATTTAAATCACGATTTAAATCACTAGTCAGTAAGGCTTGATTTAAATCATAGTTTTCTACATAAAGACTAATTCTTGCTGGTATAACTTTAATATGCAAGTAGATGAAGATTTTTAGTATAACAACTTTTCATATTAGTTTTTTTTTATAGAAACTTTATTAAGATTTTTTACAAACAGAAAAAAAGAAAAACATACAAACAAAAACATAAAAAACATAAATGTAATGACATTTTCAGTTAATATCGGATGTGCAGTGTTTTAACTATTTACATAAATAATACTTGGTGATATTTCAAATCACTTTTAACCATTATTTAACACACCTTTAAGTCTTTCTTTCATTTTATCATGCATCCACTTGTACCCTTTCCCACACAATATAGTAAACTGACTTCTTGTCATCGTTTTCATATTAGTTTTTTTATCCCCAGTTTAATAGGTTAATCATTCATATTTGGACAACTTTTCTGTTGTACTTAGGAAGGAGAAAAATAATCATTACCTTAATAATAACAATTTAAATAGATTTATTCAACTGAAACAATAACATTACAGCATATGTTATTTGCTTAAACAAACATCCATGTTTGTTAACTAATTTGGTTAAACAAAATATATATATTTTAAGAAACTTAGACTGTCAGCCCAGCCTACACATGAAAAACTTAAATACTGTCCTCTGTAGCTCACTCATCATCTTCATCTTCTTCTTTGTTCATAATCTGGAAAAGAAAAACAAGCTTTCCTGCTTTATCGGGTCCCAAACAATTTCTCAATTTAGAATGAATGAGTCCAAAGGAAAATAATATTCTTTCAACGCCTGCAGAAGAAGCTACTGCTGTTAAAAGTGAAATCATTACTTGAACAGTCTCTAAATCCAAGTGCTTAAGTGACTTCCACCAGTTCACTGGTGTGACTTTCTTTAAAATATCTTCAGCAAACATATATTTCTTGAATGGTTCCACCTTAGCTTTGAAGTTTATTATAGTTGGCATTACAGATGGATGATTGCTGGATACCCATGCCATAGCTAACTCCTCTTCCTCAGCACTTAAGTTTTGACCCTGATACTGGATATTGACAATATTTGCCAAAAAATGAGCTGGAGACAGTACTTGTCCCATTCATTTTTTTAATGCTTGTAATTTAATTCTGTCCATGTGTAGTTCTGTTTTTAAGTGTTTACTCAGTTCCTTCCAAATTTCAACAGCATCAGCAATAAAACAGCTATTTTTCTATATTTTGTTTAAAGCTTCAGAGATGGGTTTCAGGATGCTCAGCATATATTCAACATTTCTCTTAAGCCCAATGTTGAGGATTTTGGCCGTGACAGTGCCATCTATTTTATCTCAATTTTCTTCACAAACTGTCATCAGAATAGGCCAGTTCTTGATATACTGCTCAAAACAGTCCACCACAGAGTTCCATCTAACATCTTGTGGGAGCGTTAGCTTGGTTCCACCCATCCTTTTCAGAGGATTCTGCTGCAGCAAAATGATTGTTACGGAAGTATTTAGCAATTTCAACAACATTAGTCTTTATTTCTGGAACACTTAAGTCTTTGGCTAAGAGGTGCAGCAAATGAGCACTGCAACCATATGTTATTAGCTTTGTATTCCCTTCCTGCTCTTCTAAATTTCTTCTCATCTTGGATACATTTGCAGCATTGTCTGTGACCAAACTGCGTACTAGACATTTGAATTTTTGTTCACATGTTATTATAGCTTTTACTGCCACTCCTTGTAAGTATTCTGCTGTGTGTGCATTTCCTGACGTATCAATTGTTTGTGCAAGGAAGACTTTCCCTTCTTCTGTTGTTATACAAGCACATATAATAGGATCATTGTGGACATTACTCCACCCATCAATACTTAGGTTAACAATTCTACCCCCCAGAGCTGTTGCACATTGCTCCATTTCTCTGTCATACACTTTATCCAGCAGTTTCCCTGCAACATCTGCTCTGCTGGGTGGACTGTATCCTGGTCTCAGTGACTGAACCATATTAATGAAATGTGGGTTCTCAGTCAGACGGAAAGAAGAGTTCGTTGCATAAACAAACTGGGCAATTTTTTCATCAATTAACTCTTTTTCTAATCTGCTAATTTTTATCACAAATTTATCTATGGTGGTTCCAGGAGGGAAGGGTTTTTTCTTTCTTTTGAGTGATAGTGATATGTGGCTGTGGGTGTCTGATGATGATGATGCTAATGAAGCACTATCCTGGATGGATAACTCTGAAACTGTAGAACAGGAGGATGGTGATCTTGAAGGTGGATAGTTTCCAGAATCCATGAATTCCCCTAAACAAAAAAGTCAATGCTGTTATTTTATTGTTTATACAATTTCTGCTTATTGTACACAGCACTGCCCCAAAAGGAGTATTTGCTTTTCTTCATAACTGTACCAAATGACAGTAACATGCAGTAATAATAAGAAATATAATTTTGCTCAAACATGACAGTTCAAGGCAGTCTTTAGAAATATGATTCAATAAAAATGTTTACCAACCTGAAGAACCTGCCTGTTCAAATGTGTTTCTTTGGTCATCTTCATCACAGCACTTCTCATGATGTTGCCTCATTTGGGCCACAAGGCCTTGCATTTCTTTGTTGCAGTGTTTGCAGTTTGCACGCATTCCTGCCTTACCGATAGGTAAAGGAACTTCATTAAAATATTGCCAAACTGGGTCTCTTTTACGGCCTGCTGCCATTATAGGTTTTTTCCTCCAAGGAAAGAATGTGATAAACTCAGGTCATACACACAAAAAGATCCAAAGACTTGTCTGTCTGTGGCTGTGCAGTATTGTGCTCAGAAAGTTTCACTTTCATTTTGTACTGCTTGTCTGCTTGCCCCTTCCTCCTCACACTTAGTTTCACTTTCTTCTTGTGCAGATCTATTCCACTCCAAACAATCAGAAAAATATTGTTTCTATTCTATTCACTGAACTTCTTGAAACTTAGCACTGAAGGGGTTGATTCTGTATTCATAGGTTTGTAGAACAATAGGATTAAGGTCTTTTTCTCAACTCTCTTCATGTTATAACATTTTTGCTGTGAAGAAGAGGCATGTGATGTCTGCTGAGTCAAATTCAGTTTTGAGAACTGCAAAAGTAAACCAAGCATCTGTGATAATATCTTGTAGGCAGAGAAACTGCCCAATAATCTTACAAAAACCTCTGGAAGAGCATGACATTGTGAATGGATTAATGGAATTTATTTACCAAAAAAACAAACAAAAAACAACAACATATACAGCCTTATTCTACATAATTAAAAAACTAATCTTTATTTCGTGATGGAATAACCTTTGGATAGTAATATATTTTCCTCAAAAAGCATTTTATTTAAAAAAATCCGATTTAAATAAAAAAAATCCGATTTAAATAAAAAAATCTGATTTTTTTAATTTTTTTTAAAAAAATCATTGATTTTTATCCACCCTGGTTGTAAGCAGTTTCTCCTGATAATGGAATGAATGCAACTATTGTACAAGATTTAGTTGTGAAAAGGTCTTCATGGCTACAGCTTCCACTTGCTTCTTGAGCAGTAGCCATGAGTACAGAAGGACTTCAAGTCTGCACAATAATAATGCCTGGGAGAGAGTTGCTTCATCCAGACTTAATAATGTAAAATCACTAGATTCAGGGGATGTGAGAGATGTAGCTATAGAAGGGAAATTGGGGTGGTAAACTACAGTGAAAAGGCAGATTCCCAGGAAGGAAGGAGCAAATTCCAGAAAAGAGAAGGGACACAAGGCAGCATAGCCTGGATCAGGATAGGAGACAGAAGAAAAGAGCAAGAATAGCTAGAATCTCCCAGAGTATATTAGTTAGGCTGGGAATAATAAGGGTTTATCCTGGCAAGATTCTGTCTGCGCTATGGATAAACAAACAAAGAACTGAACTCTGGATGAATTGTTATATGTCGTTCTTGGGCTTAGCTTGGTGGGGGCCCTAAAACCTGGAACTACTGAGTCTTTTCAGAGATAAGCCCTACTCAGACTCACATAGCTGCCAAGCACTGGAAAAACACCTTGATGGCATCACAAGCGCAGCCTCGGGGAGAAATGAATACCTAAATATTATCAGTATACTGGGGATATTTAAACCCGTCCTGCCAGATGCCTTTGTCCAATAGTTTCATTTAGATGTTAAAGAGGATCAGAAACAAAGGTGAACTTTGGGGGCTAGAGCTAGACTCCACCCCCCCCCACATCAATACTGCCTGGACCTGACCCCAGAGAGAAAAGAAGAATTATTAAGGAACCGTGCTTCCTCCCAATTCCAATACTCTCAGCGGAGCCAGAAGGATATGATGACTGATTATATTGAAAGACTCCCAAGAGATCAAGGAGGACCACAACAGAAATGGAGACTGAAGAGTTAATCCATAAGCATGATCAGTGCCATGTGGCTACTATATTCTAGCCTGAAACCTGATTGCAATGGCCCACGCTATCCACTGCCTCTGGAACCCATTAAAGCTGCAAACCTACCACTTTCTCAATAATCTTAACCTCAGCAAGTGAATGCTGGACATAAGTTGTCCAGTAGCGTTGAGTTAATGGAATATCAGCTGAGGAAAGGGAAACCATCAATTCCTTCAAGGCAGGCTAAAACACCATGCATCATTTCTTGAATCCAGTTACATATCACTTCTTAGGAGGACCTGACCAATGGGATGGACATAAACCTAACAAACAGATGGTAGAAGTCAGAGTCCCAAGGACTCTGTCAATTTACTTGGGAATCACAAGATTGAACTCAGTCCACATAATTGGCAAAACTGGGCCTCAATCACCTACAGTGGATCAGCACTGTTAAGGTCAACTCTGAATGAATCCAAAAGATTTTATCTAACAGATATTCAACAAAATTCTCACAATGACTCTGCAATTATTCATCCAATCTCTCCTTACCCGAAGGCCCTGCATTACCTGAAAGAAAGTTGCCAGACATCTGTTCATGGATGCAAAAAAGGCAGAGAAATATGTACATTTTACCACCCTTATCACCAAAAGGAAGTCCTTAATATAGGCTCTTACCTGTGTCAGTTGGACTTGCTCTTCATCTTCCTCCTTTAGGTGTTTCTTATGCTACTTCATTTCCTGGTGTTTTTCTGAAAACCAAGGGGCCTTCTAAAACCCTCATGCATAGAGAATCCACATAGGTACAAACTAATCCAAAGACATCATTGCTTATTTGTTCCAAGCAACGATTAAGGACTCGGTCAAACTATGCACTAAAACTTCAGAAACTACCTAGGTTTCCTGTGGATCCCACTGGGTCCATCACGTGCCTGGGATAGACCAGTCCAATAAATCCCCTTCTTTGCATTGGAGAGCAGCCCTGGAGAACTCCAAAGCAGGGGACCATCTATCCATGGCAATGGGTTGAGGTCAACATCCCCTAACTTTAAATCATGTTAATCACTGCTTCAAGACAAACCAGATCTAGTGTGTCATCTCTCCCCTGCTCCACCTCTCCCAGGCAATTTGGGCCTCCAGGAACCTGAAATGTTTGCCATGATGGTCATGAACTCCTGAACCAGGGGTGAAATGCTCCCGGTTCGGACCGGCTCGGGCGAGTAGGTAGTGATGGCGGTAGGCAGTTCAGAGAACCGGTAGCAAAAATCCCTGCCCCCGCCCCCCATGCCCATCTGAGCCACGCGATCATCAGAGGCTTTTTTTCTTTTAAATGCCTCTGACGATCCAAGCTCTGACTATCCAAGGTCTGACGATCCCAGCTGAGTTGCCTACCGATCAGGCAACTCAACTGGGATCGGCAGAGCCATTTAAAAGAAAAAAACTTTTTTTCTTTTAAATGGCTCTGACGATCCCAGCTGAGTTGCATGATCGGCAGAGGGTTTTTTAAAAACGCTCTGATGATCAGGCAACTCAGCTGGGATCGTCAGAGCCTTTTGAAAGCATTTTTTAAAATGGTTTT
Source organism: Pantherophis guttatus (assembly GCF_059756535.1). Classification (NCBI taxonomy): domain Eukaryota; kingdom Metazoa; phylum Chordata; class Lepidosauria; order Squamata; family Colubridae; genus Pantherophis; species Pantherophis guttatus. The sequence goes on along the minus strand of NC_142064.1, from coordinate 87,357,209 downwards.
ACATGTAAAAAATGGTTTTAAAAGTAAAAAAAAAAAATTGGCCATGCCCACCCAGTCACATTACCCCCCCAAGCCATGCCCACAGAACCGGTAGTAACAAATTTTAGTTTTCACCACTGTTCTGAACCACTTACAACTTAGGATCAAGCAAAGGGAGGCCTGAGGAACTCCACTGCCAGAAGCTTCTATTTATATGGCAACAGTTATAACGTTTGTGCTATTATAGCACTCACAGCTAAAGTAGTTCCAAAAAATATCAGAAAGAAACAAAATTTTGCTAAAGCTGCATATTTTAATAAAGAGGCTTTTACCCTGCAGTGGATTGATTTGGGCTGGTAATGTTTAACAACAGTAAGAATTAGCTGTCTATGCATACCCACATGTGCTCTCTCTCTCCCCTCCCCCTCCCCCTCTCTCTCACAGACACAAAGCTGTCTCTATGAAAACGTCTCAATCCAGACAGTATTTTGACAAACATTCAAGGCAGAATAAGCATAGGACAGGAGCAGCTGAAACAGGAAGTGTGCATATTGTACACCTTATAGTGCAGGAGTCTCCAATGCCTAGGCCGCAGACCGGTCCCAGTCCGTGGCCTGTTGGGAACCAGGCCATGCAAGTGGTGGGAGAACGTGCAAAGCTTTATTTGTGTATGCACAGGATTATGTCGCGGGTGTGAAACCATCCCCTCTCCCCCCACCTCGTGCTGTTGCCAGTCCATGGTTGAGGACTGCTGTTATAGAGGAAATCATTCTTCCCGCAAGAGATGTAGATCTTATCAGAAGTTTTATCTTAGTGCGTTTCATTATTTAAAAGGTATACTCCTTTTAAAAATATTTTTTGCATTTCAGTATATTTGCTTTAGATTGTTTTAACTTATTGTTAGCAAATCTATATATATAAAAGCGAAACCACTCACGCCGTAATCACAAAATCTCCAGAACTGTAAAGCCTACAAACTTGATATTTGCCACATATGTTCCTCTTGGCTTCTAGGTGCTCACTAATAAAGGATTTTTCAAAAGGACCATCAGAGCATTAGTATTTCCTATATTATGATTAACACGCTGTGATGCTAAAGAGTTCTACTCCCCCTCTCCAACTGAAAAGAAATCTGTTCCACGTTCTGATGCCAAGGAGTTCTACTCCCCCTCCCCAACTCAAAAGAAATCTGTTCCAAATGCAAAACACAACCAGAGGACAGGAGTTTCACTTTCAGTTTTACTTTCACAGCAGCAAGCAGCTTTACTACAGAACAGTTGAGCTAAGCCACGCCCAGCCTCCTTCCTATCGTCTTCTTGCTCACACAGCAAATACTGTTTGAGTTTCCATACACCCCTCAACTTTTTCACACACTGATAGGATACTAGCCAGATGAATACTGATGGATGCTGCGGGCTGGGACATTCTACTCCCCCTCCCCCTCTGTTCCAACTGCCAGTTGCATTATATTAACACACTCTGATGCTATGGAGTACATTCTACATTAGGTTTCAGGCTGTAAGTGTCAATTTATCAAGCCTGAACACATAGTTTCATAGCAAACCACGGGCGTCCAGCTAGTATAGATATATAAAACATGTCCCAAAGACTGAACCATTCAACCTCAACTGAAAGAAATTTCCCAGATGGCTGTAGTGCAAACCCTGTGACCTCCACAGGAATCTTAACCATACACAAATCTCCTTTTTTCACATACACCCTTCATAATAAGATAAGCTCATTAAAAAAAAGATAATCACTTTGGTTTGTAGGAATGTCATAGTCCATTAGCACAACGTGTCTAGAAATCTGTGGGATCGATCTCTTGTAACTCCTAATGAAAAACTCCTAAGAGCTATTTCTACTGGTCATTATTCATATACTGAGCTAGATGGACTAATAATCTGATTTATTATAATGCAGCTTCAGACATTTATCATTATTAGCTTGCTGAAATAGTCTCTATTGAAGCTCCCCTTTTCCATTTGCCAGACTCCTGGCTGCATATTATTTAATATACTCTGCTCCTGTGAAAATTCATTCCTCTTCCTGTTCATCTGTATTGACTATTGTATACAGAGTAAGAACTATTTGCTTTATCCATACCTGCTTTGTTTGTATTATAAGTCCTCAATTTATGACCATAATTGAGCCCAAAATATCTGTTGCTAAGAGAAACATTTGTTAACTGAATTTTGCTCAATTGCCTTGGTTAGTTGATCACATGACCATGGGGCTGCCGAAACAGTCATAAGTATGAAAAACAGTCATAAGTCATTTTTTTCAGTGACATTGTAACTTTGAACGGACACTAAATGAACTGCTGTAAGTCGAAAACTACCTGTACAACCCAAGTCTCATTGCAGATTAGTGTTTTAAAAAACAATGCTTGTTTTAAATTGCATTCAAATGCATTCTCAGAAAGAAACTTTCTATTTCTAGGACTCTTATTAAGAAATTCTTTAGGAATACAGTTTCCCCAGCAGTTAATCTAATAAATAGTGAACAATGTTTCCTTTCTTGACTATTATTTTAATTAAGGCCTGGAGTTTTCATTTGCTTAATCCTTAGCATGGTGCCACATTTTTTTTCTACCATTATTCTGCTAGAGCTGGCAAATGTTCAGGAGAAGTCTGCTTTGCCAAGTATGAAATGGCATACTTCAGCTATGATTGCCTGCAGAACAGGTGCTGAACAGACTGCAAACAGATTGGCTGATTAAACGCCTTCCGCTATCTGGGGCACCACAAAACACATTTTCTCTGAAAATGTATTAGTTCAGTGCTGGACCATGGATAGATACAAATACAGATGCTTTATAATTCTCTGCTAGGACCATCTCCCATGTACTCAGTCAGATCCTCTGTTGGTGCATATTAACAATCTTGCAGTAAAATAAATGTGTTAGCTAATGGCTGGACTGAAAAACAAAACAAAACAAATTGCATTCTTTTATCTCCTAGGATTCAGTCCCATGATTTAATGGACTGACCGAAGAATTTCTTGAATCAAGCACAAAGGCGACTGCTTGTAGCAGCATGAGGTCTCTTTACCTATTGTAGTGCCTCAAAAGGACAAGCCAACCAGAGGTGGGATTCAGCAGGTTCTGACCAGTTCTGGAGAATCGGTAGCGGAAATTTTGAGTAGTTCAGAGAATCGGTAAATACCACCTCTGACTGCCCCTCCCGCCATCTGTTCTCTGCCTCCCGAGTCCCAGCTGATCGGGAGAAAATTGGGATTTTGCAGTAACCTTCTGCTGGAGTGGGATGGAAATGAAGATTTTACAGTATCCTTCCGCTGAAGTGGGGTGGAAATGGAGATTTTACAGCATCCTTTCCCTACCACACCCACCAAGCCACACCCACCAAGCCACACCCACAGAACCGGTAGTAAAAAAATTTGAATCCCACCACTGAAGCCAACACATCATGAAGTCCCCTATATCAGGGGTCCCCAACCCCTGGTCCATGGACCAACACTGGTCTGCGGCATGCCAGAAACCAGGCCATGCAAACAAGTTAAGCCCCATCCACGGGATGCAGGCGGCATACAAAACTAAACCCCCTCTGGTCCATGGAAAAACCTCTCTCTCCATGGAACTAGTCCCTAGCGCCCAAAAGTTTGGAGGCTGCTACCCTATATCACAACCATCTCTGTTGCAGTCACATTTATCTTTAAGTGTGAAAACGATAGTCCACATATTTCTGAGATTCTTTTACCAACTAACTAACAAATAAAAGGAGCCATTTATACAGATGCAGAATTAGGTTACACTAGGGCTAATCAGCAGATACATTTTTAAGCATAGAATACTCACAGAAAGTAGTTGGCACAGGTCGTCTTTGATTTACAACTCTAATGGAACCAGCCCAACATAGTCATAAGTCGTGAGGATAGTAAATCAGGTCACCCGCATTACTGACCCAATATTATCTCTTCTGCGGCACTCATTAAGCAAATGTTGCAGTTGTTGAGTGAAACAATGGTTCACTATGGGCCAGTTTTGATGACAACTGACGATAAATGCTGGTTTTCAGCAAACCTATAATAAAACGTAATCACCTGATTGTGAGATACTACAAACAGCTGTAAATGCAGGCCGGTTGCCAAGTGCCCAAGATGTGGTCATGGAGTTTATGGGGCATTGTAACTTGTTTCATATGCTGTTGTAACTTCAAAACCATTTTGCAAATAACCCCAAGGGAGGCCTGTGCTAATGGTCACTAAGCAACAAGTCATAAATCAAGTACTATCTATAACTTAAACATTTATATCTAATTAGAAACAATGTAAGCATAACAAAAACTTGTAACTTTAAACTGCAGAGGTTCATTATTGTTGAACCTTTCTGGATTAAGTTCATTCTGGCTTCATATACATTGGCCTTTAAGTTGGGAAGAATATACTTAGATACTTAACTAAAGCAATGAAAGGCACTATGATATCACAATATTAGTACATTAAAAACTATATATAAGTTGTATCTAATGTGATTAAAAATTATTTGCGTATGCTTTTCATGAGAAATGCAGTGGGCAAAAATATATTTCAGATGGAATGACTGCTACTACTAAACTATTTTTCATCAGCAAAAGAAGCAAAGTAGACAAACCATAAATATCCATGACAATTGTGCAGAAACTCAACTAGATTTCTTTTATGAATGCCTCCACTTTTATCTTATCCTTCACAAAGATATCACAATGATTTACCTAGTATTTTAGATGCTTGGCAACTGGCTCATATTTATGTTAAAATTAAAATTCCAGTATTTTAGGAATTTCTCCAAGTAATTCTATCCTAGCCTATGACTATTTTTATTCTCAGGATCTAACGAAGGAGAATGTATAATGCTCAAACCTTAAAATTCCTTTCGAGTAAAGAACTTTAGTACAGATAGTCTTTGACTTATGACCACAATTGAGCCCAAAATTTCTGTTGTTAAGTGAGACATTAGTTAAGTTAGCTTTGTCCCATTTTACGACCTTTTTTGGCACAGTTGTTAAGTGAATCACTGCAGCTGTTAAATTAGTAACATGGTTTTTAAGTGAATCTGGCTTCCGCATTGACTTTGCTTGTCAGAAGGTTGCAAAAGATGATCACATGACCCCAGGGCACAGCAATGATCATACACATGAAGCAGTTGCCAAGCATCTGAATTTTTATCATGTGACCAGGGGGATGCTGCAAAGGTCATAACTGTGAAAAATGGTCATAAGTCACTTTTTTTCAGTGCCATTGTAACTTTGAATGGTCACTAAATAAACTGTTGTAAATCAAGGACTAACTGTACATACCAACATCTCTTAGATAAACTGGTAAAAATATGAAACTACTGGATTGATCAAAATTGATAAAAGCCATTTCTTCTGACTGCCCTTATCCCCAGAAGAGTTCCATTGCAGTTCAGGCCATGTACCCTAAGCTCTGCCAGACGCTGGACCTGTGTGCAATTATCCATGGCTATATCCATGTTTTTGGCCAAATTATTCCTTACATTAAGATATGAAAAGCACAATTTCACATTCTGTATGACCCCAAAACATTATCATAATTCTATGAGCCGCAATGGAGCAGTGGTTAGAATGCAGTACTGCAGGCTACTTCTGCTGACTGCTGGCTGCCTGCAATTTGGCAGATCGAATCTCGCCAGGCTCAAGGTTGACTCAGTCTTCCATCCTTCCGAGGTGGGTAAAATGAGGAGCCAAATTGTTGGGGGCAATATACTGACTCTGTAAACCACTTAGAGAGGGGCTGATAAAGTACTGTGAAGCGGCATATAAGTCTAAGTGCTATTGTTATTGCTATAATTCTACCGTACTCTGGATTCAGATGGCATGGTATTTATTTCCTAAATAAATACTCCTAAAATTTCAGTTGTGGAACTATGATAGTAGTAGATAGTGGTACATATACAATAATTGAACTTTTTCACAGCTAAAGCTATGTATCATTAAACATTAGGAGAAGGGGAAGTAAGTATGAACTACCTATTGCTTGCCCATTCCTTTAATATTACCACTACCACACTAATCACAAGAATAATTTTCCTAGTTCAAACTGTGCGCCTAGATCAGTGATGGCTAACTTTTTTGCCATCGCGTGCCAGGAGAGGGGGGCGGGGGAGGGTCGCGTGCACACGTGCCCACGCACATGCGTGCGCAACCCCCTCCCCCTCCCCCCCCCGCTCCTCTCTAGGAGTCTCTAGAAGCCTCTCTAGGAATCTCTGGAAGCTGGGGACAGGAAAAAAACGTCACTTCCTGTCCCGCCGGGAGCTGGGAAATGGGCCCTTTCAGCCTCCGTAGGGCCTCCAAGGGAGTGGGAAAGGCTGTTTTCGCCCTTCCCAGATACACAGAGAGGATCTGGAGCCAGGTAAGAAGAAAAACGGGCCTTCCCCACCCCGCCCCCAGGCCCTCCAGAGGCAGGAAACAGCCTGTTTCCCTACTTCTGGTGGGCCCAGAAGGCCCGAAAATCAGCTGGCCGGCGCGCACATGCACCCCAGAGCTGAGCTGGCGTGCCCACTAATATGGCTCTGTGTGCCACCTGTGGCACGCGTGTCATAGGTTCGCCATCACAGGCCTAGATAGTCAAATGTAGTACCAGGAAAGAGAATGAAATGTTAAATTTGTAAAGATAAACATTATTTTAAAAGATGTACTGTGAAGTTACAAAGATGCACAAGGAGAAAACTTACCAAAATATAGGCAGAAAAGCTAAAGTTGATTGGGGGTCTGAACTTGGACGTGTTCAGGTGTAAACAAGAGTTTTATCCACAAGGCCAGCCATTTATCTATCTAAAGAAAAAAGAGAGAGGAATAAAAGAAATGGTGTAAGATTATTAATCCCACATACATTTTGATATCTATTGGTTGTGAAAAATCTATTTTTGATATCATAAAAGGGTATCTGTATTTCCATAAGAAACAACACATAGGCCAAAAGGTGTTGTTTGCTGCATTGCTTGGTAAAACACTTTCTACTTGTATGCATAATCAGAAAGGGATTTTTTTTACTCTGCCTTTAATATTTTTTTATAAGTAAGTAAAGGTGGCAAATATACCTAATACTCTTTATTTCTTTTATTTTCCCCACAAAAACAACCAGTGAGGTGAGTTGGGTCGAGAGTGTGTGACTGCCCCAAAGTCTCCCAACCAGCTTTCATGCCTAAGGGAGGCCTAGAACTCACAGTCTCCTGTTTCTAGCTGGTACCTTAATCATTAGATCACTAGTTTTTTTTAGAGATGCTAATTCAAGCATTATTACTGACTGTTAGCGATTCTTGCTTGCACAATCAGGAAATCAAGGACATTTATAGCCTCAAATGTTTAGAATTCTCTTAGGCCATCGCTTGCCTACAGTAAACTCCAACCCCTTCAATTTTAATAAAGTGCCTATAGGTCTATTCACACTATTTTAATTCGTATATTGTTCTTTATTTTGATATTATTTTTGGAAGAAATCTGTCATTTTTGTTTACCTACGTTTACACTAATTTAAAAACCAAAAGACATTCTGCAGTGCATATGGGGGGAAAAGATAGTTGCAAACATATTAAGGTAGTAATAACAACAAGCCGATTTGGGGATGTTGTGATTTTATGTTGGGTGTGTAGACCATTTCCCCCCTCCTCCCATTTTAGATCATTAAGAAGTATATGAATATGATAAAAAAAAGTTGTTGCATAGTACATGACAAAGTAAATACATTTGAATTATGGAATGCTTTGCATAAATATGGTGCTACAGGTTGGTTATTGGGCGACATAGAAAGAAAACACATGTCAGATTAAAAGCAAAGACAGAATTAAGTAATATGCATAGGAAATTTACGCCTAAAAGTGAAAAACTGAGGGTGGCTTCCCCCTTTGAGTTTAAGAATAGCTAAACAGGAAAATAATACTACATGAGCAAAAAGATTAATCCTAGGGAATGAATCTATGACACACTTAAGCAAGTTCATTTTAAAAAGGACAATATTGAAAGTAATGACGTATTAATGTATGGCTCTAAAACCCAGACATTTAAAAAGAACAAAGCGAACAAGATAGGCTCCTTCAAATTACAGATTTGGAGACGGTCACTAAAAGGTCATGGACTTCAAGAACCCAATTAATCAGCCCCGGATTAAAGGAATTGACTGTTTCCTTGAAGTGATGATCAGTCAAGCACAATCCTTTGGGCACGTGATATGAAAAGTTGAGAGACTGGAAAAGAAAAACGATGTTTGGCAAAGCTAAGGAAAGAAAATTAAAGGGCGACAATGGATGAGATGGATGATGAATTCAAAGAAGAGGTAGGGTTGTTGCTTAGGATATGTCAAGCTGTCAAGCATTTACCCATGCAGTCATCAGGAGACAAGTTCTACGTGATGGCATTTAACTAAGTGTATTGTGCAAACACAGCTACTGCTAAGATCATATATCATATTAATCACAATGCAGTTTATTTTTAGTTTAGGACATTGTACAAACATAGCCAATGTAATTTGTAAGCCATGATTTATGACAGTGTATTATATGAACCATTCCAATGGTTTATTCAGTAACAGTTAAAAAATGCCTTGGGATAATGGTATTAACCCATGCAGTATTTATTTATTTAACAGGTTTTTATTCCTTTCTTTAGCTCAAAAGATTCTCAGTGCTAATCTACTCCCTGTGGGAAGGTTTACGCTCAAAGTTCAAAGCACAATTACTAATTCTTAAAAGTTACCATTCTTATCACTAGCATTTTTAATTTGAAGAAAAAATATTTACAAAAGGAAAAGGAAGAAAAGATTGTCCAAACGTTATTTATTTTAAATATTTATGACATTTGTATAGCACCATGTAAGATGAAGCTTTGGGGAAAGATTACAATAAGTAAACAGAAAACCAATTTAATACAAAAGGCTGTGCGGAATCAAAAACAAGATTAATGCAACAAAAATAAAAACTCACAGCAACCGCAGAATAACTTGAAAACTGAGAGATCTCAAGTGAATTATTTAATTTATTTAAAAAGTGTGGGTGAACGTTTCCTGCTGCCCAGGGATCACATTTGAGGCATCTTGCTGAGTGAGTAGGCTGTTCCATGAGTACAGCCCCCCATGTAATTTCATTGAATAATAATCATGAGGTGGGGCCTCTGGAAAAATGCCCATAATGTTCAGATAGATAGATATGAATTGGCACTATTATACTCTGGGTCTTTGTTTATTGGTTTTTATGTATTTTATTATTTTTATACTAAAACTTCCAGGAAACTTTTTTTATCGTATCAGGCAATAAACACAATAAATAAAATATAGAAATATAGACAGCTTTCAGACAAACTAGTACTAAGCAATTTAGGACTTTTAAGATTAAAAACCAACATTTTAAAGTGGACTCAATTACACACAGGGAACCAACATTTGTAATCTGTTGGCCATAGTTTGAATCAATAGCAAACTGATATTAGAGCAGTACTGCAAACATGTGATTATAATAATCTAAATGAAATGTTATCAGAGTGTCCGTAATTTCAACCAGGTGACTCCATCCAAATGAATCAGCTACTAATATATTAGGTAAACCTGATAAAAGACAACAGAGGTCACTAAAGCTTTTAATGATAGCAATGAATCAGATCAGAAATCTGATTCTTTGCAATCTAGAAGCAGCAAAACAGTCAATTCATACTGATGAAGCCCCAAGAATATCTGCACAGTCTTGAGTTACATTTTTTTTGTTCATATCTTTTAGCACAGAGGTCCCCAACCTATGGGCTACGGCAAACTATTGGTCCGTAGCCTATTTGCCTATTCAAAACGGGACTGCGTGAGTGGCTGGCTGGTGCACGCATGTCCATCCCCACTCCCATGAGTGTCGCAGGCGCTCAGGGCCACACTCGCATGAGTGTTGCAGGAGCTCGCAGCCCCACTTGTGTGGAGTATCGCAAGCTCTCGACCTCATTCACGCATGCACACATGCGCACAGACACACACCTGCTCCACCCACAAAACCATCCCCTCTTTCCCCCTTTCCCCCCCATTCTGGACCACCAACCTGGAAAGGTTGGGGAACTCTGTCTTAGCATATCAAGACTGGAGTATATAAATTTTTCAGGCTAAGGGACATAGTTGACCTTAACATGACAAGCCACAGACCATACTTCAATTGTTGTTCAGTCACTAAATTGTGTCTGACTTTGTGACCCCATAGACCACAGATTGCCAGGCCTCCCTGTCCTATACCATCTCACAGAGTTTGCCCTAATTCATGTTCATTGTGTCGATGACACAGTGCTGAAATCTGAACCAGTTTGCCACTTGTTTGCTGGCTGCGCATGTGCAGTGCACGCCAAACACATGCTGTGTGCACGTGCATGCCCAGTATGCACCAAACATATTCTTCGCACAGAAAAAGGAGGCTTGGGAAGGTAAGTAGAACAGCGAGGGGTGGGGAAACAGCTGTGGTGTGATTTAGATTCATTAGAAAGCAGGATTTCCTGCTTTCTAGCGATTTTAAATTGCGCGGCACAGCTGATTGTCAAAAATACCAGTTCGTAGAAACTGGCAGCTTTTCACCACTGCGATGACACTATCAAACCATCTCATTCATTGCCATCCCATTCTCCTTTTGCTTTCTACCTTTTCCAACATCAAGGGTTTTTCCAAAGAGTCCTCTCTTCTCATTTGGCGGCCAAAGTATTTGAGCTTCAAGTTCAGTATCTCTCCTTCCAAAGAACAATCAAGGTTGATTTCCTTTAGGACTGACTGATTTGATCTCCTCGCCATCCAAGAGACTGTCAAGTGTCTTCTCCAACATCACAATTTGAAGGCATCATTTCTTTGGTGCTCAGCGTTCCTTACAGTTCAACTCTCACTGCTATATGGTTTTTTTTCTTTTTACGACCCTTTAATTCCTTTATTTGGGATGGAGTTGGGGCAACTGAATGGAACTGAGCGTTTATTGGCCTTTCCTGATGCCTACATGGAGTTCACAGCAGATATTTTCTGTTTATGCCCTGATAGAGAAACATCTGCCCCTGTCTAGATTTGAACTTTCAACCTTCCAAGTGGGAAGCCAGTGTCTTCACCTCTGGGCCACCGTGCCACTCTCTCACAGCCCATACATTACTCCTGGGAAAACTATAACTTTGACTATTCAGAGTCAGCAAGGTGATGTCTCTGTACTTCAGTGGTTGGGGTCAAAATTAAGTTCAAGTACATGCTTTTAACTTCTATGAAACGGAACAAAAAGTAAAAAAAAAAGGGCAGGGAACATACTGGCAAGAAAGGCCATCACTCACTGGTAATAGTATATGGTAGAAAAATCTTGGGAACCTGTCCTCTTGTAGAATCTGAACAGAATGGTAATTTAGCCACACAGATTGCATCTGCAACTGTATGTAGTATGGTTGTGTATCGTGTATTAAGGGAATACAAAAAGGTTGACCAAAATAACAGTTTTTTATAGGCCTGGCTAAATTAAATAATTGAAAAAAATCTGAGATTGGCACTGCTTTCAAAGAAACTTAATTCATTGCATTCACTTCTCTCATTCCAGTTTTCTTTCAGTAAAACGGGTTTTGCAAGTTTCCAATAATTATACAGTTATCTACAGATCCTACCTCGAGTGTAACAATAAGATGAGTGTATAATATGAATATTTCCTCCTTTTAAACAGGCTACAAGAAAATTAAGGCTGCCGATTCAATAGCTCTGCTTCTGAAACATCTGTCCCTATCAGCCACCAACATTGCTCTCCTTAGCAATGTTTCTGGCAACACATATGATTATACTAACTGTGTCAAAAAACCCCCACATTGTTTTGTTCTTGGGAATAGCTTAGTAACAAGTGTTTCCATCAAAAAAGGGTTGAATGGATTTTCTTTAGTCTGGTGCCGTGATGGCGAACCTATGGCATGCATGCCACAACTAGCACACAGAGCCCTCTCTGCGGGCACACGAGCCGCAGAGAGCCACAAATCTAGGGGAACTAAATTCTAAGCATATATAGACTTCCCCAAATGCTGTTTATTTTTCTGCCTTTGGCAAAAAAGCTAATTTTACTATTTTCCCCCAATTAAAATGTACTATTTAATTTTTTTTCAGACTGGGAGATGGTGTCTCACCTATAGTATTAATGTCCACTGTACACCCAATGGCAATCAAACATGATACTTTCAGTTGTTAATCACTCTTAATTGTAATTGTGACCAGGAAGCTATTATAGTTCTTCTGGATAATTCCTTCTCAGAAACCTGTAAGAAGGTTACAAAGATTTTTTTAAATTAAAAATTAAAACTATTAGAAGCTTTAATTGCTCCTCTGATATTAGTGTTAGTCATTAAATGATTTAGAATTTTCTCATTTTTTTTAGATTCCTTTTTATAATTATTGAATTACTGCCCTTTTTCTTTTGTTTGATATTAGACCAGGGATCTCCAACCGTAGCAACTTTAGACGTCTGGACTTCAACTCCTAGAATTCCCCAGCCAGCACTTAATAAATTTTGATGGATTGACTGAGAAGTTCAATTGTATCCAGAATGATCCATTCAGGTTTAAGAAATAGAATAAAGCAATAGGAGCTTAAATTCTGCCTTTGTGTAGCACAGATCTGCACAACACATGGACTTCCAAGCAGCTTTGTATGGCCCACCATTTTAAAAAAAGTAGTAAATTTAGAGACAGAATTGTCACTACTTCCACCACTCCAGTATCCACAGAACAAGTGGATTGGCACTTCTCATAATTGCAGCCCACATAAAAAATTAATTTATCAATATGGCCTTTTCTCCTCAACAAGTTGTACAGGCCTGGTATACAATTTAGAAAACAGGTAGCCCTCACTTACCCATTGCCTTGCTCAGCAACCATTCAGAGCTGCAACAGTGCTGAAAAAGTAGGCTTATGACCAGTCCTAGAACTTGTGGCTATCGCAGCATCTCCCTCGGTCACCAAATCATGATTTGGGTGCTTCAAAACCGGTGTGCATTTATAATGGCCACAGAATCCCACAGTCATATGATCACCGTCACAACTGGCTTCCAACAAGCAACATCAATTGGAAAGCCATGGTCATATAATGTTGCACTTAACGACCAACAGGTATTTGCTTAATGACTGAAGCAGAATCATTTTGTAAGTCCAGCACAGTCATGTGACATTTCACTTAACAACCACACTGGTTAGGTCGGCTGCTCACAATTGAGATTGAGAGGACTCCCTGTTACATCTTTTCTGCTTCTGACATCAAGATAGAGAATATCTGGTTGCATGCAGATCATAGTGTTACAGGATACCATAGATACAACAATACAATAAATAATAGATAACCAATCTATGAAAATAGCCATTTCTATAGCTGTTTACTTGAGGCTTAAAGCACATGTAACACTGTATCTCGAGCTGCATGGAATTGATTTACCTAAACATAACTGAAGAGTGAATTAAATTTCTCAGGAGTAATGCAATTAAATGTGATGGCTGTTTATCTGGAAGAGCCTTTTTAGTTTCCTTTCCCCTAAATGCCTGGACAATGTAAAAGCAACAGAATATGCCATCTATTCAAATATCTTCCAGTAAACCAGGGGGTTGGATCAGACGACTGTATATGGAAATTAGCCCAGTGTTTATCTTTTCAAATCTCCTGAAAATCCTATCCAAAGCCTATTTCTCTATTAATATATATCATAGCGGGATTTATGCTGCTTTGACACCATATGAAACTCTGCGCAGTGCAATTATGAGTGTGGAGGAAATGATATTGTTGCAACTGCTTTCAGAATTTACTGTACATTTTCACGGCTTGAATGCATAATCAAGGACAGAGTAGAGCCACACTTGAATAAAATGCCACACGACAAGGTAACACTCATCCTATTTCTGGAACGAGTTGAGCATTGTGTTAATGATCATTCAGAGCAGTTTGAAAATGTAAGTTCAATTATCCAAGCATAAAGCCTGTTACACTAGCATTTAAATCTTACATTATATGGACATAAGAAGAGGCTTGCTGAGATGTGTTGGATTACAACTCCTTTCTTCCCTGAGATTATTTCCAACAGAAACCAAACGGAGTCTCACAAATAAGACATAATGGCAGTAACTCGTCTGCGGTTGTTTCCAGCAATTAGTATTCAAAGACACGCTGTTTTAAATTCTGGGGAATAGTATATATTTCCAAAGTTCAGCTAATTTCCTTTTAAAGCCTTGTAAATTAGAAGCTATTATATCTTCTGGCAGGGAATTCCATAGCTGAATTATGCATAATGCATTTTTCTATCTATCTTCGAACATTTACCTTCGTTATATGATCTCAATTCCAGTATTAAAACAGAGGTAATAAAAGCTTTTTTATGTATGTTTCTTCCGTGATACATAAAATACATACATGCCTTTTATTCCCTTCTACCAATCATCTCTTTTTTTCCCAAACTAAAGGCCAAACTGTGTATCATCATAATTATTAGGGGTGATTCTCACTTTTTTCTGGTGAAGTAAAGTCATTGTACATAAGAAGGGTCTCCCCAGCAGCATCATTTCCCAAATTAAGTGCTCTGAAAAGGAAGAAGAAAATGCTTCCAGGAATGCCAACAGATACGCACATATAGGAGTGCTGTGGTCCGCCAGCAGCCTGCGGAGCTGGCAGCAGAGTCAGACAGTGATGAGGCTGAGGAAGAGCATGGGCCAGTCCTGGAGGCTGGGGAAGGCCCGGATGAGGGCTCAGAGGCAGAGATGGGCCAGGGCCATCGGGGAGTGATGTGTGGACTTCAGAGCCTCCAGAGGCTGACAGAAGAAAGGCAGAGGAACAGGAGGAGCCTGTTCCTGGTGCACGTATGAGAAGAGCTGCCAGAAGGCAGGAGCAGCTAAAGCAGAGAGGACGACTCAGGAGTAGGGCCAAGAGATGATTGGCCCCTTCCATAAGGCTTAAAAGACCAGCAACAGCTCTTGGCCTCTTTGCCAGAAAATAACTGTTGAAAGAATTGCTTCTTGTTTGGCTGTAGTTATTCCTTCTGTTCCTGAATTGTTGCCAAGAAAGCCGTTGGCAGTTTGCCTAATTATCCCAAAGTCAGAGATAAACTAAAGACTGGTGTTTTAAGGACTTTGTTTTTATTTCATTTAGAATATGCTGAGAATGAGTTAATTCTGTTTGTTTTTTGGAACTGTTTGCATTTAATATCAACTATGTGGGCCTGGGTCACAACAAGGAGTCTTTTTAGAACAGAAGATGCTACAGAATTAGATTTCAATTTCCATGTTTTCCATTTAGTAGCCCTCTTCCAAAAGAGGGTCCCATGTACAGGTAGCCCTCGACTTACAACAGTTCATTTAGTGACCATTCGAAGTTACATTACTGAAAAAAGTGACTTATGACCATTTTTCACACTTATGACGATCGCAGCATTCTCGTGGTCGTGTGATTTACATTCGGGTGCTTGGCAACTGATTCACGTTTATGACGGTGGCAGTGCCCCAGGGTAACGTGATACCCCTTTTGCAACCTTCTGACAAGCAAAGTCAATGGGGAAACCAGATTCACTTAACAACCGTGTTACTAATTTAACAACGGCAGTGATTCACTTAACAAATGTGACAAGAAAAGCAGTAAAATGGGGCAAAACTCAATTAATAAATGTCTCGCTTAGCAACATAAATTTTGGGGTCAATTGTGGTCATAAGTTGAGGACTACCTGTATTTACTTTAGAGTATAAATTGACAAAAAGATCAAGTTGAAGTCTTCTAATTAGGTATGCTAAAAGCCCAAAATATGTCCTGAGGGTCTTTCATTTACAACCACAATTTGGATCGGAATTTCAGTTGCTAAGCAAGTCAATTGTGAAGTGAGTCGTCATGTGACCAGATCCAATTTTATGACCATTTTTCCCACAGTCATTAAGTGAATCGCGTGGGTCTTAAGCAAATCTGACTTTCCCCATTGACTTTCCATGTTGAAAGCCAGCTGGAAAAGTCACAAATTGTGATCATTTGACTGCAAGATCTTTCACCACCATCGTAACTATGAACCGTTGTTAAATGAATGGACAAAAATCAAGGCCTGCCTGTAGGAGAAATGTGGAAACAAATACGAGCAATCTAAAAACTCAGATGCTCACATGTTAAGTTTCAGTTCCAAAGGAGATATTTTGCCCCAAATTACGGGAACATTAAAATTTCTGAATCTCTCATTTTAGCAATAAGGAAGAATATAAAATAACAGAAAGAAACACACTACACGCGTGTGCGCACACACACACACACACACACACACACACACACACACACACACACACAAGTCTTCCCAGATTGATGTTATTGGCAATAGCCATGCTGGCTAGAAATTGTAACCCTATATCACTTCAAACTGTTAGCAAGAAATTCAAGAATGCCATAGTCAAAACTGTATTTAAAAGCCAATTCTAAACTCCAGCAAACAGAAACTATCATTGTACAATAAAAATTACAGAGAATGGAGAAAGTTTTCACCAAATTCCTCAATCCAAAATGAGTTAGTAACTCAAGTAAACATTTTCAGTGAGTGGCTGCCGGCTAGTTAGAGATACAAAATTTTAGAATCACAGGGCTGGAAGGGACTTTGGAGGTCTTCTAATCTAATCCAACCCTCTGCCCATGACAGGAGACTCCATTGCATCTAGGACAAATAGCTGTCTAATCTTTTGCCTTTGTTTCCTTTCTACCTATCAAAGGAAGTTCAAGGCTGCAGGAACCCGAATGACAAAAAAATGAAAGCCAAAAGTTTGCTATGTCTTTTTCTGCTTTATTTTTATCCTGCCTTTATTATTTTATTTATTTATTGGTTCGATTTATATGCCGCCCTTTTCCAGAGACTCAGGGCGGCTTACAATGCGTTAAGCAATAGCCTTTATACTTTTGTATATACCTGCTTAGTAGGTCTTTGCCCCCCCCAAGCGGTGTTCTTTTTATACAAAGTTAGCTTATTGCCCCCACAATCTGGGTCCTCATTTTACCTACCTCGAAAGGATGGAAGGCTGAGTCAACCTTTTCACAAATAAGTCACGGTGATGAACATATCTTTTTCCTTCTATTTTCCTCACAGCAACAATCCTGTGAGGTGGGTTGGGCTGAGAGAGAGAGAGAGAGTCACTGGCCCATGGTTACACAGCTGGCTTTCATGGCTAAGATAGGACTTGAACTCATGGTCTCCCATTCTCTAGTCTGCCTTGACCACTAGATAAAACTGTCTCTTTTTCTTCTATCTAATTTTCTTCTCTCTTCTATCTCACTCAGTTTATTCTGGTAGCACTAGAGAAGCTCACCATTATTCTCCTAGCCCCCAAATTAGGCACTTTCTGAGCAAGGACTCTCCACATTTTCCAAATAGTAACTTTTAACCCAATTAGTGTGCCTACATGCTGTCAGAGCGACTGGTAAGCAAATCTTAATGGATTTAGTGGGTTAAGAATGGTTGGGAATGGAAGGGTTCTGTCATTAAAAAAAAAGGACACGGTTTTCAAAATGGTTTTAATAACCCTATTTGCCTGTCTACTTCCATTAACTGAAAAGTCTGGTCTTCTGGTTTCTGGCACACATGCACACGCGAAGACCAGCTGGCCGGTATGCATGTGCATGCCGGAAACTGGAAGAGTAGCCGCCCGGTGCACATGTGCACTGGGTGGCTGCCCTTCCGGTCTCCAGCATGTGCATGCACAGGCTCCTGTTTCGGCACTCGGGGCTTAAAAGATTCCCCAACACTGCCCTAGGGTTTTTTTCCACCGGTCTATACGAAGTCCGACTTTTCAGTTAATGGAAGTAGACAGGCAAACACAGCCAGCTGGGAAGACAGCTGGCCGGCACGCCGGAACCCGGAAGAGCAACGGGCGACGGCTCTGTGTGCCACTTCTGGCACGTGTGCTATAGGTTCGCCATCACAGCTCTAGGCATTACATACCAATCAGAGAACAATACCAACTATTACTGACTTCTTAAACAAGCAATTTGCTTAATAAAGGATAATCACACAGAAGCTATAACACACTCTTTATATTATTATATAAAGTTTCTTTTTGTTTTAATCAGAAACCAAAGAAAACAGATTTTATGCACTCTAAAAAAAAAAACCTACGTACAATACTTGCAAACAACATGATGTACTTATTAAAGCAGGTGCAGCTTGCTTAAAAGGACCAATTAAAGAGTAACACATTTCGTGTAAATTAAGGTTATGTTTAATAACAACCTTGTCTATAAATTATCTATTTCTGTGCACAGTAACACTGTACTTCTTCCATACATACCGGTAAATAATTCAAAAACCTCACGTTTGGCATAATGGAGTATTTTTCATGCCAGTGGAATCTCATTTTCATATACTTCTATGCCAGACAGTTCTTTCTGATTATATCCAGAAGGTGACCAATCTTAATTTTCAGCAGATTAGCATATTAGGATGCTTCAATTGCTTACTTAATAAGATACTCGGCTGCAAAATATTTGGATGAGTTGGAAATTGCTTACAGATTTTTGACAGGAAGGAAATGCAACATGACTCATGGGCATCTTTTAATCAGCTTAAAATTAGAAACATGCACATGTTTCATGCACAAGATACAACAAATTATTTTTCTGGTTTGAAGAAGGTACCAAGTGTTCAGAAGCCACATTTTTTCTGAATTGGTATGGATACATGAACAAATATGATTTCCACCAACTTCATTTCCTAAAAACTATAGAGTTAACTCTTGGCAAACAGGATGTTTGTTATCCAATTTGATTCAGGACAAGCTGTAGATCTAGCATGCATGAATGCTGCCTGGAGATTGGAAGGCATTTGGTGAACCCAATTCCATTCAATGTCCAATTCAGAACCAAGTCAGTCCATGCTACACTGTACAAAATGTGCCAGTGCATAAAACTGCAACAATACAATATCACCTTTGCCAAGTATTTTAGAATATAATCAATATTAAATGTTTGTAGAAAGTGTTTGGAACCGGAAACAATCCAGAGATTTTGCTACTTCCATTACTGAACCTGATGAGCTGAAGCATCACATTATGTTATGGTTTATACATATTATATAATTTATTATATGAATAAAACACAATTAGGCTGGATTTGATTGATCTTCGGTTTGCAAAATACGCTAAGCTTCAAGCAAACCACATTTTGCAGATCTCCACAATGTCTCCTTAACTCAAACGCACATCTTCCTGACCATGCTTAGCTACCATGCAAGACCTGGAAGTGTTTAGCTCCTTGAAGGAGCAGTGGACATATAGAGGGAGGGTGACCAGACTGAATCTGGAACACTCTTGGCCACTTCAGTTCTGATTACTACTGATCTCTATTGAATGTCTAGTAACATATCAGATCTGCATGATAACATTAGATTGCTCACCCCACCATTTTTATTTATTTATTTATTTATTTATTTATTTGTTTGTTTATTTATTTATTAAATTTTTATACTGCCCTTCTCCCGAAGGACTCAGGGCGGTGAACAGCCAGGGTTAAAATACATACAGTATGAAAATTAAAATAATTTAAAAAATAATTAAATCCAATTTGGCTTCCCAATTTTAAAACCCCTTACCCATAAAATTAATCAATTAAAATCTTAAGCCAGCCCGGCTCGCTGAAACAAGAAAGTCTTCAGAGCCTGGCGGAAAGTACGGAGGTCTGGGATCAGTTGTATCCCTGGGGGTAGCTCGTTCCAGAGGGCGGGTGCCCCCACAGAGAAGGCTCTCCCCCTGGGGGTCGCCAGTCGACATTGCTTGACCGACGGCACCCTGAGGAGACCCTCTCTGTGGGACCGGATTGGCCGGTGGGAGATTATCGGTGGCAGAAGGTGGTCTCGTAGATATCCAGGCCCTAAGCCATGGAGCGCTTTAAAGGTGAGAACCAATACCTTGAAGTGCACCCGGAAGACCACCGGAAGCCAGTGCAGCTCATGCAGGAGAGGTGTTACATGGGAGTGCCATGTCGCCCCCATAATCACCTGCGCAGCTGCATTCTGGACCAGTTGGAACCTCCGGGTGCTCCTCAAGGGGAGTCCCATGTAGAGAGCATTACAGTAGTCCAGGCGGGAAGTAACGAGGGCATGAGTGACCGTGCATAAGGAGTCCCGATCCAGAAAGGGGCGTAACTGGCGTATCAGATGAACCATACTGTGAGTGCTTTAATTTTGCAGTTGTTAGCAATTTACCCTAGGCTGAAATAGCTTCTGCCCTCCAAACAGAACAAGAGGAATCTGAAAATCAACAATTGTTGCTATAAAAACAAAATAAGGAAAGGAGCCCTACCTTAAAGTACTGCTTGCGACTTGTTCACTCAATTTGAGTTTTGAAAAAAAACTTGATACAGCTCAAGTTATGACAGATTGAGGGATAGAAGGAAGAGTCTAATAATGGGAGAAAAACTTTTGCAGCCACACCCGCCCCATTCCTATGGCTGCATTATGTTGACAATTCCCCCACCCCCCATCTCTTGGGGTGGGGGGACAGTATTCATATTGCTTCTTGTGTGCTGCACACAAATCAGCAGGAAAACCCCATTCAGGAGTGGCTTGGAAGAGATGAAATAGGAAAAATAGAAAATATTAAGAGAAGCAGGAAATTTCACTCTGGTGTAGTCTGTCTGCTCAAGTACGGGTGCATAGTATTTTAATTTAACAGTGAAGAAAACTTATTACCTTGGGGCAGACGTGGTGAAATTTGAAAGTATACTTATTCCCAAAATAAATCAAGGACAAAATTGGGACACTTTCGACCACATGAATCCTGATTTATGAAAAATAGCAGAGTGGTAGACTATGATTTCAAGAAGTAAGGATTTTCTTGACTGGAAAGCTAAAAGAAAAACAAAGCATAATTTAGAAACACTAAGAAAGCCTCCCACCGACCAGTACACTCCCACAGAGAGGTACTCCTCAGGGTGCCGTCAGCCAGGCAATGTCGGCTGGCGACCCCCAGGGGGAGGGCCTTCTCTGTGGCAGCACCTGCCCTCTGGAACGATTTGCTCCCGGAGATACGAAGGATATCGGATCTCCGGGTCTTTCGCCGTGCCCTAAAAACTTTTCTTTTCCATCAAGCAGGGCTGGCATGAACCCCCCTCCCCTTTTTTTTAAAGCTTTTTTAGCTTTTTAAATTGTCAATGGGCTTTAGTTTGAATGTTTTAAATTTTGGGGCCAAAGTCATGAAATTCTTTTAAAAATTTTAAATTTTGTATTGGTATGTGTTTTAGTTTTGGCTGTGCACCACCCTGAGTCCACTAGGAGAAGGGCGGTATACAAATTGAATAAAATAAATAAATAAATAAATAAATAAAAGATTGAGGAGAATACAGACCCTTTTACAAGGTCTAGAGAAACTTAAAAAGAGCAGAGGAAGTACTTAGAAGATAAATAGCTTTTTAAAAAGAGTATTAATATAAACAGAAATGGCTGCTAGACTTTAAACAAGTCTACCTTAATAATGGAATGTGAAGGACAGAGTACAGGTAGTTCTCGATTTACAACAGTTCATTTAGTGACTGTTCAAAGTTAAAAGGGCAATGAAAAGAGTGACTTATGACCATTTTTCACACTTACAATCATTGCAACATCCCCATGGTCACGTGATCAAAATTCAGACACTTTGCAACTGACTTGTATTTGTGACGGTTGCTGTGTCCCAGGGTCACGTGATCACCTTCTGCGACCTTCTGATAAACAAAGTCAATAGGGAAGACAGATTCACTTAACAACCATATGACTAAGTTAACAACTGCAGTGATTCACTTAACAACTATGGCAAGAAAAGTCGTAAAATGGGACAAATTCACTTAACAAATGTTTCACTTAGCAACATAAATGTTGGGCTCAATTGTGGTCGTAACTAGAGGCCTACCTGTATTCATTAGAAAGAAACTAAATTGAAAAGCTATTATTGATTAAACAAGAGTTCCTAAAGCAGAAACATACACAAACAAAAATGAAACGCCAACATCAGCCAAATATTGAATATTTACAGATTTCAAAGGAACAATGTAGGCTCAGGAGACTGAAGAAAAACAGATACAGTTTCAGACAAACTGGAGCTGAATTTATTCAACATCAGCATAAAAAGAAAATGCTGTAGTTTTAAAGTTTGCATAACTATTGCCAGAACTTTTGCCACCCATGTCCCTGAGAAAGCTCAACACGCTTTTTGTGTCAGTTTTTGAAATAATTGGTAAATAATGGACATTGAGAGAACAATTGTTCATGAAATCATTGCAAACTGAGTGAAAGTATCTTGTGAGATCTGTGATGATCTTTCTGAAGAATAGGCTGTTTCAGCCATTTCTCCATGGCTGACTGGGGAATTCTGAGAGTTGAAGCCCAGACATCTTAAAGTTGCCAAGGTTGAGAAACACTGGGCCGCTGTTTTATATAATGTTTTTAGACGAACAGTACATAAAGGTTTTTAAGTGGAGCAATTTATTTTTCGGGAAAATATATTCCAAACCAGTAAAAAAAAATTACTACTGGTTCTGTGGGCGTAGCATGGCTTGGTGGATGTGGCTTGGTGGACATAGCAGGGGAAGGATACTATAAAATCTCCATTCCCATCCCACTCCAGGGGAAGCATACTGCAAAATCCCCATTTCCTCCCGATCAGCCAGGACTTGGGAGGCAGAGAATTGATGGGGGCGGGGCCAGTCAGAAGTGGTATTTACCAGTTCTCCGAACTACTAAAAATTTCCGCTACCGGTTCTCCAGGTCAGAACCTGCTGAATGCCACTTCTGGCCCAAACCAAGAAAGTCATTTTGTACCTAGTAAAACTATTAAAAGAATGCTTCGATGGGGCCATTAATATAGTTTATATATTAATAAAAACAATACATTTGGATCAATTTCATTTTCAATTACTCTCTACTCTAAAGATAAAAATAAATAAAATATAAAAAATAGAGAGGCAGTTGAGATACTTAATAAGCACTATATTGAAATATTTATATTATTTATTTTATTTTATAAAATTGATAGGCTGTCCATGTTACCTCAAAGTAATTCTATAAAAAGGTAGTTAATACTTTTCATATAAATAAAAATAAAAAAAGGATTACTATTCAGTTTGATTTGAAAGATCTGTGTAAAACAAAGGGGGAAAAAACTCTTTTTTTGTTAAAACACAGAAAGGTCAGAATAAATTCATAAGCAAAATAATGCAGAGGTAGCATGTTACATTTGTGGCAAAGACTGGCTGATATTTCCGGAAGCGAGCAAATTATGAAAAACCAAAATATATATTTTTTAAATCCAAAAAAAAGGCAAAATAGAAAAACGCATATGTGGTTTTATCATCATTAACTATGATGAGTTAAATGGAAAGAGACCCTGTTGGTATACCAATCTTTTTGGGAGTGGCAGACCTTCCTTGAAATATTTTAAGTTCATAATTAGTAGATAGAAAAAATATTGCCGCTAACCAATAAGCAATTATGGAAGGACAACTGAAACTGTCGTGGATTAAGAGACAAATATGATAGAACTAAAACTATTAATTGACTGCCATACAGCACTGGAAAGTTACAATTTATTTACAAAAGGAATAGACCAGGAGAAAGGAGGGAGAGGGGGCTTGCACTGTATGTAAAGAAAAAAACACATTTGTACAGAAATTCAGTAATCAAAACATGGAAATCCTGTTGAAAATATGTGTGTAAGAATAAAAGGAGAAAGACAGAAGGGATATACAGTTGTCAGCGTTTATTATAGATCACTTGGACAGCCAAAGATACAGATGGGGCCTTTCTACATTAGTCTTTCAAACAGGCATGCAATAGTGATAATAGGAGATTTCAATTATCTTGACATCTGCTGGGAATCTAACTCTGCCAAAAGTCAAAGGTCCAACAAATCCTTCTGTGCTGATACTGACAACTTCATTTGTCAGAAGGTAGGGGGAAAAACAAAACAAGGGGGCCTGTTATTTAGGATCAAACCTCACCACAGAGAATAATCAGTTGCAGAATTTAAAATAACTGATCATGTAATGACTGAATCCATGACATAAAGAGGATGGAGCAACACCGAAGAATTAGTCCTGCACCCTGGGGCTAATTTTGATTGAGGCAAAGAGAGATCAGACCCAATGGAGAAAAATATTTGAGGAGGACGAGGAGGAGAAATCCTATACAATGAGATATTGAATGCACAATCTCAAACAACCCCGCCACAAGGAAAAATGTGAGAAATCTAGAGTACTGAAGAGAAGAAGGGATATGCACAGCAAGCAAAAGAAAGAGAACATGATGAAAGAAGAATTAAAGGTAATTGCCAGAAATTGTAAGAACTGTGATAAAGAGGCTATAGCTCGGAATGAATTAAGTTTGTGAGCTACCAAAAACAATGAAAAACTGTTCTTTAGGTACATTAGAAATAAAAGGAAAGCTAGAGTAGGTGAGGTGTAAGGAGAAAGCAGTGAAGCAATCATGAGTGACAGTAGAAACACAGATTTTCCAAACTTCTATTTTGCTTGGTTCTCTCTTTGAAGGAAAATAGAGCTCTAACTGGTAATTATTATGCTACTGAAGAAATGAGGGGACTGTAGCTTGAGATAGACAAGGAGAAGGTAAGAGAGAACTTAGTTAAGTCAGAGTCAGATGGCTTTCATCCCAACTAGCATAGATTATTGTTGAACTGCTCTCAGTAATCTTTGAGAATTCCTGGAGGTGGAAGAGAATATTTGTAGCTCAGGGTTGAATTGTGGGCTCCTTGGTACCCTCTGAGCTTGGTCATTTTCTTACAGACGTTTCATTACCAAATTAGGTAACATCATCAGTGCACTGATGATGTTACCTAGTTTGGTAATGAAACGTCTGTAAGAAAATGACCAAGTTCAAAGGGCACCAAAGACCCCACAACTCTGGAGGACTAAACTCCTAATAGTCTAGATAAGAGCAGATGTCATCATCCCTATCTTCAAAAAGGGGAATAGGGAAGATACAGAAAACTTCAGATCTGTTGAGCATCACAAGCAATGCTTTTCTGTTGAAGCCCCCATGTTGTGAAAGACCCTCCCTGTTTGGATCAGATCAGCCCCCTCATTTTTGGCCTTCCAGAAATTGTTAAATACAGGGACATTCTGGAGAGTCTTTAAGGAATGGTCAGTGTTGCTATTTCTTTATATGCAGATGAATTTGAATATAAATTGATGCTGTACGAAAGCAACACTTTTGGATTCTTCAGTTACTATCAAAGATCTCTAGCAAACTTGTAGAAATTGTACAGTTATATGGAAACACTCTTGGTAAACCACACTTTGGAATAACTCTAATATTATACCTATTAGTAACAAGGATCCAATTGAAGTAAATAAAAATTTAGGGGGTTTTATTGTTCAAAATTTATTAATTCCTAGAAATTATTACCATGAGGAAAATATCCTGACTAATCAATAAGAACACTTCCATTATATTACTTTAGACAATTACTTTTAAGACAAAACTATCCTTAAATTTGTGGGGAGCAATCAATGTGGTTAAAAAATGAATATTGCAAGAGAGACAATAGATTGAGAGAAATGCCTATGCAGATTCCATTTAAGTATTTTAAACTGTCTATTCAGTCTAAAGTACAAGCTATCATGACCTCCTATTGGATGATTTCTTTGCTGCTGTGCCCTTTATCTTTCTGTACCACCAGTCATTTTTCTTCCTATGGATGAGTCTTTCTAGACCTACATACACAGATATATATGCACTTGCATACCTACATATATACATATATAGATGTAGGATATGATCAGGCTGAGCTCAAGGGTCAAAGGCATCATCAGTCATGAGTCCCTGGATGTCCACAAAAGATCTAAGTCCAGTCCACCTTGAATTCCTTCTACTCTTATCTCCCGCTATTTTCCCTTGATTATTAGTAGTTCAGATTCTTGTGGAGAGCTTAATCTTGCAATACGTCTTTATACTCATTTGAACTGCCTGAATCTCCTGATTTTCCCAACACTTGACAATATACATACACACACACACACATATTCAAATGTATATACAAATAGTAAACGTTATTTACAAAGTAAAAGCATGAAAATGGAGATATAATCGGCTTTTAAAAAGAATTATTATCTCGCCCCATAGCAGTAATTTATTTATTAAATTATTTTTATAAATAAACAGCAAAAAGCTAACAAAAAATGTATTTGCTAAACAGAGAAAAGGTTGCCAGACTGAAGCCCAGCGAGAATGTAGCTTTTGGATTCTTTCTGAAGTTGATAGATTTCCCCATTTGCTTTTTTTTTTACTTAATCCAGAGTTTTTCCACTTTACTGATTTTCAATTAGAAGAGTTTTACTCCTGACTCTGAAATTGCCCATTATTTATTGATAAGTAATTAAGGAAATGTTTACGGTAAGGACAATCAACTAGGTTTTCTTTACAATCAAATTACAACTATCATATCTTACACTAATAAATCAATGATTAAGGTTCATAAATATTCTTATTATTTTAAAATAAGAGTGATTTAACAAACTATATTTTCATGTTTATTGGACAGCTCAGAATTTTTTATTAATTTGGCTGTCAACATTATGTAAAAAGACTGGTTACTTAGGCAGATGATATGGGCCGTTCATTTTTTAACATCCTTAATAAATTAATATGTTCACTAATTATAGCAGATCCACCACCATCATATGGTCTAACAAAACTATTCTATGTATTTCCGTTTATTAAAATTTGATTTTATTTATTTCTTAAGAGATTGATTTCTCTTTCAAAAGGAAGAGGGAATATTGGAACCATCATTCAAATGCCTTTATCTTATAAGGTTAGGAGATTACATTATAGATATTATTTCATTATTTCCATTTTATGTTTTACTTTCCAGAAGAATAGTTCAGGTTATAATAAGGTTCCTAATGTCTATGACACACTGTGATGCCACATGCAGCAGCAGTACTAAGGGGATATGGTTTTTAGATCCAGTAGCATAAAATTAAAATACATGAATGGACAAAATGTAGTGTATATGTTTGTACCTTTATATGAAATATTGCCAGCTGCAAATGACCAGAAGCATTTTTTGAGTTCAAAGCACAGAAGTGTTTATTATCGTAAGATAATTGTGATAATAATCTCTTGACAAGAATTTGGTCAACTAGCGGTCAAAGCTTGGAGTCAATGAAATTCACAAGCAGCTAGAATTGGGTGTCCTGTGGCTGCACAATGACTCCGAACTTATGACACGTTTAACCTCGCCTTCCAGCTCAGCCCACTCATCTACCCATTCTAAAATAGATTGCACATTTTATATTACTTTATTTTAATATTTATTTTTTCATTTCAATGGAGTTATATGGTCACTTCTCTAATATACAATAAGCCTGGGTGGGGGACAATAAAACATAACATTAAAACAGTTCTTAGCAATTCAAAACAAGACTTCCCTCCACATGAACTTTTACATTGACCAGGTTCGTCTCACTTTAGCCAATGCTTACAGGAACAGACAACTCTTTAATGCCTTCTGGAAGTACAGAAGGATATGGGGCTGCTGACTTTCAGTGAGGAGTATTCCATACAATACTCTCATTCAGTGTGACCCTCAGTATCCAAGTATTCTCATCTGTGAAAGGTTCCCATTTTTCAAAAATAATTTCTCTTTGAATTATCTTTAACAGCATATGGATGAACAGTCATATAACCAGACCTAATATGCCGTTCAAGATACAATTATTAAACAAGACAATATACAAAGTTGCTAGCAGATTAAGAATCTTATTAAGGAGTCGGTGTAGTATATTTGTTACCAAGGTAACAAATACAGTATGATTGTTGACGTACAAATGAGTTTATTAAGTAATGCTGATTTTCATATACTAGCCTCCTACATACACAGATGCACTTAAAAAAAAAAGGATCAAGGCAATTATAAGCAGTTGTTGCTCCAAAGTTTTTTTTTAATTGACACTAAAAAACAACTGAGTGTAGTCTACCTAATTAGCAGCTTTACTAACATGATATCTTACAGATATGTTAGGACTACAATTCTCAGACAAGGAACTTTTACAACAAATTGGATGGTTACAGACATCAGTTTTGGAAAGGTTTCCATTTAATGTAAAGCCCTTAAAGTCCCACTGATATCAATAGGTAGCTATACGCAATATCTATTAGGCCTAACTAAAAGTGTAAAAACGTTCAGATTTTCTCTGAAAATAGGCAATATACTTCAAAGGCAATTTTTATTTATTTTGATTTTATTTATTTGTATCCCACCTTTATTATTTTTACAAATAACTAAAGGAGGCAAACATATCCAATATACCTCCCGCCAACAAATTTCCCTGCAACAACAGCCTCATGAGCTGAGTTGGGCTGAGAGAGAATAACTGGCCCAAAGTCATCCAGCGGGTTTTCATGGCTAAGACCAGAGGTCTTCAAACTTGGCAGCTTTAAGACTTGTGGACTTCAACTCCCAGAATTCTCCAGCCAGCATAGCTTTAAAATATTCTTCCCATGGACTAATACAATAATGTTTGCTTTTTGTGATTAAACTAAAAGACTGGTTAAAAAGTATAACTTTGGTTGAGGTGAATCTATAATTTTTGTATATTTGGCACTGTCTTTTGGAAAGCCCTGTTCTAGATCTTTAGAAGTGTCAATTTAATAACAGTTTGCAAAGGGAAGGGAACAACTACTGTATACTAAATCCTATGACTATTTTGCTTGAGTTTATGTGTTTGTATATTTAATAAATTCAAACAGTATGGAAAGATGCTACAACCAATTAATATCTTAAATATATATCTCTGTATCTAATGGAGATTTTCAGTCATCCAGGTAATGGTTGTCCCAAAGGTGCTTTTTCAAGAGGCAACTGGACACTAAAAATGCAAATGACCAGCTGTCTGCAAGAAGTATAAATCCTTTCATTATCCACCACCCAGTCAGAACTGAAGAAGCTTCTTGGATAAGAAGTACAATGTCTTCAAAGAAAAACCAGAGAGTCTAGTTGCCTCTTGAAAAAGCACCTTTGGGATCCCTGCATGTGTTTAATAACAATAATCTATCTAGAAAACTTAGTGATACTACTTTGCCCCTTTAATCTGTCCCCGCAATTCACTTGTTGGAATAAGAGATAATGTAGGTAATGGTTTTAAAGGAAAGGGCATTAGAAAAATAGTGATAGCGCTAACATTAATAGGTCTAATATCAGTGGAGATTAGCTAGGCAACCTTTCAACATGTACACAAGGAACATAGGCAATACACCGTATTGCCCCAGTTATCTGCAACAGCTAAACTATTGCAAACCTCAAAATAAAAAATATTTGTATCAGAAATGGGATTCCATCTAGCAATAGCAATTGCAGTTAGATTTATATACCGCTTCACAGTCCTTTACAGCCCTCTCTAAGTGGTTTACAGAGAAAGCATATTGCCCCCAACAATCTGTGTCCTCATTTTACTGTCCTTGGAAGGACAGAAGTCTGAGTCAACTTTGAACTGATCAGGATCAAACTGCTGGCAGTGGGCAGAGTTAGCCTGTAATACAGCATTCTAATCACTGTGCCACCACCATAATGGTACCATTATGCCCACTATTTTTGCAGAATACTGAACAAATAAAACCAAATGCGAATATGTCGATGCAAATTTGCAAACACAGATATTACAGGCACACTTCAGGGAGGAAAGTAGGACAGATTTAGCCACATAATAGGAGAGCCTTCATGTAATAAATTCAGTTTTATTGCTGTGTGATGAATAAAACAACTGTCAAAAACTGTATCCTGTCTTAGACTACTATGGTTAAAAAAGATATGCTAAGGCATCAGATTTCTATCACTTAATTAAGATTCATTGCATTACTCCTTTGAAGAATCCAATTAAAGTAACATCAAGAGGAATTTTATAGCAAACCTTAACAAAGTACGTTTGATCGTAACCACAAATAAAATGGAAGCAAAGCCAAATAATCCTTTCAATAACACATGGCAATGTATTTAAAAGCAATGTTGTACACATAATGATGTTAAAATGACCCAAAGTGCTTATACAAGCAAATATGCACTTATGACAAAAACCTGAATAGTAATTTAAAGGATGTAAGACAGCCACCCCAAATTAAGTGAGAATTAATGCACTTTTTACTTATTTTTAAATCTTAACTGTGAAAGTCTCATAAACTATTTAATATAACTCAAGAACTAATCTAACTTCTTTTGACTGATGAAACGTTTTGTGAAATGAAAAGCTCTGCAAATCTTTGTATTGGTCAATGATATAATCAAAATCAGTATCTTATATCCTACATTTGTCTGGGAAATAAGCCTGTCGATAGGGTAGAACTATAGTGTAATAAGTAGGGTTTGAAATAGAAAATATAGAAATAGAATGTATGTCTGGTGCATAGAATCTCACTGAGATATTATCAACATTAGAATAGCTGCCCCCAATTCTTCCAATCTCATACTGCATGAACTTGAAGAACATTTTCAAGTAGTTTTATACTATTATCCTGTCCTTCCTATATGAAGTTCAGTAGCAACAGCAGTATCACTTAGACTTATATACCACTTCATCATGCTTTACAGCCCTCTCTAAGTGGTTTATAGAGTCAGCATATTGCCCCAACAATCTGGGTCCTCATTTTACCGACCTCGGAAGGATGGAAGGCTGAGTCAACCTTGAGCCTGTCAGGATCAAACTCCTGGCTGTGGGCAGAGTTAGCCTGCAATACTGCATTCTAACCACTGTGCCACCATGGATCAATAGAAGGTCATGTTTAATACAGAAAATTGTCTAAGGTTGGTAAATCTGAGATATAGTAACTGTCCAAGATCATCTAATTAATTTTATGAGAATTGGAACATAGGCCTTTTTGCTGTAATCTAACATTCAATGAGGAATAGTTTTGCGGATTTTATTAAGGCACACCTCTGTATTAAAGACTTGGAAACTGGCCAATAAAGATGCAGAGGGATTCAGGAACTTAACAGACCTAGTTAGTTCAGCATCTCTTCTGGGTAAATCATTATAAAGCAGTATAAAAGATAACATCATTAAACATAAAGAAGGACAGATCTTATTGAAAAAGAGCCAATGGATTCATTAAGGCTAACTCTCTTTTTACCTGGAGGCTTATTCAGGGTTTTGTTTTGTTTTTTAGCATTACTAGAAGGGCCTGACAATTTACTCCTTGTCCCCATCTTCTTGGCTTTGTTCCAGGCTATAATTCATGCTATTTTATCCTGTTATCCATGCTGAGAAACATTAGCTAGTCATAAAATAGTAAAGAGAGTCTGAACAGTAATGTTGATACCAGCAGTCTTACTAGTGCCACAGCAAGATCTGGGTAATGCCAAGAATTTCTTCTGTGGAAAGTTTCTAAAACTTTCTAGATTAAATCGTGTAACGTTGTTAAAACAAATTATTTACTGAAATTTGTGAACCCAATCTTCAGATCTTCACTGCTTTGCTAATTGATTATCAGCCATAATTTAAGCTGTTGGTACAAATTTTTAAAATCTCAAACGATGTAGGGTTTATCTATCTAAGACCATGATGTTGTGACCCTGACTCCCGAGCCTGTCCTAACAGAGGAAGAGCACTCAGAAGGTAATGGGAGGAACTGACAAGGCCCTTCCTCTCCAGGACCCTCCTCTCTGGCAATGCCTCAGGTTCCATCCGAAGGCCAAGAGGAACAGCCTGGGATATGCCAGGAGGAAAGCATATCGGAACAACAACAGATAGGGAGCGAGGATGATGAATCCTGGCTTGATCTCAGGCAGCGTCAGAGGGAGAAGCGTGCGCAGCAACGAAAGAGGCGTGGGAGGGCCAGAGATTGAGCTGAGTCATTGAGCAACACCCCACAAGGAATAAAAGTGGGTGTGATTGCTCTTCAGGCTTTGTGACGGTCAAAGTTAAAAACCTGAGAGTCATATCGCGTTACCTGAAATCTGGCTTGTACGTATTTGGATTGGACTTTGGCTAACTCTTGCTTCGTGGATTACTTTTTTGCTACTGGACCGGACTGAGGATAAACTCTCTCTCGCTTACTGTGAGTGAAAATTGACTTGGCAGGCATTTCGCAGTTTACTGCCAAAACTCTTATCTGCAAGGGATTCTAGTCTGATTGCATAATAAAACCTTGGCAGGCGTGCCTGGTTGTGTGTTTGCCTGTGTAGGGAAGGGGGGACAGAACACGTGATGGTGAACCTATGGCACGTGTGCCGGAAGTGGCATGCAGAGCCATCTCTCAGGGCATGCAAACCATTGCTCTTCCGGGTTCCGGGGTGCTGGCCAGCTGGTTTTCATGTGCGCGGGAGCACCAGAAACGGAAGACCAGCCGCCCGGTGCTCTTCTGGTTTTCGGAATGCGCATGCGGCCACCTGGTGATCCGGTTTCTGGTGCGTGTGAAGACCAGCTGGCCGGTGTGCATGCATGTGCCAGAAACCGGAAGATCGTCTTTCCAGCGCGTACATGTGCCTGGGTGGCTGCTCTTCTGGTTTCCGGCACACACATGTGCACATGCTCCAGTTTCAGCACTTGGTGCCAAAAAGGTTTGCCAACACTGATCTAGGTTATTGTCTTTTCTGAATGAAACTATTAATATTCGGAGGAAAGATCCTTTTCATGGTGTCCACTGGTTGTCAAAACCTTGTCTTTCTGGTATATGGAAGAAAGTCTTATCCTGCATGTTGCTTCCAGACTATGCAATTGACCTTACTGGAACTCATTTAGCCTCTGCTTTCTTAATATTTATAAAATCTGCACATAGGCATTTAGTTGACTTTTAACTATTAGTTGATTAGCTAATTAATTCTAATGTTTTTTAACTTTTTATATTGCTTTCAGTATTTTATTTTGTCAGTCAGTGAAAAGCAAAGTGTAAATCATCTAAGATAATATTTCAGGGTGTCAGCAAACAAGTGTGGTTAACAAACAAACTTTTAGATGATTTTGAGAAACTCCCTTACCAAAACTTTTTCAGCAAAGTTAGCAATCTTTGGATAAGAGAAGAAGTCATGTTACTGCTGAGTTTTAGAACAGGAAGCAGGGATCCATTAAAAAAAAAAAATCTCCCGATAAACTGTTTCATTGAAAGGGCATAAACAATGAGATCTGCCAAGGACCTATCAGGAAAAGTTTTCTCAAATGATCTGAAATAACTGATGAACATTGACAGAACCACATGTGCGGATGACACCAAATTTTTTAGACTAGATGAAATAAAAACTATAACAAGAGCTTTACTTTAACTATGCTATATTGGGAAAGAACCATTAAAATGGCAAATGAATGAAATGTAAGTACCCTATGAACAGATAAGGTGTAAGCTAGGTATCGCCACACACAAAATATTGTATACAAGTCCAGTTATGCCTCAAATGAGAATACTGAAGATCTGAGAAAAAGTGGATAGAAAATTGATAACCCTAAAATACAATGATAGTACAATGTTCTGTAAGAAAAAATGAAATATTTATTGAGTGGTTATCACAAATATATAATATATAGGAGTGAAAAGATGTCTATAAATTAAACTTGGTATGGAAGAAAGTAAAAAGGCTATTTCTATAATATGAACATCTGGACTCACTTGGTAAAGCTGAATGTGAAATTCAGATCAAAGTATTTGCTAATGGCCATACATAGACTGGAAAATATATTGATTCATGGGCTATTAAAAATTGCTATACACAAAAGCTATATTTAATATGCTTCGGGGTTTCTCAATTGTTGAGTAATCAACAACTGAGTAATAATACAAGTAATCCTCAATTTACAACAGTTCATTTAGTGACTGTTCTAAGTTACAATATCACTGAAAAAAGTGACTTATGACCATTTTTCACACTTATGACCATTGCAGCATCCCCATGGTCAAGTGATTAAGATTTGGATCCTTGGCAACTGGTACATATTTATGACATTTCAAGTCATCATGTGATCACTTTTTGCAAGTTTCTGACAAGCAAGGCCAATGGGGAAGCCAGATTGTGTTACTACCTTAATAACGAAAAGTAATTCACTTAACAAATGTGGCACAAAAAGCGTAAAATGGGGCAAAATTCACTTAACTACTGTCTCACTCAGTAACATAAATTTTGGGCTCATTTGAGCTTTAAGTCAATGACTACCTGTATGGGCTGGAAGTTGTAACTGAACTCTTGTCCAGCTTTTGGGCTTACTGTAGGTATGTGGATGATTGCTAAACACAAACCATTGTTATAGATGCATATTTGGTTTGATTCAGCATGAATCTTATATTAATATAGGTTTATGTGAAACCTATGAACAAGCATTAAATAGCACATAGCATTGTAATTCAATAGACCCAACAGAACTACCACCGAGATGTAAATAAGAATGTTTTTTTTACTTTTTAATAAGGTATTATATTTATAGCAATATTTAACCCAGATACCATAATTTATATAAATATCAATAAAAAAAATGGAAACATTAGCTGACACACCTTATTATAATTAATTCATCAACACAGTAATAGCTTCACTTAATAAAATGTATGATGGATGCTCAATGCAGTGTGGAAGAAAAAAGATGACTTCAGAGTTAATGAATGTGACTGGAATATGCAGATCCTGAATATGAAATAATGAAAATTCTGCTCATAGGCTCTCTTAGTAAACCGTATGGGAATCTAAACTATCCTACTGAAGACAATGCAATTGCCATTATACAAACTGCTGTTCTGCAAGTCTTTATTAACAGTAGGGAAAAAAGGGAACAAGAATTTTGGGATAAAGAATCCTATTTTGGAATCACGTCTCTGTAATAGAGGTTTCCATGCTTACCGTGACTTGAATTTCACCTTTAATTCATTCTGAAAAAACAATCAGCATTTCTGCATTCTTGAGGGATGAATGCAAATACTGCTACTGTGCACCTTTCCTTTTTGTTGCCAGAAAAGCAGGTAAAAGATTTAACTTCTTTTCAAGTTTCTAGATCTCTGTCTACATACGAATCACCAGAAATAAAGGCACTGAATTCAATACAATCAATTGGATTGAAGTAAGCATGAATAGAATATCAGTTTAAACAATTTGGAGGGCTGTAATGAATGAATATGACTACCAGACATTAGTTCCTGTGCACAAGATTACCAGACAATAAATACTTCCCCCTTCTCCTTTTTTTTCTTTTCTATGGTTAAAAACAATAATTGTTGAACTTGTTGTGTAAGAATTTGCAAGCAGCTAGAGGAATTTACCCTCCTTTCTAAACTCTGACAACTCAGATCCTTCACTTAACAAAGCAGAAAGCTTTTCCTTGTAACTTTCTCCCCCCACCCCCCTCAATTCTTTTTCTTCCTCTCATTGTCTTTCCTTTTAAAGTCAAACTAAAGAAAAACTTTTTTGCAGAGTAAAATTCCAGGAATCAGACACAGGGTCTCGTGTTTCATTGCAAAAACTGTCATAGAAAGAAAAGAGGGAAGGTCTATCCAACTATCTTCCTGCTTGTTGTCCCAGCATACAATACAATATTTTTCCATCTGCCCTGAAAGGCATCCAAAAAATTTAGTCCCCAGATCATTTACCTGGGTAAGAGTTTCAATAAACTCAATGGGACTCTCTGTGGGCCACTGTCAGTGGGATGGGGCTCTTTGGAACTAATGTTAAAATGCCTGCCCTGCCACTCCATATATACAGTAGTATAGTGCCATATATATATATATATATATATATATATATATATATATATATATATATATATATATATAGTGCCTTGGCTTGAGACACGCTATTCGCTATATTAGTTGTATTTACACCTTGTTACAGGTACACCTGTCCTTAGACATCCTAAGCCTCTTTCTTACTTCCCACATGAAGCAACTAGTGTATGTATCCTTCTTGGGCATATAACAACCTCTCCGTTCAACCAAGTCATCCTTTTTTTTATGACCCCAAACACCCTTCCTTCTATTTCCTCGCCCACAAGCAGACAGGCAGGTCCAAATTCAGCCCTACCCTCTTTTTCAACAGGCACCAACTCGCATATCTTTGAATCAGCACTACCACAAAAGATGCCTCCCTTTCTTCAATCAGCTTGTCTTCCAATCCAGTCAGAGGAAGGAAGGAAGGAAAGAAGGATGGGAGAAGAGAGGGGGGGAAAAGGGCTGCAGCTCATTCCTTTCATGCTCTAATAAACTTACATAGGCAGGGACACATAGAGAGACACACACAAGCAAAACAAACTCTGTTTAAAAAAAAGTATTCACTAAGTCTGGGGTGCAGCTCTGAAAGCTTCTTCCACTGGTCCTTCTGTAGAAGAAAGTGTTGGGGTTTCTTTTACCCCCCCAAAAAAGGGGGGGAAGCCTCTTACCTATGTTCCTTCCATCCATTCTATAACTGCCCTATTTC
Organism: Pantherophis guttatus; assembly: GCF_059756535.1. Classification (NCBI taxonomy): domain Eukaryota; kingdom Metazoa; phylum Chordata; class Lepidosauria; order Squamata; family Colubridae; genus Pantherophis; species Pantherophis guttatus. The sequence continues at coordinate 87,320,913 of NC_142064.1, read as the reverse complement.
TCTTCCTTTCCTCGTCTCCAAAGGATGAAGACAAACAGTTGCCTCCACTCGCAAGCGATTTCATCCCGTCTTGCAAGAGCTGCCTTCCCACCCTTTCACGCACCCCCCACCCCACGAGAGCCAGATTTGCTTTCTTATCCCCAGCCAGGGGTCCTAAGTCCCCAGAAGCTGCTGCCCACTCCCCCGTCTCCCACCCGGGGGTTCCCCAAGACCTTCGCCACCCCGACCTCCGGCTCCCCACAGGACTGAGATCCACCTACCTGCACGTGCCTGTCCATAGGAATGTGATGTGTGTCCCCGCATGATATTTGAGGGAAGCGGGGGAGGGGGAGGAGGAGGAAAGAGGAGACCGTGGTCTATTGGCGATATTGCATGGCCAGCTTCTTATAAATCGGAGGTTGTTTAGGCTGGGAGGAAAAAGAGTGTTGTGTCTGGGCGAGAGGAGCGCGGGTTTCATCCCCGCTCATTGGCAGCTCCCCGCCTTCCTCCTCCTCCTCCTCCTCCTCACTCCCCCCCACCCCACCCGTGTGTTTGTGTGCGTGTTCGCCGACAGCTCCCCGCCTCCTTTTTCGGCGATATTATTAAACGCTGGGTGAGACACCGGGGAGAGAGCCCGTATCAGCTACCGGAAATCGAAGCCCTGGCCATAAATATACCACAGGAAGTACCACACGCACTCACACATCTCCCCCCCCCCCCTCATTGTTACTTGCTTAGCCGGTCTTTGCCGCCACCTCCCACCGCCCCAACACACACACACACACACACACACACATTGGGGATCAACCGGTGCCCTCGCCTCCTCGATCCGCAGACACACACACACGCACTCCCTGCGATTAAGAAAGATACGAAAAAGACTCCCTCGCCACTAGGAGATAGTCCTGGCGGGCCAGTGCCAAATTCACGTTAAGGAAAGGTTTCCTGGTCCAATGGAACAGCAGAGGTGCGAACGCGTCAGATAATGCCCGATAATTTAAGAACGATATAATGGAACATCTGTAATAGAGATACCCCCCTGTAAAGGTATAGCCGGCAATATGACTCGAAAGAAAGAGAAGGAAGGAAGGAAAGGAAAGGAAAGGAAAGGAAAGGAAAGGAGGGGAGGGGAGGGGAAGGGAAGGAAGGAAAAGGAAGGAAGGAAGGAGAAAGAAAAAGGAAAGAAAGAGAAAGAAAGGAAAGGAAAGAAAAAGGAAGGAAGGAAGGAAGAGAAAGAAAAAGAAAGAAAGAAGTCTTAGATAGAAAGAAAGGAAAGAAAGAAAAGTCTTAGAAAGGAAGGAAGGAAGGAAGAAAGGAAAGAAAGAAAGAAAGAAAAGAAAGTAAGTAAGTAAGTCTTGGATAGGAAGACAGGGAGGGTATTTCAAAGCTTTTAAAGAAATTCACAGGAGGAAAAAGTGCTGGAAAGTGTGAGACTAAAAGCCCATTACAAGCGCTCACAACTGGCGTTTTTCTTAATAGACACCTTGAAGATTTCGGTGTTAAGAGTGTCTTCATCCAGACCGCTATTGAGGTCCCAGGTAAAGATGCAGATAATAAAGGTATTTAAATTGTTCACGCTACATCGGGAAAAAAAGAGACACTCTCAAAATAGTCACATCCCTCTGCAAGCAGCGCATAATATAACGAGGTGCCCTCAATGTCATTTTAATAAGCATCACTTTCACGCACAAACGTGTACGTGTGCGCCTTTCTGGGCGTTTTGTTCGCGACCTCAATCAAACCCGGGATCTGAGTGCCTCTGCCTCAGATAATCTCCTCCCCCCCCCCCACGCGTCTCTCTCCGTTTGCATTCGTCGACATTTGTTTCCTATGGGGTGCCTTTATTATTATTATTCTCTCTCTCTCTCTCTCTCTCTCTCTCTCTCTCTCTCTCTCTCTTTGCTGCTTTCTCTTTTTCCCAAAGATAATCCATAACCAAGCGAAATATCATCTCAGCTGTGCGCTGCGGTCACAGGTCTCCAGTTGGCGTCGGGTTGGAGCTAAAAAAGAATAATAAAATTAGTAAGACGGTCACGGTGCAACCCTTCCTATTGTTTTGTGGCGAACAGATTCTGCCGCTTTTTCTCCTGCTTTTCCAGCCCAGCAAGAAAGAAGGGGGAGGGGGGCGAGAAAGATGGAGGAGTCGGAGGGAGGATGGGACTCTCTTATTCAACGGCGAGGCAATAACAGCAGCTCATTAAATACAATGCCAAGCAAATGTCCGCCTGTGGAAGAGCAGCTGGAAAGCTTTCCAGCCCCTTGGAACCATCTGTATCCAGGAGTAACAAAAGGGGGATATTTCTGAACGCAGTATGGATATCCTTCTCTGGTCACAAGATATATTTATTTTATTTATTTCAGGTTTGAAAACTAGAAAAGTGGGACAGAGGGGAGAGAGGCGGGGGATCTGGGGCAGTTTCCTCTTTGCTTAGTTATTTGTAGTGTGTAGATCATCAGGAGAAGGCAGTGCTTATTGGAGTGAATAGCAATTGCAGAAGAATATATCTCTTTCGCTCCTACCCATGTTAAAATGCCACTTGGAAAGAAAAGTACAGTTTGATGCCTGGACTAAAAAATAAAAATAGGATCTAGGTCACCCAAAAGGGGGAGGACAAAAGAGGACAGGCATTTCTAACAAAATTTGCAACTGCTGGGTTGCAAGAAGAAGAAAAAAAAGACATAGATTCAAAATTTGCATCTGCTGGTTTTCTATAGAGAGAATTTTGAGAGCAATACAGGACGTGTATGTAATAATCATTGCCATTAAACAATAAGTCTTCAGAAGTTGTGGATGCTCCATCCCTGGAGGTTTTTAAGAAGAGATTGGATAGCTATTTGTCTGGAATGGTATAAGGTCATCTGCAGGGGGTTGGACTAGAAGACCTCTAAAGTCCCTTCCAACTCTGTTATTCAGTTACTTTCTCAGTTTACTATGTAGCTAGCTAGACTATCAATGGCTTCTCTCCTTTTTCCTGGTTCTATTTAATTATCAGCTGTTCTTCCCAAAAGTTTGCTGTCCCTGTTGATGATCCATCCTCTGCTTTTCTTGCCTTTGTTTCAGTGCTCTTCAGTCACCTGAGTTCCCTCCAAGGCAGATGATAAGGTTGAATGGATTTTACACACTCTGAGGATGTCTTTGGAAGTGTTGAACTTGGGGGGGAAATCCCTATTTTAACTATGGCATACTTAAGGCTATATTATGGCCACTTCAGAGATCATCCACTCAGCGGTTATTTTTGGCAAGGAAAGAAAATATAAAATGTATAAGAAAATAAAAATACTATGAGTTTGTCACTTCTTTGAAAGTAATTTTTTACTTTTTTTAAAATTAATCCAAGTTTTATCATTAAGTGGGCAATAAGGCTACCCTGAGAGGCGATTATCCACCCTGTTGTATTTTTTACTACATGAACAAAGCTGCTTGTAAATTTTTTCATGTATTAAAATTCCAAAACTTTGGGTACTTGGCCTGGACTAAATGGGAGCATCATTTATTGTTCATTTGCAGGCAGGAGAATATCCTTATCCTGGACTCCAAACTTTCACTTTAACCTCTGTCCTAGTATTACATTTCTTTGTGAATACCTTGATTCATAATCAAAGCTCAAGAAAGCCTCCTTGTGGGTCAGTATGCTGGCTGATTTGTTCAGTGAGAATTACAAACATAGTCCAAATTCATGGGCTGTCTCAAATATAGAGCGTTCAGTCGTGCTAGTACCAAAATTTAAAAAGTTAGAAACATCTGGAAAACTTTCCCATTACTTAAATTTTGAGAAGACTGAAAGCAGGGCCTTTGCCTTTATTCAAATTCTTCTTCTTCTTGTGTCATGTCTGTCATCGGACGTTGGAGATCATGTTGGCAATCCTATTTTTGTCAACAGCCATATGAAAAAGTGCTGCTGAGTTTTGTCCAAACCAGTCCCTTAGGTTTTGAAGCCATGATGTTCTTCTTCTGCCTGGGCCTCGTTTGCCTTCAATTTTTCCCTGGAGGATTAAGTGAAGGATGCTGTATTTTTCTGGGTGTTGCATCACATGTCCAAAATAGACACTCTTATTCAAATAGACACTAAATATTCTCTCCAACTTCATTAATCCATTGGGATAAGTTTTAATCCCCACAGAAATTGTTTAGAAGATGCAACACTGAAAAGCAATTCTTTTTTTTTTTAATTGAAAAAGTTTTCAAATACAAATTTTCCCCCCTTTTTTTCCCCCTCTCCCTCCCCCTCCCTAACCCCCCCTCCCCACCCATCCCCCCCTGTGACTTCTTCATAACAAAAAAAAAAACCTAATTCATAACAGATTACTTACTCCCTCCTCTAGATATTGACCTTTACTTACTAAAAATATTATTAATATTATAACATCCCCCTTTATCCATACATTTCAGAAAAGAGAAAAGAAAGGGAAAAAAAAAGACATTATACTATGACATTATAGAATAACTTCTCCACTTTAAAACTATACAATAAGTCCTACTTTAACATTTAATCTTCTATATATATTACTATAACATTTCAAAGTGGCCTTCCCCATAAAATCTAGTTTAACATTCATTCCACTCTATCCATTTCCTCCACTCCCCTAAATATATCACTTAAAAATCCCTTTTCTTAGACTAATCAATCTACTAACTAGCTTATTCACCCACTATCATGCAAAATTACCATACACAACATTTCTTAACATCTTTGATTCACTGCCCACACTACTTAAAAATATATGTCTATATTTTCCATTATATCTAAATAAAAAAAAAGAAAAGACAATGACTTTAAATTTATAATCCATATAGTATCTTCTTTGAGGTCTTTCCACTGGATTGGTAGAACCAACATCCATAATCGGGTAACATAGCTTACTGGTGCAACAGTTTATTCAGGATCTTCAATCATATCTGCCCCCATCAGTAGTAAATATCTTCTTATATGTATAAAAGTAAAAACAACCACCCGAGTGACATTATAATTATATTCCATATAGTAATAATTGTGGGTTTCATCAGGATTATTAATTCCCATCATCGTAGTGGGTAACAACCCGATCTTCTGCATGCCCCAGCATAATTCTCTTGCCTTGTGATTCAAGATAATATAATATGTTTATCAACACAAAAAGAAATTCCAAAATGGATAATTCAAATCCATCAGTTTAAGGCTCGTTTCACGTCCCCAAATTACGGCCATGCAGAGATCTGCCACAAACCTCAGGATGATATTAACCAATACGTCGCCTCTTCTGTATTTACACATAATCGTTCATATTTTAAAATCACTGGCTTCACTGTTGCCTGATTTAGAAATTTCTATTTCTATGCCACCTATTTCTTTTTTTCTTTTCTTTTTGTGGGTTTGGTTTCCATCCTGGTTCCCTTTCTACAAAATATGTATCATCTGGTCGGTTTTTATTCTGCTTTGTAGATTGGTCTTGTTGGTTTTACTTTTGTATCTCATATTTCTTTTTTATCCCTTGTATATCCCCTAATTGGTTTCCATGTTTATCCTTGCCTTGATAAGTCATCACATTAAAATTAGATGCCTCTTCTCTCAAATTTGTAGATAGTCCAGCTGGGGTATCCAATAAATCCAAAGGCAATTCATCTGGTACAGTCTCTGTAATTCGATATTTTACCTTTATTTCCGGCTCCTTCTGCTTATCCTGTATTATACCTGGAGATGTTAAGTTCATTTTCAACCTATTTTGATAAAATTCTTCCGCTCTTTCAACAGTATTTAGCTGATATCTTTCTCCTTGGTATCTAAATATAATGCCAACTGGGGCGTCCCACCTGTAGGAGATATTTCTCTTTTTTAACTCATTCACCAGAAAACCAAATTTCTTCCTTTCCATCAATATCTTAGGTGGGAGTTCCTTGTAAATCCAAATCTTTCTTCCATACAATTGCAAATTAGAATTGAAGGAATTTTGAACGATATTATTCCTAATTTCCTTATCTGTAAAATAAATCACCACATCTCTAGGCAATTGCCTTTGCTTAGCAATCCAGGAGTTGATTCGATAAGCTCTGTCGATCCTACAAAACACTTCGTCAGGTTGAACCTTTAGAATCCCAGCTAGAAATTCAGAAGATATTTTCCTTAAATCATCTCTATTATTTTCCTGCAAACCTCTTAATCTTATTGCATATTCTGTGAAATTATATTGTACCATTAAAATCTCTTTTTCAATCTTCTGTTGCAGATTTTCTGCATTACCATACTTTTGATCAGCATCCATTTTAGGTTTTTCTTCTAAGCTATTATCCTGAGTGTTTGTCAAATCATTTTCAATTTTTTGAATTCTATTGTCCAATTTATCTTGAATTTCTTTCATTTTAGACTCTAGTACATTAGTATTTGTGTCCAACTGCATCATAAATCCTGTAAAACCATTAACCACTTTTGAGAATTTTTTCTCCAAAAAATCAAACTTAGATTTCACCAATTCTTTAATTTCCTGCTTAAATTTTTCAAATTGCTGATTCACAATCTCCTCCCTTCTTTCAATCTCCTCTATAAAAAATTCTATTATATTAAAATCAGGTTTCTGAGACTGAAGAATTAAGACCTGTTCCTTTAAGTTGTTGGTGGGGGGATCCCCCCCCTTCTTGTTTATCTGACTTTATGAGTCTCAGTGCCATGTTTCCGCCCAGGCAGGCTTTGTTAAAAAAAAAGCAAGAAAAAAAAAAAAAGGACTTCTTTCCAATCAGCAACAATATCAGGTCTCCAAGGGAAAAAAAAAGAGAAAAAGACACAGGAGCGAAGTTTTGTCTACAAATGTAGCCAGTGGTATTTATTCCGCTACATTGTAGTAATAGAAAACGGAAGGACTTTCCCTTTCAGCCTCTCCTCCAGCCAACGCCATTTTAAAAGGCTTTTTTTTTTCCTCTTTCCTCTCCTCCTCTCTCTTAAGTAATTTCTTTTTAAAAAATCAGTAAAATACTTGCGGTTCAATATTACAGGTCCAGCTCACATTTTCTTTGAGTAGTCTGTTAAATTTGCAGGCTTGCTTTTGACGCCTGGCTCTGCATCAGCAGAGGTCTCCCAAAGCCCGGAGCGGCGGCTGGGGATACGGGGCATCTCATCCGCTCCGTCCCAAAAGTAAAAAAAAAACTTTTGGGACTCCGCAGAGAGTTCTACCCACCCCTGCCAGCTCTATCTCCGTTTCCTCATGGAAACGGAGTTTTTTCGAGCCGCCATTCCGTTGTGAAGGCGGCTCTAACAGGCGATGGAAGCTGACGATCCCAAAGGAACGTCTGGCAGCGACAAACAGCAACCCGGAAGTCCACTGAAAAGCAATTCTTGTTGGATTTTAACAATTCTCGCTCGCTGTCTGAAGAAGGTTGTATTGTGAGTCCTTAACATAACACCACAGTTGAAGTCCCAAAGCCCAGCTTCCTTTGATACTTCCAGATGGAGGTCTTGAAGTACAGTATTATTAACCAAAAGATATTGCAGAGATATTTCTCTTTTTCTTTGTTTTCTTTGGAAAGAGCAGAGATGTAAGAGATAGTAAAAAAAGGCAGAAAGAATTAGAAATGGAAGTTGATATCATATGTCTATGGAGATTCTCAGTCATCCAGGTCAAGGTGCTTTTTTTTCAAGAGGCAACTGGACTTTCTTGGTATCATATGGATTTCACCTAAAATGCTGGAAATAAGGCACTGCAATTGTATAACAGAAGCCTTGTGTGCACAAGTTATTTCTATCCTTCGAAGCAAAGAGTAGGACATGTATACACTATTCTGGCTATAACTGTAAGATTACTTGTCTAGAGGCTATTTTCTGTTCTTAAGCAAAGGACAAAGGTCTTTTACACACACACACACACTTCGTTTTAAGTGATCTACAGATTGGATAATAAGCTCTATTCTATTAGTCTTCTAGATCTACAAAATACTTCCTTTCTCTCAAATCTTCTCCTCTACAAAAACTCCTGCATCACAGGGTGGGCCAAGCAGCATTTAACAAGCATGGGATCACAACAGGCATGGACGAAAAAACCAGCCTTCCTTTGTCATGGCCCTGAGAAAAATCTTGGTAAGAATTTGTGAGTAAATCCCAATTTTTTTATCTTAAATAAAATTAATGTGTTTATAGAATTATTCTAGGTGGAGGAATAAAATAACCTACTTTATGATCCTACATAATAATTATTTCTTTCTTTATTATCCAATATTATTTATTATTTTTATAAATAAGTCAAGGCGGTGAATATACACAATACTCCTTCCTCTTCCTATTTTCTCCATAATGACAACCCTAGGTCACCCAGCTGGCTTTCATAGTTAAGGGAGGATTTGAACTCACTTTCTAGCCTGGTGCCTTAGCCACTAGATCAAACTGGCTGGCCCTGTCTTTAGATAGACAGAAGCATCCTCAGACCTGGTTTTAGAGACCAGCAAGAATAGGGTTACCAGTTAAAACTACAGGCAATACTGAATATTGAAAAGGAAGGCCAAAGGAAGGAAAAGGAAGACACACATAGTTGAAGTTTCTTGTCATCCATGATAAAAAATAATAGCAAAAATATACTTAGGCTTACATATATATGAACTTATTTTTCTGGCATCAGAAAAACTGATTTCTCAATCGCAATATTGTCCAAAAAAATCTTTATTTTCAAGAAGGTATGCTAGTGATAATATAAAACCAAAGATGCCACTTTCATGTGATCTACAGACTCCAGTGATCATAGATTTGAAGGTCTGGATTGAAACCCACGGCTGGAATCAGGAAGTAAATTAAACAATGTAAATTTAAACTGTCAGGTCTATATTTGGATGAGGGGAAAGAAAGAAGCAGACAATTTACAAGACACAAACATTTAAATAACTGCTTTTATCAAAACAGTCTAAAATTTAAAAATGACACTGTCATGGGGGGCACCGTATTACGGTGGTTCTCCTCCTTTCTCTCCGACCGGTCGCAGTTCGTGTTGGCAGGGGGGCAGAGGTCGACCTCAAGGCCTCTTATATGTGGAGTGCCTCAGGGGTCGGTCCTCTCGCCCCTCCTGTTCAACATTTATGTGAAGCCGCTGGGCGAGATCATCCGTGGCTTTGGGGTGAGATACCACCAGTACGCTGATGACACCCAGCTGTACATCTCCACCCCAGGCCACCCCAACGATGCCCTTGAAGTGATGTCCCAGTGCCTGGAGGCTGTGCGGATCTGGATGGGGAGGAACAGGCTCAGGCTCAACCCTTCCAAGACTGAGTGGCTGTGGCTCCCGGCATCCCGATATAGTCAGTTGACTCCATCACTGACTATTGGGGGCGAGTCGTTGGCCCCCACAGAGAGGGCTCGCAATCTGGGAGTCCTCCTGGATAGGCAGCTGTCCTTGGAGGAACATCTGACGGCTGTAACCAGGGGGACCTTTTGTCATGTTCGCCTGATCCGCCAGTTGCAGCCCTTTCTTGATCGGGATTCCCTGTGCACAGTCACTCATGCCCTCGTCACCTCTCGCCTTGACTACTGCAACGCTCTCTACATGGGGCTCCCCTTGAGGAGCACCCGGAGGCTCCAACTGGTCCAGAATGCAGCAGCGCGGGTAGTGACGGGAGCAGCCTGGCGCTCCCATGTAACACCGCTCCTGCGCGAGCTGCACTGGCTCCCAGTGGTCTTCCGGGTGCGCTTCAAGGTGTTGGTTATCACCTTTAAAGCGCTCCATGGCATAGGGCCTAGCTATCTTCGAGACTGCTTGCTGCCACCGACGATCTCCCATCGACCCGTGTGCTCCCACAGACAGGGCCTCCTCGGCGTGCCATCAGCCAAACAGTGCAGGCTGGTGACCCCCAGGGGGAGGGCCTTCTCTGTGGGGGCACCTACCCTCTGGAATCAATTGCCTCCAGAGACAAGGAGAATCCAAGACCTCGGTGCCTTCCACCGTGCCCTTAAAACCTTCCTTTTCCAGCAAGCCGGGCTGGCCTAATTTTTTAAAGTGTTTTTAAGTGTTTTGTTTATTGTTTTTAATTAATGGGGCCAAATTTATATATGTATATTTTAACTGTATTTTAATATTTGTATTTGATGTTTTTACTTGGCTGTTCACCGCCCTGAGTCCTCAGGGAGAAGGGCGGTATACAAATTCAAAATAAAATAAAAATAAAAATAAAAATAAAATAAATAAAACTGGACAATATTGCATTTAAGGCTATGTCCGCTGGATGGTGGACATGAGACAAAAAGGAGGACAGGTTCTCTTTTTCCTGGCCATTCAGTAACCCTAAGCAAGAAATGTCTTCATGGACTCTCCAGGAGTTCAGTGAACTACTGAATATCTTGAGCCCTTTAAATAAATCCATTATTTAGAGACCATTATCCAATCATCACGCCAACTGACTTCTACAGGTGTACAGAAGAAAGACCATCATCATGTTTTTAGCCTCAGGCAGAAGATGGCTAACTCTGAGAATTAGCAGGTATTACGTGTAATCTGGAGAGAAACTGATAACATGGGAAAGAAAGAAACTTAGAAGCTTCTGGAAAAATTGCCTGTGTGGAAATGTTTTGTGGGAAAGCAGCTTGGAGAGTGGATCTCCCCACCATCACGCAAGATGACTCTCATCAACCTGTCTGATAAAACCTTAGGTTGAAAGTAGTTGCCTAAAAATATGTCAAGGGCAGATAAGAGTGCTTAGTAATAATTATCATGAAGAACAAGAAACTCATTTGAAATTACATTTTTTGCTAAGCTGGTGACAAGTAGATGGTTGAATGAAGTTATTAAATATGTACAGGAAAGCATTATTAATGGATTGAGAATACTGTATTAAATATGTAGGGATGTTTGAAACTACGCAACATTCGTTTGTACTGATTAACTCTTATTGCATTTTTCAACATACAGCTGTAACTCAGCAACATCTGTTCATTCCTTTTGAATAGCCTTCCCTACAGTGAGACAATAGCTCTCTCCATAAATCTTTTTCATTCAGTTTTAACCCAAATCTATTATCCATCCATGTCTTTGGATTTTTATTCCACTGAGGGGACAAGTTCACAACTGTAATAGAATATTCTGTTATCATACTGAGATATACTGTGTGAAACATATTGATGATTAAAAAACAAAATAACTTCCCCATCTTCCACACAAATTTTCCCTTAGGTCCACATTGTCAGAATCAAATACAGGATTTTTTAGGGGGAGGGAAGAGGTTATGGAAGTAACAAATCGTTTTCCACAAAAAGTGTCATAGCAGCCAATGATTGATTGTGGGAGAAAATTTTAGATTAGTGGCAAGCTATATACTTAGCATCAGGCCAGAGGTGAAATGCTCCCAGTTCGGACCGGATCACCCGATCCAGTAGCGATGGCGGGAGGTTCGGAGAACTGGTAGCAAAAATCCCTCCCCCCTCCATGCCCAGCTGAGCTGCATGATCATCAGAGGCTGTTTTTTTTACTTTTAAAAGCATTTTTTCTACAACCTCTTCAGCCAAAAAAAATGCTTTTAAAAGGAAAAAAAAAAGCCTCTGATGATCGCACGGCTCAACTGGGATCGTCAGAGGCTTTCCAAAGCATTTTTTTCTGCAACCCCTTCGGCCGAAGAGGCTGTAGGGAAAAAAAATGCCTTTAAAGCCTCTGGTGATCCCAGGTGACTTGCCTGATCGTCAGAAGCTTCTAAAAGCATTTTTTTTCTGCAACCTCTTCAGCCGAAGAGGCTGTAGGAAAAAAAATGCCTTTAAAAGCCTCTGGCGATCCCAGCTGACTTGCCTGATCGTCAGAAGCTTCTAAAAGCATTTTTTTCTGCAACCTCTTAAGGTTGTAGAAAAAAATGCTTTTAAAAGTTAAAAAAAAAAGTTGGCCATGCCCAACCAGTCACATTTTCATTTTTTTCATTTCATTTTATTAAATTTGTATACCGCCCTACTCCCGAAGGACTCAGGGCGGTGAACAGGCACAAAATAAAACACATGAATACAAAAGTTAAAAAACATAATTAAACCAAATTAAATAATTTTTGCCCGAGACAATTAAAATTCCCAATAATTTAAGACGAATTAAAATTTCAATTTAAAAATTTAAAAGAAGGGGAGAAAATTAGGCCAGGCCGGCCTGCTGGAATAGGAGTGTCTTCAAAGCACGGCGGAAAGTGCGCAGATCCGGGATCCTCCGTATCTCCGGGGGGAGCTCGTTCCAGATAGTAGGTGCCCCCACAGACAAGGCCTTCCTCCTAGGGACCGCCAGTCGACATTGTTTGGCTGACAGCACCTGGAGGAGCCCCTCTCTATGAGAGCGTACCGGCCGGTGGGAGGCTGTTACGGTCCCGTAAGTAGCCAGGTCCTAAGCCATGGAGCGCTCTAAAGGTGGTAACCAAAACCTTGAAGCACACCCGGAAGACCACCGGGAGCCAGTGCAGCTCGCGCAGGAGAGGTGTCACACGGGAGCGCCATGTTGCTCCCATAACCACCCGCGCGGCCGCACTCTGCGCCAGTTGGAGCCTCCAAGTGCTCCTCAAGGGGAGCCCCATGTAGAGAGCGTTACAATAGTCCAGGCGGGAGGTGACGAGGGCATGAGTGACTGTGTGTAGGGAGTCCCAATCCAGAAAGGGATGCAACTGGCGAATCAGGCGAACCTGATGAAAGATCCTCCCGGTCACGGCCGTCAAGTGCTCTTCTAAAGATAGGCATGAATCCAGGAGGACGCCCAAGTTGCGAGCCCTCTCCGTGGGGGCCAGCGATTCGCCCCCAATAGTCAGCGATGGCGTCAGCTGACTATATCGGGACGTCGGAAACCACAGCCACTCGGTCTTGGATGGGTTGAGCCTGAGCCTGTTCCTCCCCATCCAGATCCACACGGCCTCCAGACACCGAGACATCACTTCAAGGGCATCATTGGGGTGGTCCAGGGTGGAGATGTACAGCTGGGTGTCATCAGCGTACTGATAGTACTTCACCCCGAAACCACGGATGATCTCGCCCAGCGGCTTTACATAAATGTTGAACATCCCCCACCACCAAGCCACGCCCACGAACCGGTAGTAACAAATTTTAGATTTCACCCCTGCATCAGGCACCAAAGCGGTATTGCTTAACGCATTGTAAGCCGCCCTGAGTCTCCGGAGAAGGGCGGCATATAAATTAAAGCAAAAAAAAAAAAAGCAATAAAACAGTTCCATCAGGACTTTCTGAGGATTGGGAAGCTATTTAAAATTATTTTAGGATTTGGGCTTCAATTTTTGAGTCAGTGGCAGGAAGCCATCATTAATTGTTAGCAGCTGTAATCTGGAAATCATGACAAGGGGAATTGTGATTGCATAAATCACATTGCCAGTCCTTCCATTAGATGAATCTCCTTAAACCTCTGGCCCTTAATAATGATGGAATTTATTTGTTTGTTTTATTTATAAATTTTATATAGCTGCTTACTTGCTCACAGCAACTCTAATACACATCATTGCAATTATTCTGCAAGCTGGAATTGATTGGGGTTATAACTCAACACATTTGGGGAAGGTTGCTATGAAGAAAACCTCATCCTTTTGCAAGGTCATATAATGGATTTTTTCTCTCTCTCTCAGAAGGATGGCATTTATGTTAAGAGGCGGGGGTGGGAGGGAAACCTCCCTAAGATGAATATGTTTCATATCAGGTCACAGTCTTCTCAAACGGAATGTTAAATACTTAAAATTATGTTCAGGATAAAAGTGGGAAGGAAGGAAAAAGATGGGAGAGAGGAGAGAAAGAGGCACTTTGGTGGTATTTACTGCACATACTTTGCATATCTATTGGGAAGAAATTTGCTGTTGTGTTTTTCTTTTTTAATTCACAACTTTTGCTGCCTTCCTAGTTTATTTCTGCAGGTGATTTTGAAAAGCATTTCTTAGAGAGAAAAAAATCACCTACATGGGTAATGGCAATATCAGGTAAAGTTGAATTGTAAATGTTGGGTAGACATAGGTTGGACAAAGGAATTCAACATCAGATTTGCATAATATATCTTTCCCAATTAAATGTTATCAACTGTATAACAGTTTTTGGTCCCTTCCCTCTGCTGAAGGATATAGAGTTGGTAAGATTGCTGTTACATGCATATCAGTATCAATTTCAGTTTCTATCTCAAATATATAGTAGGAAAATCACACAAACTTTAACAGTTTTATATTTATCCATATTGTTTATATTATTATTTTTTAAATACATGCTGTATATCTCCACTAAGGCCTATTAGTGCTCTGCCAAGAACATATATCTATAATTACTGTAGAGAGAGAAAGATATTATTTCTTCTGGATATGTTATGAGAAGCTACTAAATCTATTGACTACTATTTCCAGAATGCAGCTGCACGTTTGACTTTCTCCTCTTCTAAATTTTCCGATTTTGGAGTCTGACATACCCTGATTTTGGAGTTTCCTATTTCCTGAAAAGTGAACCACTATAGCAGGAGCTCACTATTATAGCCTCCCTTGGGTAGGTTCAATGTGTCAATAAGGTATAATTTACAAGATTTCAATTCAGTTCATTTGACAAGGTATAATATTGAACTGTAAATAGTCACATTCAAGTTGACTCCCCATTCAACTGAAGCTCAAAAAGAAAAATCTTGGGCTAATCTGAGTCTCAATGTAGCCGGTTTTCCAAGTTATTCTAAAGATTAAACAGAGGTGGTGTGATTGTATCCCACATGCCTATTGACAAATTCACACATATGCCAGTGCTTCCCTTTGTCAGAGATACTGTACAGAGGGTTTAGTTTATTAAGAACAAAGCATGAGTGAACTTGGGAAAAGCCTAGGCAAAATTGAGAGTTCATATCAGGTAAAGGCAGGGATGAAATCCAGCAGGTTCTGACAGGTTCTGGAGAACCGGTAGTGGAAATTTTGAGTAGTTCAGAGAACTGGCAAATACCACCTCTGGCTGGCCCCAGAGTGGGGTGGGAATGGGGATTTTGCAGTATCCTTCCCTTGCCATGCCCACCAAGCCACACCACGCCCACCAACCTACACCCGCAGAACCGATAGTAAAAAAAATTGGATTTCACCACTTGGTAAAGGTTTCCCTGATCAGTGGTGTCTGACTCTAGGGTCGTGCTAGGATGTTGTGCTCATCTCTGTTTCTAGGCCAAGGGAGCCAGCAATGTGTTTGAGACATTTTCTATGGTCATGTGGCCAGCATAGCTATACACAAAAGATGCATGGAACACTGTTACCTTCCCACCAAAGTGGTACTTATTAATTTACTCACAGTTGCATGTTTTAAACTGCTAAGTGGGCATTAGCTGGAGCAGGAACAGCTCTTCCCATTGCGTGACACTTGGATTTCAAACCTGGGCTTCCAGCTTTCCATCTCCTTAGCAGCCTATGAGTAATCAGGAGCTACCCCGTAAATCTGAAGAAAGTCCAGGAAAATGAAGTACATGAACTCTTGCTTTAGATTTTTTATAGAGCGAGCAAAAAATCTAGCTAGAAAATTCATTATACTTTTTCTGTCTAGAGATTTATCAAGTCTACAATTCTTACTGTGCTGTACAAAATTAGAAAAACTGCAGATTTGTCCTCATCCTTGCAATCTATTCTTCGAGTTAAGCATAACAACATTATTTTATTTATAAACTTATCAGCTGTAATAAGTTGAACTCCCTGCAGCATGTTTTTCAGGATTCTGCTGGATAAATTCTTATTTGAAGCAAACCATTCTGTGTTGGGTGAGAACATGCTATGTACTTTTTAAAATTTCTTTTAAAGTAAAATTATTTTCATCTACCTTATTTTTTAAAAAAAAACTAAACATTGATTTGGTTTATTCCTTATGCGATTGGTCTGATCTTTCAAGAAAAGACAGAAACTTCTAACTGTCCACCTTTTAAATTACATTGTCAAGATATTCCATTATTATACCAATTACTTCATTTCTCTTACATTTTCTACTTGTGAAGCACCAGAACTGAAAGTCATCTTTTTCATAGACTAGTATTAAGGGGTGGGGATGCCAAATGAGGTGTTACTTGGAAGACAGGTGGAGGCAGAAGGAATTATTAGGCTTCAAAGCAGTAACCCTGAAGCAGAGAAGAGGACCAGATGTTAAAATCCAGAGGACTTCTGGGTAGAAGGCTTGAAAACTTCCAATATTTTACCTTATAGGATCAACCACTTTTCTGTAGGAGATGGGAGAAAAGGTATCTTCTGCTTTAAATTAATGGAAAAATGGAAATATGTATATTCCATTTTCCCACAATTTAATATATAACATGTCTAACATTTCAGAATTCTTCTCACTCATTAATTCCCTATGATATTAAACAGCAACTTTTTTCAGTGGTCCAAATTAACAAATAGCTGGAATGAGTTAGCAGTGACATCTGGTGTTAGCAATGGGTTTATGCAGCGATCTCTCCAAGGGAATGCATTATTTCTTCTTACAGAGAAGCGACTAGAGAGAATAAAATGGCGAAAAATTCACAAGCATTAAACTGAATAGTAAATGTTTATCCACTTTATTATAGGTAGTTGGTAAGAAGAAAAATAAAAGGTATATATTGTCCACATCTCAAAATACATTTTTTCTTAAAACTTAAAAAAAAACCCAAAAGGATACCTCTTTGACGATGATGTCGTCAATTGTCTTCCTCTTCCAAGGAATGAACAATGTTTTCCACTGTTGATGGCTATACTTACTGTAGCTTTTCACTTTCTCTTATTTGAGCAGTTACAAGTTTATTTGTGCAGGCTCACAACTCTGAAATCTATTTCTGTTTCATCGTAGAAAACGAATTCATGCAGTTTAGTTAGTGCTTCAATGAGCAGTTAACAAATAAAACAACTGTGAGAAAGAAAAGGCATCACTTTCCTGCCAAATGTTCCCCCCCTCACCTCCCCAGCCACTGGCCACAAAGCACGGCAATGAAAATCAGGTTCAGGTAACTTCAAAGGGTTAAATTCAGGTGGGACTGTAGTCCAAGCCATCCAAAGAGGGTCTGATTGGGATTATCTGTCATAAAAACATCCACAGAATTTTTTTTTAAATTCTCAAGTAAACAATATTGATAGACGCAAAGTTGATGTAATACTCTTAATTAGCTTAGTTAGCTTAGCTTACATAGTTCTGCTTTGTAGATCAGCCTTTCTCAAACTTTTTACCCTCAAAGTAAATTTCAACTCTCAGGGAACCTCTGCTTAACAATGATCGTATCTACAAGTCATGATACGTCAAACATCAAAACACAGACTGTTTTCTGTCATGATTTCTTGTACAACTATTTGTGAGTGAAGAAAGGCTGATCCAGAACCTCACCATTAAAAATGAAAAAAAAGTTTTCTTGCAATACTGGGGCTTCTGAGAGTCCATTCTCCTCTATTGATTGTTCATAGATAGGAAGAAAAAGGTATTTTTCCAAGCCCTTTCCACAAAGAAGAGGTTGGTAATTGCCTAAGGAAACATAGTGTAGCTTCAAGTTCAAAAGACATCTGAAGGCTGCTTTACAATCCTTAAGTTCATCTTCCATCAGCTACTTTACAGATTTTTATCCAGTGGAGCTTGTTCTTTCTGTCTTATTTAACTGCCAAACCGTGAAAAAAATTGGAGGGATGCAATCCCCAACAAAGGTTTCTTATTATTTCTTTTGATTTTGTTGCAAGTCTGAGAATGGAAAAACTTATTTTCTTTACCCTAAATAAAAATGGTACAGTGGGTGACCAAAATAGAATGTAGGACTTACTGCAGCTTAGACAGACAGACAGACAGACAGACAGACAGACAGACAGACAGACAGACACACACACACACACACACACACACACACACACAAATCAAGTTCACGTGAAAGATTAGTGCCGCTTTACAAAATCCTAGTAAGACCACACCTGGAATACTGCAACAATTTTGGTCACCATACTACAAAAAAGATGTTGAGACTTTGGAAAAAGTTCAGAGAAGAGCAACTAAAATGATCAAAGACCTGGAGACTAAACCATATGAAGAATGGCTGCAGGATTTGGGTTTGGCTAGTCTAAAGAAAATAAGAATTAGGGGTGACATGACAGCAGTATTTCAGTATTTGAGAGGCTGCCACAAAGAAGAGGGAGTCAAATTATTCTCCAACGTGCCAGAGGGCAGGACAAGAAATAATGGTTGGAAACTAATCAAAGAGAGAAGCAGCCAGGAATTAAGGAGAAACTTCCTAACAATGAGGACAATTAACCAGTGGAACAGCTTGCCTTCAGAAATCGTGGCCAGTCCATCACTGGAAGTTTTTAAGAAGAGACTGGACAGTCACTTGTTTGTTTTGTTTTTTGTTTTAATTTGATTTATATGCCGCCCTTCTCCAGAGACTCAGGGCGGCTTACAATGCGTTAAGCAATAGCCTTCATACTTTTGTATATTTTATACAAAGTCAGCTTATTGCCCCCACAAACTGGGTCCTCATTTCACCTACCTTAGAAAGGATGGAACTTGTCTGAGATTGTATAGGTCTGTGATGGCGAACCTATGGCATGGGTGCCACAGGTGGCACACGGAGCCGTATCTGTGGGCACGCGAGCGTTACCCTACCTCAGTCCAGCACGCATGTGCATGCTGGCCAGCTGATTTTTGGGCCTTCCGGGCCCACTGGAAGTCAGGAAATAAGCTGTTTCAGGGCCTCCGGAGGACCTCTGGGGGGGTGGGTAAGGCCGTTTTTGCCCTCCCCAGGCTCCTAGAAAGACTCTGGAGCCTGGGGAGGGCAAAAAATGGGCCTACCATGCTCACCATGCCATTGCATGCCAAAAGCAGGGAGAGAGCGGGGGCTCATGTGTGGGAGGACAGGACATATTGAATTATGGGTGTGGGCACACACATGTGCAATCCCCCCCTGACTACCCCCGCTTTTGGCACGCGACAGCAAAAAGGTTAGCCATCATTGGTATAGGTTCTCCTGCTTAAGCAGGGGACTGGACTAGAAGACCTCCAAGGTCCCTTCCAGTTCTATTCTGTTCTGTTCTGTCCTATGATTGAGAGAGAGGGAGAGGGAGAGGGAGAGCGCTTTTGAGCATTGACTCCTGGTGACTGGATGAAGTAGTCTCTGCAATTTTCTTATCAAGATTTTTGGAAATGACTTACCATTGCCTCCTTCTTAGGGCTGTGCTAGAGTGACTGACTCACATTTACTTAGCTGTTGTTATCTCACAGCTCTTGCTTTTTCTTGTATTTCTGATGATTTTTCAATCATTTTCTAGCACTCCAGCCCTTGAATTCCCATAGGCTTATTTTCTTCATTGTTGACAGCTAGAACTTTACCCCCATAAATAACATAGTCTAACATTCAGTTATGAAGAAAACAGAGAAGAATGGAGGTTAAGATCTAAAAGTTCCTCCTAATAAAGCATATCTATACATTTAATTGGAGACAATAAAGGGAAATCTCATTATATTTTTATAGGTGTTAATTATTTCTCTTCCTTTTTCTTTCCCTGCTGTTTACCACTGCTTCTAAATTCACACTGGTATAAACTGTTCGTTTTTGTTTCCAAGTGCAACATTAAGCAGGGAGATGGTAGGAGTTGAAACAGATAAATCACACCACACATACAGGTTGTACTTTATGTTGCAATATCACAGAAGCTAATAGATTCCAAAAGAATTGTAAAGGAAAACCTGAAGGAAGGGAATTGTAAACACACAGTTCCAAATGTGTCTGTTTAAATAAACGACTGGCAATCTGGCAAACGAGCATTTTGACTACATAAAACAACACATGCACAAACTTTTTAAAAAAAGCTTATTCATCGCACACTGCTACTATTTTGAGATAATTCCTCAGTGGAGAATTACTTGTTTATTTTGTCGCCTTTTGTAGAGTGTGATGAGTGACAGGGACAATATATCTGATATATATAAAAAGAAGAACAAATGTAAGAACAAACATTGCTTTCTAGACTGAAATATCTTCTCTTCATTTCATTTTTCTCGACATATGTGCTTTTCTACTATTTTGTCTTTGATCTTGTTTTATTAACTTTTTAAAAAGCCTTTTAACTTAAACTATGTATCAAACATCTCTTATCCTTCATCTTTTATAACTTCCAGATCAAAGTTTTGGGAAAGTAGTTCTACAAAAGGATAAATCACGAGGAAACAAAGTCTCTTTCAGAGAAGTACCTATCTTTCTTATTCCATCTTTTTAAAATTCCTGATTTTTGGTAAGGACTTTCAAATTTTCAGAATACAGATAGTCCTCGACTTACGACCACAATTGAGCTTAAATTTTATGTTGTTAAGTGAGACATTTGTTAAATGAGCTTTGCCCCATTTTATGACCTTTCTCGCCACAGCTGTTAAGTGAACCATTGCAGTTCTTAAGTTAGTAGCACCGTTGTTAAGTAAATCTGGCTTCCCCATTGATTTTGCTTGTCAGAAGACTGCAAAAGCTGTTTGCGGGACCCCAGGACATTGCAACCATCATAAATATGAACCACTTGCCAAGCATCCAAATTTTGATCACAGGGCCATAGGGTTGCTACAATGGTTGTAAGTGTGAAAAATGGTCATAGGTCACTTTTTTCAGTGCCGTTGTCACTAAATGAACTGTTGTAAGTCAAAGACTACCTGTACTCCACATGTTAATGGTGAACAATAAATCCAAAATATAGATGAATATTATTTTTTTGTAGTGGGGATGAAGAAATTAAGACAGAAATACAGGCAGTCTTTGAAATACAACCACAGTTGGGGCTGGCATTTCAGTTGCTAGGTGATGCAATCATAAAAGCAAGATGTCACATGACCCAATAACTTAACCTCAATCTGAGCAATCCCTTAGGTCAGTGATGGCTAACCTTTTTGCCATCGTGTGCCAGAAGGGGGGGCAGGGTGGGTCGCATGTGCGTGTGCCACACCCATAATTCTATTCACCTCGCCCCCTGCTCCTGGCCCATGATGGCCCACCTGGCTACAGGGACTCTCTGGGACTCTGGGGAGGGCGAAAACAGCTTTTTCCACCCCCGGAGGTCCTCTGGAGGCTGAAAATGGCCCATTTAACAACTTCCGGTGGGACCGGAAGGCCCGTTTTTTGCTGTCCCCAGCCTCCAGGGCCTCTCTAGGAGTCTGGGGAGGGGGAAAATGGTGGGAAGTTGTTAAACGGGCCGCTTTCGGCCTCCAGAGGACCTCCAGGGGGGTGGGGAAGGCCGTTTTTGCCCTCCCCAGACTCTTAGAGAGGCCCTGGAGCCAGGTGAGGAAGAAAAACGGTCCTTCCCCACCCACCCCCCAGGCCCTCTGGAGGCAGGAAACAGCCTGTTTCCCTACTTCTGGTGGGCCCAGAAGACCCGAAAATCAGCTGGCCGGCGTGCACATGTGCACCAGAGCTGAGCTCACATGCCCACTGATATGGCTACATGTGCCATAGGTTCGCCATCATGGCCTTAGGTTGTTCAGTGAATTTTACCACTTGTTAGAAGAACCCCAGCACAATCCATGCCATTCTGGGCTTGGTCCCTCTCAGCCCTGAGTCCCAATAAAGTAAGGGAGTGCCTCCAACTTTTTCTACCCGTCTCTCCCATCATCCCCTAACTTCTCTGCCTTTTTGGCCACCCTACAACCTACCTTCTGGGCAGCAAACAGCCCCAGAACTGCACGGCTCTATGGCTGCTTGTCACACCCCAGGAAGCCACCACAGCCCAGTCCCACGTTGGAGTCTGAGACCCCTAACACCCCAACTGGCCTTCACTACCTTCTTGTTCCTGCTGCTGACAAGGCATGCCCAGCCTGGCTGCCATCCAGATTGGGGACTGGGCTTTGTGTTGAGCTGTGGCTCAGGGGACTGCTTTTTGCATCAAAACACCTTTTGCACCACACTCTTGGTTGAATCGGGACTGGCTTTATGATGCAATATATATATATATAAAATCCTAAAAGCAGCCTGAACTGAGTCATGCAAAAACATCTCTTTGCAAATAACTCTTGGACTAGACTGGGTTTGATTTTGCACTGCCAAAGACATAAAAAAAGGGGATGCAGGCTGCTTTTGACTCATAGAATTTGATGGGCAGATTTTCATATACTGTCCTGCGTATGAAAAATCATCATACAAATTATCGAATTCCGAATAGTCTGAATGTATATACTAAAGCAATCTTTTCACCTCAGCAATTGGAATTGTTTTCTTTCTTTCTTTCTAGAAACCAAGGGAATCTATAAAGGTGGTACTTCCCTCATTAATTTTCTAGAATTTACCTCGGTTTTCCACCTACAATCTGAAAGAGAAGGGCTTTGCCACTGATTTAGTGCATCAGGGAACTCATTGCTTAAATGAAACAAAGCATCAATCAGTTGGGTTGCTGACCCAACATTTAAAGTTTGCTCCCTTCAATAATGTAGAAGTTGAAGATTTGGCAGGGAGGGGGGAGGGGGGGAAAGGAAGGAAATTCCATTTTCTAGTTTTTCATCTTTAAGAGGATCCTCCAGTTCAGAACTGAAAATCAGTAGCATGAAGAGATTTATAGGAAGTCCTTGACTTACAACCTCAATTGAGCCCAAAATTTACATTGCTATGTTAAGTAAGTCCTGCCCCATTTTGCAACCTTTTTGCCACAGTTGTTAAGCGAATCATTTCGGTTTGTTAAGTTAGTAACACGGCTGTGAAAGTGAAATCTGGCTTCCACATGGACTTTGCTTGTCAGAAATTCACTAAAAGGTTAATCACATGATCCTGGGACAGTGCAACCATTATAAATATGAGCCAAGTATCCGTATTTTGATCACATGATTGTGGGAATGTTGCAAGTAATAAATGTCAAAAATAGTCGTAAGTCACTTTTTTTATGTGGTTGTAACTTCAGTCACCAAACAAATGGTTGTAAATCGAGGACTAGGTGTAAATGTGCCTCCAAACTGCTGACTTTGATTGGAAACCGTAATCCAGAGGAACACAAACACACACTAACAAACATGGAGAAATTACACAACCTGACATACAGTCTAAGCCCTAATCTTGTAAATCTACAAATGCTTATTCAGGAATCTATATTCAACTAGCCTATCACTTTGTAAATGTATTTTACACACCCAATCTCAATTTGTATTTCCATAGTTAATTATGGTTCCATTTATGCTTTCTGTTATTAGCTTTTCAAATAAACTGAACTTTGGAAGGAAGAAAAAAAAATAGCATTACCTCTTTTCCAGTTCTATCAGACTCCAACATTACAAGCAGTGGAATGTCATGGCATTTCAAAGGTCAAGCACAATCACTTTGCTCTATCAAGCAGAGGAGAATTTCTGGCCCACAGGCCTTTGCAGTTTGGGGTTGGCTGCTGATGAAAACATTTGAATGTAGAGGAGGAGAAACATTTCCTAACCATCGTTCTGCTAAATTTTGATCCAAATGAATATATTGAATTAATATTGTCCAAAATGCTCGGATACAACTGATTTCCTGTACTCAATTATATCTGATTTTATATCTGATGTTCTAACTTTAGGCTATAAACACAATATAAGATATTTCAGTTATATTGAGGGGAAAAAATATCCTAGAATGTTTCAATATCACTTCCTCATTCTGCAGCCTCAATGTTTAGTGAAATGCTTTCCAACGTTGTTTTGTCCTCCCATTCAGTCATGTCTATTCTTCAGGACTGCCTGGAAAAGAAGACCCTGCAAGTTTTTTGGCAAGCTTTTTCAAAAGTGGTTTGTCATTGCCTCCTTCCTAGGGCTGAGAGGAAGTGACTGGCTTAAAGTCACCCAGTTGGCTTTATGCCTAAGGAGGGACCAGAACTCCCAGTTTCTGGTGTGATGCCTTAATAACCACACCAATCTGGCTCTCACGTTTAAAAAACATAAC
Source organism: Pantherophis guttatus (assembly GCF_059756535.1). Classification (NCBI taxonomy): domain Eukaryota; kingdom Metazoa; phylum Chordata; class Lepidosauria; order Squamata; family Colubridae; genus Pantherophis; species Pantherophis guttatus. Next base: position 87,297,180 of record NC_142064.1, on the reverse strand, counting down.
CATCGTATACCAACCACGTATTTAACCACACATACACACGTGAACATGTTTTATTTCCACTTTCTATTGTTACAGTTTGACAGAAATCAAGTATGGACAGCAGTCAGCATTTTTTTAAAAAGTTATTTTAAAATACTACCGTATCTGAGGCAACCTTACCAGGACATTGAAATCTTTTGATCGTTAATCTCTGAGCATTTCCAGAGAGGTAAAACTCCTTAACAAAATACCTAATTCTATTATTGTAGAGATACCCAGCTGGGCTGCAAAAAATCTAGATGGCAGATATGTGGAAGGAGGGAGAGAGATAGAGACAGAAAACATTAACTTTCCTCTGTCATCTTTTGGTTATTAGTATTTTGCACCACAAAAATCTTACATTTAATTATTGAAACATATGAAAAAAAATCTAAAAGGCACCTGTGCTTCCAAGCATTAATAATATAACAAAAAAAAAAAAAACCTCACCAGAGGTAATACAGTTATTTATTTAAAAATTGCACGCATGTAAACTTTTTAAAAATATTTAAGTTAATATTTAATATTTAAGAACAACTGAGTCTTCCTGCATGGTATTAAACTTATTGCTTATAGCATCTTCAATTTAGAAATACATAGAAATCTCAGGAAAAAATGGTGATGTTTTCTAAATTAAAATAGAATAAAATAGAAATACTAATGGTCTAATTAAAACAAATCAGTGTTTTTAATGTCCGTTGATGATCTGTTAACTCTTTGTCAGGTGTGCTGCGATTACAGCAAATATTTACTTTAATCAATAATAGTCTTTAATTCCAAGCAAAACAGGTTAGGAACAGTCCAGTTATTATGCAAATATTATCCATCTGGAAAATTACATAATAAATCAAAATATGCTAAATAAGAGACGTTATCTTCAACAGCAAAGCATTACATATTTATTGAAAGTTCAGTGTGATACCAATTTCCCCCATTTATTTTCAAAGTTTGGCATTGAATTGAGCCATCAGTTTTTCCAACCTGATTGCTAAGGCAACATCTCCCCTGATTGTCAGCTTTCCAGACATGAAAGCCATCGTTGGCTTTAATTTGCCTGGGGGAAAGAAAGGATGAAATACATTAAGCCATCATAAACATTTGAAATATCTCCCTCCCTGAACCCTTCTATTGAATTTAATAATAGCACCTGGGTGGTTTTTCAGTAAATACATCTCCTTACTTTAAACAGCAGTGGGGTAATATGAGATTCTATAATTTCTTTTCTTTACTAATTTCATTTTAAAAATGGCCAAAACCCATATCTCTATGATACTAGCAAAATGACCTAAAAGGATATATGGTCTTTCAAGTTGTCCAGAAGAATTCCAGATGTCACCAAAAAAAAAAAAGGCAAGAAGCATGAAACTCTAAATATCAGGACATTAAGCCTGCTGGTTTAAGTTTTAAAGTTTCTTCTTTCTTCCCTTTCTTATATTTATGGGAACATGTTGCTTAAAGATGACCTCCAAAGATCCTTGAAAGCTTGAAAAGTCAACCCTGCTATGTCATTTTGGTTGCTTTTAATAAAGATACCACTAAAGTTTGGATTGATTTTCTCTACCTCCCTGTAGGGATCAACATGGCTCTAATTGTTTTTATTAAAATCATCGTTTCCTTAACATCTCAGGCAAATAGCAAATGAAGAGGACATAGAAGATGTACACTATAACTATTCCCTCTATATTTTTTTTCAGTAAAGGTGCTCTGAAACAAGCACTTTGTGTTTTCAATTAAACAAAACTTCAACCATATTTAGTAAAGGAAAATACAGTAACCTGATTTGAATATTTTGTTAAATTAGAGTTTATCTATAAACACTTACACTTGGCCGAGTTTGCCACAGCTAAACCAAACTTAAATACACTACCTTGCTACTTAGCACAATGGTGTTAACTAGCTAAAACCTGTGCCAAAACTGAGTACAAATCCAAAAATCCAATAATCCAATTACAATTCAGTAATCCAATCGCTTATGATCTTTGACAGCTTGAACTCATCTTCAGATCCAGGCAGGGATCCATTCTTAGGTTACCCTGCCTTGATGAAGATACACAAAACATTTTCCACAGAAAGTTCCTTTACCCTCCATGCTGAGATTAATGCCATCAAATATTCCAGATTAGTAAGATTTTACTGAGGTCAGAGAGCAAATTAAAATAGACAAAGAAAGGGAGCATATTTTACAAATATTAGAATGTTATAGTAGAGTCATATGGTGCTGTCAGAAACCGATGAACTAGAATTAGCTGCTAGGTAGGGAAGAGATTCATTGCTAATAAGAGAAAAAGGATCTCTGAAGTTGCGATTGACTTGGTAACGGGCACCTCCACAATTCAGAAGGATAGTACTCGGTGCAACCGCTTGCCTCTGTAATTTGATGCCAATTCATTTCCCTCCTCCAGACTAAAAGATGAAGAGTTCTAGAAACTTGCTTATTTTTCCTCTATATTCATCTCCTGCACCACCTTTGAAACATGGAGTAGGGTAGGTGTGTTAACAAGTAGATTTTTGTGAGGGCAGAGTGCCTTAAGAAGATGGTTTCAGTCATCAAGTTAAGGCCTTTGAGATAGGAAATCTGAGCATGTCAAGGCTGAAGGCTTACTTCTCTCCCCTAGGAAACTTATTCAGAGACTGAAGTAGGGGTCTTCCCAAATATAGGAAAGTTCTCTGTGTTTCTGCTTTCTTGTTAAGGATTAACTATGATCTGTTGGTTTCAAACAATTTACCTTCAACTGAAGGAGGGTAACTTTTTTTAAACCTTACGTCTTGTCTGGGATCCAGAGCAGTGGTCTCCAACCTTGGCAACTTGTGGACTTGAATTTGCTTTGCTGGCTGAGAAACTCTGGGAGTTCAAGTCCACAAGTCTTAAAGTTGCCAAGGTTGGAGACCCCTGACCCAGAGGATGATGAGTACAAAAGTAGAACATCGGTAAAAAAGGAAGTTGGTGTCAGATTTGAGTAACTAAAGCAGCATTGTGTTTTGAAGCGGGTATTTTTGCCCCCATTAATTCTCAATTTGAACGCCTGTACTTCATTAATTAATTGCGAAATGTTAGCGTAGGCTTTGAACAGAAACTAAAAGTTGAGTTTAGTACCACCCAGTACAACTTCAGATTACCTCCATCAATTGAACACAAAATTCAATACCATTTCCCACTGTATAGCTAGCGGTCTCTAAAAATAGTAACCATTTCAAAAAGCAATAACCCAAATGAAGGATTGGGGGAAAAAATCTGATTAAACAAGGGTAAACATTTTCAAACTACTTACCTGAAAACATTTTTACAAAGTCATTGCCAGACATGTTCATAATCACATCGACCTTTCCAGGAGCCTCACCAATTCCTGCACTGCCGCCTTTGTTCTTAAGATCAATGTACCATGTTCCGCCTTCTTCACCTAAAACAAGAATAATAATCCATGTATAGAAGATAAATTAGTGGCATGTTTCTTTCATTTACAAGCTAAACAACTTCAGTATAACGTTTGAACGGCAATTTTCACCGAAATACCTGTAAAAAAAAAGAGAGCATAACTAAAAGCCAATTGTATGTGATCCTACTTCTGCTGGTAATGATTTCAATAGCTTTTAAATCACTTTCAACTCCATCTTTTGATTTCCCCCCGCAATTTAGATTTGTATCCTGCTTCTCCTTTCAGTTTCAGGGTGCGTCATATAAGCTTTTCAGCTACTTAACAACAGTATTATTTAAAAGAGCTGGTGTCATATAAACTTTGATTCAAATTCAGTCATGCAGGACAGGTGCGAGCGTACATCAGTGGGATCTAAGTCAGTCGTAAATTAGTCAAGGGCTACTGATTTCACCATATAGGTAGTCCTTATTTAGCAACCGCTTTGTTTAGCAACTGCTGCAACCCCCGATGCATCCTTCTTGACCTGCACCTCTCTCCTGCATGCTCTACCGAAACCACATGGTTCTCTTGCGCAACCCCCTCCCACATTCTTTCCCATCCATGCTGCCCTGAATGTGCCTTTCCTGACCCATGTTATACCTTTTAGTTACCCCCATGATGTTCTGTCCCCGTCCCACACACGCAAGCATTCCGATAAGGCAGGCAAAGGTTCAACAATACAAAATTTCTAAACTATTTCTAATTTCTATTTCTAGTTTTTGCTCGTCACAAACTGAACCGGCCACCACACCCACATTTATACCCTGTGGGGTGTGGTCCAGTGACTCAGCTAATCTCTGGCACGCCTTCCCCTCTGCTGCGCACACTTCTCTCTGCGCCTCTGCCGAGGGCCCAGCCAACACTTATCTACTTCGGCGCTGTCCATCTGTGGCTGCGGGGACATGCTTGGCTCTGGGCCTAACTTTTGGCCTTTAATGTCCTCCGGAGGCATTGCCAGAGAGGAGGGTCCTGGAGAGGGAGGCCTTGCCAACTCCTCTCCCTCACTTTCAGAGTCTGCATCTGTCGATAGCCCAGGCTCAGACAACGGAGCCACAACACATGTACCCTTCCAAACCAACGCTGCTCCCCCCCCCCAATACAATGTCCCTGACTTGCTTGGTCCCACTCATATACTCTTAAACACCTCTAAGCACCCTTCCCTAGCTGCACCCTCTGAAACCACGGGGCATCCCTCACACAGCCCCATGACCATCATGCAACCTTCTTGAACAGCTCCACTTCCTCAACCTACACAGCATCTCTTGCACACACCCATACACCCTTCCAAACCTGCGCACCTCTCATTTACCCCCATTACACCCCAATTCCTGACCTACACCCCACCACATCCCCTTGCTCCCTTCTCCACCTGGTGACTATCTACCTGCCTGTTGGCCTTGAACCTGCAGCTTCCTGCTGGCTTCCCCTGACTTTCTCCTTGTTAGCTTACCGCAAGCAAAATAAATGGGGAAGCTGGCAGGAAGTCAAAAGTCGTGCCAGCTCCCACAGTATTTTGCCTACATGTCTTTCTGTTGTCTTTGTTTCCCTGTTCAATTAAGGAAATATCTCTGAAATGACCCAACAGGACAGAGATTGTCTAGTGGATTCCTAAACTCTTTGTTACATGAGGCCATCTTCTTCTTCTTGTGCCACATCCGTCATTGGACGTTGGCGATCTTATTTTTATCAACAGCCACATGAAAACTGCTTTTGAGTTTTGTCCAAACCAGTCCCTTAGATTTTGAAGCCATGATGTTCTTCTGGACCTCATTTGCCTTCAATCTTTCCTTGGAGGATTAAGTGAAGTATGCCGTATTTTTCCGGGTATCACAGCTCATATTCAAAATATTCTAACTTTCGCTTTTTCATGGTTTTGATGATTTCCCTTGGCTTTCCCAGGCAGCTTATCACCTCCTCATTTCTGATTTTGTCAACCCAACTTATACGTAACAGCCACCTGTAAATCCACATTTCAAGTGCTTCTAGTCTCTTTAAGTGGCTTTCTGTCAAAGACCAGGCGGCCATCTAGTACAATGCAATGTCTTAAAATGTGTATAGAATCCTTACCGGATAATTCAAACTGATAAACTCCTTGAGTTGCCTTTACAATATCTTCATTTATCATTCCTTTTATAAGTTTAAATGTTTCTGCTACGGGCCCTGCTGGTTTATCTGCAGCGAAGTGTACATGTAGTTTGTCTCTATCAGGTCCTTCGGCTTTTGTTTTATCAGGACCTTCATTTTTCACAATATCTTGTTTTTTTCCTTCTTTGAAGGTTGGAGAAGCTCCTATAGGACCATCAGCAAGAAGTAAAATTAGCGTTTGTGTTTTAGTAAAGGATGATTTAAAATCTCTAGAGAGACCTATTCTTAATTCGGTCTGATTCTATCATGGACCAAGATTTTCTCCTCATTTTCAAGAGTGTTTTTAGAATTTTTATTGAAAAGAAAGAAAGATCAGCAATCATAAAAAACTATCCCACCGAACAAACTAAATTAAAGGGCGAAAGTCTGGTGATACAACATAGCTTGATAACAACGAATGCACTTGTTTATTTACAATTACAATAAACAGATATGAAGTTATGCCAGTTTTACTTAACCAACCGAATGAGCCATAAAAAATGCTTTGTCCTAAAGTAATTAATTTATTCATTTAGTGTATGGCGATGTTACATTAGCCAGGAGACTTCAAGGCTAATTCACAGTAGTAGTTTGGCTGACTGCTGGCCAGGGGTGAAATCTAAAATTTCTTACTACCGGTTCTGTGGGCGTGGCTTGGGGGGGGCCAATGTGACTGGGTGACCGTGGCCAACTTTTTTTTGTTTTAAACTTTTCAAAGCATTTTTTCTACAACCTTAAAAGGTTGCAGAAAAAAATGCTTTTAGAAGCCTCTGACGATCAGACAAGTCAGCTGGGATTGCCAGAGTCTTTTAAAGGCATTTTTTTTTCTACAGCCTCTTCGGCTGAAGGGGTTGCAGAAAAAAATGCTTTGAAAATCCTCTGACGATCCCAGCTGAGCCGCGCGATCATCAGAGGCTTTTTTTTTGTACTTTTAAAAGCATTTTTTCAGCCGAAGAGGTTGTAGAAAAAATGCTCTTAAAAGTAAAATAAAACAGCCTCTGATGATCGCGCGGCTCAGCTGGGCATGGGGAGGGGGGGCAGGGATTTTTGCTATCGGTTCTCCGAACCACCCATTGCCATAGCTACCGGATCAGGCGATCCGGTCCCAACCGGGAGCATTTCACCCCTGCTGCTAGCCATGCTTGGTTCACGCCCACACGTTTTCCAAGGTGGTGAGCTAGCTCTGCACCAGAAAGAAAGACGAATGGCTTTCCTGCAGTGTCATCTAAGGCCCTTTCCCTACACCAAAGCCACCTCACAAACAGGCATCGCAACCGGGAAGGTTGCCAGCAGGAGTCTAACCATCTGCACGAAGTGCCGGCTCATCTCCCCATCAAAATGGTACCTATATATCTACTATATATCTAGAACTGCTAAGTGGGCAGAAGCTGAGACAAGCAACAGGAGCTCACCATGCCACTTACCGCTAGGACTCAAACCGCTGGAGCAAAGACCATCTCCAGTGGCATTATTAGCAACAGCACTTAGACTTATTTAGTGCTTCATAGTGCTTTACAGCCCTCTCTAAGCGGTTTACCCCCAACAATTTGGGTCCTAATTTTACCGACCTTGGAAGGATGGAAGACTGAGTCAACCTTGAGCTGGTGAGATTTGAACTACCGAACTGCTGGCAATCGGGAGTCAGCAGAATACCTGCAGTATTACATTCTAACTACTGCACCACCACCGCCTCTTGTCCTACATTATATTTTACAAACCAGGCTAGCACAATATCCTAATATAAAAACCAAACAAGCTACATTATGGTTTATTGTGATTCATGAATCCAGCCATTGGCTTGTATCCAAATGAGTTTGTCCAATAACCAAAGTCTTGATAGAACCGATCCATTCTTCCCAGTCTTGCAGATTTTACATGTTTTGCATAATTCCAGAATTCGTTCCAGAATTGATCCGGAGAAGGACGGAAAGGATGAGGGAGAGCAGGAGCCCCCCCCTCCCCTCCACTTCCCCTTCTTCAATCCTGGGCTAGCAAGTGATAGAGACAAAGTAGTTTCTTTACCTTGTGCTTCCATTTTCATTGCTATCGTATCAGGATCCACATCTAAAAAAAAATCTGGTATCAAAGGATAACCTAAAATGCAAATAGAAATAATAAGGTTTTTTTTTTTTAAAAAAAATTTACCCTTCATATGATAATATCAAACTATTAATTTATATCCGCTGTGGCAAATATTGGTGTTATTTAAAGCAAACACACAAAATGCAACCATACATGCATACACATATTTAAATATTTGCAAAGATCCATTTGAGAAACCAGAATGGACTATGATTTCCAAACGTAAACATGCATACAGACTATGGAAGTCACTAGTGCATCAGAATTAATTTTTGGACCAATTGTCTAGGACACAGAATTTCATGGGAGAGATGGAATAGTTTGGGAGCCATTTTCAGCATCCTGCGGTCACGTGACCGCATCGTGCGGTCACATGCTGAAAATTGGCAATTTTATTTTTCAGCAAAACTGTGCCATAGTGCAGGGGTCCCTAACTACCAGGCCCACTACCAGGCCATAGTCTATTCAGAACCAGGCTGCCCGAGCAGCATGCCAGCACACAAGCTTATTTGCACAAGCGGCAGGCCGGTGCACATGCGTGTGTGTGCAGCTCCACTTGCAGTCAAGCTGCATGCATATGGACGTGGGCGCCTGCCCACCCTTCACACAGCCTGGTTCCCCTCTCCCCCCTAGTTGGGCTGCCAAGCTGCAAAGGTTGGGGACCGGTGGCATGGGTTTAATGACTGTGGCATTCACTTAATGGCCAACGCAAAAAAGATTGTAAAATCAAGTCCATCACATGACTTATAACCATCATAACTTATGATCCATACAGGCATGCACCATTATGGTCATATGTCTTAAACAAGGTCTTTGGCACTATAAAGTTCAACTATCTGTCTGTGAGATAGATTTTCCTCCTGGGTTATTAAGGTGCTCAGGAGATGGGATGGATCCATGCAACATCTCTTTGAGGGGGTGGTTCTTCAGCCTTGAAAGCTTCTCAAGAAGTTGTGGATGGACACTTCAATCCTGGACAGTTAATGTCAATCTCTACTTTCCCTTTTGGAAGAACACTGTTGAGAAAGTGCTTGGGCAGAGAATTTTGGAGCAAACAAATCTTGGATCAAGTGGATTATCAGAACCCTTTCCAGTTGGGTTTTGGAAATGTAGCAATGTACCAATACATTCAACCAATATCATACAATATCATATTGGACCATGTGTCCCTGTAGTTTAAAATTTTTCTACAGGCATTTTGGGAAATTAGTAAGACAATATGCATTTTTAGCAATATGATAACTTTTTGTCTGACTTGGTATTTATATTGTTTTTTATTCTGGCTGTTCACCGCCCTGAGTCCTATTCTGGAGAAGGGCGGTATAGAAATTTAAATAATAAATAAATAAATAATAAATAATAAATACAGAGGGATACCTATGGCATTAAGGAGTATGAACATTCAATAGAAGAAAACACACTTTTTTCAATGGATTTTAACTCTCATGCTGTACTTCATTCCTTTCCTGCTGGTTATCAATGGAAACGGACAGCAGAGGAGACTCCAAACATGGCATACCTAGTGTAAGTAACCCTTGCTGAAGAATATAATTGATACCAGAATTTTCTATTGCTTGTGTTAGTAGAGCAATTTAAAATGCATCAAGAATGCATTTTCAAATTTGACTTTCATCAAATCATGAGACCTCACAAAAAGCTCATCCCAAACAGGTTTACAGGGTGGAGGTTCTCTGGGACTTCGCTCCTGTGTAGAGCAACCTTCCTGGATTAAGAGATACCGAGGTCAGTGACTCATGCCCTTGCCACATCTCAATTAAACGAGTGCACTTTGCTCTACATTGGGTTGCTCTTATGTTTTAAAAGCCACAGCTGATACAGGACATGATGGTTCAGTGATTGGTACTAACAAGTATAACAGAATGACACTTATCTTGTAGGAACTTCATTGGTGGTTAGTAGTCTTCCAGACGCAATTCAAGATATTAATGATCCCCAATAAATTCCAAAATGGTTTGGGATCTAATTACTTTTCCAACATCTCACAAGGCAGAATCTTCCCAGCCATCATGATGTAGCCAGGATAGAACAATGCATGTTGTGGTCCGCCAGCAGCCTGCGGAGCTGGCAGCGGAGTCGGACAGTGAGGAGGCTGGGGAGGAACATGGGCAAGTCCTGGAATCTGGGGAAGGCCTGGACGAGGGCTCTGCGTTGGAGGCAGAGATGGGGCCAGGGCCATCTGGGAGTGATGCGCGGACTCCGGAGCCCCCAGAGTCAGACAGCAGAGAGGCAGAGGAACAGGAGGAGCCTGTTCCTAGTGCACGCATGCAGAGCTGCCAGAAGGCAAGAGCAGCTAAAACAAAAAGGACGACTTGGGAGTAAGGCCAGGAGATGATTGCCCCCTCCCCCCAAGACTTAAAAGAGAAACAAAGGCACTTGGGCCTTTTGCAGGAAAGCAACGTTGCTAACTCCGTTTCCAGTCAGCATCTCGTTTGTTTCTGAACTTCGTGGGGCTTTGTCAAGTAAGGCCTTTGACAGGGTGTCAAAGAAGGTAAAGATTGGTGATTATCCCAAAGGACTTCTTCCGAAGGACTGGTTTTGCAACTAATTGGAACTCAGCTGGGAATGAACGTAATTCTCAGCTGTTACAATAAAATAGGTTTTTTGGGGACTAATTGTGTATTGTAATGACTCAGTAAGCCTAAGTCACAACAATGCAAGTACCTCTCATAAGATCAAGGCAACAGGATTTTATATAAACTTACCTTCTTAGTCACAGTATTTTCAACTATTGAATATTCTTCCCACTGGGTTAGGATGATCCCCACCCTTTCTGGCATTTAACAAGGGGTATAAACTGTCTTTTCTTTCAAGGCCTTTGGAATGAAGAGTGTTCAGTTACTAGTACAGGTAGTCCTCAAGTTATGAATGTAATGGAGCCTGCCCAGGATGGAGCCTGCCCTGAGGATTCATGGGAGTGAATCTCGTACCTCGGAAGTTCCATTTTGGCCTGCAATATGCCAGGGGGGGCCCACAGAAGCCAGGAGCATCGGAGGGGCAGATATGCCTCTCACAAGCTTCATTTCGACCTGCAATGTGCAGGACAAATATTGGAGAGCCTCTGCGGTTGTTTGTAAGGGCGAACAACTGTCATGGTGCTGCAAGATTCGTAGCTTTGGGACTTGTTCATAAACTTTAGGGGGCGCTTATCGCATAATTTCGAATGTTCACTAAGGGAATGCTCGTAACCTGGGGATTACCTGTAGAGGGAGATATGGTCTTGTGATTTTATATACAGACACACCCATACATAAAACACTTTTCCCAAAGAAAAATGACTAGATGTCATAGGAACTGCTGAAAAACAGGTAGTCCTTGATGTACGACCCACAATTGAGCCCAAAATTTCCATTGCTGAGTGAGACAGTTAAGTGAGTTTTGCATCATTTTATGACCTTTCCTGCCACAGCTGTTAAGTGAATCACTGCGGTTGTTAAGTTAGTAACATGGTTGTAAAGTGAATCTATTTCCCCATTGACTTTGCTTGACAGAAGGTTGCAAAACGTGATCACATGAACCTGGGACACTGCAACCGTCATAAATATGAGCCAGTTGCTAAGCGGCTGAATTTTGATCATGTGACCATGCAGTATGAAAATTGGACATAAGTCACTTTTTTCAGTATCGTTGTAACTTTGAACGGTTACTAAGCAAACTGGTATAAGTCAAGGACCACCTGTAATTAAAAGTCATTTTTTGGTGGTAAATTGAAAATATTGATATAATCAAGGTAACACAGTTAGAAATATATTGGGCTGGGTACAGACTTAGTAATACATAAAAGTAGAACAACTGAAATCAGTGTGATTTATGTTAGCAATTATGTGTCAGTTAGGGGTCTGACATATAATTTGTAGTAATTTTGGTGTAGTACACAATTAAATGTGTTAAAAATTACATCCACATTACCTGGAGCGACCGCATATACATCAAAGTTCTTAATTCCTTCTTCTTTCAATAAAACCTCATCAATAATGAAGTTCCCGGTGAAACTTTTTGGCTTTGATAAAATACAATAGGCAGCATCTGCTAAAATGTCTGTTTTCCTGCATTGTTTTTCCACACCAGCTCCTCCCAGCATATCCATTGCAGAGGTGTATATAGCTAAAAACACAGAAGAATGAAGGGGTTGATTTAATAATGATTTTTTGATAGTATAGGTCTGGGATGGCGAACCTATGGCACCCGTGCCACAGGTGGCACGTGGAGCCATATCAGTGGGCACGTGAGCTCAGTTCCGGCGCACATGCGCACGCTGGCCAGCTGATTTTCGGGCCTTCTGGGCCCACCGGAAGTCGGGAAACAGGCTATTTCCGGCCTCTGGAGGGCCTCTAAGGGGATGGGGAATGCCGTTTTCACCCTCCCCATGTTCCTAGAAAGGCACTGGAGCCTGAGGAAGGTGAAAAACGGGCCTACCGGGCCAACTGTACCATCACATACCAAAAGCGGGGGGAGCGCAGGGGGTTGCACGTGCATGCGTGGGGGGGGGGCGAGGCACATAGAATTATGGGTGTGGACACTCTCGCGTGCTCCCCCCGCTTTTGGCACGCAATGGCAAAAAGGTTAGCCATCACCGGTATAGGTGGTACCTGGCTCAATAGTAGTAACTGTGAGAGGGATCTTAAAGTTCTAGTGAACAACCACTTAAGTATGAGCCAGCAGGGTTTTGTAGCTGCCAAAAAAGCCAATGCAGTCTGAGGCTGTATTAACAGAGGGATAGAATCAAGTTCACGTGAAGTGTTAATACCACTTTATAATGCCTTGATAAGACCACACTTGGACTACTGCATCGAGTTTTGGATACCATGATGTAAAAAAGATGTTGAGACTCTAGAAAGAGTGCAGAGAAGAGCAACAAAGATGATTAAGGGACTGGAGGCTAAAACATATGAAGAACGGTTGCTGGGACTGGGTATGTCTAGTTTGATGAAAAGAAGAATTAGGGGTGACATGATAGCAGTGTTCCAATATCTCAGGGACTGCCACAAAGAAGAGGGAGTCAACCTATTCTCCAAAGCACTTGAAGGCAGGCCAAGAAGCAATGGATGGAAACCAATCAAGGAAAGAAGCAACTTAGAACTAAGGAGAAGTTTCCTGACAGAACAATTAATTAGTGAAAAGACTTGCCTCCAGAAGTTGTGAATACTCCAACACTGGAAGTTTTTAAGAAGAGATTGGACAACCATTTGTCTGAAATGGTATAGGGTTTCCTGCCAGAGTAGGGGGTTGGACTAGAAGACCTCCAAGGTCTCTTTTAACTCTGTTATTCTGCCTGCTCTAAAAAAGGAATATCGAAAGTGTAGCTTTGGGCAAATGCTCAGATGCAGCTCACAATATCCACTCACACCCCAGACACCTGTTGCAATTCCTGCCCATTCTCAACCACCCCAAGAGCCTTTTATCTGGCTCCATTCTTCACTTTGTCTTACCAGGCCCAATTCCAAGAAAAGCTTATTTTGGGCACCTCCATTTTATAATGATTATTCTTTCCACTCCACCAGTACATTGGAAAGAAACTACGTAGTAAAGACGTTCAGGACTCTATCCATCCACTGGCAGGATAACACTCTGAAAACAAAAACAACTGGACCAAACTTGGAGTGTAACTCCTGATATTTGCAAAAATGGAGGAGAATCAAAAAAGAGACAGATGGAAGATAAACTGGCCAGATACAATCATAGATGACACAAATAGGACCTTACAAGGACTCAAAGAAACAGTTACTGACTGGAGAAATGATATCCAATAGCAATAGGAATAGCATTTAGACTTATATACCATTTCATAGTACCGTTTTACAGCTCTAAACGGTTTACAGAGCCAGCATATTGCCCCCAACAATCTGGCTCCTCCTTTTACCAACCTCAGAAGAATGGAAGGTTGAGTCAACTTTGAGCCGGTCAGGATCCCAGACTGTTGGCAGAGTTAGCTTGGAGTACTGCATTTTAACCACGGGTCATTATCAGTCAAATGCAATGGAATGACTGAAGGAATGAGATTCTAATCCAAACTTAGCACATTAAAAATCAGAAACAGATCAGTTAACCTTTCCATAATAATTTTTAAAAAGGCTCGTACCTGTTTGAGGCCATAAAGCATTAACAGCAACTTCTCCTCTAAATTCTTCTGCCATTCCCAGCACACACATGGACATCCCGTATTTAGAAATAGTATAGGCTAAAACAGAACACAAAGATTCAGTCCTTTAGAACCGATGAAAGTTTAATTTCCTCTATACACAGGCTTAGTGTACTGCATTTTATTAAAAAATAATAATAATCCCATTCTGAGGGGAGAGAAAGGTAGAAAGTGAAGCAGAGACATATGCTTTACTGTTATGGGAAATAAAAAGCTGGCTCAGACACGCTTTTGATAGGATCCACCAAGGATCATCTTATCTGCACTGCTTTCTTTTTCACTTTATTGGAATACTATAAATAGAATGTTATCCCATAAATCACAAGTTCCCCAACCTTTCCAGCTTTGCGGACTGGCGAGGGGGAGGGGATGGTTCTGCGTGAGTGGCTGGCACGTACAGCTCCATTTCTGCAAGCAGAATGCATGCATGTCCACCGCTCACAGAAATGGAGTGTGCATGCATGTACTCACATAAGTGAGGATACGTGTGTACATGCACAAGCCAGCTGTTTCCGAGGTCCGGTTGCAAACAGCTCATGGCCCACTAGTGGCCTGCAGTCCAGAGGTTGGGGACCCCTGCCGTAAATAGCAATACCAATAGCACTTACATACCGCTTTACAGCGCTGTATAGCCCTCTCTAAGCGGTTTACAGTGTCAGCACATGGCCCTCAACAATCTGGATCCTCAATGGATGTTCCTTGATATGCAAGTCTCAAAAAAAATTACCAAGTAGCCTACAAAGGGAACTTAACTCTTGACACCGGAACCCAGTTTTGTAACTGCAGTTTCAGGTAGTCCTCAACTTATGACCACTTGCTTAGCAACCATTCAAAGTTACAGTGGATACTGGAAAGCTACTTATGATCAGAATTCAAAGTCCCAACAGCTGGGGGGCCCCACACACAACATGATTGCATTTTGGGGCACTTGGCAACTGGACCACGTTTATGGTGGTTTGCAGCAGCATCCCCATCACACAAATGTGATTTACAACATTTTGGCCAGAAACTGGCCCTTATTTCTGGTTTCTAATAAAAACCCCACATTGAACAATGGGTTCACTTAATAATCATCCTTTTTGCTTAACTGCCGCAAAAAAGATGGTAAAATTGGGCACGTGCAATGACTCACTTAAGGCTTATGTTCATAATTTTGGGCTCAATTATGGTCACAAATTGAGGACTGCCTGTACTAGCTAGAAGCTAAATATGGTGGCTAGTTGACTGCATGGCACATAGGGAAATAAAAGGGACTAAATCCAAGGGGATTAGGGAGCAGATGATGACTGTATCACTCAGCACAAACACACATACTCACAATTCCTTTTTGCGATAAGCAGCATTATGAAAAGTACAATAAACAAGTAAGAAACAATAAGCCACCAAAATGAACATATCGGATAAGAAAAAGGAAAAAAAGGAAATATAGCTAAACCTAATTTACACCACACCATTTGCTACCATGTTCTATTCTTTTCTCTCATTGCAAAACATTCCTGCTTTCAACATGTCTATACACTACTTTGTGCATTTCCTTTTGATCTTCTCTCGCTTGGTAGATTTCACTGACTTCCTCTTTCTCGGTCTTCCCCTTTCTTTTGACCCGTTTACTTTTCCTTTGCCTGCAGGTAGCCTTTGGTTAACAATGGAAATTGGGACCAGAGTTACAATCACTAAGCCAGGTAGACCCGCATCGGTCTGCGGCATGTCAGAAACTGGGCCACGCAAGCAAGCGAGGCCCCATCCATGGGATGCAGGCGGCACACAAAACCACGCCCCTTGCGCGTGCTCCATTTGCGCTAGAAAACATGAGATTGGGAGGCACAAATCCCTTCTGGGTGACCTTGAGCCAATCACTCTCTCTCAGCCCTAGGAATGACACAGTGGCAAACAATTGCCAAAAACCCTTGCCAAGAAAACTTCAGGGACTTGTCCAGGCAGTACCCAGGAGTCAATATAGGCTGAAACACATCCACATCTCCTAGATCCATATCTTGCCTAGATATCATTCTAGTTAGTGTAATCTTTCTGAAAATTCGGTAAACACCTATCATAATGCTGCCTGCTGCTGATGCAATTACATCAGCAAGTAATCCAGCTTTAAAAGTGGTTTGCCATTTATCTTTGAAAATAACATTAACATGACAGCTTAACCAATCCTATCAGTGAAAGGAAGGCAGCTGGAGCTCCCTCCTAGACCATTAATTGGATTGCTTTGGGTATTTCTCTCAAAAGCATAAGAACTAAATTGCAGTGCCACGGTACATGGTCAAGCCATTCCATGCAAGGGAAAAAACCCCATCTTCTGACTTTTTGATTAGGAAATTAAATCTCACTGGTGATTTTATAGTCTCTGCAAACAATATCCCACATATAAGAGATAATGTAAGAGTCCAAAAAAGTATTGTATATATGTGTGGTTAGATAACAAAGGATTGTAAATAAGAGAGAGAGAGATTCAAGTTACATATTTTATATTGCAATATTATGATATATTTGTAATGTTACAAGCTGCCTTGGAAAGTACATTTAGCAGAAATCTCAAATACAATATTTTAACTATAATAAAAGAATAAACAAACTGCACTGGGTATAAATTCTTGCAGAGAGGGTAGTTCACCTGAACAGGTAATGAGAAATTGTCATAATACAACAGTGGTGTGACTGCCTCCTTACCCAGCCTTCTCACTTGAGATACAGGAGGAAGAAACTAGTTAGGAAGGTTTAGGCAAAACCTGGAATTTCAGCAGCTAGAACAACTTCCTCAGTTAAGGCCAACAAAATGAGAAATTCCTTTGTGAAACAGGTCAAATTCCAACATGAAATGGAGCCCCAAGAGGCAGATGAATGTCATGAACTAATAGCAGGCGCTTCTGATGTCCTTCAAGTTCTGAAATTGAAAAAAGCTTGCCCTTGAGAGCCTTCGTGGATGAGGCTTCTGAAGATGTAACATATTCACTGTCAAGAAAAACCTGCAGAGGAACTGCTGCCTATGACCTTGGTGCATCTGAAAAAGAATTTTGTATACCATCTCTCCCTTGTAAGCAGGGGTGGGCTGCTGTGTGTTCGCAGGGGTTCAGGAGAACCTCTAGCCAAGATTCTGTACAGTTCGGACAACCCCGAAATCCCAATCCTGGATGGCCCTGCCCTACCCTGCCTTCCCCTCCCCTTCCAGAAGGCCCCATGTGGCCCGTTTTGGATGCAGGTAAGTGCAGGGAGTGCGTGGAGGCTCGGGGAGGGTGAAAAATGGGCCTACCGGAAGTTTGGGAAGATCGGAAACGGGCCCATTTCCAGCCTCCAGAGAGCCTCCGGAACCTAGGGAAGCTGTTTTTGACCTCCCAGAGGCTCGAGGAAAGCCTCCGGAGCCCGGGGAGGGCAACCAGCCTCCCCACCGCTGTGGTGAATGCCGACTAGGCTATGCCTACCATGGCCATGCCCACCCAGCAACTGGGCAGAGAACCCCTTGCTAAAATTTTTGAAGCCCACCCCTGTATGCAAACCAATTATGAATACAACGTAAAATAGTAAAATAAGGTGTAATTATATTAGATCTTCAACAGCAAAGAGAAAGGATAAGGGAAAAATCAGCAGCAGAGAGGAAGGATAAGGGAAAAATTTATCCACCTCCTAATTTTATGTTCTGAAACTGAGATTAAATGGGGGAGCTGCTAAATTGAACACAAACTGCGGAAAACAAGAAGGATTTGTACCAATTGCCTTCCAACCTTAGCAATTATCGGGTGTGAAAAAACAAAGCCACACCTGAAGGTTTAATTGAACTGATTTACTGATAGCAATAGCAATAGCACTTAAACTTATATAGCATTTCATAGTGCTTTTACAGCCCTCTCTAAGCGGTTTACAGAGTCAGCCTATTGCCCCCAACAATCTGGATCCTCATTTTATCCACCTCAGAAGGATGGAAAGCTGAGTCAACCTTGAACCGGTCAGGATCGAACTACTGACAGTGACAGAGTCAACCTGCAATGCTGCATTCTAACCACTGCTCCACCAGGGCTTTGCTAAAAATCCATGCAGAGGAATCTTCTCAATTAACAGTACCTGATTAGATAAGGGTCAACAGCACTCAAGGGGGATTGGACCCAGTACAATTGTGGTTACATAATGACTCTAAACGGATCCCTTTTTTTTTTTGGCTTCTCTCCCTGGCTCTACCATTACTTTTCTTACAGCAACTTCTAGATTCTCAGCAAAGATTTTGTTCGCTAGGGAACTCTGGGATCATATGTACAAAGAGCTTCAATTATGCAATCACAGCTGCTTTCTTGAAGTCTTTATCACCTCACACCCATGTATATAGCTGCTTCCTTCATATAGAAAAAAATTACTATCAGTGAGCAATAAAAATTTACTTACCACAATGATTTTTGAACCAAATAGGATTTAAATTGATGGGTGGGCTGATATTAAGGATATGACCGATTTTACTCTTTCTCAAATAAGGAAGGCACAGTTTAGACCTGAGGATATGAACAAACACAAGAAAGATTTGGAACTCTAGTCAAATTTTAACACATTTACCTTTCTACCACTGCTGCTACTCTTGTTCCAGATTGGAGAAGGATGAGTTTAAATTTTATTTTTTAAAAAAAATTAAAATAAGCAGATTCATGATAACTGTTACAGTTTAATAATTAGGAAATAATAGTAAAAATAATTATTTTAGGAGTTCTTTCTAGGCATGAAAGTAAATAAATACCGCAGACAACAAACATTTGAGAGCAGGATGAAAACAAGAGAGCAATCCATTTGTGATATCTTAATAGCAGTAGAGTTTCTCACTTCCTTCTTTCCTCTGGGATCCATGTGTAAGCAGAAACAAAGAACACCAATAACATCTTAAGTAAGAAATCTCTCTTCTAAGTAAGGAGGGAACTTCAATATTGTATGTAAAAGGGGTGTTATTTTAAGTAATTTTCTTTCTATCCTTTCACAATAAAATTTTTGCAACGTATTTGGCATGGGTTTAATGTTTGCCTTGCCCCAATATTCTCTGCCCATAATTGCATGAATGTAAACTTGATCTCCTGCTTCGTTTGGGGAATCAAATCTCTTCTCTGGTTCTGTAACAATTTTCCTCATCCATAGTGGTTTCAACCTTACATTTTTGGAGGCCATGACAAACAAATTAAATTAAAATAAATTAAACAAACAACACAAAACAAGAAAGATCATTGGGGCAGAAATAATAGCATTAAATAAAAGCATGGCCTAACTGTTGGAAAAAGTCCAGTGCAATGCATAAACCATAAATCTATGAAAAGCAAGCAAGCATACTGCAAACCTTTTTCAAGGGAACAGAAATGACAGCCCAACACAATTTCAGATTTCTTTCAAAAAAACTTCCAAAGAAAGAGATGGACAGCATCCATGTTACCTAAACTGCATTGCTGAAAGGAATCTGAGTAAAATTGTGCAAAGTTGCTAAAGATGCTTGAGAATATTTTAGTGGACTGTATAAAGTTACATTAACACAGTCTCCCTCCTCTCCGCAGTTTTCATTCAACAGGAAAAAGATCCCTTCCCTACTTAATATATTGCAAAACTAAAATAAAATTAATATCCAAGATTCCACAATAAAATTATCCATGCTGCTTTTTTTTTTTTACTAGTGATGCATTCTTTGTGACTGAACACAACCATAAGGAGAATGTATCACTAGCACACACACAAAAAATGCCTCCCACACAGAAATACCAAGAAGTGTGAACAAAGTATTAACTGAAATCTTTTCATACAGGAAAGTTATTTTATTTCCAAGATAATTTATTCTGAGAAACATGTAGTCAACATGGTAAAGCCACTATTTTTCTCACTGATAGGCCAATTAACAACGATTTATATTTCTTTTGTACAAAATTATTTTCAGATTTGCAACACTTTTTTTTTAAAGAAACTACTTCCTTTAAGAATTGTGAAAATATGCCTTGTACAATTTGAATGTATTAAGCTACAAAAGAGCACAGACATCAATATATTAAAGATAAAGTATTTTTAGAAACTTAGGTAACAATGATATCTGAAGACACCATTCTTCTATGAACAAAAGATTCCTATATTCTTGCTTGTGAAATGTATCCAACAGCAGTTACACTAGCGAGATTTGTAATACTTTCTTCCCTTATTCCTCTCTGAAAATCTACTCCAAATAGTTAAGAGATGCACTGAACACTTTGGACAGTGGTGGTGTGATGATGGGCTGCAACAGAGGGGGAAAATCAGCAGAGATAACTTTTCTAGAAATCTGGATAGAACTAGGAAGGAGAAAGAGAAGGGCTCTCTGGCAATTCGCCGCAACCAACTTGCCACGGCCAACTCATCATGGCCAACTCGCTGCAGGCAACTTACAAAGAAATAGTGGAGTAGAATCATTAAAGAAAGGATGCAAAATGGGGTGGGTGGGAGGATGAAAGGTGAATGACAAAAATTAAAATAAAGTTTTATTCATTTAAAAAAAATTAAATTGAATTGTTAAATTGTCCTGTGGCAAGTAGTCCCATGACAAGTTGGCCGTGGAGAATTGGCCCTGGTGAGGTGGCCGCAGCGAGTTGGCTGTGGCAAGTTGTCCCATTCCGAAGAGGAAGAAAGCTAAAGATGGGGCCTAGTTAGCATTTAAATAGGAAATTACCAGGAAATAGCAGGGCTTTAAACCACACTGGGAACTGAAAAACATCCTTTAAAAAAATGACAACTACTTTTGGACTATTGCCAAGAAAACTATATGGATGGGTCCAATACAGAAGGCAAAA
Source organism: Pantherophis guttatus (assembly GCF_059756535.1). NCBI lineage: Eukaryota > Metazoa > Chordata > Lepidosauria > Squamata > Colubridae > Pantherophis > Pantherophis guttatus. The sequence continues at coordinate 87,276,616 of NC_142064.1, read as the reverse complement.
GGAACGGCTGAAGCGTATAGACTGGCAGATGAAGCCACACAAAGAAAAGGCCCCACAATGTTAACAGAGTTGATTTAACAACCTGGGTGGCCCTTTTATCCAGTCATGAAACAGAACCATTATATCTGAAAATGGTAGTTTCTACAATTCTCCTAAACCTCCATTTCACTTGTAAATTGCCTAAATTTCATGTCTGGGGGTGGAGCAAGGAAGTGTGGAAAGTGTTTCTCCAAAATGTATTTTCATTTATTTGCTGCCAAAATATATTAGTCATCTCACAGCCGCAGTGCAAAGAGTAATGAACAAAAATTAGCTAAAAATACATACAGAAACATCAACAATGAATTAAAGCAATAATTTGACAGCTGTTAACCAGAAATAAGAGAGTTGATTAACAGGCCATATTGCAGAAAATTAAAAATAAAAGGCTCCCAGCAAGAAAAGATCTTTGACTGGCCTCTAAAAGGCAAAACAAAGGCAATATTAAATCAATGTCTCTGGGGAAAATTACTGTAACGCTGGAGAGAAATCACTGAAAAATCCTACCTCTATATAGTCACTTGGTGCCCCTCGGTGAGATTTGGATAAGGACTCTAAAGATTCTAAAGCTCGAATAGAAATACATGGAAGAAGAGACATTTCTTCCAATTCCAAAGCTTCACTTAACAATAGCAATTGGGACTGGCAATTCTGTCTCAAAGCAATGCGGTCATTAAGTGAAGCATCACATGACATGCCTGATATGTGAGTTCCACTCTGGTCAATAATAAGTCAATCACCACAGGTCATTATGCCTAATGTCACATGATTTGCGAATTCCAGCTAGCTTCCCCATTGACTTGCCTGTTGGAAAATGGTTTGAAGGCTATTTTGTGACTGTGGGATACAGGAAGTCCTCCACTTATGATCACAATTGAGTCCAAAATTTCTGTTACTAAGTAAGACAGTGTTAAGTGAATTTTGCCCTTTTTTATGACTTTGCTTGCTATTGTCGTTAAGTGAATCACTGTGGTTGTTAAATTAGTAAAATGGTTAAGTGAATCCGGCTTCCCCATTAACTTTGCTAGTCAGGAAGTCACAAAAGGCGATTGCATGACTCCAGGACACTGCAACCGTCATAAATATGAACCAGTTGCCAGCCATCTGAATTTTCAGTAGGTGACTATGGAGATGCTTCAATGGTTGTATTAAGTGTGAAAAATGGTCATAAGTCACTATTTTCAGTACTGCTGTAACTTTGAACGGTCACTAAATGAACTGTTGAAGTCGAGGACTACCTGTCTTGTCTTCCTAGACCTTCCTAGTTTCTCGATCCTTTTATTTAATTCAGATTCTTTCTAACCAAAAAGTGAAACAGATTCTAGGGAGCAACTGAGTCAACCAGAAACATGTTTCATCTGTAATGTCTCTCATTTAAATGCAGGGGATTTAAAAAAAAAAAAGGGTACATAAATCTCAATATTTCAAAAGATGCATCGTCCGCAATCACTTACGTAAGGTAAGTTCCCCTTGTGTTAGCGCTCATCATAAGGTCCACTTTTTTCGTAGGTGTCTCCAGTGTGCCCGTTAAAGAAATAGCACTCGCGTTGTTCACAAGGACATCAATTCCTAGTTTTAAAAACAAGTCATGTTAATTTCTGAAAATTCATCTTTCAATCTAGCAATTTGTCTGGGGGGAGCTGTTTATTGTTTAAATAGCTTTTAATAAACATGTACGTTTAGTATATACTTCAGGACTGAACACAAGCCGTTACCTCCAAATTTCTGAACAGCCAGGACCACAGCATCCGCAATTTGATCTTCTTCCCTTACATTAACAATACACGGTAAAGCCTTTCCTCCAGCTGCTTCAACTGATAAGAAAATCAATATATATATATATATAGTCAGTCAACTTTCTTTTTAAAAAGTCCGCTGTAAAAAATGCTAATTTAATTGCATTTTGAAAGAAAGAAAGTCTTCAAGCTCTCCAGAGTTTAATGTTACACCCCAAATTTGGAACCATTCAAAATACAACTCTGGGATTACAGAATCCTTAAGAGATTCAACTGTCATAAATCATGATTTCAGTGCTTTTTCCTTTACTTCCTCCTTTTTAGGTTATCCACAGTTTAATGCAAGTTCCAAATATTAAACAATAGTTAACTTTATATACAACGACAGGAAACAAGTTCACGAACTACAACTTATCTATACTTATATGCAGGGGTGAAATGTAAAATTAGTTACTACCGGTTCTGTGGGCATGGCTTGGTGGGGGGGGGGGTGTTTTAATGTGACTGGGTGGGCGTGGGCAACTTTTTTTAAAAAAAAAAAATTTCAAAGCATTTTTTCTAATGCTTTGAAAAGCCTCTGACGATCAGGCAACTCAGGATCGTCAGAGAGGCTTTTTAAAAAATGCTTTGAAAAGCCTGTCTGATGATCAGGCAACTCAGCTGGGATCGTCAGAGACTTTTCAAAGCATTTTTTTTACCACCTCTTCGGCCAAGAGGTTGCAGAAAAAAATGCTTTGAAAAGCCTCTCTGACGATCAGGCAACTCAGCTGGGATCATCAGAGAGGCTTTTTAAAAAATGCCTGACGATCAGGCAACTCAGCTGGGATCGTCAGAGACTTTTCAAAGCATTTTTTTTACCACCTCTTCAGCCAAGAGGTTGCAGAAAAAAATGCTTTGAAAAGGCTCTGACGATCCCAGCGGAGCCCTTTTTTTTTAACTTTTAAAAGCATTTTTTCGTCAGAAGAGGTTGTAGAAAAAATGCTTTTAAAAGTAAAAAAAAAAAGCCTCTGATGATCGTGCGGCTCAGCTGGGCATGGTGGGGGCGGGGCACAGGGATTTTTGCTACTGGTTCTCCAAACCACCCGCCGCCATCGCTACCAGATCAGGCGATCCGGTCCGAACCGGGAGCATTTCACCCCTGCTTATATGTATCGTTATGCTTTTTTCTTGTGAAATTGATAGATGTACTGATGTTTGCCTGTTTGAAATTATTTGTTAATCTATCCAGGGAACTCTGTTTTTTTAGAAAATTAAAAATATAATAAACGAATAAAATAAATCCAAGATGAAAGTTGGGAGGTGGTAGAAGAAGAGAGTAAACTCCAATCTATTTACAGATTCACTGGATGAAGTGGGAATTTTCAAACCCAAAGCTCTGCTTGTGGGCCTTGATGTGATAAAGTCCAGTGATGGTATACAATTATCAAATTGTCAAATTAATACCTATTTTTGTCACTAATGAAGCAGTTATAAGTTTCTCAGAATTGACATCAATCTGAATAGAGAATAGGGTTTCTGCTTTACAATAAAGTAGCTTAAAAATGAAAATACTTAAAACTTTCCTGGGACTAAAGAGCTAAAAACATAGGCAAGAGTTTAAACATCAACACTTCTTACTCTATCTGTACTGCAAATAGTTTGGAGATTTCAATCACCTTAGATGTAGCTCAACACAATATTTCTTGAAAAATGCATTTCCAATTTTGTATTTGGCCTATAGCAGAGTTTGTGGACCAGCGGGAGGGGGGTGGGTAGAGGGGATGGTTTTGCATGCACACACAGCTGGCAAGAGCACACGGAACTCCATTTGCACAAGTGGTGTGCAACCGCGCCTGCTGCTCCCGCAAATGGAGTGTACACACTTGCCTGCTGCTCATGCAAGTGAGTATGCAGGTGTGCACCCTCGCCAGCCGTTTCCCCGGCCTAGTTGCAGTCTCCTCATGGCCCACTAGTGAGCCGTGGCCCACAGGTTGGGGATCCCTGGCCTATAGGACTAATGTTTTATTTTTCTTTTTAGACTAAAGGATTTGTATGCAGGAATTGGGTGGCGATGATATTATATCTCTAGTTGATCTTTCCTCTGGGAACTCACATGGACAGTTTCCTCACAAAACATTCCTCTAAGGTCAGCTGAAATTCCAGTATTGAAATTGGAAATTCCTGGTTTTCAAAATCTGAGCGATGATCCACTTATTGATGAACATCACCGTTTGCTTTCTTCCTGACAACATGTAATCTCGAGATGATCCTGTTGCTGCTCAGTGACCTTGCTTTGTGTTTAGTTTCTTAACTTATCTTAAAAGCTTCTATCTTTGCTAACTGCTTCCTTTATTTGTAAAGCATGAGCTCTTTATCTTTTTTCCTCATAAATATTTGTCATCTCTTGTTTCTTGTGGCTTGGCTTATAGTTACTTTCTCTGATCCCTTTAGCTCGTTTTGATTCAGACTTGGGGATCTGTGAAACCCCATTGGTTTCCCTTATTCCTTGTACTTGGCAGCTCTGAGGCCTAACAGAGAAGGCACACAAGTTTTGTGACCTGGCTGTTAAAAGCTCCTCCTCGGAGCAACTTTCATTTTGCTTGACTAGGATATCATTCTTTCCAAGACTCTGTAGGTTAAACATAGGCTTCCAATTTTGTTTGGATTTTATCAAATATGCATGCTCTAGGTTATCTTATACCCAGCAAGAGTTCTTTAATTAGCATTTTATTCAGTATCTCTGCTCATTCTTTATTAGAAGAAAAAAAATGCTTCTCACTGGTATGGGTGTTATGTCTCTACCCGAAGCCTGGGAGTTTGAGGATTCTGTGTTAGTATTTTATCTGTTCATAGTATTGTACTCTTCTAGACAGGGAGCTCTGATGGCATTTGTGGGATCTGTTGAAGCCACTCTCCCAGTTTAGAAGTCATAGCCCTTGGTGCTCCTAGCCTCACTTGGATTACTTTATCCTTGACTTTACACATCCTCTTGAATTTCTTCTTCAGTTAGTTCTCCAGCTTCTCATACCCCTTCCTAATGCCACTGTCATTATCACCACCAGAGTCTTCTGGTCCTTGTTATTTTTTCTTTTCTTTCTTTTTCTTTCTTTAATTCTTTCCTTCCTTCCTTCCTTCCTTTCCTTCTTTCACTTTCTTTTTTTTTCTTTGTGTGTCTCTCTCACATATACACACACATTTCATCTGAATTTTCCCACAGAAATTCTGTTCATCAGAAAAGGAATCACTTTTTCTGTATGTATTCAACGTTAATAACCCTGATTACTTTAAAATTAATCACGAACTTACTTATAAATCATTATGATATGGCCAAACTGTGGGAAGTTATAGTCTTCAGTTATGTGTAGAGGTGTCTCAGTGGCTAAGATGCTGAGCTTGTCGATTGAAATGTCGGCAGTTCAGTAAGTTCGAATCCTTAGTGCCGCGTAATGGGGTGAGCTCCCGTTACTTGTCCCAGCTTCTGCCAACCTAGCAGTTTGAAAGCATGTAAAAAATGCAAGTAGAAAAATAGGGACCACTTTTGGTGGGAAGGTAACAGAGTTCTTTGCGCCTTTGGTGTTTAGTCATGCCGGCCACATGACCACGGAGAGTCTTCGGACAGCGCTGGCTCTTCGGCTTTGAAATGGAGATGAACACCACCCCCTAAAGTCAGGAACAACTAGCACATATGTGCAAGTGGAACCTTTACCCATTATTGTAGGGGATGCTTTCTAGATATTGTGTAAGCATCCCTTTGTAACTTCTTTGGGTTTATTATTCCTAGTCCTGCCTGAATGAGTTGTTGCAATGTGCATTGTACTGTATGCCTTTTGTTTATAACTACTTGTGATAAAGAGATTTCAGTATTCTATGCCTAGCATAAATTCTTACTGTACACTTTTCTCTACTGTTAATAGTTTTAATAAAGTGACCTGTATTGTTTGTATGCTTATCTTGTTAAATGTATTGATGTTCATCAAATGTATTTAGCATTTGTACCTATTTCCTGAACTGGGAGTTATGGTAGTTAGCAGGAAAAAATTAAATTCCAATAGAGATAATCTCAAGATCATCCTTTCGTCATCCTTTGGTCACCTGAGAACTCCCAGTACAACACCATAAGCATAAATCCACTCTTTGTTCTTTGTTGTAGATCAATAAAACATTGCACAATTAAAATTTAAGAATATTTTAGGCAGGGAGGATGGAGGAGAATAGAGTGGAGGGAAGAATGGCTTTGAGTTATATCAAAGCATTCAGCTCTGGGTTGATTTAAGCAGAAGAGTAAAAGTGAAAATGACTCTTGAGGCAGCAACAGAATTGAAACAAGCCGGCCAAATCTGTCTAACGTTCAATTCAGTTGAAGGATGAAGTTCCCAAATGATTAGAGATTATATCAAGTAGCAGAATTCAGATCACCCATGTCTCTTTCTTAAGGCTTACTTTCTTCTGCAGCAGTATAGATTGTTCCTGGGAGTGTGCGTTGTGGTACTCCCGTCTTAGCAGCTATAACAACATTTGCCCCATCCTTTGCTGCTTTCAAGGCAATTGCTTTTCCAATGCCACGGCTTGCACCTGTTATAAAGAGAGTGCATCCAGCCAACTTCCTAAAAAAAATGAAAGAAAGAAAATTAGAAAATCAGGAATGAAATGACATTTAAACATTAGAAAAATAGTGAATCTTACATCACAATTGTTTCAAGTTGATACATATTTGTAAATTTAAATTTTGCAATTAAATTCAAATCCAATAACCGGGAATATTTTAGAAAAATAATGTTGCATTGTATGTCTACGAACTCCGCATAGGTGTCAAGAAGGGCATCCAGCCAATAAATGCATGTATTGTATGTATTGAGTAAATATGTATATTTTCTTAGATTTTATCATTAACTGCATAGCAAAGAAAACTAATAGTGTCATTTCCAGTAATATTTCCAGGACAATACACTAATTTTGCCACAGGAAGATCACCAAGAACTGCTTTTCCTGCTCATTCCAACTCATCCCAATAGATTTTAAAAAGTTATATCAATACAATACTTACGCAACTAGAGCTGCCTTATAGTTTTGTCACTGGACCACCTAATTCAGCTCTGTGCACTCTGACTGACATCTGCTCTCCTAGTTTTTACATAGGGCTTTCCCCAATCCTACTTAGCAATATTAAAAATTGGACCTGGGACCTTTTGCATGCAGAATATATGGTCAGCTTCTTAGACTTAAGGAGATCTTTGGTTCAATCCTAAACCCAAGAAACATAGGAAATAGTACCAAGAATAATGGGCATGAGTACACATATGCACTGCGAGAAGCTAAATACCAAAAAGCTCTAGGACTGAAAATTAATCTTCATATGAATCTGCTTCTCATTTGCACCTCCACCCAGTATCTTCTATTTTCACCAAATGTAGGCCTAGTTTTCATCAAACCTTACACTTCATTTATTCAAAAATAGGTTCTGCCTTTAAGTCCCGAGTTAACTTTCTCCCAGGGTTAGCGGGATGGATGGTATGGATAGCATGGATGTTAATAACCGTTTTACTCCTTAAAAAATAAAGACTATCCCAACACTATAGGATACATTTAAGATACTGCAAGTTAAAATATAGTTTTCTATAAAATCATAGAGAAAAACTATCTGAGTGGTCACTAAAAGTTGACACCAACTTGACACCATGAGCCACGGTGGCGCAGTGGTTAGAATGCAGTATTGCAGACTAACTCTGCATTCTCACAGCTAGGAGTTCGATCCTGACTGGCTCAAGGTTGGCTCAGCCTTCCATCCTTCCAAAGTCTATAAAATGAGGATCCAGATTGTTGGGGGTAATATGCTGACTCTGTAAGCCGCTTAGAGAGGGCTGTAAAGCACTGTGAAGCGATATATAAGTCTAAGTGTTGCTGATATTGCTATGTGTTGAAGAGTAAAGCTCAAAGTAACCATCATTAAGAGCAACTCTTAACTCTTAAGAATAAGTTCTTAAAAATAACCTAACTCTATAACTTTAACTGAAACTAAGTAGTCCCTATCAATGGAAGGAAGAGATGAGCATAAACTGAAACAGAACATGCGCAGAAGACATTCATAGTGTTCAAAAGGAATGTTATCTCAATGTTCTCCATTAAATCTCATAAACAAAGGATAAAATTATTGGAGGGCTATGAGAATAAGCTGTAGCTTGGGATCAATTTGTCAAAGCTCCTGTACCTGCAGTTATGAATGTATAGGAAGTTAGCACTCACCCCTCTCCTAGAAGAATGAAATATTCTAGGAAATATTAAAAAGGCAGAATATTATATTTCCCTGGATGAGAAAGGGAGAAACATGTTTTTTAGGCTAGAAACAGACTCACTCTTAATAGTCCCCACACTCTCAATAGCCCACAGCAGATGTCAGCACTTAAGCGATATCTATTCATAAGCAAATGCCCTCACCCAAGATAGGATTAGCCCTCTACCCATCTAGCAACAGAATTCACCAGAACTCAGCAACAGAACTCACCAAAATCACTTGCTGGGTGATCTTGGTCATCACCCAGCAAGATTCAACCAAGCTTGGGACTCAAAAGCAATACAAAGTTACCCCTGCATGGCCCCATGGAAGTCTGACAACCAATCAGAATACAAGCTCAAATTCAAAGCCCAACAGATGGTATAAATCTCTTTCTCTCTCACACACACTCATGTGCCTTTTAGCCCAGGACCTCAAAACCATGTGGTCCTGTCCACTATTAAACTATTTTTTCAAGCAGTCTTCATGTTTCCAGTGTCTTTCTCCCCACTTGGAACTGAACCCAGATGGACATTTCTTCCAACAAATGCAAAGAAATCCAAAGCATGACTGATTCCCTGAAACAGCATGTACGAACTACTCATCTTTGAAAATACTGGAGAGACCATGTGTGCATTACAAGGATTTTTCCAGAACAATAACTATTTTTACCATATAACACTTTTTTTTTAAAGGGGCCTATTTTGTCTGTCCATAGATTTCAGAAGGGTTTCTCTCAACTATTTGAACAGTTCCTTTAATTAATAAGACTTGTTAGAGACTTTTTAACAGCACTTAAATATACTTAAATAATTTTATTTTAGTGCCTTTGCAGTAAAATTGCAATAAAGATAACAAGATAAATAAGATTTTTTAAAAATAGTTCTTTTATGGTTTCATTTTGCTCAAGGCATCCAACCATGAGTGATAAAAAAGACCAGTAGAGATTAATTAATTTTATGTAGGAGAAGGCATGTAAGAGTTTGATGACTGTCTATGTACACTGTTTGAATGAGAAAAATATCAAAGCTGCCAAAAAAAGAGAGAGACCTGGAACTATAAGATACTCTCCCTCACCACATCAAACCTTTACTTTCTAGATCACCAATGAACAGGCATAAAAAGGTTTTCATTAAAAATAGCCGATCAGAGCAACAATGAAAATAATGTAGAATTTGCTTCTGCAACAAACCTCCATTTCTTCATTGAAATGAATAATTTATTTCAGCAGAACACAATCCATCTACAAAAGCATCTATCGGGGGCCAATGATAAAACATATAAGAAAGTAATTTAAACATTGTCATGCAAAATGTCCAAATAAATTGTTTGCCTGAGTTTTATGGTTGGAACAATATCCCTAATGATCCCACAGAAGGAAGGATTTCCCTTACTGAAACAACTGATAAAAATGATGCATTATTAAAAATTTAGCAGTTTTAAAACTTGTAAAAACGTATTTTTACAAGTTAATTAATTAATTAATTCGAAATGCTGGCTCGTCTAGGTGACTTTATCCTCTGTATCTAAAATGAGAAGAATTTTAGAACTAGATAAGGAGCTAATCCAGGCAGTTGGCAGAGTCAAGACTGACTTGAAGGTACACACCCACACACATAGCATTTTAAAACCAATAACGTAGTAGAAGTGTTTATTTGATGGAATAGATGAACTTGTCACTGCCAGAATCTACGTATGTTTATTTATTGTGTCCATTGTGCAGTAATATGTCTCACATCTATAACTCTGGGCAGGTCCCAACAATAAAAACATCAACTGAAAAAGTAAAAAATATAGGCAGAACCAGCCAAAACATATAAAACCACAGTGGCTTCTGGAACTTCATTTTCAGTGCTCCAGAGCAAAATAAATGGAAATGGCTCTTTTATTATTGCTACTGCAAAGTTCATAAGAAATATAGAGTCAGCCCTTGAAAAGAAAAATAAAAAAATGACAAATTCCAAGGACAACCAAAAAAAGCACTACCACCAACTCATTTTCTTGCCAATACTTTCACCTGAAAGTCATACCAGCAACCTGATGAAAGCATGATATGAATTCCGAAGCAATATCTTCTTCTTTAAAACTTAAAAAAGATTCTCCCCCCGCCCCCTTTGTTTATAATGTTTCATCCAACCAGCCAAGTCTGAATCTGTCTCCTCTTTCCCTGCCTTTATCTTTCTCTTCAACTAGAATAGGTCAAATCTCAGGGTTTTTTCCAAATTACACTTCTGCTTCGGGCTTACATTTCTTTTATCTGACCATTGCCTTACTATTGCAACTCCTCCTCCTGTCCCTTAAGGCTAATTTCATAATCCATTACATGAGGCTTTAAATAAGAAGCAAGGACAGGGATCTAAAACACTAGTAGCCAAACTCGCGACTACCCTGGTGTCCATTTCATCAGGACCAACCAGTGGTGAAATCCTCTGCAGGTTGCCACCAGTTCGCTGCCCAAATGCACGCTTCACGCAGAAAAAGGAGCCTTTTGAAGGTAAGTAGAACAGCGAGTGGGGGGGCAGAATAGCTGTGCCACGCAATTTAGATTGGCTAGAAAGCAGGATTTCCTGTTTTCTAGCAAATATAAATTGCGCACCACAGCTGTTTTTTTTTTTACTACCGGTTCACCCGAACTGGTAGCTTTTATTACTACTGTGTTTCCCTGAAAATAAGACCCTGTCTTATATTTTTTGAACCCCGAAATAAGTGCTTGGCTGTATTTTTGGGGAGGTCTTATTATTTTGGGGTGCGTGGAGCAAGATGGGGCTCCTGTTGCTGTCTTACCTGATTTCCAGCTCTGCGTTTAAATATTTTCAGGGAGGGCTTATTTTCGGGGGGGGGAAGCTTATTTTAGGGCATGTGCTCAAAAGTCTGATTGGGCACATGCTATCAGGGGATGTCTTATTTTCAGGAAAACAGGGTACCGGTTCGTCTGAACCGGTGCAAACCGGTAGCATTTCACCCCTGGGACCAACCTATTCAAACTCCTCCCAGATAATTGGCAAGATCTCATTTCAGGCAGTTCAATTCAATTCTGTACAAATCCAAGTGATTTTATCTGAGAGACACCTAGAATAATCCTCATAATGGCCCCTAAATTCTCCCCCAAGCTTTCACTGCCCAGGAGTGACTGGATCACTTTGACCAGAATCACAGACCAGTTATCTATAGGTACCCTTGTTGCCTAAGAAAGACTCTTACCTTTGCTGTTTGTTTTCCTCCGGTGAGCATGAATGTGCACAGAATCCTTAAAGTGCAATACCACCCAAGTGGCGAGTAAGGCCTCAATCATCCCAGGAATAACCCTAAGCTTCTTCTGGAACCTTGTAGCATGTCTAGCATGGACAAATCAAATAGGGAAGCCTCTCTGGAGAGGCGTACAATCTCAGAAAACTCCAAGCCCAATGGGAAGCAATATTTTCACAAGGGATAAATAATATCCTCCAAATGCAGCCACTATTCCAAGATAAAAATAAAGTACAATGTGTGGCAGGTCTAAGACAACTCTCTATGGCCAATTCTCCGTGGCCAACTTTCCGCAGGACAATTTGCCGCGGAACAAGAGTTACACTAATATCGAAGAAGTGGTGGCATGGAATCAATAAAGAAAGAATGTCAAAGGAGATACAAAATGAAATGTGAATGACCAAAATTAAAATAATTTTTAATTATTTTAATTAAATTGAATTGTTGAATTGTCCTGCAGCAAGTTGGCTGTGGCGAGTTGTTCCAAGGCAAGTTCGCTCTGGTGAGTTGACCCATTATGTGTGTGGCAAACAAACCTTAGCAGTTCAGGTAGGGAAGTTGCCATATAGCAGGAAGGCTGGTAGATGAGCTACAGTCCCTTCTAAGCCCTGCAGCCAAAACTTCACAATACTTCACTACCAGCTACCTGTTGAGCAGCACCTCTAGAAGCTGCCAGGATCTTGTGGATAACAATGAATATATTGCCAGCCCAGGGTTCACAGACATGAAACCCAAAGGGTTATAGTAACCTCTCCCTCCATCCCCAGACAGGTTTCAGAAATGCAAGCAAAGGTAGCCTTCCTTCATTAGATGTGGATGAAGGAATCGTGTTACAGGTTGTTCAATATTAAGTACCAACAATTAGAAAACAGAGACCACCCAAATCTCCTGTTCAACATCTTATCATTGCCAGCTCCACAAATAGCAAGGGCAGGAATACTTCAATGCTGATCTATCCAGGTCTAAAGTGGCAGATGAAATTGGCAAGATGGCTATAAGGCATGCAGTCAGATCAGTGGCAGCCCTTTGACACATGTCTCTGCATTGTAATAAAACCGTGAGATAATTACTGTGAGAGCTGAAACAGTCGGATCCAATTTGTTTTGTGTTCAACCCGTCTACAATGAACTTTGTACAATGCTTAGAAATACTGAAAACTCACAATTAGAGTTCAATTACAGCAAGGAGTGGGAGGACAAAATATATCAAGGGCAGCTGCTCATGCAACATGTTTCAAGGAAGCTATTTCCCAAGGGAAAATTGTTATGCTCTTAATTAAAAAGAACCAACTCTACTTGGTACTTTTCCAATGTACGTCTAAGAGATTATAGTTTAGATAGGCTACAAAGAGAGAGAGAAAATGACAGAAACAGTCCAGAAATCAGTTATTGTTTTTACCTTTCACATATTTCATTCACAACAGAAGGATAATCTCTCAATCTTCCTTTAACTGAATATTCCAGAAGTGCTCCAAAAAATTTGCAAGTGCCAGCATGATGTCTGCCATGTAAGTATTTTTTAAAAAACCTGTAGTATTTTGGTTTTAGAGGTGTCCTATGTCAAGGTATTTACAAACATCTTCCTTGCTGCTCAGGAAACTTCATTCCACATCACATTTTAATTCCTTAAAGATTAATTTTAAAAAATTGAACAGAAGCTAGCATGCTGCTATGCAAAATTCCCTCCTACATATCTCTACTCCCAAGAATGCTTCTGAAGGATTCTTAGGTGGCTGGCTGAAGTTTAATACTATCAGCTCCCCAAAGGAAAGTAAACTGAAGTAATAAAGAACATATATGAAAGACTAGAGCTCATGAGGAGAGCAACTTCATCTTCTTCTTTCTGGTAAAGTGAAACCTTTGGCCTCCATATAATGTGGAACGCCCACAACATGTCCTCACAATTCATAAGCACTTAGCTCATAAAGGTTGGCCTACTTTATCTTAGAGTCCTCCCTCAAGTTACTAAAGACTTTTGGCAAGGAGTAAAGAGCCAACAATAAAGCTATATTTTTATACTAACAGAACTCCTATGCAGGCATTCAGCTCCTGAAAGACTCAAGAACTGTGCACCCTGCATCCATCCTCATCTTTTAAACACTGAATAGAAAGATCTGAAGAAAGATCATTAACTTTGTACAAAATGTTTGAGGAAGGCATTTCAGAAGGGAAGACATGGCTGCTTTGAAAGCCACTTGTTCCCTGGGATCACCAGTGAAACAAAGCAGTTGGGGTAAGTGCACATATGTGGAAACAACTGAAGAAAGACTTTGAACTATCCCCCTTCTGAGCATTCCAGAAATTACAAAGTCTTTAATGTATCAAAGACTGCTTTGCTTCAATAAACCTATTTCACAAAGCCACCCTTTAAAATGCCTTGCGAAGCCCAGAAAACTTATTTGGGCAAACACAATTATAGATCTCCATTCTACATTCAGCCTAATATCATAACAATCCCAATTAAAATCTTCCTGATTAATCCATGCAAATCAGCCACATCAGGGGGCTTTCTTACTAACTACACCATTCACTGTATTCCTATATGCAAACAATTTTAATTGTTTGCTTTAAGTTATTGGGTTTTTTTGGAATCAAAAAACCTTTGTGTGCATTAGAATATGACAGTAGTTCTAGCTGAGATCAAAACTTCCTCTACAATGGTAACAGGTTTCCAACATAACTAGCCAGCCAATAGTCCAAGATTTACTGTTTTTGAATGAACAGATGTTGTCATCCTAAAGGTCTAAACAGCCTTGACCCAACTCAGCTTTGACTTAAGCTTTTCCAGCCACAGAATTCAAGCTCTCCATATCTTGCTTGATTCTGAGTAGCTCAGTACAATATACAAGTTTCACGATTTGGAACTTTTTGCATTCGGGAGGTGGGGATCGTCGAAAAGTTTGTTCCCTACCCTCGTAAGGGTTTCCAGATAAAGAGTAAGACACTAGGCTATTGCATCAAAGCCAAAACTCTTGGATTTCTCTTAAACCAAATCACATCAGCTTCCACGGATCCACCTGCGCGGGAGAATGTGAAGTGTCACACATATTTCGTTGGTTCCAACGATACTGTTGCGAGAAGTGTCTCTAGAGAATTTCAGCAAAATCAAGCCGTTGTCAGTAACATAAAGTAGATCAGGTTGGCCACTTGTCATCCTTTTACAATCCAAGCCCCGTGAAATCACTTTCACCCAGATCATCGGAAACCCCGAGGATCACCTCTTGGGCAAAGCAAGTTCCCAAGGAAGAAGAAAGACCCCCAACCACCCACCCACCCCCGATCCGTGATCTCTGACTTACCCCGTATTGGGCAGCATGGCCAGGTCCGACGAAAGTTAAAGCGGGGACCGCCGGGCAGATTTCAGGCCCGGGTGGGACGGGACAGCGCCTTGGTGCCTCGCAAGGCCGCTCAGATTCCTACACTTGCTTAGATTTAGAACCTTCAACCAGAGCAAAAGAGGCGCAACAATCGAAATCGATCCCTCAGACCCCGCCCCTCTCGCTTGCCACGCGGGAAAGAGAAGCCTCGTCTTCAGCCCCGCCCCTCGCCAGGCTTCACTAGTCTGACCCCGCCCCCCGGAACCCGCTCTTGCGTCATTGACTCAGCCCCTCATTCTGCGCGTCCTTAGCAACCGCTCACTCAACCAACGCTCGGGAACGCCGCCTGTCCGGGTCACGTGATTCAGTGAAGCGATTGGCGGGACGGGGAGGGGACGGTTCCCCGCCTTTTCTTTTCGTCTTTAACGGTTGGGTTGAGACGGTCGCCCGAAGGACGGGCGGGAAGATTTTTCTTCGTACGCGGCTGGGTTTTCTTAGACCTTCTGTCGCTGTTTTTTTTTTTCCACCAAGAGCGAATCTCATCAAGATATTGTGTAAGACGCTTATTGTGAAGCCAAGAATTTGAAGCCATGAGTGGGTCGTTTAGTAACTTTATTCTTAAAGGCGATGCGTCTTATCGCGAGTGGCGGATATGAGGTCCTCGAGATAAATAACGACCGAAACTCCTTATGATTGAATTTGCCAAGAGCATGGATTTGGCCTCTCGTTTGAAAGAAAAATATCAAAATGTCAAACAATTAACTAATTAGAAAAAAAAACCTTTCACAATGACAGGTGAAAGAGTTAGTAACTAAACGGGGGGGGGGATCACCTTTTCAAGTTTTGCCTTAAACTTGTAATCCTAGCTATTGGACTTTGTAATTCATGATCTAAGGTTTTTTCATAGTATGCAAACACAACCAGGTGTGGCTTATTTAGTAAATGATTACTTCATTTTGTTCTTCCCATAACGCCAATGGACAAAAGTCACCCTTCCACTAAGCTTCCATGGCTGAAGAAGATCCACATGCTAGTCCAATATCTTAATCACAACATTCTACTCGGCAAGAAATGGTTTGCTGAAGAGTAGGATGATGGAGCTGCACCGCTTGACTTTCAAAGGTACTAGGGAGAAACCAGAGCATGTTCACAATACAATAACCAGAATCAAAACAGAGCTGGAAAGGACCTTGAAACAGTGGTGAAATCCAAATTTTTTTTACTACCGGTTCTGTGGGCGTGGCTTGGTGGACATGGTGTGGTTTGGTGGGCATGTCTTGGGCGTGGCAGGGGAAGGATACTGCAAAATCTCCATTCCCACCCCACTCCAGGAGAAGGATACTGCAAAATCCCCATTCCCTCCCCACTCCTGGGGCCAGCCAGAGGTGGTATTTGCCGGTTCTCTGAACTGCTCAAAATTTCCGCTACCGGTTCTCCAGAACCTGCTGGATTTCACCCCTGCCTTGAAGGCCTTCTAGTCCAGCCCCCTGCTCAAGTAGGAGATCCAACACCATTTCAGACGTGGCTGTCCAGTCTCTTCTTAAAAACCTCCAGTGATGAAACACCTCCAACATCTGAAGGCAAGCTGCTCCACTGTTTAATTGTCCTCATTGTTAGGAAGTTTCTCCGCAATTCCAGCTTGCTTCTTTCCTTAGTTAGTTTCCACTCATTGTTTCTTGTCCTGCCTTCTGGTGCTTTGTAGAATAATTTGACAACTCCCCTCACCTATTCAAATACTGGAATACTGCTATCATGTCCCCCAGTCCTTTTCTTTAGACTGTCACTAGCCAAACCCAAATCCTGCAACCGTTCTTCATAAATAAACAATCCTTTTTTCTTGAGTTGGTTCTTTTATACATAACATTATATAAAATATATTTAGTTGGCATATCATTTACACTTGCAAATAATGTTTTCATCAACTTAATGATTATAATTCCACTTCTCAGACATATTCTGAAGCTTTTATATCATTAACAAAAAGAGAAGACCCAGCTATCAGGCTTGCAAATTAAGCCACAAGGAGAAAGAGGAGATAAATTGTTGACTCAGCCTTCCACCCTGAGTCGAAGGTTGACTCAGCCTCCTATCCTTTTGAGGTGGGTACAATGAGAAACCAAATTGTTGGGGGGAATATGCTGACTGTAAACCGCTTAGAGCTGTAAAGCACTGTAAAGCGGTATATAAGTCTTATTGCTATTGCTATAAATAAAGGAAATTAAAACCTGTTCTCCAGTATTCAGTTAAGCACTGCACACCTCCCTTGTCTGCATCATCAACTGCTTTCTTGTCTCCCTTATGGATCATATTGTCCTGATTTGTGGGTATTCTGAACATAGAGGTGAGATTATTGATCTTTCCTTCTAGCTTTGCTTTACCTCTTCACCATACAGTAGAAAAATATTAACTGGGGCACAGCAATCTGATTGGGTAGCTCTGTTGTTGTTGCACAATTATGCAATTTGGGAACTCTCTTTGTTTCACTGCATGTCCCTCTAACGGCAACTCAGAAATGCCTTATTGTTTGTCACCAAAGGCTCTTTTAAAATTTGTAGCCATGTTAGATTTTTAGGACATCTCAAACTATTCTGAATATAAGTACATTCTAATGGATAATTAGCAGTCCCAGGTCAGTCAGTCACCCTCAGAGCTGGGACTGGAACAGGGGTGAAATCCAGAAGGTTCTGGAGAACCGGTAGCAGAAACTTCAAGCAGTTCAGAAAACCGGTAGCGGAAATTTTCAGTAGTTCGGAGAACTGGCAAATGCCACCTCTGGCTGGACCCAGAGTGGGGTGGGATTGGAGATTTTACAATATCCTTTCCCCAGGAGTGGGGAGGGAATAGGGATTTTGCAGTATCCTTTCCCTGCCACGCCCAAGCAGCTACACCACACCCACCAAGCCAGAACTGATACTAAAAAAAATTGGATTTCACCACTGGACTGGAATATTTGGCAATGGTCATTAGAGCCTTGGTGACACAGTGGCCAGAATGCAGTATTTCAGGGTAACTGCCCACAGCCTGAAGTTTGATCCTGATGGGCTCAAGGTTGATTCAGCCTTTCATCCTTCTGAGGTCGATAAAATGAGAGACTATTGGGGACAATGTGCTGACATTGTAAACAGCTCAGAAAGGGCTGTAAAGTACTATGGACTGGTATATAAGTCTAAGGGCTATTGCTGTTGCTGTTCATGCCAACTGCAAGAAGAAAATGCTCCGGTAGAACCCTGGTTGCATCACCATCAATAACCTTAGAAATATCTGCTAGAGTTATCAGAATACAACAAAAGCAAACAAACATACTTGGCAACATCTTGAAAGCCTTATATGACCCAGTTCCTGGATATCTTAGTTATCCTTTTATCTCTAGATAGATAATACATCTTTGCCTGTTCCAAGGATATTCTGCCCCTCCATCCTGAGTGACTAGAGAGCAGCTGAATGTCCCCTCCTATTAAGAGGTATTTCGGGAAGATAAATGAGAGGGGCATGGAGTCAGATATTCTTGGCTGACCCTTCCTTTGAAACTACTTACGATTCAAGGCAACAATTACCTCTCCTCTTTATGGGTTTATAGATAATGGTTAAAGCCAAGCTGTTCTGGAAAGCTTTTGGAGAGTAAACAGCTAAAGTTAAGATCTGCAATATTGTGATACTGGTTTTGTTTGTTTTGTATTCTATTGCATTTGTATTGTAGTCTCATTTTATTTTGAAGAAAACGAAGGAACAGTTGTATGAAACTGAAATGTGGCCCGCTTTTTAAGATCTTATTCATCTCTTAATTTAAATAAATACATGGACAAAACCACTGTTTGCATAGCAGTTTGCGCAAAAATGGAGTGCAATTCAGAGGAGGAAGATCACCACATTACTGAAACAATGATTGTTGGATTTCAGTTTACAGAAAAGAGGAACCGGACTTAATAGATTTTAGTAAGATTTTTCATAGAAATTTTGAACTGTGAAATGAGAAATTCTAAGGCTCTGATTTACTGACAGGATAGTAACGCAATGATAGGAATGTTTCATTTTTTAGGATCTGTGAAGGGGACCATCTCACCATCCTTTTGGTAGGACGGGAGTAGACAGTGTATGCACAGAGAATAAAATGTGCTGATTCATACTTTCTGTTGCAAGTAAAAATAGCAAAAAAAAATGTTGAGCATGCAACCCTCACACCATAAATTTTAGATAAGGTTAGTTTGGTTAGGGATTAGTATTCCCTCAATGGAAAATTGAAACTTTGTAAATAAAAAGCAAATAACTTAAACCAATGCTAAACACAACCTTTTGCTTTGGTTTTAAACTCTTGTAGCTTCAGGAATCTTATGATTTGTTACTAGCTTCTTTTTTTCTTTTATTTAATTCAGTTTATTTTTTAAAAAAAACATTTTAGGTTATAAAATAAGATACAAAATATAAAAGTAAACAGGAAGGCGGGGGAAGAGAAGTGAGGAAGGGCTGGGAAAAGGAAAAAATGTTGACTTCTTACTCTCTCTGTTGCAGTAAAATAAAGCATTAACATCAAACCACAACTTTTTGTTTTTTTCATAGTAATATAAACTAGCCATTTTGTATGCTTTGTATAAGCATCTATCAATCTAATTGGTAAAACCCAAAATCAAAGTTTCATTTTTTCCACCTCAAGCACAAAGTTCAAAAGCAGTCTCCATGTGGAAACAAAGATACTTATATTTATATATTATATATATTAATATATATTATATATTAATACATTTATTATATATTATATATTAATACATTTAGTCAAAATGATCAATTTAGCCATTTCTGCCAACTCCATCAGCTTCTGCAGCCATTCGTCCATGGTGGGAATCAAAGTGTCCTTCCATTTTTGTGTATACAGTAGTCTTGCTGCTGTCAACGTATATAAGATCAAAGTTCCAAATTTTTTATCCATGTCTTTTTCCATTAAACCCAAAAGAAAAATTTCTGGTTTCATCTTTATCTTCATTTTAAGAATTTTCTGTATTCAAATA
Organism: Pantherophis guttatus; assembly: GCF_059756535.1. NCBI lineage: Eukaryota > Metazoa > Chordata > Lepidosauria > Squamata > Colubridae > Pantherophis > Pantherophis guttatus. The sequence continues at coordinate 87,257,032 of NC_142064.1, read as the reverse complement.
TGAATCTTACTCCAAAATTTCTTTGCTTTATTACATGTCCACCATAAATGATAGAAAGTCCCTTCTTTACTTTTACACTTCCAGCATTCATTTGAAGTATCTTTATACATTTTAGATAACTTATCTGATGTTAGATACCAGCGATACCTCATAACATTTTTCTTTACACTTTATTTGATTCAGTTTAGAGTCTACTTGACTTCTTGGGCATTGTTTCAATTTGTTTATTTGTTTGTTAAAGAAAAAAATGAACTATCAAATATAAGTTTCAGTCAATCACATTTGACCCTTTGGGGGCAAAAGCGCAAATACCATATTCAAAAGACATAAAGTAAATATTTTATTTTTCAAAATTTTTAGTAAAATGGGCATGTTCTAAAAGTATTAATGTGAACCATAATTATCTCAGAAGATAAAAATATACATATCCCTTCTAGAGTTCCATACTATTAAAATGATCAACTGCAGGTTATTTTTTCCCCTCAGGAAGGTTACGGCCTGTTGACTGAATTATACAGAAGAATGAAGGAGAAATGCAGCTGAAGGAATCATGGCACCTCAAGCCAATTTGCAAAAAGACGTAGGGCCTGAACCAGTCTAGTAGAAAAAAACTGAGTTTTCCATCAGTTCCTAATCTACATTTACTTACTGCAGGCCTTTGGTGAACTAATAATTAACTGTTACTTGAAGGCATTAGGGATGTAGGGAACTTTTAAATTCAGTTCAGGTAATAAGAAATAGAAGGAAACTGCTGCTCATCTAATGAAGATTTTTGAAATGAATGAATGTAAAATGTGTAGAAATATGCTAAAAGACATGGATTTCTTAATCATTGATAAATGTCAACAGGGGACCATTACTTTCACTACTCTGAGATTAATAATATAATAATAATAATAATAGTAATAATAATGAGTTCCTAGCTAATTAGATATATGGCAGAATCCTGATAAACATTCAGTTCTATGAAGAAGAATTTGAAGAGTGTGCTTGTACTATCTAAGAAAACATTGTCTGCTAGGGTTTACTATGCCATGCTTCACCGCATGTGCATGCACACCAGGGAGCTGCTCTTCCGGTTTCTGGTGCTCCCGCACAAGTGAAGACCAGCTGGCCCAGAAGAGCAATGGGCAATGGCTGGTGTGCCCAGAGAGATGGCTCTGCGTGCCACTTCCAACACAAGTGCCATAAGTTCACCATCACGGCTCTATGGGAACTGGAAAACATGACCGTAAAACTAGACAGTTTTCATCTTAATAAAATTTGAAATAGATTTAAATAGTGAATAAACGTTTAAAGGACACATGGTTTTTATCTAATAGCTGGAGAATAGTGAGTGTAAAAAAATATCTCCTTCCATTGATAGATACTGCTTTTGAATGCTTGCATATTATTTTCTTCTGCAACTCAAGGCATTTAGTGGTTTACTAAAAAACATCTTCAGTTGGGTCAACTTTAAAATCAAATTATTATATTACTTTTATTTTATCTTACAAATCCTACCATGATCAGAAAAACAACTCAGAGTTTTGCAACTCTTATACTTTCTATAAGATAAATTGAGTAAATTGTAAAATAAGCGTAGAGGGCTAACAAGAAAAGTTGGTGGAAAAATAGAAGGCCGGCTAGGCAACCTTTACTGCTTGCTCACTTACTTGTTTGCATGCTAATTTTTTCATACCAGTTCTTCCATACCAAATATGAGGCTGGCAACATGCATTTTTAAAAGTGTCAAGTACTCGTATCTAAGTGGTGAACACCTTGCATAAATTATTTATTTAATGCAACGTTTCACATTAGCCTACCCTCTTACAGTTAATTGTAAATGACTAAAACAGTTGGAAATTAACCATTTGTACAGATAATTTTGGGTTAGGGGTGCTTTTTTGTTTTTTTGCTGTTAAATACTATAATTCTGTACAGCAGGAACTCAGGATTTCTTTCTTTCGATGCTTCATTTAAATATTCTAGACCAGCTGCTCTATGTCATCTTAATGAAGATAACTCTTAAATTAGCATTGCGAATTACAGCTTTAACATATCCTCCTTCATTGTAAGCACACATACTGCATATACTTGCCATATTTTAGCAGATTAACATACATAATGTAAATCAGAGGCATCTGACAAAGACAACAAAATATTCTCATGTACAAGACTATAAAGCTAAACAATATTGTATTGGCTTTATGTTCATTCTCTTGCACTGCAGTAATTAAGCCCCATACTAAAAAATTTTACACCCACTGAGGAAAATATAATATTGTTTTCTGATAAGTAATACGTTGGAACAACTGTCAGTAAGGAAGACAAAATAGTCTGGATAGTCGATGTGCGCGCGCGGCCCCGTTGCGAACCAGTAGTAAAGGTAAGTAGAACCCACCTCTGGTTAGTACCAATAGTAATAGGCACCTTGGATGCAATCCAGTAGTGGGTTTCAATTTCGGCCGCTACTGGTTCGCTTGTGGGTGCATGCACGCACAACTCTTCTGCGCATGTTCAGAGACGTCTGGGTGGGTGGGCGGAGTCTCCTGCCACTGCTGTTACTGGTTCGCCCAATGCCGGTGGGAAGCTCGCGCGCGGCCCCATTACAAACCGGTAGTAAAGGTAAGTAGAACCCACCCCTGAGCCATAGCTATAGTTACATAGTAAATACTTTCTTATAGCTATGGCTATACAGTAAGTAGCAAAAGGAAGTTAATCTGACTTCTTTGCTGGAGAGCATTGACAACTTCTTTTTGTATACCAAATATAGAAATATTCTCCATATTATTTTAAGTCAGATTTTAAATTTAGCCTTAATAAAAAACATATGTGCCCTGTTTAAAAAAAAATCTGAGGTCTATTTGCTAAACTTCTAAGGGAGATATTTTTAAAGATACAGAGATGTAATACATTGCTTTTTCTTGTGTGCTAGTGTCAAAAGCTTATTTTTTTTATAAAAAGGGGCAAGAACAAAACAGTACCAATTACTACTCCACCTCTCTCTACCATGAGTTTTCTTGGAATGTTCATAGTGACATCAAAGCTTTTAGATTGAGAAATATAAATGCAGATGTACACATTCTTGAGGAAATGTCTAAAGGGAAATTATGCTACAGTCCATCACAGCAGTTTAATCCCATGTACTAATAATTCTGAAGCTCTGATTTGGAATTTATAGCCTGATAATTGACCCAGATAATTAGCTAGATAGTTCTACCAGCTTAGTTATTTTTTTTCCTTTTCTAGACCAGCCCTTTCCAGGAAAAGAATTTTTTTTTGTTTGCTAATACCCTGTTAATCTTATCTTTAATCTTATTTGTTTAACAAGAAAATAAAATAAACAAACCTCTTTTAATATGTATAAGGTTGGGTTGTACGGGCATATGTGGAACACCAGAAGACTGCAGAATACTCACATAAATGCGAAGTGGCAGCCATGTATTTGCAAATATTCGTTAAGTATAAAATGAAATAAATCAAATTTGTCTACCACAGTATGCTTAATTTCGTTTCTATTTCTACACAGCCCTCATTTTGTTCTGATATTGTATTTTCATTCCCAGTTTTTATTTATCTACTTTTGGAAAACAGTGTGATAAAAATGCTGAGTGTGAATATGATAAAAATTTGAGTATGTTAATATTTAACAGTCTAATTAATTTATAATACAGTAATGTTATTAATTTTGTACTCCCCACTCATTTTTTATTGATCTGAAAAAGCTAAGGAAATGTTGAACATGATAAGTGGTTGAATGGGAAACAGCCAAAGAATCTCAGGGCTTCAAATTAGGAAATAATAATAATAATAATAATAATAATAATAATAATAATAATAACAGCAGCAGCAGCAGCAGCTAGACATGACCAAGTTGCTAAACTAATCCACTGGGCATTATGTAAAAAATATGACTTACCTGTATCCGAAAAGTCAAAAATGAGAAGGTGAAGATCTTGTGGGACCTTCAAATACAGACAAATTGTCATTTAGAACACAACAAGCTAGATATCACAGTCATCAAAAACCGAAGCATACAATTTATTGATATCACTGTACCAGGAGACGCCAGAGTCAAAGAAAAAGAACTAGAAAAAATCATGAAATATTGCGACCTGGTCATCGAAACTACCCGATTATGGATGAAATATGTGACAGTGATACCCATTGTCATCGGGACACTTGGCACCATGTTCAAGAATTTTACACAGTACATCAGGAAATTGCAATTCCTGTAATAACACCAGAACTGCAAAAAACTGCACTACTTTGAACATTGTATATTTTAAGAAAATACTTGGTCGATACCTAGGATGCTGGCAGCAACCCATATCAACCATCATTGCCAAGTAATAATATTTGTGATACATTTTTAAATATATTCATATATTCATATAGTCACTGCAGTTCAGTTTGACCAAAAAAATTATCTTATTTTCCCCATTTTAAAAATCTGACTGTTACGGTTGAACTGGTCCCGTTTGAAAAAGCATAAACAATTTTTTGTCAAGAAATATTACCATTAAGCATCTCTGCTTCCATGTTTTATTCCAGGTTTGTTTATGCTTTTAAACATTTATTTATTTGTTTATTTGTTTTAATTTGTATACCGCCCTTCTCCAGCAGGACTCAGGGCGGTGAACAGCCAGAATAAAACATGAGAAAAAGAAGGCAATACCAGCATACCCAGCTACTACCTTGAGTCTGATTATTGTTCAGAATGTCCTTTATGTGCCATGGTTTGAAAAGATTAAGAATATTGCCCATCTGACAATGCTAAAACCTTCAATCTGATTAGGTGTAAAAGAATATCTGGTTTGTTTGTGCATATGAACTTATGCCTTGCTTTGCTTTCTTCCCATTCCACAGGTGCAAGTAAAAACAAATTTAAAATGATTGTCATATATTTATAGCTATTGCTATAACTTTGTACATATCTTATAATCAAGCCTACATTGGCTCATGATTGATTAACAAATCACCATTTAAAATAAATCCTGGTTTAGCAAGGTGTATGAACCACAGTAATGATTGCTTCGTTGGACATTTATCGCTCATTGGTATAAAAAAGAACTATGCCAGCAAATATTCTGAGTAGTAAAGCATGACTGCAATTAAAACAGAAAACTAAAAAAATGTGATTCAGATTTTAAAACCCTAAAAAGGCTGGCAATACTGAGAACTAAACAATCTGGTGGGAAACATTCTATACTAATATATTTTGGGATGGAAGAAATTCAAGGCCCCATTCTTCCTCTCTTACATAAAAGCTTAGGCATCTCTTATCAAAACAAACAGAATCGGCAGCTTCAACAACTAAAACAGTTTCAGGCTGAAGCTCCTATGATCTTCTGTTTTCTAGGTTTAATTGTGATTTTTATTTTTGCATAATCCAAGAATGGATTCCTAAAACATACTAAAGCATAAACTACAGTATGCATTATAAATGGCAATGTCTGAATTCTCATAAACAGTGTCACAACTGAGTTCAATGTATGAATCCATTCTAAAAGTCTGTGTAAATGTCAAGAGCATAGACTTAGCATCTAGCCACAATTGTATAAAAGTGACAATGCACACATAGAGACATCACAATGTAAAACTGCTTTTAATATTTACATCCCAATATCAGTCACAAATATGTAACACAAATATGATGTAAGATGACCATCATATCACTTTAATTTTTTATTGGAGTAGTATTCAAAAATGAAAAATGCAAACATGATCAATCAACTAATAAACCAATCAATGTCTGTTTGGCCCAAAGTCAAGATAAGTATAGAATTGCAACTAAATCCTTAGAAGAATATTTTTAAAAATTATTTTAAAAACCTGATGCTCCCTTTTGACTTTGTGTTCATTTCTTTCAGCCTAGCATAGCTCTTTCATGTGGTTATGCAAATCCTTATGCATTCTCTTCCCATGCATGTGAAAAGCAAGCAGAGTGATCTCATGGAGACAAGGCAAGCAAAAATAGACAGTATTATATGACAATTTGGAAACTTCTCAATTAATCTCAGTGTCTAGTCCATTTTGAATCTTTGTATTAAACAGCATACTTGTACAAATCTTGAAAACTTTTTAGCAGGCTTTCAAACATGATGCCTTCATTGGTTAGGTTCTCACAATATAGGAAATTATAGTTTACAAATAGTCTTCAACTTACAACCAGAATTATGATAAAAAGTGCAAATTGTTAAGTGGGTCATCATGTGACCAACTTCAATTTTACCACATTTTTGTGGCAGTCATTAAACGAATCACCATAGCTGTTAAGTAAACACCGTGGTTGTTACATGAACCCATTGTCTGCAATGGACTGTTTTTGACAGAAACAGGAAGTAAAGACCAGGTTCTAGCCAAAAAAAAAAAAAGTCTCATAAACCTTGGTCATGTGACCACAGGATGCTCAAATAGCCATAACTGCAATCACATTTGGAGCGGAGGCAGCTGGCAGCCATCAGAAGTTTGAATTTGGTTTTTCCTTTCCCTTTTCCTACTAGGCTAAAAATAAGGGGAAAATTACAACTGCATTAACTGAAGAACCACTACGAAATATTGCTTTAAGAGGAAAATTTACTTATACGTTGTATGTTTTGTAAATGTTTTTTATATGTGTTTTATATGTGTTTTAATAAAGTTTATAAAAAAATTTTTTTAAAAAAAGAAGTTCGAATTTGGGGTGGATGGCACCCATTAGAACTTCCAATCAGGTCCTAAGTACCTTTTGGGGGGAGTCCATCATAACTTTCAATACTTATTAAGCAACTGTTCATAAGTCAAAAACTAAGATATGCACTTGTTTACATATAAGTGTCCAATGAGATTAAAGTGGTGTAAAAAAAATGTAAGATAATGAAAAAAAAAGTGTGTTGTATAAACCAGACAAGGATGGTTTGCAAACCACTGATATTATATCTTATCAAAGTATCGAAGGAACACAGCTGAAATGTCTTGCTATTATTCTTCTAGAATTCCCAGCCAATGTAGCCATACCGACACAAATGTTTTAATAGAATTACAGAGTTGAAAGGGACCTTGGAGGTCTTCTAGTCCAGCCTTCTTCTCAAGCAGGAGACTCTATACCAGTGATGGCAAACCTTTTAGGCACAGAGTGCTAAACAGCCAGAGCATCGGAAAACCGAGGACCAGCATGCATGCCTCAACAACCAGCTGGCTGATCTGGGACGACGGTGCGTATGCCCACAGAGGGCTGTGTGTGCCACCTCTGGCACACGTGCCATAGATTCGCCATCACGGCTCTATACCATTTCAGACAAGTGGTTGTCCAATCTCTTCTTAAAAGCTCCAGTGATGGAGCACTTACAACTTCTGAAGGCAAGCCATTTCAATAGTTAATTGTTCTGTTAGGAAATTTCTCCTTAGTTCTAGGTTGTTTCTCTCCTTGATTAGTTTCTATCCATTGTTGCTTGTCTTGTCTTCTGGTGCTTTGGAAAATAGGTTGACTCCCTCTTCTTTGTGGTAGCCCCTCAAATATTGGAACACTAATCATGTCACCCCTAGTCCTTCTTTTCACTACAGCTATTTCCCTTCTAAATATTAGACTACACTATCAAACTGTATAGTCATACTGCATAATGTCACTGTTTGCTCATTGAAATACAATACATAAATTTAAACTCTTGACCGTAATTTAAGAAAGATGACTGATTTTTTTTTATTTTTTCAGATTTTTATCCTGCCTTTTTTCATATAGAACTCATGGTAATGAACATACTAATACTTCTATTTTCTCCAACAAGAACAACCCTACAGGGTGAGCTGGGCTGAGGGAGAAAAACTAGCTCAACCAGTCACCAAGCTGCTTTTCATCTCAAGGCAGGACTAAAACTCACAGTCTCTTGTCTAGGCCAGATCTTTAACTATTACACTTAACTGGGCTCTCATTTTAGTATCTTATCATTTTATCACACCTTTATTATGTTATCATTTATTTATATGTATTTAATATATTTATCTTATATGTAAAAATTAAAATTCTGATACCTTTTAGAAGATCATATTTCAGTGATCATAACATAGTAACTCCTAGATTAATAAATTCTCCTAGACGCACAGCTACTGCTAGATGGGCAGATTAAGTCCATGATCAGAAGTGATTTTGCCTAGCTTTGATGTACCAACAGCAGCCAGTCTAGATCTGGCTAATGACTCATGTCTGAGTCATTACTTGATTAAACTTGTGTCCTATGCTTTGGATGGGTTGCCTCTGTAGACCATTTGGAAACTGCAGTTGGTTCAAACTGCTTGTTGACTAGTGTTAAGCATATTACTTGCAAAAGAAATTTATTGCAGCTGCTTTCCAGGAATAATGGGATCCCCTCTCCAATAGCCCACCAGAAATCTCTAAAGACCCAGCTTTTGCAGATGGCTTTTCAAGAATTAGAATTGGATGTCTTTTAAAATAGTGATCATTATGTACTATAATTATGAGAAAGTACTGTGCTTTGAGTTTGTATTTTAAGATTGTTGCATTCCATTCTGTACAAAATATTCTGTTGCATTTACAAACTATAGCAGAGACATCATTCTGCCAACAAGTGTGTTTAGTCAAGGCTATGGTTTTCCCTGTTGCAATGTATAGCTGTGAAAGTTGGACCATAAGAAAGGCTGAGCGCCAAAGAATTGAGGCCTTTGAACTATGGCGCTGGAGAAGACTCCTGCGAGTCCCTTGGACTGCAAGGCGATTAAACCAGTCAGTCCTAGAGATCAACCCTGACTGCTCTTTAGAAGGCCAGATCCTGAAGATGAAACTCAAATACTTTGGCCACCTAATGAGAAGGAAGGACTCACTGGAGAAGAGCCTAATGCTGGGAACGATTGAGGGCAAAAGAAGGGGACAGCAAAGAATGAAGTGGCTGGATGGTGTCACTGAAGGAGTCAGCATGAGCTTAAATGGACTCGAGAGGATGGTAGAGGATAGGAAGGCCTGGAGGAACGTTGTCCACAGGGTCATAATGGGTCGGACACAACTTCACGACTAACAATTCAAACTATACGCTGCACTTTTAACATATGCCAATGTATAGTTTTATTGTGAGAGGTGAAGATTTGGCAGCATACAAAAATGAGAAAATTGCTTACACATATTTTAAGTGTTTTTTTTTTCAAATTTACTCAGTCAGGAAATAAGTGCAACGAAACAGTGGAAAAACTTTCAAGATAAATGTTGCCACACAACTTAAACTGTGTACTCCGAAGAATGTGTTTCCTTGTAGTGTATATTTCCTCATTGGTAAGGATTTTTTTTGCTATCTATCTATCTATCTATCTATCTATCTATCTATCTATCTATCTATCTATCTATCTCCCAGAGGAAAAAAGAGCAGTGCTCTTAGATCGCACTCCCCCCCCCGCGCACCCGCCCCAGCTGCTGTGGTTGCCGCCTGTTGTTGCTGCCTCAGAAGCGCTCAGGCGAAGCGACCTCCCAGGCAGCCGCGCGCAACTTCTTGCATTTCTCTCCCCCCGACCCCCCCCCAATTCTCGGGCACGTTCAGTCACGCGCCCAGGGCACGAACGCTGTTCGACCAAGTCTCCAACGGCCGGGGCAAAGCCAGCTGCGCGCTCATTTCCCCCTCTTCCCCCCCACCTCCAACCCCGTGCCCGACGCTCTCGCGCAGATCCCGAAAGTCCCGGCAGAGGGGCGGGGAAAGAAAAGGCGGAGGCGAAGCAGGGCGTCGAACATCTTGTCACGCATGCGCGTGGCCGGCAACCCCGCCCCTCCGTCCGCCCCTCCTTTTTCTCGTTTTCTTCCTGAGAGAGCGGCTGTTCGGCTCCCTTTCCCTTCCCTTCCCCCTCACCCTGTCCCGTCCCTCGCCGCTTCCTTCCTCCTGTCTTGCCATGGATGGGTGAGTACCTGCCTCGCCCCGGCCGTTGCGGATTCTCCCCGACGCTCGCTGAGGAGGAGGAGGAGGAGGAGGAGGAGGAAGAGGAGGCGAAAGGACCCCCCCCTCCTCCTTCCTTCCCCCTTCAGTTTCGCGTGGCCGTCCTGCATTCGGTGGCGGCTATCGAGATGCACAGTTTGAGGGGGCTACTAGGCGGCGGGGCAAGGCGGAGTAAGACGCCGAGGGAAGAGGGCGAGAGAGCAAATGAGACTTCGGTCCGGCTATTAGGCGAGGAAGTGGAACCAGTGGGGCGGGGGCGTCGTTCCTCTGCCCTTGGACTACCATGCTCATCGTCCACTCCCCCCGCCCCCAAAAGCGCGGGTGACGGAAGCTGCGGTCTTGGAAGTCCTCACCAGGAATAGGACTCTTAGAGGAGTCGCCGAGAATCGAGTCCCACCGCCCCTCCTTGTTTTCTTCCGCCTCCCTTCCTCGGAACCCGGGCAGCGAGCGATCCCCGGAGTAGTTTTTTTTTTTTTTACCTCACTTCCCGGTAGGGCGTGCGAAGGCGAGGAAGAAAGAAAGAAACCGGGTTTAAACGGTAGTGGTTTCTCCCCCCTCCTCCCCTCCTTTGATGAGGGCGAGGCGAAAATCGAGACGCGATCTTAACTTTCCTCAGGTGTGGCCGGCCGGCGCCCCATACATAACCCAGCCCTTAAAACTTCTCGCGCACTTTGGAATGGGGTCCCCTCGGTGGCCTTTTGTCTCCGTAGAAGAAAAACCAGTGGGGGAAGAAGAAGAAAAAAAATAATAATACAAATAAAATAGAAAGCAGGCGATCTCTCTCTCTCTCTCTTTTCCTTCCCACCCCGCTTTCTTTTCCTCTTCGATTGCGACAATTAAAGGGCGAAAGAGTCCTCTGGCTTCTTCTTTCCTTCCTTTCTCCCTCCTCCCTTCCTTCTTTCCTCACCCCCCCCCACCCGCGTTTGTCAGGTGTGGCTTTTCGACTTTATAGAGTTCTGCTATAGGAGTTGCCGCCGCTTGGATCGTTTTCGGAGTTGTGCGCTTGGCTCCAGAGGTGCAAACAAAATGTGTGTGTGTGTGTGTGTGTAAAAAACAAGAACAGTTTGCGGAGCAGACGGACGCGGTCTCGAGGATGGGAGGTTCCCCACCGAGAGTGAGGAGAGTTGTTGTCGAAGCGCGTCACGCCTTTCCAACCACCGGAGAGGAACACAACCAGGAAATCGAGAGCGCCGCCTTAAAGTTAAAAGGTGGCAGACAGGCCCGAGAAAAGACGGCAAAACTCCCAATCTTTTCGATTGTGTGTGGTGGTTCCCCCCATCCCTCCGTTTTTTGTTTTTCCGAGCAGCAGCTTTCCATAGTATATTGCACTGCCGGCAGTGACGGCTGACAAAGCTTGCAAGCGTGAGCTTGATTTTGAGCTAATTTAATTGGAACTCTCCTCTCTCATCGCCATGAAACTTAGACCTTTTTTCTTTTCTTTTCCGTAGTTCGGGCTGGTAAAATGTTTAAATATTGCAATGGCTGAAAGATAGCTGCTCATACCTTGGTCTTGACACCCCAGTGACTTATTTATTTATTCCATTTCTAAAGCTCATCTCAGCCAAGTGACAGCTAAGTGGCTGACAGTTCTAAAACTATAAAACAGCTAAGGCAAAACAACAATAAAAACGTCCAAAAAATAGCTTCTGCTCTATTGACTGTTTTTAACATTCATTGAAGAATGTATTTTAAGTTCTGTAGTTTTTGAGAAGCAATATAATTAGGTACCTTTTTCCGAGATAGGATTTCTATTATTCTGAACATAATATTTCACACTAATATTTGAGTTGAAGGGTGTTTGCCTGAGGTTTCACAGTTTTGGCAAGAAAATAAGATTAGAAACATTTGTGTCAATGTTCTGTTCTGATTTAGTAATACTACAATCTCTCTTCACATTTATCTAAGCAAGGAAGTATCTCAAGTATAATGAATTGTGAATTAAATTTATTGGTAGTGACCATTAGGTCAAAACAAATGTGAAAATTTATTTTCAAGCCGTGCAATAGGAATATTGCAAATGGTATTACTACTTTTTTGTTTAAGACTGCATTGCTATAACAATTTACTTGAGGAAATAATTATGGAATATGAGATTTCTGAGGAGATAGGTATATAATTTTATTATACTTTAAATAGTATAACTAATGAAATTCAGGTTCTTGATCTATAATTCTTATATAGAAATGCAGTGGCAGTTTGAAATTCCTGGGTTACCTTTATTGCATGTTAATTTCTTTTAATTGAGCAAGTTGAACATTGTATTGTAAAAACAAAGTATTTCCTATTCTATTATGAGAAGCTGAACATATAACATATCATCTTGGAAATTTTAAGGAGATATATCAATTATATGATTAGATCATGTTGAATTTCATTTCTAAAAGGATTCCAAACATTTTTTGCAATGTGGCATTTCCCTTTGTCAAGGGAAATGCTGGGTTTGGTATTAATGCAAACATTTCCTTTAGGAAATAGAAAACACTAATATGATTAGCCACACTTCTTTCCTTGCTTTTTTCTTCTATCTTTCTTGCATTTTTTTATTTTTTTGCCATACATGCAATATGGCAAAAAACAATACCATGCATGTTTTAATTATTATGCTTTGTGAGCCACCCAGAGGCTACTTGACAGGGAAATTATATTAAATCTAATAAATAATACATTTAAAGCAAAGGAAGCTGGGATACTCAGGATCTGCGTGTGTAGTGCTTTATCTTGGGGACGGGTTGTCTAATGGATTAGAATATGTTGCTTGTGCCTTTATATATAGATACACTGTAGTCCATGCAAAGAGGAATTGGCCAGAAGCAGGAAATGCCTAAAATGGTACTAATTTTGCTTAGATGGCTCATTCTAAAATGGGGAATAACAATGTGACTACATAGAACTTTTTGATAATGATGATTACACATGATTTATTAAGAATATATATATTTATTTTAGTAACTCTGGTACCTTGGCAGTCTATTTGAGACAATATTTCCTGAAAATCCTAAATAAGTACAAAAGCATCAACTATATGACTGAGCAGATAGATTTTAAATCTTTTCCTTTTATGAATGTGTTTTAAGATTGTATGAGGAGGTTTTTTTATTTCTATGATTTGGGATGCTTTGGTGGATGTACAGGACACAAGGTTTTTAGTGACTACTCATGGGCTTTGCAATTCCTAAAGGAATTCACATATTACATTCTAATTAAATCAATTAATTATAAAATCTTTGTGTTTGATGTAACTTGAATTCAATTTTTTCACTTAGAAAAATATGTTTTGTTTCAAACCTAAGGTAAACACACTGTGTTTTAGAAGTTCTTGAGTAAGCTTGGGTTTCGTAAAAGTGAAACCCAGAATGTTTTAATGTTTTTTGTTTTAGGCCAAACAAAATCTGGAGGTATCTTAGAGTGAAAAGAATAAGACTAGTGTACCTTGCCCCTCCTCCCCACCATGGCCTGTACCCATTTGCTGGTATTCTCAGTGCTTTCCTTTCCCTGCCTTCTTTTAACTACTGGTAACTTGACACTTTATCTTTTGCACATCCTATGTGGTGGCTTGGCCATTAGCCTTTCACCACTTAGTTGTCATTGTTAGCTTTTTCACTTCCTCCAAAATACTTGCCAGAATAGATTAGTCTGCACATGGAATACTTCATAGATTGTTTTAATGATGGTAATGCAGTTACCAACTCTCGTTTCCTTTTTTTGTTTTCAAAGTTACATATCTTTCACATCATCTGAAAACAAACATATTTTTCTTTGTACTGTTCAAGGCTATAGAAATAGGTTTTGGTATTGTTATCAAATGTTCAGTTGATTTAATCTGTATTAAGAATTTTGCTCTTATTTTCAGTTATTCACAAATTCATTTACAAATTTTCATTACATTAAGCTAGTTTTTGGTAATAGCATTTCAAGCAATCCACTAATGTGTCCTGTTGGGCATCTTCTGGGAAAATAAATTCTCTGTGCCCTCTTCTAAACAGCTGCTGCAAAATGATTATTGTGAAAGTTCTTTTCAAGGTATGCCACATTGTCTTTTATTTCTAGAGCATTGAGGTATAGGAGGTATCTCACTTGAGATATATAGGAGGTGACTTATATAAGCACTGAAACTAGGAATGCACAAAATATTATGTTCATGAATTGTTCTGTATACAGAACAACTACTTTTGGGTGCTTTGCGGCCCAACCATTTTAAGTGTGCTTCAGTTATGAGGAATAAAATAGTGTTGTATTGTTGTTTTTTCTGGAAGCAGATCAAAATGCAATTGATGCAGGCAGAAGAGTTGTTTTGGATGGGGGGAGCAGGAAAAAGGCAAGTCTTGAAGGGTTTCTTTGGCAATCATGTGTGGAGATTGGTAGCAACAATAGATTAGTAGCAGAGAGAAGGAAGGGAAAGCACTGGATAGATTTGATAAGTAATGCATGGGACATCAGTGGTATTTGAGGAGAGGCAGGAAAGGAAGAGGCTTGGAAATCAGTGGACAGAAGAGGAAGGTGTGTGTGCAGTGTACAGCCTTGTTTTATCCATTCCATAAAATCACTCGGAACTGTCTGGATTTTGGCCAAAACCTTGAACAATCAAAACATTTGGATTTCATTTCTTTGCCATGGCTAAATAATACTGGTTGGGTAGTACTTCTGGAATGTAATTTTCCCTTTTAAATGACCTATAACCTCATGTATATTCTATTAGACTGAATATTAGTTTCCTAATGCTAAATTTCTTCTAATCTTTTGTACACTGGCAATATACTCCATAGCAAACTTTGTATTAGGTGTTTAATTAGTGCATTTAGAGCCTTGGTAGTACAGGGGTTTAAGGCACCCTGTTATTAAGCTTATTAAGACCAGCTGCCTGCAATTACTGCAGGGTTCGAATCTCGCCAAGGCTCAAGGTTGACTCAGCCTTCCATCCTTTCTAAGGTAGGTGAAATGAGGACCCAGTTTGTGGGGGCAATAAGCTGACTTTGTATAAATATACAAAAAGGATGAAGGCTATTGCTGAGCACATTGTAAGCCGCCCTGAGTCTTCGGAGAAGGGCGGCATATAAATCAAATTTAAAAAAAAAAAAAATATTTTGAGAGTTTGTGATAGTCCTTTCTGTAAATATTCAGCAACATGCATTTCCTGATGGTTTCGGTAAGGAAGAAACTGATTCTTTGATTGATAGACAAAGATATGTTGCAATAGATATTGCTCTAGCCATCCAAATACAGGTTAGCTATTATCCACTAGATATTTGACTTCTTTAATTTCTTCCTTACATTTATCTAATGATTCTGCAATATATACTCTGTTGGGTGAATTGTATCCTGTTAAGAAATGACTGAACCCTATCTATGAAATCTGCAATTTCAACTATCTGGAGAGTTGGTATATAATCACACTAAGCAGTATTTATGAATTACACTTTGTGCTGCAATTTTATTACCAAGTTATTCATACTTGCTTCTGTAGGATGGACTTTGTTTGCAACTGGAAGGATAAACTGCATCATCTGACATAGGTGATGTAGCTGGAGTATTGCTATCAGATGACTTTGAAATAGAAGACAAGCTCCACTTCACTGAAGCAGCAGCTCCAGTAGAAAGATTTTCATGCACACCTATGCTCAGAAGGTGAATGTGGTTTCAGAGAAGCCATGCTGAACCCCCAAAGAGCTTTAGCGGCAGGTTTGGAGGGGAATGCAGCCCTAATAAAAATAGATTAATATTGAAAGTGGCGTGGGGGTAATCAAGATAATTTCATATAGAGACTCATCCAAACAAAAGAAAGCAATGTTACTAGGGACCTGCTTTTTCAGTATTAAAAAGTGCATATATGGATCAAAATGGAATAGTAAAATTCCTGTTTCTGTTTGTTTGATTTAAACAAAATAATTGGTTTTTTTTTTTCAGATATGAGAAGTCCACTTAGTACCTTGAGAAACCCATCCAAAAATTACAACCAGAAAAGATACTCCTTAAAAATAAGATGATGTAAGATGTTTAGTAAACTGAATATAGTCCTTGGTACTGTTCAATATTTTTGGGTTAAGGTACTTCGTTCAAGCATCCAGTCCTACTATTTCATTGCTCCATTATTTGTTTTTTTAATGCAGTTCCCTGTGTTACCACACAAGCAGCATATTTATTAAAATTTGCTAAAAGTGATCTCTTTTATGACTTGCTACTTCGATTTGGTTTTAATCAATAGAAAGCTAACTTCAAGACTACAAATTTCTTTTGCACTGCAGGCAAATTTATACTTTATATTTCGTTTTCTATTATCTTCATCCCTTTCATAAATCCAAAGTGTATTTCCATTTGAAACTTATACCAACGATTTATACCAATTTTATACCATTCTGGGTTTTCTGAATGGCCTGTATACTGTTCTACTAATTGATCTTCAAGCAGTTTCCTTTCACTATTGTTGCTTAGCTGATACCAATGTCCTTGACTTCAAGAACAACCAGACTGCCCTCCCCCCAATCATTTTAATCTCCTTTTCTCTACCTCAAGGACAGTGACAGTGCTGCAGCCAGTGTTTTTTTTCCTCTGGTTCTTCTTTGACCCTGCTCTTCTAAATACTAATGGACATAAGTGTCCATTAGTCTGGACACAGATCACCCCAAAACATCTATTCTAAGTATGGACCAGTCCATGCAAAGAACATGTAAAAATGTACAGTACAGGTAGTCCTCAATTTACAATCACAATTCAGCCCACAATTTTTGTTGCTAAGTGAAACATTCGTTAAGTGAATTTTGCCCCATTTTACGAACTTTTGTGCCACAGTTGTTAACACTGCAGTTGTTAAGTTAATAACATGGTTGTTAAGTGAATCTGGCTTCCCCATTGACTTTGCTTGTCAGAAGGTCACAAAAAGTGAACACATGACACTGGGACACTGCAACTGTCATACATATGAGTTGCTAAGCATCCGATTTTTCATCACATGACTGGATACTGCAACGGTCGTAAGTGTGAAAAATAGTCATAAATCCAGTGTTGTAACGTTGAACGGTCACTAAGTGAACTGTTGTATGTCAAGGACTATGTGTATTTTCAAATATTATGCAGTGTTTTTTTAAAGACAATTCTTGCTTTGAGCCTATAATCTAATAGTAAAAATACTAAAGCAAGCAAATTCAGGTATGAGTTCTTAGAATTCTTAAACTGGTTTTATAGTGGTCCAGTGCATTATTCCTGTGAAGGTCATTCTGGCAAAAGAAAAACCAAAATGTCAATTGATTCTAACTGATCTGGAAAAACAGGTTTTGCAGTTTGCCTTGCTTCAGATGCAGCTAGGTGGAAAAGATGAGCGCTTGAGGATGCAGCTGCTGCTTATAAGATTGTAAATCTAACCATGTTGCAAAATGTTTAATGTACTATCAGTTCAATTTTGCTAGCTAGTTTGAAAATAAATTCTACTGAATATATTGGCACGTTAAATATGACAACATTCTTTAAATATTTCATTTTTCACAACTGTGTTTTGTTTTTATATAATCACTTTAATGTGTAATATTCAGATATATTTAATTTTAGAGAGCTATAATTATTAGACTCTTGGTAGTGTACAAAAAGCTATAAAACAATAAATGAAATATAATGGCATGTTAAAGCCAGTGTACAATTTAAAATTGGATTCCTCATAAAAGAAAACAGATACAAGATGGTTCCATCTTAACAATAAATAAAATAAAACCATCTGGGAGAGCTCTGTCTTCACTTGCATCCAGAAAGTTGTCAATGTGGGGGAAGGTTGAACTTTCATGTAAAGGCTTGTTCAGTACTATAGGTTCCAGGACAGACTTCAGCCCCCTGAATTTTAGAGAACTGAGGAATTACAAGTGTAGGAATCTGATTTATGGGTAACTGAAGCAGTCAGATTGAAAATCAACTGAAGTTGCAGATAATTCATCAGAAAAAAAATCTAAACATTTTACCTTGGTTTTTGTGCTCAGTTCAATTGTTTCAATAATCTAAGGCACAGCTGTTAAACGCCCGGTTTAGCAAAGGGGAAAAAAGTACTGATATGTCACGTAATGACACTATATGAGTTTGACACCCCTGATCTAAGGTAACTGTTAATAAAGACTTTAATAACACTGTATTGTAACTGCTATGTTGTGAGTGAGCTTGGAATTGACAATATAATGAAGTGTCTAAAAGACATGTTGTTTAGATTTCCCTTTGTTGGTTTAGCAGTTCTACTTATTTGTAGTTGCTTGAACGGTTGAAAGGAATATTTCCAATTTTTGTAAATAACATAGCACACTTGCCTTAAAATACATCTTAACAGCTGCAAGTCCACACTACCATACTGGTAAAAACTTTCATGACAGAATAATCTGATTATATGATTGTTTTCCTGCTACTAATTTGAATAGGATGCATTTAGTACTGCAGAATTTGTAGCAGTTTCTATTCCTACTGCATGCATGTAGCTGCATGAATCCAGCTGAGTTTCAAAAGGCTAATAATATGATTTTTTTAAAAAATTATGAAAATAGCCTTTTGGCAATAATGGATAATTAATTCCATGGCTATAGCCATCTTTAAAGAGTCTACTGAACAGGAGTAACCTGCTTTTAAAATTTGTGAAAATGAGGCCCTAAGTAAGCAAGTTCTGACAAGTCTATACTATAGTCGTACTTTAAATTTACATTTCTCCAATATAATGTGGAATCCTCCAACAAATATGACCATTAGTTAGGCATGATGAAACTGTTTAGTGTGTCAAGATGGTTGCCAGGATAGGAAAACCTGTATAAATAATAATACGATAGCATGAATATGAATGCATATGCCATTAAAATGACTCTGTAGTACAAATAGCTCCTAAGTATTTATAAGTTTATATTATAAGTTTATAATTTACAATTATAAAATTACAAGTTTCCTGAAAATGTTTAAAATTATTTCTTTAAAACTTGATGGCCAAAATATGCCATGCAGTTTCTGTGAAATAATAAATATTTGTTGAGAAATATAATTTTACTCAGTGGATGCTTTTGGAAATCCACAATCGTTGACATTAATAAAATGTAGGAAAATGGGATACTGCAAATGTTGAATGACAAAATGGACTTTTAAAAAGAACAAGCATAATACAAATATTACAGTTTATCTCCTTTCCCAAAGGCTTCTGTGTTGCATGGACTGAAGTTTCCCAGCTGTATTCTTCTCAGTTCACCTTTGAGATGTTAGAGTGAGAGAGAATTAAACACTTTAGTTTGTATAACCAAAAGTGGTGAATATATTTGTATATCTGTTCTGCTTACTGTATGACTTTGTTAACCCAGTAATAATTTAAAATTACACAGTTTTTTCTGGCTTTACTAAAAGGCATGAGTTTTCATGAATGGCTAGTCACTTCATCAGATGCATGGAATAGCTAGACTGATGTCAGATTTGAATTGGGGTGAGGAGAGAGAGAAAGACAAGTTGGTTATGCAAATGCACATGAGACAGATTATAAATACCTTATCAATTAACTGTTGTTAAATTGTGTTTAAAAATCCACTTTCTTAAGACCTCCTGAGTTTGCCTAAAACATGTTTATGTACGCAAATTCATCGATTTTCCCCTCATGCTGGTGTTAAAGTCCCATATATCCAAAGCTGATTCTTCAAAGTATTTTGTAGAATACTTTTGTAGTATACAGTATTTTGAAAGGTTGAAATGCTCCGATATTTGTTCTTGTTTTAAATCCTGATATCAAACTTGTATCCATTAATTATTTTACACAACAATTCCTGATTTGTCCAATATAGAATTCAGAGAGGCATGACTGGCAAATGATGGTATATATTGGAGGAAGAGCATGCAAAGGTACTCATCCGTAGGGTTTGGGTTTATTGCAGGGTCTGGTTTCCTCATTGGCACCATTGACCTGGGTTTTTTTGTTGCTTGGGAGTTGAGTAGCTGTTGAGTAGTG
Source organism: Pantherophis guttatus (assembly GCF_059756535.1). Lineage (NCBI taxonomy): Eukaryota > Metazoa > Chordata > Lepidosauria > Squamata > Colubridae > Pantherophis > Pantherophis guttatus. Next base: position 87,237,211 of record NC_142064.1, on the reverse strand, counting down.
CCACCTGAGAAAGCGCAATGTCATTTGTACAGTGTGAGATGTAGCTTATTAATAATGTTGGAGTGGCTTCAGCTGTAAGCTGCAGGTGACAAGCAGTGGTGTTTGGTTCACTTTCCTGTGGTCTGTCGTTTAATAGGTCGTCCCTGAAATTGATATAGCTCTATTGATTTGTCTACTGATCTCATTGAATGGGTTTACTCTTATGAACGCTTCTTTTGATTCTGTTAGTCAAACATCTGTGTCAAGGGGATCAGAACAAATTGGGTTGTAGTATAGAGCCTGGCTATGGATGATTTAGTGGCATGTTCTGGTTTGAAGCCTTTTTGCCGTTGTACACTGTTTTCCTACAACGTCTGTTCTTCCTCCAAAGTCCACACTTAAAACTTTTCAAATGTAAGTGATGGAGATTCAGAATTAAATATCTGGCTTTTGTTACACTTTAATTTCTGACAGTTGAATACTTTAACTTGGACAATTTAGCTGCTTCTATCCTTGTACAAGTCTTAAATAGCAATATCAGAAGAACAAAATTTTATTTGATAGTTGGTTATGTAGTCATAACTTTACACTTATACAGTACATTCATTAATTTCTAGTTCTGACTCTGGACAAATGATCAAATTTCTGACAATTATTGCAGCATGTTTAGACATTTCTGATAAGTATAGTCACACAGTAAATATTTAATATTACATGGATTATTATTTTTTTCATTTTAGTTTCATTATCATGTTTAAATATCTGTATTTCCTGATTCTGTTAAAATACAGTGTTGTATTATTAATATTCTTGCTTATATTTTTATTTTTACATAACATAAAAAAGAACATTCTGAGTGCTTGTATAACTGTGACCTTTTCTTCAATTTTGATGATAGAAATGCCTGTCTTGTCATATGAACTTCTTGCTTTATATATGTATGTATATTAAGTCCTTCAATTTTGGGTAGCAAGAGCAAATTGAAAATTTATGTCCTTGACTTAACAATCATTCATTAAGTGACCATTTGAAGCTACTATGGCACTGAAAAAAGTGACCTATGACCATTTTTCACACACACGACTATTGCAGCATCCCCAAGATCAATTGATCAAAACTTGGATACTTGACAAATGGCATATATTTATGACACTTGCAGTGCTGGGGTCATATGATCATTTTTGAGACCTTCTGACAAGCAAAGTGAATGGGGAACCAGATTCACTGAACAACTACAATGATTTACTTAACAACTGTGGCAAGAAAGGTCATAAAATGGGGCAAAATTCACTTAACAACTTTCTTGCTTAGCAACAGAAATGTTTGGCTCAATTCTGATTATTAGATTTAAACTACGTGTAATACTCTTCTTACACAGCAACTTTTATGTTTTAATTCCTCCTTTCCATTCAAGCCTGAATTTTGTTACTATATTGTATACACTAGAGCCGTGATGGCGAACCTATGGCACGGGTGCCACAGGTGGCACATGGAGCCATATTGGTGGGCACGCGAGTGTTGCCCTAGCTCAGCTCCAGCATGCATGCGCGTACCAGCCAACTGATTTTCAGGCCTTCTGGTCCTACCAGAAGTCGGGAAACTGGCTGTTTCCGTCCTCTGGAAGGCCTCTGGGGGAGGATGGGGAAGGCTGTTTTCGCCCTCCCCAGGCTCCTAGAAAGCCTCTGGAGCCTGGGGAGGGGGAAAAATGGGCCTACTGGGCCCACCGTGCAATTGCGTGCCAAAAGCAGGGGGAAGTGTGGGGGGGTCACGTGCGCATGCGCGGGAGGGCAGGGCGCATTGAATTATGGATGTGGGCACATGCACCCGCGACCCCCCACACTCCCCCTGCTTTTGGCACCCGATTGCAAAAAGGTTAGCCATCACTGCACTAGAGTATTTGGTATTCATTTGTTACGATTTATCTAAGCTTGTTACGAGGCTATGTACAGACTCTCCTGAATTAATAAGTATATTGTTGAGATGCTGTATTAAGTTTGCTTCAATTTATGTAGACCATGGAATTTTTTTTCAATTGATTTCTTTGTTGACAAAGTCTCATGAGTTTCTGACAGAATGGCTAATAGCTAGGGGTTATGAAAGAAATAATTGAAGCATGAAGACCACCACAGTTTGATGATACCTGTTCAGGAATGTTCATTTTTATCCAATAAAGCATAGTTATTTTGTCAGTGATTTTAAGAAAGAGATTGCATAAAAATTTATGGAATCCTAATTGAAATTACTTGTCCAGGTAATGCTTACTGGGAAGAGATAATCCTCTTAAATGTCTTGTTTAGCAGTCTCAGTAGTAGCACTGCATTATTATGGTGATTTATATTATATCTATGACTAATAGAAGGAATTTAGTTTTTTGATATTGGATCATATTTCAGCAACTCAAGTGTTAGGCTTTCAGCTTCAGATAATGATATTCTAACTAAAGAATGTCTGAAAGTACTAGTATTGACTATAGTTAATTTTATTTATAGAAGCATATTGTTAAACCTGTTGCCTCTCTTTTAAGTTAGTTATATCTGGATGTAAGAAAACCAGTCATAATTATTTCAGAAATAATTGCACTTATAATGATAGTTAACATACGTAAATTGTTTAGCTTAATATAATCCAGTCTTTTCTCAACTCCCAAAAGAGGAATGGAATAACAACTCCAGCCAGCATTGACATAGTTTTTGATTTCTGCTGAAATATATTTCTCAGACTGAGCTTGGATGTATTGGGGGCTGCCTTGCTCCTTGTAAAAGTAGATTGTATGACATTGCTCTTAATTTGTTATTTTTATGAAAACATTCGCCCTAAAAGAGTATTACTGTATTACTATCTCTTTCCCATTGTTTATATCTACTATAGCTTTTAAGATACATATTCTGATAATAATTCAACATACAGATAACACAAAGAAGTTATACCTTTTCTATCTAGTAAATGGGACCATCCTTGAAACTATGATGTGCAATCTTATTTTCATAATTCATTAGATTACTAGTGTTTAGTTCTTCTAATTCTTTATATGTGAATGTAGAGACTTTTTTCCAAAAAAGTATGGCATATTTTATCTGTGTGTGTGCTTGGCAGGTAAATTAGAAAGGCTTTTTGTCTTGCGTATGTCTGAAAAAAAGGAATCCCTTTAACAACAGTTGTACAATGTTTTATCTGATTACTCTATCTAAGCCTCTCTTTTTCATATTGTGTGTTACTAAACTGTTCCATTTCTTTTGCAAAAACACTCCATAACTCATTTCATTCTTATGATATTTTTTCTTCCTTTAGCTTTATTTATCATTGCCTGTACAATAACTGCTTTTCTAACTTTTCCATTTTCTCCCATTTGTTTTCACACAGTGTTGTTACAGATCTTATAGCAGTCGGTTTAAAGGTAGGAATCTTTTTCTGTCCTTTCATATAAACTTGTTATCCACATTTTTATTATTTCTGGATAACACATTGAAACTTGTGCATCATTTTTTTTTCTTGTGGCATTGCTTTATTTCCATCCAATTTCTTTCTTCATGAAGTGGATCTTAACTCTTTAATTCTTAGAGTTCATAATTTATGTTTCTTCCAACTCAGCTAAGGATATTAATAACTTAGAAGGCTGTGACTCAGTCAGCTGTAAAATATGTACATTTCACCTCATTCCTGTGCTTGGAATGCTGTTCAAAGGTAAGTCATAAAAAGCTGCAACCCATTTTTAAATTCTCACTGATGAATAGAGTAGTCCAAAGCATTAAAAAAGGTCCATGTGGAGCACATTAGCCAGAATCTTACTTTTCAAAGTACTAAAGCAGCCAAGACCTTTACAAAGTTTATGTGGTTGTTGGAAAATTGTTTCTAGCTTCTTCACATGTGTTCATGTGCATAACCCCTTCACTTTAGTGGTAGTTCCAGCGAAGTGTTTTTGGCATACAAAGGTAATAGGGGAGGACAGGGTTCAAATTCTGTGGTTGAGCTTTGCAAAGCTTTATTGTTTAAATTTATTTGCCACCCATCTCTTATCCAAACAACTCTGGGTGGCTTACAGCATTAAAACATTAAAAGATAAATATTTCTAAAGCAATAAAATGGAAGTCACACAATAGAAAACAAATTAAAAAATAAAATAAAATAAAGAGTGCTTTAATATTTCAAATGTGGTTGGTTTCTTTGTGGCAACACTTTTTGTGAAGTATCGTTTTCAGATCCACACTGATGAATATTTCTCCAGCTACTCTCAGAAGTTCTACAATAGCATTGAAATACTTAAGCACTCTATACTGTTAAAATTATATTTTGAGCTTTAATTTTGAATTACACAAAGATTATTTGCATCCTAATTTTTGTTAAATGTTATGAAACAGGGATAGGCAACTGGTGCCCTCCAGATATTTAGTTGTTTTTAATTTAATTTAATTTTATTATATTATTTATTTATTTTATTATTTATGTATTTGTTCAGTGGATTACCTTGCCTTTCTATTAATTCTATTATTAATTAATTTCTACAAATTAAAAGCATCATTATGAGCTTCATTAATCCAATGAATGATAAAATATCATTATTTAAATTAGTATGGCCAATGCAAATGGATGGTGGGTATGGAACCTTGCTGCATCCGATTATCTATCCAAAGATAAATGTTTCAAGAAAAATTTCTATATATAATTCTACATATGAATATTCACACACATACTTAGAAATTTTGTTGAATATAGTGAGGGAGATGAGTGGTAATATAAATACAAAACTGAGGCCTATCCTCAGATAAGAGAATACAAGAGATTTGTGGTCTTAAAAACAAAAATAAGATGTATTTTACTACTAATATAAAAGCATAGACGAAATGTATGCTGAATTTTGTTTAAGAAAGTGAAGCAATTTATAAACTTAAACTTCAGAAAATGAAATACGTTAATGTCAAAAGCATTTTTAAGAGATAAATGAAAAAGTATGCATTCTAAAGAAATGTTTATAGCATTTTTTGGAAGATAATATTTAGTACATGAACAAATATAATTTTATATTATTGATTTAATTTAACGACATAGGATTTAAAAACAAAACTAAATTCTGGTAATATATTACAGTTTGAAGTCAAAAAGACATTGCATCATTCTCTATAGAGAGAGTTGATGATTAGACTTATTGTACTGAAATGTACTTCTAATGAGTAGTATGATAATTCATATAATATTTTATGTGTTGCAATGATAGATTTAGAGGAAATGGCATATATTTGCACACAAATGAAAACACAAATGTTCAGTGGTGTAGGGATATAGGTTTTTAAAATAGTAGCTGGTAGTCATAGTAAAGCTGCATGCACAATTGATATTAGCAGCCACATAAATAGGCCTTCCCTAGGATGTATGTATCATTATGACACCCTTGTAATGCTAAAATTACCTTAATTCCAGGAGTTTATACTGAAAGTATATGCCCGTGATGCCGAACCTATGGCACGCGTGCCACAGGTGGCACCCGGAGCCATATTAGTGGGCACGCCAGCTCAGCTCTGGGGCGCATGCGCGTGCCAGCCAGCTGATTTTCGGGCCTTCTGGGCCCACCAGAAGTAGGGAAACAGGCTGTTTCCTGCCTCTGGAGGGCCTGGGGGTGGGGAAAGGCCCGTTTTTCTTTCTTACCTGGCTCCAGATCCTCTCTGTGTATCTGGGAACGGCGAAAACAGCCTTTCCCACTGCCTTGAAGGCCCTAAGGAGGCTCAAAGGGCCCATTTCCCCACTCCCGGTGGGACAGGAAGTGACGTTTTTTCTTGTCCCCAGCCTCCAGAGACTCCTAGAGAGGCTCCTACAGTCTCCTAGAGAGGTTCTGGAGGTTGGGGACAACAAACAATGTCACTTCCTGTCCCACCGGGAGTTGGGAAATGGGCCTTTTCAGCCTCTGTAGGGCCTCCAAGGGAGTGGGAAAGGCTGTTTTCGCCATTCCCAGATACACAGAGAGGATCTGGAACCAGGTAAGAAAGAAAAACGGGCCTATCAGGCCATCATGTGCCAGGAGCGGGGGGGAAGGGGGTTGCGCACACATGCGCATGGGCACGTGCACGCGCGACCCTCCCCCGCCCCCCCCTCTCCTGGCACGCGATGGCAAAAAGGTTAGCCATTCCTGGTATATGCTATCAAGTAAGTGTTTGATGAAAGTGTATGCCTCTGGACTACAGACATAGGGCAATGTCATTGACAGACATAGAGATAAAGCCTTCTATTTACTTTTATTTTTCCCTTGTTGTATATTCGCACCAGGAAGTTAACAGTGTGTTACAGTAGAGCTGAAGTATTTAGGTTCTTTTGGTTGAATGGATCTTTACATTGAATGTTTTAAGTTATAAGAAGCTGAACGAATGGTGGATATGACTGGTCATCAAAGTTCTGGCTGGTGCAATGCCCTTGCGATCACATGTTCATGATTTGCAAACTTCCCTGCTTGCTTCCCAAATAAATAAAAGTCAATGGGGAAGCTGACAGGAAGTTTGAAGTCATAAACTCTTGAATTCCTTGTTTAATGACCCAGTACTCACTTAACAATGGTAGCTGGGGATCACTGGAATTGCCATCATTAAAACAGTGCAATCACATGATGGCACGCTTTATAGCTGCATCACTTTAACGATGAAAATTCCAGTTCCAATTAGCATTATTAACCAATGACTCTCTAATTGGATTTTTTTGGTGGGGGTGGGGAAGAAGTAATTGCAAACAGCAAGCATTGAGTTTTCTAGCATATCAGTGTGAGGAAAAATGTGGTGAAGTAAAGGGAGAGTAAAGAAACATTCCAGTTTAGAATCCATTCAGGGAAGAAAACATTTGGCATCAAACCTATAAATCTATATTTGTTATATCTTAGGTGAAGGCAGACAATCTGGTTAGAATCTTGTAATATAGGTGATCAACAATGAAGTATCTGTTTGGGCAATCCATGAATACTTCTGATTGCTTGTGCCTGACAAAAAAACTGTAGATCATGCTGAGAGCATAGTTCTGAAGAGAACAGAGAACCTTCTGTGTCCAGAATTGAAAACGACTTGAATTGTTGCTGAAAGGTGGAATAACATAATTCCAAAATAGGAAGCATATATTTAGACACAATTTTCTTCTAAATATGCTTGAGTTTAATTTAAAAAAATGTGTGCAATGGTTTCAAGTAAGCAACTTTTCGTGTGAAGAAAAGTCCAGCTGTTTCTTTATTTTTGGTAGCAATATATTACTGAAATATTAAAATAAAAGGGAGAGTGTAGTACCATTTCCAGTCCTCTTCTGGCATGTAGAAGAGTTTATCATCTGTGTCTTATAAATGTATCTTTCTACTATGTGTGTTGATTATGATCCAGATGCCATCCATTCTTTACAGTTAACAGCAGGGATATGTAACTGCAAGCTCTGTTGATCCTCTCATATTATTGCTAAAAATTGGTAGCAGAGGAAATACATGAAAACTTGTGATAGCCTACTATGGTTGCCTGATAGGGCAGTCATTAAGCAAGGACTTCTGACAATGTACAGGTAGTCATCGACCTACAACCATGCATCAGCAACCATTCCAAGTTACAACAGGCTGAATGGTCATTACGAACAGTCCTCAGAGTTCCAGCCATCCCAGCTCTCCTATGGTCATGTGCTTGTGATCTGAGTGTTTGGCATTCACACTTAGAAATTGGTTGCCAAGCACCCAGTAATCATGTCAGTGATTGCCATTTGTCACCTTCCCTGCTGACGTCTTCTCTGAGGTAAGTCTCCCCCACCTGCACATCATCCCCAGACTCTCGCGTTTGCACCATGCTGGTTACTTAGCCCCCACAATCCCTCCCTGACCTGCACAGTACCTCGTACACACATACCCATGCATGCATCATGCCTCTCACACACCCTCCCCAACTCCTCCTCATCCACACAGTGCTTCTCACACACCTTCCTTATCCTGCCTGGTGCTTCCTGTGCTAGCTTGCAGTCCTGGGTACTTTCCCTAGCCCTCTGATTCATGCAGTGCTTCTGCAAGAATCCTTCCCCACCGCACCCTTACACACACACCTCCAATCTTCCCTGGCTCATACTTTCCACACCTCTTGCACACCATCCCCTTGCACCCTCCCTTATTCCTCCACCTGCCTGTGGGCCTTGAATGTGCAATTTCCTGCCAGTTTCCCCAGTTGACTTCTCAGTTGTGAGTACCTGGCAGGAAGTTGCCTCCCTTAATGACTGTGGGATTCAGTTAATGATGGCAACCCAGACTGCAGGGATTGTTGCCGTTAAGCAATGTGGTCATGCTTTACAACTACATAGTCTAGTGAGGAAAATTCTTGTCTCCTGTCCCAATTGCTGTCGTAAGTTGAAGACTGCCTGTAATTAAAACAAACAAGGAAATCTGTCAAAGTCAGCCTTTCATGTACATGGTTTTACCCATCTAAGTTCTACCACTATGAAATTACATAATGGTGTATAATATCAGAGCTTTCATTGGGTCAAGAGACAAAAGGGCCAAGAGGGAACACATAGTTAGGATTCATCTCTCCCTCCCACCCCCCACCCCCCAAATTCAAGGTCCTTCTATCAAGAGCAAGAGTTCCTTTTCCCCACAAAGTCACATTTCCTCAAGCAAAAGCAATCAGGACCTGGAAAAGGATATATCAGAAATCAAGAATGCCTCTCTCGGCCAATATTGACATATATATTCTCTATACTGTTCATGTTGTCTTGTATTTTCTGTTATGGATTGCACCAGTAGAAGCTAAACCAGTTTTGTTGTATACATGATGTACAATGACAATAAAGGTTGTGTTGTTGTTGTTATTATTAACATTATTAATTTATACATACAATCCCCCCCCCCCAAATATATGGTTTTTTAGTATTTTACTGAGCAATATAGGTGGCAGAGATTTCAGGGACAGAAAACATTGTCTGGTGGCAAACATTTTAGTATTTTGAAACAAAAGAACCCAGTCTATAAGAAAGTTTACAGAATTTGATGGAAAGTTACTGAAATGGATAGATCCTTACCCCTAGATTAAACTGAGATTCACAATTTAAGGGATTCTTTGCAAAGAAATTGGCTTAGAGAACTTGAACTTTCAGAAATTATGCATTCTCTGAACTATTTTTATTTAACATAATAAAAAAGATCCTTCTGTCTTTTTGCTGTGCTCCTTGCTTGAGGATTTTTGTGCCTGAATGGAGAATACTGTATTGTCAGGGATACACAGAGAAAAAGAATACTTTATGATTATGACTATTTGTCTCTGTAAGTAGACTGCACTGCCTTTCAAATGATGGTAATTTATCGCCAATAAGTAACTTGACCTTTCATTTAGGCATACTTAGGTGAAAGTCAACTTTTGGATATAATAATTCAGAAAAATAAACAATTGGAATGCTTTACAGATTATATTCAATAGCTTTTTATTAAAGTCTAGTTTCTTGCTAAACAAAATTTTGTTTGAATATCTTTAGATCTAATGTCAGATGCCCAATCCTAAAAGCTTATTTTATCCAGTCTAAAAACTTTTTAAAGGTTCTATCTTTTTTTTGATACCATGAATTTTGTTCGTTTGATGAAAGATACATTTTCATTCTAGATTTGCTACTGTTCTTCAACCCATTTGTAATCTGCTTCATCACTTCTGCCTGTTTGTAGAAGAGATTTATTATGTGCAAATCTTAACTAATATGGAACAGTGAACATGTTAAAAGAGTCTCTTTGTTCTTTTCTAGCACTAGCATTTTCATAAGCACTCATTATATTCTGCTGGCAAAGTTGTTACCTTGTTTAATAATGATCTGTATTGTTAGCATTATGGTGTCCTAATCTGCAAAAGAATTCTTTGATGGCATGGATTATTTTGGAGCTCTTGCTAAAGGAGTAATAAGTAAACTGATACTACAGAGATCTCTTAAAATTCAACTTCTAACATGCCAAAATAGCATGGCCAGTAGCAAGGGATTATGATTTTTGTAATGTAAACTCATTTGGAAAACGCATGGCACTTCGGGTGGCAGAGTAAATTAGCTGAAAGTTCTCAGTGTGACTTTAGTATGTATAATTAGAAGTGCAAATGTAGCCAATGAATCTATTACGAGTATGCATTGATGGATAAATCTTCAGCATTTTGTTAGAGTCTTGTAAAAAAAAAAGTCACCGTTGTTAATCTCTAAATTTTTCGAGTTTCACAGACCTAGACTTCTGGGAGAACTTGATGGGATTCCATGAGAGACTGAGGGGAAAATCACTCAAACTGCATCTCCAGGAATCTTTAACTGACAGGTTCGACAATCTGAAATTGTTTGAAAACTCCCTTTGTAAGAAAACCTTAATGAGCTTCCAGCAAATTGTAGTTCAAAATAGTGATTGAGATTGAAAGGGCACATTATGATTTGAAGATATGTGGAGATGCATATAGCAGAGATAAAGTGAGATAAAATATACCCAAACATTTCTAATATATACTAGAATAGTTTGAAATCAGGGATCTTAGGGCAATTTGTTCAAGAAGAATTGTAAATATTGTTCTACTTGCTTACATTTTAAGTTAATCAAAAATATGACCAGAAGGAATTGATCATAGTACACAACAGGCTTTCTAGTTGGTTACTTCATTTAGATAGCAGCATGTGTTTCTGAAGTTTACCTCAGATTAATTTAAATATTATCCCACACACATTGTTCTAAGTTTGTTCAAAATAACCATAATATCCTCCTCTATTATAAGAAAGCTTCTATTGTTTTATTCTTAGCAATAGACTTTTATGTCATATGACTGCTTCTGACTATACTTGTCCCATAATGTCTCAGGCTTAAGAGAGAATTAGAAAGTGATAGTGCTGGATGTTTAGAATTTTTCTTATAGTTAATAAAACAAATTTTAAATGAAGTTGCTGATAGTATGTTCATGTGCAGCCATTTGGGAAATGTTCAATTCCTGTCATAGCATTTATTGTGAAAATTCTTGCAAAAAAAAAGGTGTTTCCATTGCATGTGGAACTTCATGTTTTTGTTTGGAGAGTAATTTTTTTTTAATTCGGTATTTATTTACAGCTATAACTATTTGAAGAGAGTATATTTTCATTAACCTTTTAATGCAATTTTTTATTAAGGATTTTCACCTAAATAAAAGATAAACATGAAATTATATAGAGTGAAATTAAAAAGGGAAGAGGTAAAAGAAAATGTAGGAAAAAAGTGCAGGTAGAAAAGCTACTTCCATCCTTTATAGCAGTTTCAAACAAATTCATTACTTCTCCTTCCTCTTTAAAGTTACAATATGAATATTCTCATATTCAATCCTTTTTAATCAGCAAATTCATAAATCATCAATTCCATTTTCATTAGTCCAGTTGTGGATTTACAAAAACAGGGTTTTTTTCTTTTTATTACACGTTAATCCCTTTATTTGGGTGGAGTTGGGGCTGCTGAGTAGAGCTGAGTGTTTCCTGACACCTATGCGAAATTCGCAGCAGATATTTTCTCTTTGCACCTGATAGAGAAACATCTGCCACTACCTAGGATTGAACACTCAACCTTCTGAGTGGGAGGTGAACGTCTTCATCTCTAGGCCACTGCAAAAAAACTGGTAATAAGGTCCTTAAAAAGACTTCTGTTACAAGTAACCACTTGTTTGTTGCCACTCAATTGCTAAGTTGTATTAATTGATTTTATTTCAGTGCACAAAATTTAGGAGTTAAAAAAATAATTAAATTGTATATTTATAAAATCGAGTATTTTTTCCCCCACTTATCTTATTAAAACTACTTTCTTAAGGAGGCGGTAAAATAAATATAAAATCCTAGCCTTAAGTTGAATAATCTTAGTGTCTGAGGTGGAAAATTAAAAGTCATTTAGGTTTGTTACAGAAATTACAGGAGGTCTTTTACTTTTTAGTTCCTGTGACTGGTGGAAAATTTGGAAGTGTAACTATCACCTTGTTCCATAATTTGGGACTAAAAGTTCAAATGAATTGGCAGAAATCTATTAATATATAGACAATATAGATTCTGCCACACTATATTGAATAGTTTTTATCCCAGAGTTATAATTGCACTCAACAATGAACTAAAGGGCCACCATCAGTGAGCTGTTGGACAGCATTACTTGGTCTGTTGTGTGGATGTTTGAGTGGTTTAGGGGTGGGGAACTTGTGGTGTGGGGGGTGTTTGGAGATTGTTATGTGTGTTAGACCTGGTCTTTGGGTGTTAAGTGAATTTCGTTGTATGGGTATACTGTGTATTCAAGTACAATGACAATAAAGTTATTATTTTATATCATTTTACTATAAAGAGGTTTTACTCCTAAAACTGTATAACATACTCTTTAATATTCTTTGGAATATGCCAGTTGTACACATATAAAAATAATTATTTGAGCTCCTTGCATTGATTATTTGATGCCTTGCAAACATCTATTGTGTTTAAAATCTATGCAAATTTATACAACAGACATCTATATTAATTTAGGCTATACAGCCAGCAATTAATACAATTTATGCAATTGATCTCTTGGCTTCCCCATTCTGGCCTTCATAATAATGCAGGAGGGTAAGGCTGAAACTAAAGCAGTCATTTAGGACGCTGTTGGGTTTCCCAGTTAAGGAAGCAAAGCCCAGAAGTTACTTTTGGAGACTTCATGAATCCATTTATGCCACTGATTCAGAAACTTCTTTATTTCTTATCTTAACCAATTTTGTATAAAAAGAGAAATATTAAGAATGTTTTAAGCTATTTTGATTGACCATATGGTAAGAATTTCTTGAGGATAAAGTACTTGATTTTGTTCATCCTACTAGTTTATTATATGGATACTGAATTCATTCCTTCAGTGATTGTCATATTTTCTGTGTGTCTCTGTTTAAGACATACCAGATCCTGATACTGATCTAGCAGGAAGCTTGAGTAATTGATACATTAGACAATGGAACTAGCCGCATGCAAATGGTGCCAGTGAGAAAGCAAGACTGAAACAGCTGCTCTCTCCCTGTGTTAAACTAAGAACCTTGTTTCTAGGGTGATTAGTGATCAACTCAATGAACCCGTAGGAAAATGGGTTGTGGGTTGTTTTGTGAGGCTTGTTGCTATTTCATTTAAGTGATTTGGTGCAGTGAAATTGCATTCTTTGCATAAGTTTAGCTCTTCCACAATATTTTGTTTCTAAATGTTTTCTGTATACAGTTACCAAGGCCAGATGTAATCCTAAACGATTTCCCTTTTCATTGAATCTATATAGTTGAATGTGCTTCCATTTGGCCCTTCTTGTAAACTGACATTAGTTTAATTTTGTTTCTTCAGAACATTTCTTTCTTTATTTCTTCCTCCCTCCCTCCCTCCCTCCCATCTCAGTGATAAAGTGACACTGCAGTTTACAAAATAGTAAAACAATAAATACAAAATCAGTCAAGCATTCTCATACATAGGTTTTACTATGGATTTGCAAAGTTTGTGGCTGAACCAAATTTTGTTTATACAAAACGTTCATATCTGTGGAAGTAACACTAGAAGTTGTTTACATGTGTCAAATTACTTCATTAGAAAGAGTTTCCAGTTGTCCTTCAAATGGTACAAAGGTTAGTGAAGATGGAATTTTTCAATCCAACCATATTTACTTAATTAGTAGATTTGTACCCTGCCTTTTCTTCAGGAGTTCAGGATGGCATACATAGAACTCCTTTCTGCCTTAAATAAAGTAATTAAAAATAGATTTGTGTGATATGGTGCTATCCTATAATCCTACGTGTGTGTGTGTGTGTGTGTGTGTGTGTGTGTGTGTGTGTGTGTAAATTGGGAAAATCCTCCAGAAGTTTTGAAAAGGGGATTTGGCTGTTTGCATTCTGTACAATGCAAACAGATTGCATTGTACAGCAAATCTTGCTAAAATGGATATTCCTTGACATTGGAAGACACATAGAAGACGTCTATGAATGAACACAGTGAGAACGGAGCTCGTTTGATACTTTGTAAATCCATTGTTTGGCGCTATATTCCTGCAGTATAATGATTGTTTTATAAATTGTAAACTTTTAGATGATAAACATTAGGCAGATTTCCTGAGGAATAAAATCGCAAGTTGTAGGAGAACTATAATGTTCTTTTGGAATTGTTCTGATTCTTCTTTTCCAGAGGCAGATTCTTTGGGGAATCATGAAAAATGATACTGGTAGTTTTCTTAAACTGAAAAAGTAGTGCCATGAGCAATACTGAAATATTCATAATTTTTTAAAGTTCTACATAGAGAAAAAATAATTTCCTGCCTATATATACAGGTATTATTGGGTTATGTTGGCAGCTGGAACCGTGATTTCCTCACTAAGTGATACAGATGTAAAATGCAGTGTCACGTAACAACATTAGTTTAACAACAGAAATCCTGGCAATACCAGTTACTGTCATAAACCCAGGACCTTGCAGGTCATTAAATGAAGACCTCAGATGATCGTGTAGGACGAAGGCAGGATTCCCAGAAAAGCAGGCCAGTGGGTGAGAATAATGGGGTGGATACAGTGTTGCAGGCACAAAGGTGCACAGGGCTTGTCTCAGCATGGGACTTGAGGCAGCATTCCTCAGTGGTGGCCTTCTTCAACAATCTCACTCTGCCACTGCTGCCCTGGACGCTGCCTCAAGGCAGTGCTGACTAGAAGTCACCTCAAGCCCTGTACTGCAGTTAAGCCCCCTCTGCAGGCTTTGTGCCCCAGCAGCACTGACCAGCCACAAATCCCAGCACTGCAGCAGACCCTCCCTCCCTCTACCATACCGAGTTCTCTGTAGCATTAGTCCGCAGCAGCTACCACCTCGCTTGTAGCTCTCACCCACTTGCTTGGGACCCCCCCCCCTTTTTCTCAAGTGAATAAGATAATGGTCAGCTGGGGATTGCTGGGCAGGGACATGGTTCTAAGTGCAGGTGGGGCTAAATATTTATCACATGATGGGGGATTACTGCAACAGCTGGAACTTCAAAAACCAGTCTTAATTCTATGTTTTCAGTGCTGTAATAACTGAACAGTCCCAGAATGAATTGGCATAACTTAAGGATTTTTTAAAAGGACATAACTATTTTTTTAAAGGAGATAACGTGGAACTTTAAATTATTTTTCACTAAATTGTTCTCTAAAATTCTTCTCCAAAATATTTTTATCAGAGTATCTTGGAAAATTCTGTTGTTTTAGCCTATATTGTTTTAAATAATTCCATAAAACTGGGTCAGGTTCTTTGTGGTTACATATGTTTTTTTCTTTTAATCAAAGTACGCAATATACTTGCTCCTAGAACTCTGTTGGCTAACAATATTAAATATGGTATATAGAAGCATGTATGCCTTGTGATGGTCCAGGTGACTTTTATTGTAGATCAGAATGTAGCAGTATTCTGTGGTGATTTTTGGAGGCGTAGCTAGCAATAAGTTATGTTTGGTTTACATATTAAGAAATAGTTATGCATTTGACCACTAATCTACTAATGGGATGTAGATTATTTAGAGCAAAAAAGGAAAAAAGCAACTTTGTCTAATGACTTATATTTTCTATATATTTTTCTTGAATATAAAATTCCTAAAATTAGAAAGAATTTGACCCCTTGGCAAGAGATTGTAAGAATTTTCTTTGTGACAACACATCAGATTAAAGATTTTAAGACTTTTAAGTATAACTATTTAGAAATAATACTCTGTAAACTTCAAGAGATAGTGTTGCATTTCATCATTTATCAGTGCCAATGACAAGAATTGATAACTTTTTAATGGATTAATCAACAAAATTAAAGACTAGTGATTAGATCTTCCCCCAGATTTTCTCAAGTAAAATGGCATGGTCCAAGCTGCAGACCAAATACATTTGTAGCAGTTTATATCTAATTCTTCACAGCAGATAGGAAATTGTCTGTTTTACTCTGTACATTTAATATTTTCAGATACTTTTATTGTATGGGAGCCAGACAATTTCCACCCTTCTTTCTATCTTTGGAGTTGGGGTATGTGTATGTGGCGGAAGAGACAGTCAGTGCAGAACTGTGTAGTTGTAGTTATCTGGCATAATTCTGCATCCTCAAAGGTAGAAGGTGTTTGATAACCCATGTGGTTTATCTGCTTATGAACCTTGTCTTTTTCTCAATCTGTTTCTGATGTACATGGGGAAGTTGGGTGGTGCTGTAGGCCTTAATTCTTTGTCCTATTTTGACATATAGCCTATAGCCGTGATGGTGACCTATGGCACGCGTGCCACAGGTGGCACGTGGAGCCATATTAGTGGGCACGCCAGCTCAGCTCTGGGGCGCATGTGTGCACCGGCCAGCTGATTTTCGGGCCTTCTGGGCCCACCAGAAGTAGGGAAATAGGCTGTTTCCTGCCTCTGGAGGGCCTGGGGGGTGGGTGGGGAAGGCCCGTTTTTCTTTCTTACCTGGTTCCAGATCCTCTCTATCTGGGAAGGGCGAAAACAGCCTTTCCCACTCGCTTGGAGGCTGAAAGGGCCCATTTCCTGACTCCCGGTGGGACAGGAAGTGACGTTTTTTGCTGTCCCCAGCCTCCAGAGATTCCTAGAGAGGCTCCTAGAGATGGCTCCTAGAAACGCCTAGAGAGGTTCTGGAGGCTGGGGACAGCAAAAAATGTCACTTCCTGTCCCACCAGGAGTTGGGAAATGGGCCCTTTCAGCCTCTGTAGGGCCTCCAAGGGAGTGGGAAAGGCTGTTTTCGCCCTTCCCAGATAAATAGAGAGGATCTGGAACCAAGTAAGAAAGAAAAACGGGCCTACCAGGCCATCATGTGTCAGGAGCGGAGGGGGGGCGGTGTTGCGCACGCATGCGCGTGGGTACGTGCACGACCCTCCCCGCCCCCCCTCCTGGCACGCGATGGCAAAAAGGTTAGCCATCACTGGCCTATAGCATACTAAAAGGTTAGGTGTGCATCATATCCGGCCTCCACTAGCAAAACATAATCCTTGTCATTGATTATGTGTGGATGGCAAGTTAAGCTGCAACTTTGCTTAGTATTTATCCTCCTCAATATCTGGCTCCTTTAGCAAATAGAATTTCAACTTACAGGTTGCTGTGTACATAGTACACAGAATTCTAATTTGTTTCTGTCAGGGCAAGCTGGAGAGGAATGTTAAATCCAAACCCTCAGTTGTTTTTGCTTATCTTAAGAGGAGTAGGCAATAACAATGTGCACTAGCATTATGTTTGTTCAATATTAAACAAATTATTGTTTGGTAAAGCTAATATCAAGCTAGTATCGTGTATGTGTGTGTGGCAGATTTCAGCCCATGTAGATTTTATGATGCTGTTTAAGAATGAGACGGGCTTGAGTATTAAAGTCAACTGCTTCTTCAAATTATAACTAGGGAGCTGTCATTTATTAGCAACTTTGCAACAGACTTTTTTCTTTGGGAACAAATAATAATCATTTTAAATTGGATTTCTTTCAATTAAAAATAACATTTTGCAAACAATATATATTTTATTAAATCTGGAAATGTTAGCATACTATCCTCACAATTAATGCTTTATAAAATCAATGCTTTTACTAAATACATTGAATTATAAGAGGGTCTTCTATGACCAGCTTAATTATTCTTCAAATAGCAATATTTTTATGAGGGTTTTTAAGCCTGTAGGCTTATGATTACACAATAAATCCCAGTGTTCTTTACCATTAGTCATATTGTCAGTGACTGTTTTTATGGTAGATCAGGAAATTCTCTATCCTTAATTGGCTTCCAAACTCTCATTTTAAAAAAAAAAACTACAGTAATAAATTTAAATAATTCATTAAATAATTCAAACCTTACTTAGACCATCAGTGATACTCATTCAGTTTTGTTTGTTTTGCCTCTATGGGTGAGAAGAAGGATGGGCCAAGATAGAACTAAACAAAGGGGGGCAAATATTGGAAAACAAAAGAAAACTAGAATGTTTGCAGAATGTTGTATTATTTCTGTAGGCCAAGAAAGTATCTATAGCTATGTATGCAAATAATGCTAAACTATAATTCTTCGAAATGCTGACTTGTGCATGATGACTGAAGATTAAGGAAATATTTAATGTATCAATGGAAAAGTTAGGGTTAATCTCATTTAAAGCAACTTTTTCAGGCAGATTTAAATCCACTCTATTTTGCAGTGGGAAAAAAATAATTCTCTTAAAACTTCAACTTTTCTGGTTAACTTCAGTGGGCAACCATTTGACCTTCCACTGTTCTTAATTGTTGTGTTTCCCAGCCAAATGGATGTGTAGCAGTTGCATCATTATTTAATGGACTCATGCCTGCCACGTTCCAGACAGAATGGAGAAAATACTTCTGGTTTACAGGTTGCTAAAGGGAAGACATCCACTATATTACTGTTGTGGAAGATTTTACAAGTCTTATATGCTGATTATAAATTTGATATTTTGCATCTAAATTCTATAAATCTTACAGACATATCAAAACATCAAAGCTGAATCTTTCTGTCTGCAGACTGAACAGAAACCACCACTTTGGGGACTCTTCATAAAAATGTATACTTACGATATAATAAGTAGTGCTATAAAACATGGCAATCCTGTACTGAGAATTATTAACCAAGACAAAGTTTAAGCAGCTGGCCAGAGAGAGGTCTAGCAATCAAAACTAGGAATTTTATCAAATCTAGCATGGCAAAAAATAATATCATCTGCCCTTTATTTTTATGATTAGTGCTATATTTAAAAAAATGAAGTATGTTCAGTTAGGATTTAGATTTTTAAAGCAAATTCATGCTCGTCATCAGGTAAGATTTTGATCAAAATGATTACTGTGGTCTGAGAATAAATATCCGTACTTTAATTTAGTCAAAATTGAGCCCTTTGTGGTTGAATGTATTGCTCTGATGCAAGTGATCATTCATTTTTAAGTTTAATTTTAAAAGTTTTTTGATAATATAAGAATGCTTTATTTATCATTTATGTATATATAATTTTAGGATTATAAACATTTTTCTGTGCATTAATTGGAATTGCAGTTGTCACCTCTATACCATTGCTAAATAAACAGTCTGATTTTATCTCAAAGCATCTTTAATTTATTGAGATCAAATAGATAGCTCATTACCAAATCTTTTGAAAGTGTATTGATGTTAACGCATGATTAGGAATAATTCTGTTTGGCTTCTCTATGGTGCTGTTACTCAGTTGTCCTTGAAGGAAAACTTTGAATGACTCACTCCTTTAATTATAACAAGTGAAACTGGATTCTTCCTCTTTAAGTTTAATGGCATCCTCCAAGAGCAAACCTATTATGGCCTTAATTTTCTCTGAAATGTTAAGGAACGGCTCTAATTTTTATTTAATAATACGTAATAAATTCATAATTCATACGTAATTCAATTCATAATTTTCACATGGGTATCACAGATATCATGTAATGTTTGTTGCTACTTAATTTGGTCAATTTGGGATATAGTAATTTTAGTTTCAGGCATTGAACCTTTCCATATAATGGGTGTCGAACTCGATTTCATTGAGGGCTGCATCAGGGTTGTCCTTGACCTTGGGGGGCCAGGGTGGGCGTGGCCACCTCAATGTCACTCATGTCGGCGCCTGAGGTGGCCCAAGCGCTCTGCCAGTGAAAACTGGCTTCTGAGCTCAGTTTTCGGCTGCGATAACCTACTGCAACTCTCTGCCAATGAAAACGGAGCTTGGGAGGGCTGTTTTCGCTGGCAGAGGCACCACGGGTTGGTCCTTCACTGTTTCCAGGGTGGCCCCGCGGGCCAGATCTAAGCACCCCATGGGCCATATCTGGCCCGCAGGCCTTGAGTTTGACATCCATGCCATATAAGGTCTTTAAAAACATGAAATATCTGTCCTCTATTTTATTAATATTTACAGCCGTAAGAATTAAAGATGACTAATGACATTATAAGTAGGTATAATGAGCTGCGGTGGCGCAGTGGTTAGAGTGCAGTACTGCAGGCTATTTCTGCTGATCACCGGCTGCCAGCAGTTTGGGAGATCAAATCTCATCAGGCTCAAGGTTGACTTAGCCTTCCATCCTTCCGAGGTGGGTAAAATGAGGACCCAGATTGTTGGGGACAATAGGCTGACTCTGTAAACCGCTTAGAGAGGGCTGTAAAGCACTAGGAAGCCACTTACAAGCAGGGTGGATTTGATTTAAATCGAGTTGATTTAAATCATGATTTAAATCACTAGTAAAAAGACTTGATTTAAATCAACTCGATTTAAATCATAATTTTTAAAGAGCAACTGTCATGTCTGCTACTCCTTTGACCCGCTGTTGACTCACCGATAGTCCCAGTGTTGCAGAATATACAGCCTTGTGCTACATAACTAAGCTCCATTTCATGCTGAATAAACTAAATTATTTATGTATCTTAAATAGAAAACTATCTTACGATAGATTTTTACCCCAAAAGTTTTTTATTAAAATAAATTCAATAAAAATCAAAAAAATCCGATTTAAATAAAAAAAATCCGATTTTTTTTTATTTTTTAAAAAAAATCATTGATTTTTATCCACCCTGCTTACAAGTCTTAAATGCTACTGCTATTGCTATAGCGGCAGCTGAACTGACAAACAAAAGTAATTCCCTTGTTCTGCTTTTCCTTTCTTTCATAGTATGTGAAGTTAGATTTTATTATTGTATAATAGATTTCATCACCTGGCATGCTACATGATACATTGTTTCTGTTTCCCTAAAGAGTTGCAAATAAAAGATTTTTTTTTAAATTCTGAAGTTTTGCTTTGAGTTTTGATGCATCTAGATATTGAAGGAATGTTTTCCTACAGAAAATGTAATTGTGTCATAAAGCGATAGCTACGTCTCACTCTACTTGATATTGATCAATATTTTGTACATCAATGTTTTGTCTCGCTATATCAAGTGGATATGCCTATTTCTATGTAATACCCAGTTTTATAGGGTATGCCGTTCCTGTAAGTTATCTACTGCTAGCAGTGCATATACTGTATTGGATAAAGTTGCTTGCAGAAATAGTAAACCAAATGAATCAGAATTGTACCATACCTCTGTAGATCTTGTTTTTTAAAAAATGGAAGTGTTGTCCATTAGTTTGTCAGTAATGGTGTCTGAGATCCCTGATCAGATGTATTGGTAAAAAGAGTAGGATCTCAGTAAATTAGAAAATAGTTTTGAAATACAACATACTGCTAGACGAATGGTTCTGGAATGTTTTGACTTAATCATGTATAGAAGTTTGAACAAAGTGAACAATGAAAAGAGAAAATAGTATCAGATGTGTAGATGGTGCAGCCAGCTTGTTTGAAAATGTAAAGCTATGATCAGTTAGTTATTGTGAACTAATAAACAGGAAAAATATATTAATGTGGAACCTATTTAGCAAGTACCGTGAAATATTTGGTTTTATATACTGTTCATATAATGTATTATATTTTTTCAGCTCAGTATCCTAATTATCTTATAATGCAACACACAATGGAATAAAAATAGATGTTTCATTTATGTTAAATTGCTTTTAATGTCTTTTTAAATTGTATTTTCAACAAAATGTCCATGCCTAAATGAGGATCAAATATATTGATAATTTTCTTTTCAGCGTGGATCTGATGAGCTTCTTCCTTCTGATATCACATACGGGACTCTTACGATGAGCAATCCTACTCCTGCTACTGGTATGATTAAGAATGCATTTTGTATATGCTCCTAGAAATGTTTTCTCAATAAGTTAATGTAGGGACAGATAAGGATGGTTGCAACCATTCCTGTCTATTTTTTTAAAAAAGCAGATGGATTAGAACTGTGGGGATAAGGTCTTACCTGCAAGAATAAATCAGTGACCATGTTTGCATGTATTTATTGTTTGTTTATTCCATCATATGAATTGGAAACTCTAGCATGTTTTCTTGAAGTAAGTCAAAATATGAAATGCTAGTTTCTTAGTTTATGAGATATTAACCAGAGATTGAACTGGCTGGGCTAGTGTAGCAGACAGCTGATCCCATAGTGGAAGTGGAAGTCTCAAGCATCCTCTCCCAGAAGCCCTCTTGAGTGTTCACATCCTGTTTCTGTCTCCTGTTTGTGATAGCAGCTTAGTAGTTCCTGCTTCCCCCATCTGCTTTCCAGGGAACACTTACCTGGCATCCTCTCCCTAACCTTGGTGTATATGAGTCAGAGGGCTACCACAGCCTTTAGTACCTTTCTGGCTATTAGAAGGTAAACAAAGCAAAATTATTTCAATAGTGTAATCTGTCACATAGATATTATTTGCCTAGAAACTTCAGTTCACATTTCTTTCCTGGGAAGACAGAGCTATAGAGATATTTTTTTTAAAAAAAAGAAGTAAAATGTAACCCCCTCCATTTCAACTTTAAATATGAAAATGCAAATAATTAATATTAGTAGATATTTTAATTTAATTTAATTTAATTTATCGCATTTCTGTGCCGCCCAACTCCCAAGGGACTCTGGGACTCTGTATATATCCCAGTGATCCAATTGTCAGCTGAAAGAAAAATTATAAAAGTGAATACAGTGCTCTCAGCAGACCCCCAGATAGCAATAGGTGCATACAAGTGGCATGTTTTCCTGCCAAAATAGCAATTTGCTGAAGCAAAAGGTTCATCTTGCTTCCTTATTTGAATGTACTGCAGCTTTTAATCAGCAGTTTAAGCAGAAGCTGCAAAAGAGATGATACACCCCGCCTCAAATTCAACCTCAGTCCACACTTCCTGACAAAGTGTTTTCCTTCAGTTCTGCTTCTGGTTTAGTAAAAGGACCAGTCTAATTTTTTTTCCAGCAGAAAAGCAGAGGTAACCAGACTTTATACATGACCCAGAGTGTGCATCTCTCCCCCAAGGGAATGTCTATTGTACATATGAGCCTAGGGAAATGCATATGAGTTTCTGTGCTCACAGCTTGTGCAGGCTACGATCACAACATGACGATTCATTTTCTGTTTTCCTAAATTGAAATTACCAATAGATGAAATGTTGCTTTGAGAGTTTTATGAAGTGAAGTTGTCAGAATTTTGAAGGCACTTGGTTTGGGAAAAATACCTATGTTTAACCTTGCAAATTAAATAAGGAGAGGGAAGGAAAGTGTCTGATCCACTTGAACCTTGATATAATAAAAATTAAGCATCGAAAAGTATCTTCACATATAGCAAATATTACATTTTGAATCCTCTCTGTTAACCATTTGGAATGTTGACAGAAAATGGTTTATAAAGTTCCCGCTTTGATCCCAGGACAGATTAGTCTGATACCGTCAGACACATTTATAAACCACTTCCAATTATTGTATATTCTCCTCTATAATTTGCTAGCCAGTTTCCTAGGCAGGTTGAGTAGCAAATGGAGATATTTTCATTTAAATTGGAGACCTTAGAAATGGCAAGCTATTTCCTGCAAAGGCAACCTGTGATTACTGTGCATGTGCCAGCTAAGGGATCTGGATTATGCATTTCTGGCAAAAGCTGGACAATGCTTGCTATTATATTCTTTTTCAAGATGCACTAAACCTCATCCTGGTCTGTTGGCATAGTCATGCTACTGTATATATTTTAGCAAATAGCCATAAATAACATTGCTTAATCACAGTTAATTATTTTTGGTTTTCTCATTCTTAATCTCTAGATCTTTGATCTTTTTCAGCACTGTCATTCCCTATGCCTTTGTATAAGTCCCCAAAGACAATCAAATCACTAGATCTTGTACTTGTAAATATTTCTGTAAAAGGCTACTAGTAGCTGATTCTGCTTTCATATATCTTCTTGACTGTTGATTCAGTCTCTGCAAACATGCCAAAACAAAAAAAAGTTTGGTAAAATATACTATGCAGCTTAACTGATCATAACTAGAATTGTAAATTTGTAAATTTCTTGTGTTGATTTTTTTCCTATACTAAAGCAAAAAAAAAAAGTTGAACAGACAGAAGATTAATAAGCAAACAAAGTACAAGTTACTATTGCTGATTCTAGTTAATTTGAAGTAATTTTAAAATTTGGAGTTCACATAGCAATCACACTTTGTACTATGTATTCTTTACATGCTGAAGCACTTTGTATATATGTTTTAGCTAATGGGAATGACAACAAGAAATTTAAAGGAGACAGATCTCCCTGCTCCCCTTCTCGAGTTCTTCATCTTCGTAAAATTCCAAATGATGTCACTGAAGCAGAAGTAATTTCTCTAGGTGTACCTTTTGGCAAAGTAACTAATCTCTTGATGTTGAAAGGAAAAAGCCAGGTACGTGCATGTTTTACATCATATAATCAACCACAGAAAATAATGTGTGTAATATAAGATGAATTTGTCTGATAACCTTTGGAATTACTAGACATCAGCAGTGGTACATAGGTTTTGGCTCAGGTATAAGTTAAAACATTCTTACCTGAAACTGGGAAATAATTTCTATTTCTAAATGAAACTTCATTTTTTAAAATTTTATCTATTATTACTTTGTTTCATTTTATTTTATTCAATTTGTATGGCCACTCATCTCAAAAAAGTGACTCCGGGCAACAAACAATCATAAAATAAAAATCTGAATTATAACTACAATACTAAAAATTAAATACACACAGCAGCCAAGAAAAGTTTTACAATCTTCAGACATTAACATAACCAGGAAATAAGGCCCTTTACATACTTGGGACCCCCACCTGGGCACATAAGCAGCTTTTAAGGCATTACAAAAAGGCCAAAAGGGTCAGGGCCATCCTAATATCCAGATGGAGGATGTTTCAGAGGGCAGACACCACAGCAGAGAGGCATGCTTCCTGGTTCCTGCCAGCTGACATTCCTTGGCTGGTGGGATTTGGAGCATGTCCATCTTGCCAGACTGGATTGGGCAGGTAGAAATAACTGAGAGAAGGCATTCCTCAGGTAACCTGGTTCCTGTCTTCAAGTAGTCCTTGACTTACAGCCATACTTGAGGCCAGAATTTTGGTTGCAACTTGTTTCGGTAATTAAGCAAGGCACCCAGGCGACGGCTTTGCTGAATCACTGCAATCCTGGTTCTCCTCATTATAGTCATTAAGCAACTGTAAGGCCATTATGTGGAGCACATAGTGCCGGGTGGTGGAGGTGCTTTGCAAATGAAAAGATGCATTGCAAATCATATTAATGATCCTTTTTCAAAGCATTGAAGCAGTTGCATCGTTTGGAAAGCTCTGTGGTACCTTAAAGTTTCTCATTGGCTCTTAGTACATGCAGTTTGTGTAGAGTGCACAGCTGCTTCAATTTGATGGTAGTCTCAGGCAACTCAATAAAACATCTGTGCAAATCTGCTAAAAGATTTAGCTCCTTTAATGTTTGAAAGGGGCAACTTCACCAATGCCTTGAGAACTAAATCTTTCATATACTTCACACTGCCTTATTTATTTGGAGGAGACTGGATCCTGATTTACACTCGAACATTCATTTCAATTGTGAAAAGGTGTCAGTTTTGGCATAATTATTTGATTTAAAAATAGTGTTATATTGTCTAGCCCAATGTTTCTCAACCTTGGCAACTTGGTAATACATGGTTTGCAACTTCCAGAATTCCCCCCCTGGCATGCTGGGGAAATTCTGAAGTTCACATGTTTTAAAGTTGCCAAGGTTGAGAAACACTGCTCTAGCCAATCAAATAAATAACGAGAACTTTAAATCTAATTCCAAATTAAGCCAAAAGCTAACCTAAGAAGGAATCAGAATTTAGCAGCTGCTGCAAATAATCCTATAAAGTTTATTTTTCTGAAATATAGTTCCATTAAAACTATTACCTGCTTTTTAAATCTAATTTGTAAACATTTTTGTTGTTAAAAGTTAACAGCTACTAACTACACGAATTATTTAATTGTATTTAAAATATTCAGTGTTTCAACTAAGATAAAAATACCACGATTCATGATTTGAGGCATTCTACTGGAATAATTACAAAATTTATTTTGTTTTCTGGTTACGAAAGATGTTAATTAGAAAGTACAAAGCACTGGGTAGATTTCATACAAAATGAGAAAATGTGGCTTCATACAATTCACGCCCTCCAAAGCATAGCATTGAACAAATCTCAGATCCCCTGATTTAGATGTCACATGAAATTTGATTGGTTTAATCTTTAATCTGTTATTCTTTCTTCCTGTCTACAGTAGATGAAAAGTATGGACACCATCATTTTGTATGACATTTCTCATTTTGTATGAAATCTACCCAGTGCTTTGTACATTCTAATCAACATCTTTTGTAACCAGAAAACAAAATAAATTTTGTAATTATTCCAGTAGAATGCCTCAAATCATGAATCGTGGTATTTTTATTTTAGTTGAAACACTGAATATCAGTTCAGTATTTCTTATAAGAAATCTATGTTTCTTGTATTTAAAATTTAAAAGCAAATTTAAAAAGTTTTGCAAAATCATTCCTGGTGTTGTTTTACCATTTAGAATTGATTTTAAAAAAAAAACTTCCATTAGTTTTTGGCAATGCCCTTTTGCAGCATAATATTACGCATTTAGGATTGAGGAGTAAAAGCAGACTGGCTTTACCAGTATATTTTTAAATGTTTTATTTCCATAAAAGGAGACTATGTCCACATCAGTTTGCTACATGTGTACTTGGCATAATCAAATATTGGCTTGGTCAGGTTTTACAGCTTTATCATTTACATCACTAATAAAGAACTGAGAGCCAGTTTGGTGTAGTGATTAAGCACCAGGCTAGAAACATGGGAAGTGTACATTCCGGTTCTGCCTCAGGCAGGAACCAGCTATGTGACTTTGGGCCAGCCCCTATTAACCAATCCTAGAAAGGAGGCAATGGCAAATTACCTCTGAAAACTGCAGGAACTAGTTCAGGTAGTCTTCAGAAATCAACACTAACTCAAAGTCAGACTCCCAGCTCCCACAGCCCCCCCCCCCAACCTTCTTTTAGGCAACTACATTTTAAATGAGGAAAAAATAACAACTTTTTTGGAGGGTAGTAATACTAGTGCAGTTTTTGCTACTTTATAAGTTTTATGAACTGCTGTAATTTGTATTGATTTCTGGTACCTTACAGCAAAACAGTATCATACATGACAGTGTTGCAGATGGCACCTATATGTATTACATATTTGCCAAGTTAGGGTGGTGGTTTTCCAGTCAAGACATTTCTCTATTAATTTCAGGCTTTTCTAGAAATGGCTTCAGAAGAAGCTGCTGTTACTATGGTGAACTACTACACTCCTGTTACTCCTCACCTTCGCAGTCAGCCTGTTTATATTCAGTATTCCAATCATAGAGAACTTAAAACTGACAATCTACCCAACCATGCTGTAAGTATGCTACCTCTGAGTAAAGTATATGACCTTCAAATGCAGTGATGTCTCAGCAAACTGCAGTGCTGTCGGAATGAGAACATACAAACATGACATTATCATACAAATGTTGCCATTGAATATGTGCATTCTAATTTCTGATGCAAGTAATAATTTATGGCATTAGTGTGATAATAAAGTCATGCATGTTGCATCATTTCCACCCGATGCCTGTAATTCTATATTACTAATGATGACCCACTTTTTATTATTATTACTATTATTATTATGGCCACTTCATCTTTTTTTTCTTTTTGGGATGTGTATATGTAGGATCTCAGTTTACCAAAAAGGTCATGAATTGTTATCAAGAAGTGGTAATTCTATTGCTTCAACTACTAGCAATAGACACAGTTTACATAGACTTCTGTAAAGCTTTTGATTCAGTGGTACACAACAAATTACTTCTAAAACTAAAATCCTATGGCATTTCTGGACTCCTACATAAATGGATAGCTGCCTTCCTGTCAAACAGACAACAAGTGGTCAAGATAGGAAGCACTCTATCAAACCTGTACATGTTAATAGTGGTGTTCTCCAAGGCAGTGTCTTAGATCCAACACTCTTATACTTTACATAAATGACCTTTGTGATCATATTAAAAGCAACTGTGTTCTCTTCGCTGATGATGTTAAACTATTCAACACCACCAACAATGCAACTACCCTTCAAAAAGACGTTGACTATGTGTCAGATTGGTCTAACAAGTGGCAACTTCAAATCTCAACCAACAATTGGCAAAAAAAATCAAAACATAAAATACAAATTAAATGGACATGACCTTGTAGATGACCCTCACTCTGTCAAGGACCTTGGAGTACTCATTTCTAAAGATCTAAGTGCCAAGCCCACTGTAACAACATTGGCAAAAAGGCATTAAGAGTTGTTAACCTAATCTTGCGTAGCTTCTTGTCTGGTAATTTTGTACTACTAACTACAGCATACAAAACATTTGCTAGACCAATTCTTGAATACAGCTCATCTGTTTGGAACCCGCACTGCATATCAGACATAAATACAATCGAGAGAGTCCAGAGATATTTTATGAGAAGAGTCCTCCATTCCTCTAACTGCAATAAAATACCTTATGCCACCAGACTCCAAATTTGGGCTTAGACAACTTAAAACTATGCTGACTTCAGTCTGACCTAAGCATAATACATAAAATTATTTATAACAATGCCTGTCAATGACTACTTCAGCTTCAACCACAACAATACATGAGCAAATAATAGATACAAACTCAAGGTAAACCATTCCAAACTTGATTGCAGAAAATATGACTTTAGTAACAGAGTGGTCAATGCCTGGAATGCACTACCTGACTCTGTAGTTTCTTCCCCAAACCCCCAAAACTTTAACCTTAAACTGTCTACTGTTAACCTCACCCCATTCCTAAGAGGTCTGTAAGTGGCGTGCATAAGTGCACCAGCGTGCCTACCGTCCCTGTCCTAATATTGCTTTTTACTTACTCTTTTCATGTATTCAAATTATGTTTATATTTTTACCTGTTATCTTATATATGCTTGACAAATAAACTTATGATTATGATACTTGTGGAGTTGGGAAATCATTTTACTGCTTGATGTTTCACTAACTGTTGCAGTTATGTTTATTTCCCATTCCACATAGGTTAATAATATATATATAAATATAAATAAATATGGGTTAAACAAATATATATATATATATATATATATATATATATATATATATATATATATATATATATATATATTTGTTTAACCCAAATTATGGCAGCTAATTTGAGAAGAGAAATATATTTTGCACTCTCAGATGGATGACAGTTGAAGAGAAAAGACTTAGCTATTTGATACTGGAACTGAAGATCTTTGAGGAAGAATGCATCTGGGAATATACCTGCATCAGGAGAAATGTTATTCCATTGTAGCTGGTCTGAGAATAAAATGTTAATCAGATGCTTATAAGAAATTTATGTACGTGATCCAGAACATCCCCATAGTATCTAGTTCCTATATGTAGATGATCATCTTTGCACTCAAAACAGCTATACTCCAATTACCTCAGTCACATACATATTAAAAGCAAGCTGCATGGACATATCTATTCAACACAGCAAATAGACAAAACTGGTAAAGATTTTAAGTAGTAAGCAGTGAAGACAAATTTTCTTTCAATTCAAGGGTGAAGGTCCTAATAGTATTCGTAAGAATTCTGTCCTCTTCGTTCTGTAGACCTTTTATGTATATATTATGTTCATTTGTTAGAGTACTATCTCACTTTTCATTCTGGAGCTTAAGGTGGCATGTAAAGTGCTCCCTCCTATTAATTTCCCACAACAACTTCACTAGGAGGTAGTAGGTTGGGCTGAGAGAGAAAGACTGGCCAACCAGTGAGCTTCCATAACTCTGTGGGCTTGATGTGGGTCTTGCTGACAGTCACCCCAACACCTTAACTATAGGTACTCCTTGATTTACAACATTTGTTTAGTGACCAAAGTCACAACAGCACTGAAAAATGTGACTTATGACCGGTTTTCACACTTGCAACCATTGTAGCATCCCCATGGTCATGTGATCAAAATTTGGGGACTTGGAACTGACATGTATTTATGAGAGTTCCATTTTTCCAAAGTCATGGGATCACTATTTGTAACCTTCCCAGCCAGCTTTTGATGAGCAAAGTCAATGTGGGGGGAGACTGGATTCGCTTAATGACCATATGATTTACTTAACAACTGCAGTGATTCGCTTAACAATTGTGGCAAAAAAAGTTGTAAAATGGGGCAAAACCAGTGGTGAAATGTAAAATTTGTTACTACCTGTTCTGTGGGCGTGGCTTGGTGAGGGGGAAATGGAACAGTGTGTTTAGCAGGCCTATGACAAGTCTATTTCTTGGCTACAGCAGCAACTCTCATCTGTATCCATTTTTCTTATGACTTCCTTGCGTTTTGTTGATGAGGTTGATGTAGGAGAATGGTGCTGTTGGGGTACACTTGAATAAACCTTTGAGTGAATCTTATCTTGTTTGGTTAATATTTTCAAAAGAAACAACAATTTGGAAATAGATTTACTTTACCTTATATAGCTATTCAATTATTCCAAAAGCTTAGAACATGTTTTAGATGTTTCTATAAAACTTGAGATGCAGCAGAATGAAAAATTAGTAATCTGCACTATTGCTGAGGTAGATGCAAAGAAAAAAGAGAAAAAGGAAGATAAGACTATCCCCTGGAATCCTACTGATCCCTGTAGGATTTTGTTCTGAGCATAATCTGTATGTAATGTTTTTAACATGTGATAGATATATCAAAATTTCATCTCCCTCTCAGAGAACTCAAGCTGCATTGCAAGCAGTGAATGCTGTGCAGTCTGGAGGCATGGCCCTCACAGGTGCTCCAGTTACTGAGAGTGGGCTGCCTCCTGGTCAGAGTTCGGTTCTTCGAATTATTGTGGAAAATCTCTTCTATCCTGTTACTCTAGAAGTGCTATATCAGGTATAAACAAATGTTCTTGTTATAATTATTTATTCGGATATATTTAGCATTAAAATATGGCTATTGTTGTGTTTTCCCTTTGCCAAATATCTTAAGCCCGGAATGATTGTCCTTCCTCTTAATTCAAATGAAAAAGTAATAAAAACCAATTATTTATTAGAGGATAACTTGTATGCTGTAACAGTACAACAAACAGCACTAGTGATCCAGCCAGCAGGATCATGCATATCTATTTCCTTCTCTATTTCTTGTATAGTCCATCTTAATTATTTGCTTATGAATATGAATTCAAATCAGGGAGCACAATGAACACATAATAAAGTGATTCTGTAGAATTGAAAGAAGAAACTGGAATTAATAATTTTTGTTAGATCATAGCTTTATGGTACATTTAATCCCAATACTGTATTAATGTGGATTATTATAGTGGTGGAAAGCTTTTGAATGGGCAAGGTTGCAAATATAACATCTTTCTTTGGATTATTAAAGCAGCTGTATTTTTTGCAAGGGTTGCATGGCTGCCTTGAAAGCCATTTCTGGCTATCTCTGCCTGTGTGTATACACACTGCCATTTTGTTTGCTTTTCAAAAAGGAAAGCTACTCTCCCCCCACCCCAATGAAGTTTAACAGATATTCACACACTTACATATGGAAACAGCTAGGAATAACTTCCAAAACACCTGCATAAGCCTTGCAAAGGACACAGCTGCCTTAGCAATTCAAAGAGAGATGCTATGTTTTGTGTTGCAAAGCAACCCTTTCAAAGGCTTTATGCAGCCTTGTTTTGTCATTTTACATAATGTCAGAACTGTGGTACTCGTTAGTCTTTGTTTCTTTAATGTGCTTATTTACCTTATTTACATTAAATATTGGGGGGAAAGCCTTTCAAGCTTAGGTGATATTTTCCTTGCAGCAAAACAGTAACATAACTGGCCAGTTTAACCAAATTATGTTTAATTATAATTTGTACATATTGAAGAAAAATCAGTCTTTGTTATTTTTGTTTTTATTGAGAGAACTGTTTCACTTAAGAAATTTGTTATAACCCCCAGTGTGTAACATTCTTAACATTGATACCATGTTCAGAATAAAAATTCCCGTGCCTGTAAATTTAGACCGTTGGAAATAATAATTATATCTCAAACTCCCAATAAAGTATTAATGCATGAATTGACTGTTTGAACTTTTTATTTAGATCTTCTCCAAGTTTGGAACAGTTCTGAAGATCATAACTTTTACAAAGAATAATCAATTTCAGGCCTTGCTTCAATATGCTGACCCTTTGAATGCACAGTATGCCAAAATGGTAACTTTGTGAATAGATTCCTGATATGCTTGCATTATAACAGTTTACTGCATATGAAATGCCTTATTTTTCTGGTGCTATGTTACACAAGTATTATTATGCTGCAATTTTACAGTACAGAAATAATGTTTGCAGCTCACACCAGAGCAATAATCGTTTTATACAGTTATTTCTTTACATTACAGTATCATATATTTCTTTGAAATTCAGAGACTGCATAAGAATGTGTGTGTGATGAAGGGACATAATTGTACATTATAAACATGCTTCATTTAAATGTTGGTAGGGCAATGTGCAGAACACAGCTTTCCAAAAAGGCCTATTTCATTGTCTATCAGAGATGCCTACAATTTTCTCCCATCCTTTTCCCCCCTTTACTCTGCTACTGCTGTAAATAAAAGCCAGATGCTAATGTGATTGTTCTCAGTTTTGAAATATTATTCTGGCAAGTCTTTAAGAGTGATAATAAAAACTTTTCAGAACTGCTTTGCAAGTTCTAAACAGGTGCTCCACGAAGGCTATTTGGTTAATTATTCAAATCTTTCAAATCATCTAATAGAGCTGTGCACCATTTGATAGCTATGTGTTACCAATTTGATAGCATGAGTGATGCAGCATAAGCATGGTGTGTAGTCTCAAAGAAATGCAATTTCAAAATGATGTTTGGTGTAAAGTATAACAAGAGTTACAAAATTCTGGCAATATGGTTCCTTAATTGTTTACAAAGCAGATAAAACGACGGGCCCAGGCAACATTGAAAATGTGAACTCATTTGCCCCTTTGCTTTAACCAGAGTATATGTCCACACTACAACTTTGCATGTATTTATGTGATCTAGATTACAAAAAATCCTGGAACCATTTCATTAACCTCAACTTTTTTACATCTCCATAGGCTCTGGATGGTCAGAATATCTATAATGCTTGCTGCACTCTTCGTATTGATTTCTCCAAGCTAACAAGCCTTAATGTAAAATATAACAATGATAAGAGCAGAGACTTCACACGTCTGGACCTTCCTTCAGGGGATGGGCAGCCTTCACTTGACCCTACTATGGCTGCTGCTTTTGGTAAGAACTCTTCCTTTGTAGTTGGAGATAGAACAAATTGCCCCTGCCTTTTACCATGGGCTACTGAGAATTTTCTTTCCACAAAGAGACATTATATAGCAGTAAAATGCACACCCCATCATTTAGAAAAAGTGGCTTTGAAAAATATTATTATTAATATAGGTTATGATGTTAGATTAATAATTATTTTTTTAATTGCAACACTACTGCTTATGAAAGCTGTCTCTCTTATGAAATTATTAAGATCCAAAATTGAGATTCTATTTTTTTATCTTTTGTGTCCTATGCATCACTGATGATATGAAAGAGAATTTGTCAAATTTAAAAAGGACATTCCTCCCTGTGTATTGGAAATAATTGGCAAAATTACTTTTATAATTTTGCTGTGTTCATTTTTGCACAACCTTTTGTCAGCATCTGTTGGAAATCACTACCAAACTTTTCTTCCTTAGCTAACCCAGAAGAATAACGAAGATAAATTTTGCTTCCTCTTATTTCAGGGGAAATTTTATTTGTAAAACATGAAAGAACACTGACTCTTTACAAAGCTCTGATAAGGCTATCATCTTACAATGATGTTACTGTACTTTAGAGGTGAATTATTATTATTATAGAATCTGGAACAGAAGTACTGATGGGTTCTTGCCATCCCTGTCCATTTTCAATTGGAACAAAGTCTTGAATTCAGCATTAACTCATGAGCTTTTAGAACTCTATCAAACTTATCTTTATCCATACATTTTCAGTGTTAAGCAGTAATCACTGTCAGCCATGCCCCGAAAGGATACTTTTGAAAATAATCAATATACTGTATTTTTTATTATATTCAATATATTGAGGTTTAACATATTGATCTCAAGATAACTCAAAATAAAACAGTTTTAAAAAAATTCTGAGTATTTCTAAAGTAGGCAGAGAAAAAACTTTCTTCTACAAGTGCAATGGAAACCATTTCCTTGTAGAAAGGTATTCTTAGTTCTTTTATATGAAAACTTTCTTTTCTGGTTAGCCATGGTATTCTTTGGGGCAGCCCATTAGAAATTGAGCTCAGGAATTTAGTCTTCAGAATTATAACAGAACCAGACTATTGAGAATTATATTGATCTCAAATTTAGCATAGGCTTTGTAGTTTTCTCATTCATCCAGGCAGGTAACTGATTGCTACAGATTTACTCTAAATGAGCAGTATTCAAGCAGAAATTTATCCTGGAAAGAATTTCCCAAAACTTGCATTTGTATTTTTGTGAACAAGGTGCATTCTGATCCCAGACATTTTTGCTTACAATAGATGAATGCAGGATTTTGTTAATTTCCTCTCTTCCTGTTCAGCTTTTTCTATGAGTAATTATCTAAATACACGATACACAGCTTCAGTAAATTCTGAGCCTAAGCTTTAAAAATTAGAAGAACAGGTAAGTGGCAGTATTAAGAGGAGAAAACATATTCACTTTCTCTTTCAAGCAGCCATATGTTGATCCAGTATCAAGTGAATTAATTAGTTTGTTAGGGTATCCGTTTGTGCAATACTGCAAAGAGAGTTTAAATGCTGTATGCAAAAACTCTTTACTATTCTTGGGTAGAAATACGGGGTATTGTATGTATTTGATATCAGTATTCACGCAGGCCCTATCTGGCTGAATAAGCTCTTTGTTGCTAGCTGTTTGCATAATGAATTATAATGGAGAGCAGAAGTGTGAATTAAATGATGAATGCCTATATTGCCAAATACAAGTCACAATACCAATGCATGCTGTATTATAACTATAAAATATATAGTGTTTTGCAGTATTTGTGTAACTGCCATATTGTGACTAAAGATAAGAGGTTTAGGAAGCTATTGAGTTGTAAAGGTTGTAGTCCTGAATGTGGCAATTTCCTGCTGTTTCCAAGCATCATAGCTGTAGCATGTGAATTGGCCTAATGAAATAGAGCCTACTTGATTTCTTTGCTTAGTGCTTATTTCTGCACATCATATTCTACATTTTGTACAAGTTGCTGCAATTGTTTTTAATGCCATAGTTTTACCTAAAAGGTGAAAAGGGTACTTTCAATCAGTTAAGTAATCTTCAGAGACTAAGCAATTGATAGATAGCATGAATCATCTTCTGTATTTTTCCTACTATCTTACTGAAGATGGGGAAAAATTAAATAGCATTATATAATTTAACATAAAAAAAAGCACTGGGCCCTTGTTAATAAACTACAGAGAAAGTGTTACATGTGTATATGCTCTTTGCACTTGGGTTTTGGTTCTTTAGTGTCCTTCAGAGAAACAGATTCTAAAATGCCTATTGGAATTATATCAATATTGAGGGAAAAGATTGTACAGCTATTATTCATTTCTTAATTGCCAATACAGTCTTCAAATAGAACCACATAAACTGAACTGAACAGGACATATATTCATCCCATGCAATAAATCTAAGACAAGAATCTTTCCTTTAGGGGTTGAATAACATTTTATGTTCTCTAGAAGTTAACCACCTGCAATCTGGTCTAATTTGTTTTCCTTCTTCAGGCACTCCAAGTATCATCTCCTCACCATATGCAGGGGCAGCTGGCTTTGCTCCTGCCATTGGCTTCCCCCAAGCTGGTAAAGACTTTTTTAGTATAATAAAAATCTAATTTTCTGCCTTTAATATTTCAATTAGGTTTGTTAAATATTTATATGTGTGCTAGAACCAAAAGCTGACAAATACGTTGGCAGCTTTTTAATGGTATGGGTCATGTATTGCTTTATTTGACAGCACATTAACAAAGCACTATAAACAAAGCTTTTAATATTGCTTGACTATTTTTCCATTCTGGATTTTTTGAATTCCAGTTAGAAAATCAAAGATATTTAATTATTAGACTGCAATTGGGCAGGAGAATATAAGAGAGTGTTGTCCATATTTAACTAGTGGGATTAGTGGGAAACACCAGAATCAAGGCCTTGGGTAATACGACATTTTGAAGGAATCCTTCTTCCATAAAACATGGGGAGAAGTTTCAAAGATTGGGATGAGAGTTTGATTTGATTCAGGTTGCTTTTTCAAAATGGAATTTAATCCAGTGAGGAGAAATAAATTGACGTGCATTTTCAGATTAGATTTACTTTTAATCTGAGAAATAAAAATGAAGTTACCTTTGTTTTTACTGAAATGCTTTTTGGAACTTTTGGTTGTTCTAGGTTTATCGATCTCGGCTGTTCCTAGCGCACTTGGTCCTCTTGCAATTTCCACCTCTGCAATGACTGGGCGGATGGCTCTCCCAGGAGTTACAGGATTGCCTGGAAATTCTGTGTTACTTGTTAGCAATCTCAATCCTGATGTAAGGCTAACTTGTGCATATGCCACAACTCAAACATAGCTTTTGTTTTAATTGTTCGTATTGTTTTGCAAAAGAAAAAAGTCATAATCCCCAAAAAGAATGTATATCTTACATTTGTAAACAAAACAACAACAACAACAAACGCTTATATGTATATGCTAATGTGACATTCATGTCCTTAATTAACATCTGTCAATGCACTTGAAAACAAGGAAAGGGGGTAATCAAATATCGAAACTGTCCAAATAGTAAGTAATCCTCCTGAGTCTGACTCCTACTGAAATGTTCACTCAAATAAAGAAAAAGAGGTAAGCTCTTCTTACCATTTGGTAATTCACTGAACATGAGAGTCATTCCAATCCTGTAGTTTTTTTTTTTTTGTGTGTGTGTGTGTGTGTGTAAAAGCATGCAGTGACATTGTTTTCCTGTTACTTTCTGAATGGCTGGTAGAAGACTGTAAGCATCCTCAAAAACCACTGATTTCTCTCAGAACAAAATCTTATTTTCAAAAGGGAATATTATAGTATCTGCCCTCATCGTTAATAACCCCTGTTGCGTTTTGAGATCACATCTCTACTATTAACTGAACTTGTCAGTTTTTTCCTAAAAAGATGTGTACCTAAATTGGAAGACACGCAATAGTATTTTTAAATTAATTGTAAATGTGTAATAATATGACATCTAGCCAGAATGGCCTTTTACAGTATTACATCAGACAATCCAGTTCCTTGTTCTGTACTTCCTTATGCTCTTGACTATCTGATATAGTTATGGCAGGTTACATAAAAAGAAGCTGTTAAACTATCTAGTGCCAGAACAATTCTCTTTTCCCAATAGCAATGCCTTTAAATTCAGCCACAGATATATAACAAAGCTGATTTTTACAATATTGCAGCCCCCAATATCTCATTTCAAACTTAATTGAACTGCCAAGTATTATAATTAGATTTATGTTATTTGTTAAAATCTAAACAATCATATGGCCTTATCAATGAAAAACATGGCTAAATGATGTGAGTTATATACAGTACTACAATATAGAATATATTAAAACAAACATATACAGTAACTATATGATAATTCCGGATTTACAAATTATACATTACAAAATTGTTGTTATATTCTGTGCAGGCAATCACACCAGATGGGCTTTTTATCTTGTTTGGTAAGTTTAGTTTCTATATACAGAAAATACGTAACATTGTCTGAGAAGCTTAGGTTTCATGTTGAAATACAAATTGTAATTGGTTTGTGTTTTTAAAAATACTGGGTGATATCTGTATATTTGTTGGTATATGTATAGGAACTTGATTCTTTTGTAAATAATAATTAAATATATCCGACTTGTAGTTTTTCATATCTGTTCTGCTGCTTCTTGCACAGTTCTCAGATGTGTTTAATATATGTTATTTTTAAAGCTTTCCTTGGCATAGCATAGGCATTATAACATATGTATATATAACTGAAATGATCTTGCTGCAGAAAATGAATTCAAAATGTGTTTTATTTTTGCAGGTGTTTATGGTGATGTCCACCGTGTAAAAATCATGTTTAATAAGAAGGAAAATGCCTTAGTTCAAATGGCAGATGCAACTCAAGCCCAACTAGGTATGAAAAGTGCTAATCAAATATAGTGTGATTGTATTGCATAAACTGCTCGTTTCATTTACTTTATAGTAAACATCTATTATAATTTTCCTTTTTTTAAAAAAATCAGCAAAACTCTAAGAATGGAAACTAAATGTTACTGCTGCTTTTACCTCTGCAACAGGATATTGATTTTCTATGTTTTCAACTGAGGTTTCTTTAATATGAAGTTATGCATGTTTCATTTTCTATACTTTATTAATTGTGCATAGTGATCTGCTTCTCTCATAAATAATAATTAAAAGTATATCTGATCCTAATTCAGAAACATTATAAAATGAAACAGCCTTGGTGGTGCAGTAGTTAGAAAGCAGTATTCCAGGCTGACTCTGCCCATTGCCAGGAATTCAGGTTGACTCAGCCTTCCACCCTTCCAAGGTTGGTAAAATGAGAACCCAGATTGTTGGGAGCAATATGCTGATTCTGGAAACCACTTAGAGAGGGCTGTAAAGTAATATGAAGTGGTATATAAGTTTAAGTGCTATTGCTATTTTTGCTGTAAATAGCATAATGGAAATCAACATAGTTGAAAATTAGTAAAAGGTGAATCTAATATACTGACTGATTATTGGAACAGATCTTTTAAAATACTGCTTGGGACAGTATATTTTTTATTTATTTCCCCCCAATCTTAACTTCATTGTCTTAAATACTTCAGCCATGAATCATTTAAATGGACAAAAACTATATGGGAAAGCGCTCCGTATTACACTCTCAAAGCATCAAACAGTACAGCTCCCTCGTGAGGGTCAAGAGGACCAGGGTCTAACCAAGGACTATGGCAATAGCCCTTTGCATCGCTTTAAGAAGCCTGGCTCCAAAAACTTCCAAAATATCTTCCCTCCATCTGCTACTCTTCACCTCTCCAACATTCCGTAAGTACATCCAGATATAAAGAAAGCTTGCTCAAGAGAGCTGTTGTGTCTCCCTCCTTTCCATTCAGCCTAAACATGTGATTTGTTGCCTTCTTCATCAGATGTTTGAGGGAATCTGCTGCGTTGTAAGCCAGTTCAGGATATGAGTAGTTTATTTGAGAGGTTGGTAATGGTACACGCTTCTGAGTGTGTGATAGTGGCAAAAACTCATGCTTCTGAGTTTTGAGAGAGCATTAAAAAAAAAAAAAGGTGTTTCTTATTGTATTTGGAGCATACAGAGACCACTGTATTGTTGTCCTGCCAATTTTATTACCAGGATATGAATTTGATTGGTAGATCATAATATTGCAAAAACTCCTGAATTTATAAATTCGCACATGGAGTCTTGAACTTTCTTTTTGCCAGTAGCAGTTTGCATTATATGAGAGGAAAGCTGTTTTTGAAAGCTACAGGTATCTGAATTTCAGAATTCTTGTGCCTGTTTATAAGTTGTAGTTTCATGTGCATAAATTAAATAATGTGTAGAGTAGATTTGAAACATCAGAGTGGTGACATCATTAAGCCCAAGAACATTTGCTTATTTTTGCCCTAAATACCACTCAGCACTGTCTCATTGCAGTGTTGTACCATAAAATGTATTTATAATGCCACAAGCCTATAAAAAGCCTTAATTATCTGTGGGACAATAAATAAAACTTCAGAGGAATTTGTTTATTAATTTACAGTCAAGGACCAAAAAGAAAACAGTAAAACAGTATTAGATAATAAAACTAGATGAGAAATTAGCATATTAGATGTAGTGACAATAATAAATGTTGACAGTCTTCTGTGCAAGACACGTTTAGCCAGAACATCCAAGCTTGAACATAATTCAAATCCAGCATCTTTTAATAGCAATTGCACTTAACAAGTTTTGAGAATAGAGATATGTCACTAGATTGATCTATGAGGAAAAGATGCAACTTCAATATCAGGCTAACCTGTACATTTAGTAAGTAGGGAAAAGTCAACTTGGAGTGTCAAGTGCTCCTATGGTATAAAGGGAAGCACAATGAGACATTGAAAATTGTCTAAATGATCTCATTCCATCATGGCCAGTTGCTCACTCTGAGCGTGTGATACCTTTTATACTCTTACTCAATACATGGAATGGCAAAAGGGTAAGTCTATATTAAAATGCAGTACTGCAGGCTACTTCTACTGGCTGCCAGCAGTTTGGCAGTTCAAGTCTCACCAGCTCATGGTTGACTCAGCCTTCCATCCTTCCGAGGTCAGTAAAATGGGGACCCAGATTGTTGATGGAAATATAGTGATTCTATAAACTACTTAGAGAGGGCTGTAAAGAGAGGCTGTAAAGCCACAGGGAGGCAAATGTACCTACAAGGATTAACTGAATGGAAAACCTACAGCAGAAAATTAGTTCTGCATTTATATTGCATTTTCATGCTGGTCTACCAAGAGACACAGCCCAGTCTGGCCAAAGAAGTGCATTTGGCACGGAATGGGAAACATTAGGCATCATTTTGATACATTACTTAGTGCCTTAGCTAAAGATAATTTGACTTCTGCAGGAATTAAGTTGTTTCCATTCTTGGCCTTCATAAAGACTATTTATTTCTAAACACTATTGTTTTATTTTCAGAGGGAAATGTATTCATTTGATGCAGTAACAAAAAAAAAATCCTCTTGGCAACTTTAATGCTAACCCTCTATCTATTGTGTCATAAACAGTTGTGGATTGACATCACTTGGTGCACCTGATTCTGTAATGGACCTCTGAATTAAAGTGCTATCGACTCATCCTTGAGTTGGCCCAAAACAATGCTGATATAACATATACTGTCCCCCAAACCAGCATTAGAAAATGCCCAAACATGGCATTTTCCAGATGTATGGACTTCCAACTCCACAGCACTTATGAGAATTCTGAGTTGAAGTCTGTACATCTGGAAGTTGCCACGGTTTGTGTGCTAGACACTGCCTTAGACAATCCCTATCACTACATTGAACTTTTCTGAGTTATTGCTGGAGGGTGTTTTGAACTATGAGCAGGCCAGTTCTTATAGGCAAGATTATTCTCCTTTCAGTACCTCACAAACCAGTAGGGAAAATATCCACCAATCTGCAGCAGCAAGATTGGCAGGAGTCTTGCTGGGTTTCACAGGATTCACTTCTCTGTCGTTCAGGGTAGCTTCTGGGAGAATAGAATTCACTTTTAGTGAAAATGCTAAAGTGAAATAATGAAAAAAAAAATCCCCTCTTCTTCCCCAAATGAAATAGTTGTCTCTGCTTTTACTTGTTGAAAACCTGGAGAGGAGTTTTCAAAAATGGAGATGGGGGTGAAAGATATGAAAGCTATCTGGGAAGCAAAAGCACCATAGCAAAGAAACAGCTGCAGTGTAGGCTGGTTAGAGACCTGAGCAGATTATTTAGCCATGCCAGCACATCCCATCATGCTTGGCTCCATGATAATTGGCAATGGAGCTTTACAGATTTTATGCAGGGGTGGGTTCTACTTACCTTTATTACCGATTTGCAATGGGATCGCGCACGCGCCTTGCTTCTGCGCAGATCGCCAATTACGACATCCGGGGTGGTGGCCAGGGCCCCCCGCCAGTTTTACTACCAGTTCTTGCGAATTGGTCCGAACCGAGGGCAACCCACCACTGATTTTATGTATCTTGAAACTGTATTTATATAATGCCAGATGAGGAGGCTGAAAATAGAACTTTTACACTGGTTCTGCTCCACTTGCCTTACTTATGGGCTTGCTTATGTAATGAGATAAGAGTATCCTGAGGAAAAGTGGGAGATGAGTGTCATCAGCACACGATTATGTTATTGTTATGTGCAAATGGGAAGAATGTCTATGGAGATTGTCTGTCATCCAGGTCATGGTTGTCCCAAAAGTGCTTTTTTCAAGAGGCAACTGGACTTTCTGGTTTTTTTTTGAAGACGTTTCGCTTCTCATCTAAGAAGCTTCTTCAGAAAGTCCAGTTGCCTCTTGAAAAAGCACCTTTGAGACGAATAGGAAGAATATTTTTCTTTTTAGATTCCATAAATATTTGCTAATGTTGGGTACTTAATTCTATGTTACAGGCCTTCTATCACAGTTGACGACCTGAAGAACCTTTTTGCTGGTACTGGGTGTATTGTGAAAGCCTTCAAATTCTTTCCGTAAGTTTCTGAACTTAGTGTAAAGAATGCATTCTTGTCATCCATAAGGATATGAAAAGATAATATGATATTGAATTAATATTGATTGATTCTGTTGGGGGTGGAAAGGAACATGGTTACATAAAATTAAAAGCTTGACTGTATCTTTGAATTTCCTTTTCTGAAATTAAAAGCATAGAACTGGGAAGATGTAGCTCAGGGGTGTCAAACTGGCAGCCTGCAGGCCAGATGCATTACGCGCAGGCCACATCCACCCCAAGTGTGTGAATGTGGGAAAGGTCACAAAAAGTCATGTGACGGCAATGTGATGCGGCGAGTCTGTCGCCTGTGCTGTAGCTGAAAAGTGTTTGTTTTAACACAGTATCAAGTTTTAGCACACTGACATAGAAAAGAACAAAAAATCAGAAAAGGGCCTAAATAACAACCAAGATTTTTAGCATTCTTTTTTTCTTGCAATGTAAGCAGAATGAAGAGCCTCTGAAGATTTTCCAAAATAAGTACCATATAGGCAGAATGTAAGAATTGTGGTAGTGAGGATGGTGCATTATAATTACATGAAATTAACTGTTAACTTTTTGCTTCTAGAAAAGACCGCAAAATGGCTCTTATCCAATTGGGCACTATGGAAGAAGCAATCCAAGCCCTTACTGAGCTTCATAATCATGATCTTGGAGAAAATCATCACCTCAGAGTTTCCTTTTCTAAATCTACAATCTGAATCTGATGGTTTGAGGACCTTTTGGAGTTCAACACGTGTGCCCATAGTTCCCGTAAAATTTTCAGGCAGAGATTGTAATAGGCCAAACCAACGCTGCATCCTTGAACAATGAAACTTGTGTGGTTCATGTGTAATTCTAGACATTGTAACAAATCATGGGTTTATCTTTTGCTGTAATGGCAAATAGTCCTCCACAAAAATTTTCTGTTAATAATCTACCTTCTTTAATAGAACCCATCTTTTCTTTTTCTTTTTGGTGATTTCAGGAACATAGTCAAGCTTTTATTCCCAGACAATATTTATGTTCCTTGTCAAACTGTGTGAGTGATGGAATGTTTTAAAAATAACTTTGGCAAATTATACATCAGTTACATTCAAAATATTTTTGGTGGGAATAGTTTTTTTTTTACCAATTAATGTTTTAATCATTCTGTATTGAAAATATTGGAGGAAAGGCCGTGCCTTATTTCTCCTTGGAGTAATATAATGATATCCAATTAATTCTGTAACCCACAC
This sequence comes from Pantherophis guttatus, assembly GCF_059756535.1. Taxonomy (NCBI): domain Eukaryota; kingdom Metazoa; phylum Chordata; class Lepidosauria; order Squamata; family Colubridae; genus Pantherophis; species Pantherophis guttatus. Next base: position 87,193,872 of record NC_142064.1, on the reverse strand, counting down.
AGGTAAATTGTCCTAAGGTGACCATGTTGACAGTTCTAATAGGCATTACATCAGAGTGTGAGAGATAACTGTTGTTACTATGGATGAAGTGTAATAAGATATTGGAGAAAATGAAAGAAGAAAAATGTCCTGATTTCAAGTTTTGTACATTTCTTTCAGAAAAATAATTGTTTACACTCCTAAGGAAAAAAAAATCAGGTCTGTCATATGGTTTGACAAATTTTTAGAAAGATTATTTTTTGGTAAGGTCTTGTTTAAACATATAAAATTAAACCTCAAGGGTTTTTTGTACCACTATAATCTCTAATACTTAAATCAAAATTACTGTGTATTTACTTAATTTCTTATGTGCCTTATTATGTGCTTATAATGATATAATAGTTAGAGTTTTATCTGAAGTATCTTTAACTGTATTGTGGCTTTGTGAAATTTTTTCCCTTTGTCTTAGTTTTTAAACATTTGGTGATTTTAAATATGTTTTTAATAAGTAATAGTTAAATCAGATTTTGGTGCTTTGGTATAGGGATGGGTAGGTTGGGAATGAAGATAATAACTCAGAGCTCCTGCTTCTAGGCCTCTTCACAATATTTTAGGGGTTGCAGTTGAGTGATGCCCTTGTTGGGCTTTAGAGAATGTTCTCAGTTTCTGGTTGATATCTAACAGTTGAGTTATTGACTCTGAGAATATTTTGCCTCAGGATTCTTTTCACCCAACAGTAATGGGCTTGTTGTGCTCGGTGCAGATGGGCTTGCATTCACAAATGTCAAAACTTCAGGACTGAATGTTCACTCCTTTTTGGAGAGAAAGATGCAATCTTAACTATTTTTTTGTGAAATATAGGTATACTCAAGTTATTTCTATGATTGTAATACAATGTTTTTAGAGGGGTCTCAAGATGTTACGTCTACTGAAAAAAATGCATTGTTTTATAAAATATTCCTCTCGTCAATAAGGATGGTAAATCCTTTACATTGATTTGAAAATGGAGACAAAGATTTAGAAAAAAAATGGAACATAATAATATGACGTGTGCTCGTTGTCTTTGGAACGTTTAGTAGGTCAGGTCGTTCTGTGAATACCAGCTTTTGCTTGGCAAAAAGAATTTCACAGCTTTAGATCAATCTCTAAACTCCTTTAAAATGACAAAATTATAAGTTACCTTTGAAATGCAAGTTTCTTACTAACATTGCTGTAGCATGAAAGGATACGCAGTGAGACACTGGCTGCCTTAAATTTATATAGTTGTGCGTGGAAGATACGGTAGTTTGTTGATAATCACAATTTGGACACTTGATTAGCATGTGTTTGTTTTGTTTTGTCAACATGTATGTTTCTTCATGTAAAGCTACATTAGTGTCCAGTAAGATCTGATCCCATTTTAGCTATGACTTGCAGCTCTTTGAAAATAATAAGTCTATTAAAACAAGCCAACTGTAGAGTAGCAACATATTTTCTTAGTTTAGCAAAGTGATTAAAATGAGTGCCTGATTCTATTATGGCACAGGAGCCTTAGTGTTTCCCTTTCATTCTATCTATTTTAGTGGACCATGGCTCAAAATAAGTATATTCAGGATAACAGCCCCTTAAGCCATTAAATAGCTTCTTGGATTAGAGAACCAATAAATTTGCCTTGTATTGTAACTTGCTAAATTACTTTTAGGCTTGGTCACCATGTGTTTAATGCTGCTACAGAGGGGGATGTAGTTGGACTTGATGAATGTAACTGAAGCAGGAAAAAATGAGACTGAGCATTAACATGTATAATATCAAGAGTGTTGTGTGTGAGTGTGTGCGTGCGCATGTGTATTATGTGAAATACCTTATGTTTTATGCTGATAAACATTGCAAGCATTTAATTTATTGATTTTACTAATCTTAAAAAACAATTTTGTAGAGTTAAGAGAAATAAATGGTCAATTTAAGATTTTAAAAAATACCATAGTTCCTATAAAATTTCCTACTTCCAGTCTTGAGTTTTTAGACCTACAATTATAGTTACATGCTGGCAAATGTTTTGGATTTTATTTTGGATATATTCTTTTAGTGAGATCTCATAATTACATTATATTCTGTATAAATCATGGTTGTAGTGTATGTGTGTTTAACATTTTGAGTTTGATTTTACTTGGCAAGCTTGTTTTTTCCATGAGTTGCAAATATAAAAAATGGCAGTACAAATTTTGCGTTTAAAACAGGAATTCCATTTATAGCAATAGTTAGCTTAATTTTCTCCTTCCATGGAATGTTTTAGAAGGCATGAATATGGATTAAGATAAAAACAGATACTATCATTTTCTTGTCCTTTTATTCCTTTGCTGCAGAACATTAGCAACAAATAATGTTACCATAGAATAGCAAGTGACTTAATTAAGGATATGGTTATTGGGTAACATAATTTTTTGCAGATATTGCCTTATCAAGGACCCTAGTATAGGAAATTATTTGACCATTCTCATCAATTTTTGTTCCTTTATTTGTATCCTTTATTTTCTGTTCAGCTATAAAGCTCTGTGGATCTTGCAGTTCCTTTGGAAGTGCAGTTGAAGTAACAATCTTCCTTGTCAGGCATTTTTGTGATCTCTAGTATTTGGGTTGAGGAATTAAAGGTAATTGGTTTTTAATCAATGTATAGAGCATATTTATACATAACAGCAGTAGCAAAGGTGCTCTTTTAGTAAACTGATTAGCACCTTTTATGAAGAGGGATTTGCAGTTCCATAGATAAACATTTGTGATGAAATGCTTTCGAAATTAGGAATTGTGGCACTGCAATGCATCAGAGCTTAAAATGCCTTCAGAAACAATCAGGTTCAAACCTCAGATCTGTGGAGGGGCTAATTTGAAATAGTATTGGCTCAAGTTTTCAGTCAAGTAACTACCCACAGTCCTTAGGATTTTTATTCCTAGAGGTAAAGCCATAATAGTTTAACAATAAAATGCAAACTGGCTATATTTGACTATAAATGAGGAAAAAAATAGATTGTATTTTGTTTCAAAATTGGCTTGGGAAGGATAACTGCAGTATGTATGCTGGCAGAGGTGCAATCTCTTACAATCTCTTCATACCATGCATTCTGTCTTTAATAATAATTGGTATATATAGGTGCCCAATTTTTAATATGGTTTAATTTAAGTATTGTGCCACAATTTTTGTTTCTATCCGACATATTAGCAGGTTTCTGAATGTCAAAGCAACATTAATTTGAAGCCTTGCCCTAACTTGGTTGCCTTTCCCGTTTCTCACCTTTTGTATTCTTAACTGTGCTTGTAGGCTCTGTGTGCCTATATTTTCAAAAGTAGCCTTGAGTTGTCTGTGTAGCACCTCTTCTTCCAGACTGAAAGGCTCCACTTGCAATGGATACTTACTCTAAAGTTTAGCATGTGGGGGGGCATTTTGTGAGCCAAATCCATTGCTGCCTATTTAAGTATGTCTGATGAAGACTATGGTGGTACTTCTGGGAATAGCAAATCTGAGCTGTGCTGTTCCAGTCTTCATCCTGTCTCACATACACACACACACACACACACACACACACACACACACACACACACACACACATTGCTATTTTCAAAGGAGCAGACCTGAGTAGATAACTGTATTAAAGCCATTTTGTTTGCCTTGACACTTTTGTGGACTGGTAACTTTAATTACAACTGCCAGATTTGAATTGTGCTGAAAACTGTTGAAGTTTGCACACATATGTTTTTGAAGCAAACAAACTCCTAATTGTCTCTGCAAAAATCTGTATGTAGTATATGAAACTGTTCTTAATTTTTAAAGCAAATCTTAACAATTAGGAATTATTTTTTAAAAACGAAAGCGTCGTAAATCTTAATTTCAGGGTTTTACAAAGAAGAAAACAAAATGGGACCAAAGTTTATGTGCCTTCAGTAGATTTCTGTATTATTATTATTTTGTTTTGGCTAAATCTTTCAATCTATAAAATCAGTACTCTTGTGTTCAAGGAAATGTGTATTTATATAGACTAAAATACCAAATGACCCATGAACACATAATGTCCTTATGTGCAGTTGATTACTTACTGTTTCAGTCAGTTTATAGCTCTTTTGCTGTCTACCATTGTAACATGAATCATGCTGTACCATACAGGAGTTCAAGACATCTGGCTTTACGGTTCTCACAGTAAGTTTTAACCGGGAAAATAATAAATTAGTGAGGAAGATACATATTTCCTCTTTTATAAGTGAGCTCTTGTAGAAATTTCCAATCTTGGATTAATGTGCATCATTAGTGAGGATAGGAGGAAAACACCCAATTAGTTAAACTTTTAATTCATCTCTTTAAATGTGTTATTTTTTTCTTCTCCAATTCGTTTTCCAGTTTCTGGACAAACAAGCCTACCACTTTCTCAAGATATGGTTGCTGACCAAACAAAATGTTGCATTATTAGATTGTCACCTCATTTGCAATGACCAAAGATTGCTTGCTCTGGTTTTACTGAAACATCTTGCCAGTTCTGTCCTTGAGGTATTTTTCTTGAAAGACTCCATGTAAAGTGGCCTTTTATGCTATTGGTGGTGGTGAACAGACTAATTAATGAAACGAGACAAGATTTTCTAAAAATGTGAACCAAATAAAATGGTTTAAGGGGGTGAGTGGATATTTAATACTGTATTCAGACAAATAAAGGCACACATTTACGGGAGCCAGACATTCCCTAATTTTTCATGTGTTCACAAATCCCCTTTTAAGTTTGTAAAAATATTCATCTAACACAAGAAAATGCTGTAAATATTTGTAACAACATTTTTTTACCTGGCAAAAAAAAAAAAAAAGGTTTTTGGGAACAAGTATAAAATGGTTTTTATATTATTAATAAAAAGAACATCAATTGTCTTGTATATTTTGATAAGCAACAGTACCAGCTTTTGTTTGTTAAGCAGCTTGTGGCATTGGAAGGGAGAAAGGATTCCGTGTTGTTGAGATGACTTGATGTTATAAATGCAAAGAAGTTGAAATATTAAAGAAACCTATTTTCTAACTGTGTAGTGCATGGTTAATTTGAATTTCTGTACACTGCCGTTTTATTCCATTTCTTTTTAAGTTTTGTGTACTTGCTGATTATTACTTGAGTATCTACCTAACTCTTTTTCTAAAACTCTAGTTGTAGCATGCCTCTTAATAAATGTCATGACATCTGTACTCTCAAATTTTTCTGCGTTCTTGTCTATTACTTTAGGTTTCCCTTTTTAATTGTTAAGCTAATGTCTGTCTCTTTCATTTGTGTTTCTTTCTTCTATTGGCCATCTATACTTGCTCTCTTTGGATTTTGTCTCAAGTCTTTGATAATCATGTTTTCATGAAACCACCTTATAAAAAGTAATATATAATGTAAGACAAATAATGTACTGTTTTGTTTTAATTTGTTCTGAGATAAATACTCTTAGAAGAAATAGTTATCCAGTTTAGTTCACACATGCCTGGCCATCTGAGCTTACTTAACAGACATAGCAGAGAAAGTACAACAGCACATAGCTCATCAGATACAAGTTATCACTTGCCACCCCAAGTCAGCAAACATGAGAAACATTTTGCCACGAGTAAAAAACATTCTGTACTGTTTTGTCCTTGTTCATTTCATCAAGTCAGAATACCATTGCCAACTCCTAATTCTAATCTGTTTCATTTGGGGGAGTGGCTGGAGAAAAATAGAGCAAATCTTTTCTTTGCATTGACATTAGATTAAGTCCCAACAGAGATGATTTTATAATCTTGCCTCTCTCTCTTTGGACACCAGATTGGTTTGCCATTTCACTAGACTAGGGCTGTCAAACTCACAGGCCAGATGCACCACGCAGTGGCCACGCCCACACCCAGTTAGCGAAGGGGGGGGGGAAAGTCCTGATGTGTCACGTGACTCCACAAGTTTGACACCCTTGCACTAGTCCAAAGTCATGCTATTGTATTTGCTGCTAGACCACAGCAGCAAATTGTTAAAGCACACAAGAATAGCTGATTAATTTATTATATCAATATTCCAAAGGTCATGAAAGCATTTGCAAAACAGTTAACAGCAGCGATGAGCAAGCTAGGAATTTATCAAATGGCATTGCATTATCCAGCAGTGGTCACAGGAAACTGCAATGATGGCATAGGTGGAGTGACATCCTCGTGCAAATGCAGCAAATACATCTGTCCCGTTTCTCTTTTGTCCCCCAGCACATCCCATTATCTCTCTTCTCAACATTTTTATTTTATCTCCAAGCTCTTGCACATGTACCCTGATGACCATTTAAAAGTAACTTTGGCTGCAAATGTGTTGGTGCTTTTATTTCTTTCCTAATTCACTAGTTGCAACTTGATCTTTGAAATTCTATCCTATCCTGAAATTACCAGGTGACCCAGTTGAGAGTCTTTGCTCATTATACCTCAGAGGTTGACTGAGGCTGACATCAGAAAGGGCTTTTTACAGCATCCCTGTGAAGGAGATGGGCAGTTCAAAAATGTGATAAAATAATCCTGAGCTCTTTGGAGGAGGATGAAAGGTGTGGCATAAATATCAAGGACTGGAAGTTCAGAGCTGTGCCGAAGCATGTTCATTCCCAGCTCTTGCACTCCAGATGTTAACTTTGCATTAAGAAAAGTTATGGAGGGGGAAAGAACAGCTGAAGCATGATGGGGCAATACGGTAATTACACTGCACAGGAGGTTCCTGGTGAGAGCTGCAGTGATGTAACGATTGCATCCTGCTTTCATAAGCAGTTACAGTATGTTCCTGCTTTAACTTGTGGGAAAGCTGTGAAAGTTTTGAAAAATGTAAAAGAGAAAAGGATAGACCTGTTTCCCTTTTGTCAACATTCTATGATTAAGTTCCTAAATAACTTCCAATGGTGTACTGCATATTATATGAAAATGAGGGTGGGGATTAAATTGCAACATTGGATCATCCAGTTTGAATGCGTCCACTATTCTTCCTCTAATTCTGTAGTAGTAATGTTAGCTTTAATGTTAGCTACTCACACGCCTACAGGGACAGTTAAGGGAAGAGGCGCTTAGCCTGGGCTGTCTACATACTACTAAAACTTCTGCCTGTAACCTTAAATTGAGCAAAACGATTTATCATAGGGCAGGGGTGTCAAACTCAAGGCCCGGGGGCTGGATCTGGCCCATGGGATGCTTAGATCTGGCCTGTGGGGCCACTCTGGAAACAGTGAAGGACCGGCCCACGGTGCTGCTGGGAGCAAAAACGGAGCTTGAGGCTGCGTGTGGCTCTCCTGAGCTCCGTTTTCACTGGCAGAGGGTTGCAAGAGGCCATTGCAACCGAAAATAGAGCTTGCGAGGACTGCAGGTGGCACTCCCAAGCTCCATTTTTGGTGGCAGAGTATTGCAGGAGGCTGCCGCAGCCAAAAATGGAGCTTGAGAGCTCGTTTTTGCTGGCAAAGCGCTCGGGCCGCCACAGGTGCCCCTGACCCGAGTGACGTCAAGCTAGCCACGCCCATCCTGGCTATGCCCACCCCAGCCTCCCAAGGTCAAACATAACCCTGATGCAGCCCTCAATGAAATTTAAATTTGACACCCCTGTCACAGGGCAACAGTTTTTGAATCAAAAGGTTTCTAAAATGGGCTAACCTAACTTACAACTTAAAACTAAATGTCTGGGATCCATTAATCCTGTTGCTGCAGTCACATTTCCACAAGGAAAGTCACTGGGGAAGCTGGCAGGGTTTCACTACCTTCCTGTGCTCACAAGCACCATGTACTTTCTTTCCCAGCACGTACCCCAATACCCCCTCCATCAATCTGAGCATTGCCTCTCTCCCATTCCCCTTCCCCCAACAGCATCCCCAGAGCAGAGCTATCTACACACCATACCAAGCCAAACTCAACAGCAGAATATAGATATGATTTGAAACTCTGTGTGTGTGTGTGTGTGTGTGTGTGAGAGAGAGATAGAATGGGAATTGCACTTATGGGTATATATTACATATTTATAATGATTAGAAAATAAATCCATTTTCCTTTTTTTTCTGTTTAGGAAAGGAAATATCTCTGAAATGATGACTCAAAAGGTCACAGGTGGTCTAGTAGTCAATTGGGGGATTTCAGGTGATCAGTGTTTTCTAGATAGTGGGGCCCTTTTCTGAGTGCGCTTGGCTGAAAATGGGAGGAGACAATGAACTGGGGACTTCTGCAATAGCACACTATTTTTTTGAGAAGAGAACAAAACCATGGTTTCTCTTTTAGTTCAGCTGTTCAAGCCTTCATAAATTACCGTATTTTTCAGAGTATAAAACACACTCCCCCCCCCCAAAGAGGGTGGAAATGTTGGTGCATCTTACACACTGAATACAGCCATTTTTGGCCTCCTGAAGCCCCACCCCGCTTGTCCCATTTTTGTGAAAAATGGGCCTGTTTTTCGCAAAAACGGTGCACAGAGTTTGGGAGGCATGCAGAGTGCTCCTGGAGGCCAGGGAGGGCAAAAACCTTTTCCCCTCCTTAACTTACCTCTTTGAAATCTTGGTGTGTCTTATACACTGGTGCGTCTTATAGTCCAAAAATATGGTATTATATAAGTTTTGGCACTTTCGACACATATACAAAGTGCATATCAGGAGATAAAACTGATGAATTATCTTCTTTTTGCACACATGTGCCTTTTGTCCCAACATCATTTTGAAAAACCTCCAGAGAGACAAGGCATCATCTGTGAGAATGTTAAAAAGGGCTATTTCTATATTTAGCATGATCAATTGCCTCTATTAGAGTAGTTAGTTTGCTCTAGTGGTTAAGGCACCAGGCTAGAAAGCGGGAGGCCATGAATTCAAGTCCTGTGTCAGCCTAAAACCATTTTTGGAACATCTTCAGGGCTGCCACAGCAAGGCTGGATAGAGCTGTGGGAACATGAGGGGGGAGATAGAGATAGCTGGGGGATGTGTAGCCAAAATAGCATTCTTTCCTGTGGGAGCCAAGGACACTCTACCAGGTGTTGGAGGGGCATGGACAAAAGCCAGCCAGAGTTGGGGCTGCAACCTGATTGGACCATGTGATGCACATGTGACCTGGGGGGCAAGAACTTTGGGTTTCCTCCATTGACTTTGCTTGTTTGAAGCTGGCTGGGAAGTGTGAGGACCAGTTTTAAGTCACTTTTTTTGCTGCCATTGTGACTTGGAACAGTTGCTAAACAAATGGTTTTAAGTTGAGATAGATGCATATAGCTATATTAAAATGTAATACATATTTTAAAATAATGATAGTTAAAAAGGAGACTATTTGAGGCTTAGGTAAGTGAAGTATCTTCAGAACAGACATTGGGGTCCCACAGATAGCAGGTATAGCAATACTGAGGGAAACGACTGTTTCTAATGACTATTAGAGGTCTCTATAGTTACAGTTCCTGCATCAGCATCATTTAAAAAAAACACCCCTCTCCAGGTTCTGGGAGAGAGAGGAAAAACTCTGGTGAAAACAGAGAGGAGGAAATTTGAAATGCGCTTACAGAATGCTATGTCCAGCTGCCCCAGTGTTTAGCTGCTAACTTTTGCCATATATCCCCATTTTAGGCCACAAGATAAGGTTCTTAACAACTTTGCTGTTGTGTCTGGCTTTGCTTAATATTTCTATACTGCAGCATAGCCTCCTTTTTCCTGTAGTGTGCTGGTTTCAGTTGACGGCCATTTCTACAGTTTAAGTTCAGTTTAGCACAACAGCTGCCTGCTAAGCAATACACTCTGTCCATGGAAGAGAGATGATGCTTCATATTATAAGGGGTGTCATATTCCCTTTGCGGTCAATGTTATTATAGGAAAAATGCTCAAGCACCACAATAACCACTGAAGCATTTTGATGGGAACCAAGACTCCAGGCAGTTCCCTCCCCTCCCCTCTCTCTTCTCTCTCTCTCTCTCACACACACAAACACATACACTTTTTCATTTCTATCTGCTCCAGCACACTTTATTGCTTATGCTTGCCTGGTTGTCTAATCAGCAAACCAGGAGGCAATTGTTAATTAATCTGATTACAACCAAGCCAGAAGGACAGTATTTGCTCTCTATTTCATGTGCACAATGGCAGTCCTCCATCATGCTCCGCTGTTCTCATCTCAGCCCTTCAGCAGGAAGCAAGTGACAGCAAAGCGTATAAAAATAAATGTAAGTTCCATTGTGAATGGGTAATCTGTATTCATTGAGGCTCTGGGCTCACTTCCTTTTATCTGAGTTGGAAATAATAATTTTTATTGCATTATTATAATTTTTTTTTTTTTTTAAAAAAGGCAACTACTGCCCAAGCCGTTCACGTCTTTCATATTTATTTGGTTGCTTGCAGTGTAAAGATTTATGCCTTTTTTGTTTAGTTTTGTTAAGTTTGTTTTTGCTTGGAAGAACATAAAATGTAGAAAGGCACAAGAGATATTGTTAAACTGTATTATTCTTTTAAAGACGAAACTGTGATAATGTTTGAATAAAAAGTTTTCTGCAGATTTCGGTGCTGAAGCTCTCCCAAGACTGATTTAAAGATGGTTACTTATTATAAGAACCTCTGAGTAAACTGAGAACAAACCCCACTCCTTACTAGCCCTGATGATGTTACTTAGTTTGGGTAATGAAAGTTCTGCAAGAAAACAACCAAGTTCAGAGAGCACCAAGGATCCCTCAGGGATCTTTCAACATCCATCTCTGGAAGGTTAGATTGAATCTTTCACTGGCCAGGCATTTCTGTTAATGGAGGGAGAGACACATACAGGTACGCCCGAGTTAACACTAGCAAAGTAAAATAATTCTGCTCCAGTGCAATATGTCATGACACAATACAAGAGGGTTGTCTTTCATTTCTAATAGTATTGGTGAAGGATATGAGGGCTTTATGGAATGTTCTACTGAAACGGGGGGGGGGGTTTAGTTGGTAGAAAAATAAAAAGGAAAATAGAATATGCAAAGATGCTAAAAGAAAACGGGGAAACTGCTCCTTTTCCTATATCTCCAAAATAACGCCATCAAGCCTGGTGGGAAGGTGGTTTCCTGCTGTCAGGAAAGTCAAGGCCTCAAGGAGCATGGAAAGGGGGAGACCTAATTTTCCTCACTGCCATCTTCTCAAGCAAAGACCTCTCTCTTGCCATCTAACACCACAGCAAACCTTATCCTTACTTTCATCCTCGCTGGAAAGCACTGCTGTTGTCCTATGTCAATTCTCCCAAAGCCCTTAAAAAAAAAACAGTCAAGCAAACCATTCCTACCCACTCCCTGCCAGTGACCCAACATCACTTCTTTGCCACCTGTACCCCCTTGTTTCTGGGCTGTGAAAAGGAGCCATTCCAGAACTTTTCATGAGGATGGAGCTGCAAAAGCCATTAACTAGTTTTCGGCATGTGGAATTTATAATTTTTTTCAAGGCAAACCAAAAAACAAACAAACAAACTTGAGGGCATAGTGTCTGATTCATAACAACTGATTCCGACCATCAAAGACCAGTTTTATGGCCATTTCCTGTCATTACATGGACCTCCTAATGTTCCTAAACTGTCACATTCAACATCTCTTAATGGTAGCCAGGTTGGCATAGCTGCTGAGAGTCGCAGTTGAGTAACAGAGTAAGCCCCCACCCTTCCGGTGAACTGGTCCTCCTCAAATATGGAAATCAACCCTTCCATTTAGAATTTTAGACCTTGGACCTAGTGCTGTGATAGCGAACCTATGGCACGCGTGCCACAGCTGGCGCACAGAGCCCTCTCTATGGGCACGCAACCCGTCGCCCAGCTCAGCTCTACCTCCCACTGGCCAGCTGATTTTTGGGATGCATGGCGGGCGGGGGAGCGGTGCATGTGTTCCGGAAGTGTGGAAACGGGCCCATTTCCGGCCTCCGGAGCCCGGGGAAGGCCATTTTCATCCTCCCAGAGAAAGCCTCGAGCCCAGGGAAGGTGGAAAATGGGCCTCTTGGAAGTTCCGGAAGTGGACCTGTTTCTGGCCTCTGAAAGGCCTCCCGAGCCTGGGAGAGGCAGTTTTTGCCCTCCCAGAGGCTCAAGGAAAGCCTCGGAGCCTGGGGAGGGCAAAAACACCCTTCCCACCGTCGTGCAGGTTGCTAAAATTTTTGAATCCCACCCCTCGCGTGCATGCATGCGGGGGCATGTGCGCATGCACGGGGGCACGCATTGCATTATGGGTGCTGGCACATGCATGCATTTTTGGCACACAAAGAGAAAAAGGTTAGCCATCACTGACCTAGTGTTTTTGTAGGAGCCTCATCACACTGTTATTTTATTGCTTTTATTTTTAAGCACACTTCTAAAATTTTTCTTCTCTCTCCCCTTCCTCTATCCTGTATGTTACAACCACTTCTGTATTCATGATGTAGAACAAATAAAAAACAATAATCAGAACTGATGATCAGGAGTAAAGGGGAATCTGGTTATGCTCTCCAAAGTTCACAGCGGAATAGCACTTGGGTGTAGAAAAAATAGCTCAACATGAAATGAGAATCTGAAATCCATACTTTTCCCTGTGACAATCTGTGAAAGCAAAAGTTGGACATTTGAAGAAGCAGAATAGAAAGTGGGTTGGTGCTTTATGGACTTTGGTGTTCAGGAGATTGCACCTGAAAATACCATGGATAGCTAAGAAAACAGATTGTTGAACAAATCAATCCAGAGCTATCATATTTCAGAGACCTCATTCCTCCGACACACTATAAAAAGACCTTGCTCTCTGGAAAAATCTATAAGCTGAAAGGTGAAAGAAAAGAGAGGGCAACCAAAAGCAAAGCATACGGACTCAGCTACAGTGGAGATAGGTGCACCATTGGAACCCCTGAAGGATCAAGTTGGGGACAGATCCTGCTGGGGAGAAAAATCTATGTGCTCACTAAGAGTTGGCTTGATGGCACCTAAGCAAGAAAGCTAGCTTTAATTTATAGATTTATTTGGAACATTGTTCCAGATGACCATCTGACTAAAATTTTCCCCACCATCCAGTCAGAGCTGAAGAAGCTTTTTGGATGAGAAGCGAAATGTCGTCAAAGAAAAACGAGAAAGTCTAGTTGCTTCTTGAAAAAGCACCTTTGGGACAACCATAATCTGGATGACTGAGAATCTCCATAGACACCTGACTAAAACATATTAATATGCAAGGCCAGATTGGGGAATCCATTTGTAACTCCCTCATCTCACACTTCGTTGAATTATTTGGGGAATTTTTAAGTTTTGACACTCGGCAAAATCCTAACTGCACCATTCAGGAAGTGACAGCATTTCTGCAAAGATTGATTGTAGGCAGATCCTTCTTGGACAGCTACTTCTCAGGTAGCAATAAAGGAGGTAACCTTGACAGAAATATGTACAAACTGTACAAAATATGTACAAACTTCACGGGTGCTGAAGTGTTTTTTAAAACCTAGGAAACAAAATAATATTCAGAAGTGGTTTAGGCAAATGCTTCCCTGACTTCTCCCCCTCCCCTATCTCAATAAAGTGTAATTCTACTCTTAACCATAGAGTTGATTTTTTGCTCTCGTTTTCCTAGTGTGGCTAATGTTGCCTCTATCTCTACAGGTAAAGGCTATTCCTTGTCAACATGAGCTATATTTAGGAACTAATTGTAAAAAGTAAATGCAAAAACTGTTTCCAGCTTGTAAAGGGAGAAAATGTTGCCAAAGGCAATACAAGAGATCCATCAGGAAATTACATTAGAAGGCTCAAAATTGTTTATTTGTGTTATATCAGAATCCTCACTCCCTTTCATTGGGTTAGAACTGCACTATTGAAGGTGTTTTTTTAACACACAGGCAGCGTGTGCTGTTTTCTTGCTCAGTTTGAAAACTCTGCTCTAAATCATACTATTATCAGTTGCACCTTCTGGATAAAGGGATAAGGAGGCTAAAAATGCTCCCCAAACCTTTAAAACTCCCTGACTATATGAACATATTTTTTTGAAGTGTGATTATCTGAACAAGAAAAGGGTTTACAGTACCCGCTAGAAAAAGAAAAATCATAAGGCAATGAAATGTATGAAATCATACAAGAAACCAGTATACTATCTTTTTTCTGGTGCTAGTTGAAAGTAACTACTCCCTTGTAAAGTCAACTGATACTCTTATCAGGACCGCCACTTGGATAGAATGACTCTATCGAAAAATAGTCCAGAACTGAAAGATCAAGATACGGTATTTTGTTGTTTAAACACTAGCGGGTCTCAGGGGAGAATGCACATAATAACTAATATATTTGCCACTTTCTTTTGGGGAGCTTTGGCCTTATTTTTTCAGCTGATTAATTCTAGCCAAAGGTGAGAATTTCCAATAGTCTCTGCTCCAACACTTTCACTTTAGAAACGGTATTGATGTACCCCTCAAAAGGCTTTGCATCTCAAAACGCCTGGCAAATCGATCCTATTAAACAACAACACCGTGCAGCCAATTCCCAGCCTACTAATTTCAGTCTCCCACTTCAGCCATGGGCAGAGTAGGGAACGCGGGTGTGCCACCTTCCTACATCTTCCATTCTGCAAATTATAAAATGCTTTTGCTGCAGCTTCATGGGTAACGATTAAGCTGGGGTTCAAAGGCGGAAAAATGGCCGTGAGGAGTTCTTGGGTGGCGATGGGGAGCAATTCAGATGCCAGGAGGTTCGGGGGTCTCTCTTGCTACACCCGATGGAAGGGGCAGGAAGGGTCGAGCCAAACAACTTCCCACGCTCGGCGGGTGTTGAGCGCTTCCTTCCTGCAACCCACAAGGGTGACAAGCGGCAGGAGGAAGGGGGCGAAGACAGATTGGAGCCGAGGGAGGAAGAAGAAGGTGACCGCGCCTTAGACCGGGCCTCCCGGAGCTGAGACGAATTGAGGCGGGAACCGTCGCTGCTGGAGGCGACATGAATTCGGGGCCTGTTGGGCCGACGCGGGGCCGTCGGCGTGCTCAGTTCACGCTGCTGGTCTTGTGGGCGCTGCTGCTTCTGACCCGCTCTTCGGAGGAAGAGAAGAAACGGGGTAAGCGTTGACAGGGGGACTTCGCGTGGAATCCGGTGCTTCGGCTCGATTTGGGAGTTTAATTCGGAGCACCACTCCCGCGCCAAGATCTTGCTTGGCTTTTGAAGCATCCGAAGCCGGGTTTGGTGTAGGGTTGGGCAATTACCGGCGGAGTCAGGGGTCAGTTTTGTTTGCTGCTTCTCTCTCTTTCTCTCCCTCTCTCTTCCTCCCCCTCCCTCTCTCCCCCTCCGTCCCATTCCGTCTCCCTCTCTACCTTTCCCCTCCTGTCCTCTCCCCCCTCTCTTCCTCCCCCTCTCCTCTCCCCCCTTCTCTCCCCCTCCGTCCCTTTCCCTATCTCCCTCTCCCTTTCCTCCTCTGACCCTCTGTCCCTCTCCTCTTTCCCCCTCTCTCTCCTTCCCTGTCTCCTGCCTCTCCCTTTCCCCTCCTGTCCCTGTCCCTCTCTCCCCCTCTCTTCCTCCCCCTCTCTCCTCTCTCCCCCTCTCTTTCCTCCAAGCTGCTTTATTAAACATCTTGGACTGTTAATACTAATAGAAGTATTACTTGTTATGATTGCAGCTTTTTTCAATATGCTATAGAAATATGCTGAGGCAAGTTATCTCAGGGTGGCAAAATATTTTTTTCCTGACAGAACAGTTAATCAGTGGAACGACTTGCCTCCAGAAGTTGTGGGTGCTCCAACACTGGAGGTTTTTAAGAAGAGGTTAGATAACCATTTGTCTGAAATGGTATAGGGTTGCCTGCTTGTGCAGGGGATTGGACTAGAAGACCTCCAAAGTCCCTTCTAACTCTGTTATTCTGTTATTAAGCAGGGCTGCAGCAAGTCCCTAGAACAATGTGATAAAGCAACCTACATGTTGATCTCCAGATGTGTTGCAAAGGCCAGTCATCTGCTTACTCTTCTCCAGTCTGAGTAATGCTGAGAAAGTATCTCTGGTCATGTGCAGAATCACATGCATAAATAGCTCAAGAATGCATCAGATGTTCTGTTGTTTTAGAGGGAAAACCCATCTGTATAACAAATACAGCCCCAGAATAAATTCTACTTTTTCATAACATTTTCCCAACATATGTATTCTATTTTTCCCTAACTTTCAAGCATCCTTCTGTTCAGTGAGTAAAAGTACTATTAAAAAATACAATGGTCATTTCAACAGTGTCTCCCTTTTCAAACACGATGGGCCTAATCTTGATAGAAAGAAACCTCAAATATAGCAATGGCAAATTATGTGGAGAGGAGAGAGAGATATTTGTGAACCATTGAGCTTGCCCAACATCTCCAAAATGAGGATGTTGTCTTCTAGTAAGCATTGAAAGTTATTGCCTACATGCTAAAAAGTGGGTGGAAGCCACTCAGCACTTCATGCCAAGTTGCAAAATTTTCTTCTAAATATGTTATGCAAACCTTCCAGTTTGCAAGATTTATATGGGGAGCTTCCAGCAGGCCAAGCCAGTTTACCTAGTAGTGAAGGATGCTGGGAGTTGCAGTTCACTATTTATTCTCACAATAGCCTTATGAAATAACTTAGATTGCAATAAAGCAACTGGCCCATGAGGGATTGAACCTAGGTCTCCTCATCTGACAATCCTAATCTGAGAATCTCCCTTCTGTGTCTGCTAATTACATATTGTGCGCATTTTACTGCTTTATTAAATTAAATTAATTTCATTTATTAAATCCTGCTTTTCATTGAGCCCAAAGCAGGGTACAGAACACTACAAATTTTAACGATTTAAAACATTTTATTCTAATGCATTTAAAAATATGTGCTTGCTTTTTCTCTTCTTCTCTACTCTTTCCAGGTTCTCCCTGTTTTTCAGGTTTTCAGGTTCACCCTATTTTTAGGGTACTTCCCATCTTAATTTAAATCCCCCCTTTGTTTTGTTTTTTGCAGAAAACACCAGAGACGTAATTTTTGATGTTTGTGCTACTTGCCATGCAAATGCCACCTGTGTACAAAAAGATGGCAAAGATATCTGTGAATGCAACTATGGATTTATTGGAAATGGAAGAACGATCTGTAGTGGTAGGTGAATATTTACAAACTGTATCCAACTTAGAGAGTTCTACAGCAATATGCTTTTAAATACACTGAAAATGAAAGTCAGATCGTGGAGGCATAGACCACATTGCCTTCCAATTAGGGGCCATAATACAGCAATTTTGGCCTCCCAGGGATGGCCATGGTTGTGGCCAGCATCATCATGGAGTGTATGTCAACATTCCAACTGATGAACCCAGCCAAAGCAAGCACAGCCGAGACAATCCAGTCTCTCTATGCAAAACTTTACTGAGTACATAATTTCGGCACTGATGCAGGCAAAACCAGATCTAGTTAATTCCTGTGCAAACACATATAATTAAAATATAGATTCTCCCTCCCCCTATTAGAGCAGGTCACATTGTCTAATTGAGTCTCATCGTATTGTTATGAGAAAAAGTCTTTGGCTCTGGCAAACACTTGCAGAACTGTCCTTGGTTGTCACAACTGTCTTCTTGATATCTGGAGCCTACATTCCATCTCCCCCTTCCCTCTCCTCCCCCCCCCCCCGGTTCATTGGCAAGCTGAGAAGCGATAATGGTTGCAATAGCAAAAGCTATTGTCGAAGGTCGAAAATTGACAGGATATGGATAATAGATCAAAAGTATGCTTTAAACTTTGAACTAAATGTACCAGTAGTTCTCAACTTACAACCATTAGTTTAGTGATCGTTTAAAGTTACAGTAGCACTGAAAAAACTGACTTATGATCTGTCTTCACACAATCCATCACAGCATTCCCATGATCATATGATCAAAATTTGGTGCTTGGCAATTGGCGTGTATTTATGCACTGTTCTGGGCTCATACGATCACCATTTTAAATCTTCCCAGCTGGCTTCCAGCAACCAAAGTCAGTGGGGGAAATCTGATTTGCTTAATGCCCATGTGATTCATTTAATGACTGGTGATTTGCGAAATACTGTAGCAACAAGTGTCTTAAAATGAGGCACAACTACAATAACTGCCTCGCTTAGCAACAGAAATTTTGGGTTCAGTTGTGGTCATAAACCGAGGATGACCTTTTCTGATTTTGTTATGCAGACTTCCAGAAAATAGTAAGTATGAGCTCAACCTGAAATACAAGGTGATCGTTGTTGTTTAAACATCGGAATCGATTCTTTAAGTCTCTTCAGCCATTTTTCCTTAACTACCCCTCCCATAAGTTCCTGAGGGAAAACAAGGACTGTTTTTTTTTTCTTTGTCTAGGCAGGCAGTAGGGACTGTGAGGATAATTTGTTTTCCATCTCTGATCTAAAAAGTTTTTCTAGCCTGGGCTATTATTTTGGGGAAAATGGTTCCTTTTTCAGAGCATCTGCTCTATGCTCAGATAGTCCTTGACTTACAACAGTTAATTGAGTGGCCGTTCACATAATCAAAATTCCGATTCTTGGCTACTGGTTTGTATTTATGACGGTTGCAGTGTCCTGGGGACATGTGATCAGCTTTTGAGACCTTCTGACAAAGTCAATGGGGAAGCCAAATTCACTTAACAACAGTGTTACTAAGTTAACAATTGCAATGGTTCACGCCAACAACCGTGGCAAGAAAAGTTGTACAATGGGACAAAACTCACTTAACAAATGTTTCACTTAGAAACACAAATTTTGGCCACAATTGTGGTCCACAATCACAATTGAGCCCAAAATTTCTGTTGTTAAGTGATACATTTGTTAACTGAATTTTGCCCTATTTTTCTTACGAGTTGTTAAGTCAATAACTGCAGTTGATAAGTTAGTAACCTGGTTGTTAAGTGAGTCTGACTTCCCCGTTCACTTTGCTTGTCAGAAGGTTGCAAAAGGGGATGACATGACCCTGCAACGGTCATAAGTATGAACCAATTGCCAAGCAACTGAATTTTGATCACATGATCATGGAGACAGTCCTAAGCCACATTTTTCAGTGCCATTGTAACTTTGAACAGTCACTAAATGAACTGCTGTAAGTCGAGGCCTTGTCGAGAACCACAATGCTATTCTTCTCAGTTTCTCATATGTCCAACGTTAAGATTTTTTTTTCCTGAACAAATTGCATAGTAATCATTTTTGGCATGCAGTTTTCAGTTATTTATTTCACTATGTCATCACTTCCAAAAATAGCTTCTTCTTCTTAGAAAAATAGACAGATTGATACAATATGGATCTAAAAATGGGGTATAAGTCAGGCTTTTGATGTGGCAAAATTTCTGAACCATTTTTCATGCATTGGGGTCAGGGGTTTGAGGAGTCTCAAAGAATCTCTCTCTATATATATAAGTTCAATGAATGGGGCTTATTGATGGTGCTGATGCTATCTTCATACACCCATTTATTCTCACCAGTCTTAGCCGTAAATTAGATTGAGAGATGGTGAGTTGTCCAATATCATTTAACTTATTAGTTAAGAAGGGATTAGAATAGATCACGGCTGTCAAACTCCCGGCCCTCAGGCTGGATGCGTCACGCGCTGGCCACGCCCATGGCCAGTTTAGTGAAGCGGGGAAAAGTCCCGATATGTCATGTGACATCGCTGTGACGACTTGAGTTTGACCCCCCCTGGAATAGATGTATCTTATCTGAACTGCAAGAGCCAAGTGACCACTAGATGGCAGCAAAGAGATGCAGAAAACTTTATCCCCTTGCAGTCATTTGTGATCACTAAGGTATGATATTTTCCCTGTCAAACACAACTACCTTGGGCTTTGATATATTTATTTTACTTGTATCATGCAAGCTATCTAATACACAAGTGACCAATGTCCAAGGAGGAGCAGATGGTAGGAGGGTCATCATGTGATCCCTGCACTTTTGTCCACAGGGACAAAAGGTCTGTGGTTTGTATCACAGCAGATCTTCTGCCGTTTTATCTTTTTTGAAGCTTCTCCTGCAGCTGTGTTTGAAACAAACAGATATTTTTTAAAGATGCTCACCAGTCACCAGTCTTATCTTTGGCTCTTCAAATATTTCCATACATTTGCCTCACCTAACAATTTTTCTCTGGATCATATTTGTTAAGCATATTGCACAATTTCCACCCAAACTCATATCTGGTTCTTCCATTATCAACATTTACCAATCTGTAGATACTTCCCTACAACAGCTCAGATGATGCTAGTTTATAATTTCCAACATACCTGTTAGCCCTTTCATTCATAATTAAGCTTAAACTTTCACTACCCTGAATGTGATTATCAATTCCACTTTCAAAAATCAGACCTATTTCAATTCAGATCTATTGTACCCTCTCCATTTCGGTTAGTTTCGCAGACTCGCAATGTATTTTTCTTTTACTTGTTAATTCATGTTGACGGTAACAAGTTGCCTACTTGCCTACTTGCCTACTTGCTCCTGGTTAGATGTATATGTATTATACTGACACATATTCAGGATATTTTCATCCATTATTAAAGGGGTAGAAGAATATTATTTGTTTTATTATATAATGCTATTAGTTGTTGTTGTTAGTCCCGAAGTCGTGTCTGACCCATTGAGACCCCATGGACTACGTTCTTCCAGGCCTTCCTGTCCTCTACCATCCTCTGGAGTCCATTTAAGCTCATGCCGACTGCTTCAGTGACTCCATCCAGCCACCTCGTTCTCTGTCATCCCTTCTTCTTTTGCTCTCAATCTTTCCCAGCATTAGGCTCTTCTCCAGTGAGTCCTTCCTTCTCATTAGGTGGCCAAAGTATTTGAGTTTCATCTTTAGGATCTGGCCTTCTAAAGAGCAGTCAGGGTTGATCTCCTGTAGGACTGACCAGTTTGATTGCCTTGCAGTCCAAGGGACTCGCAGGAGTTTTCTCCAACACCATAGTTCTCCTTACACACAGTCACTCAGGCACTCGTCACTCCCACCTGGACTACTGCAATGCTCTCTACATGGGGCTCCCCTTGAAGAGCACCTGGAGGCTCCAACTGGTGCAGAATGCGGCCGCGCGGGGGATTATGGGAGCAAGGGGGCGCTCCCATGTGACGCCTCTCCTGCGTGAGCTGCATTGGCTTCCAGTGGTCTTCCGGGTGTGCTTCAAGGTGTTGGTCACCACCTTTAAAGCGCTCCATGGCATAGGACCTGGGTATTTGTGGGACTGCCTTCTACCGCCGATAGCCTCCCACCAGCCAGTACGCTCCAACAGAGAGGGACTCCTCAGGGTGCCGTCAGCCAGGCAGTGTCGGTTGGTGACCCCCAGGGGGAGGGCCTTCTCTATGGCAGCACCTGCCCTCTGGAACGATTTGCCCCTGGAGATACGCATGATACCAGATCTCAGGGCTTTTCGCCGTGCCCTAAAAACTTTTCCACCAAGCAGGTTGGCGTAACACCCCCCCCCCCCTTTTGAGATGTTAGATTTTTAATTATCTATGGGTTTTAGTTGGGATGTTTTAAATTTTGGGCCAAAGTTGTGTAATTCTTTTAAAAATTTTAAATTTTGTATTGGAATGTTTTTTATTTTTGGCTGTGCACCGCCCTGAGTCCAGCAGGAGAAGGGCAGTATACAAATTTAATAAAAATAAATAAATAAATAAATAGTTCAAAGGCCTCAATTTTTTGGCGCTCAACCTTTCTTATGGTCCAACTTTCACAGCCATACATTGCAACTGGGAAAACCTGTTAAAATGCTATTAGTGCTCTTTATTAATTTGATTAATCTCTGTCATATATTTTAAATATATTTTCAGATAAAAATGAATGTCTTTCTGGCATTTGCGGAGAGCATGCTGTATGCCATAACACACACGGAAGCTATTACTGTGTTTGCCATGTAGGCTTCCAGGCTTCTAATAAACATGGAACATTTATTCCCAATGATGGCACAAAATGTATGGGTAAGTACCACAACAATAAATCATTAATTTTTTTCCTGTTTTCTTTTAATTTAAAGTGTAATCGGTACAATTAGTTTTAGTTTTTGGCAATGGACTTTTTCATTGAGTATATTTTAAACTTTGTGAGAGAAATGCATTTGTGTCTGATTCTCTTAAAATCTCATATAATTAATAGATTAAACAGTGAATGTAGTGTAAGTTAAATTTATATAGTGCAATATTTAGCAGAAGCAGTAAAATATATTTGTATTGTACAGTATTGGCATTGCATGGATCATCCTTGTGACACAATACTTAGATCTGCTAAAATTAATTTATTACTTATTTATTCTTTGGATTTGTCAGAATAAACCACACTAAATGTGCTTATTTCTTTTTCCCTTATCAGTTCATCATTCTGTTCTTAAGGTTTGCATTCCTCATATATCAGTAGCACATTTCTTGCTTTTACTGATTATCAATTATTTAAGCATATCAAGTTAGAATACATTGGTTTAAAACTGCAGAGGGTGTATAATAGCTTAAAAACCCATTTAATTTAATTTTTAATTTAATTTTTCTTATATTACCAAGGAAAGCACTATTTTTCTCACAATAAATCTCAGTCTGCTACAGATCTGAACCCAGTACGGAAGAGAACTATTCACATGGGTAGTAATTTAAAAAAATGGGAAGGGAATGCTATTTCCTTCAAAGTTGCTTTTCTTCTTAAGCAGATAAAGTTCTCTGATTCTTCCAATTTTGTTCACTCCTAGGCATTCCAAGGATTTGTTTCTTAGGAAAATGAGATTTGGTGTTTTATATTTTCTCTCAAGGAACATTTCCCTCTCCAGTTGATAAATCTAGGGAAGTCAAAGTATTTGGGGAGAAGCATCTCAAATTTATTTTTCATTTCATTTTACTGCAGTTGTGGATTGTGGACCTCCACCTTATATTCCAAACACTCTGTCAGCTCCTGTGAATAAAACCACTTATGGAAACCAAATTCTTTATACTTGTCAGCCTAATTATGTCCTTGAAAGTGGAAACTCAGCTGCGTTTTGCAATGCCAAAGGAAAATGGGAAGGTGCAGACATGGTGTGTAAAGGTAAAGAGAGCATTTGAAAAATCTATTGGTAAATGTAATTGTTCCAATGAGAGTAGTCACGTGTCAGTCCATTTGAAAAAAAATGGTTCAGTTAAAACTCACAGAAATCAATGCCAACTTTATATAATTCCAAGATTTTCTGTATTGTACCTAACCAGGAAAACCATACAATGCTCCCCAAGTCCCCTAGATATTTTTTAAAGTTACCTATTATTATTGGATTTTTATCCCTCCTTTTTAATATATAACTTAAAGCAGTGAACATACCTACTGCCTCTTATGTTATTCTTAATTTATAATAGGAGTAGAGATTTTAAACAAAAACATGCATTCAGTACTAAAAAGTCAGCTTTTTTCCGTAGATGTTTTAAGATAGGGGTGTCCAACTTCTGTAACTTTAAGACTTGTGGACTTCAACTCCTAGAATTCCCCAGCTAGCATGGCTGGCTGGGGAATTCTGGGAGTTGAAGTCCACAAGTCTTAAAGCCACAAAGCTTGGACATCCCTGTTTTAAGATACTGCGCTAATCTTGGCTACTCGCTGTTGTTTGATTGTTTGCTGCTTAGGCTAGCCTAACACTATAGTGCGAAGGAGAGATTTCTCCAAAATTTCTCCTAGAAAAGCAAATAATTTTGGCAGTTGACTTTGAATTCAATGCTGGCCATTAGACAGCATCCCTCTGTGGTAATAGAGGCTTTTACCTTTCCCACAGAAGACAGTGGGCTGCCCCATTGGCAGATTTGAATCTGTACTGTTTCTGCAGGTCAAATATAGCATTTTATGATCATTCCTTTTTTGTCTTCTCCTGGCTCATTCTGCCTAATGATAGCATCAGTTCTATATTTTGTATTTATTTTAAAACAACTTTTACTGTGTTATTTTTAAATTAACTTTAATGAATGTCTCACTGTGTACTCTTTTGCTGTGGCATACTGATCCAAACTTGCTTGTTTACATACTGTTTTCATACTGTGTTTCAATTATATTCTCACAGTGGTTTTCAGAAAGTAAGAAAAAAAAATGTTTATAACCCCCCCCCCCCAATCCTAAACCTATAAAGCACAAAAGCTGCATAAAATACTTAGTAGGATTAAAACTGTATCAAAAAAGCTTAAGGAAAAAAACACCCTTTCCTGGTCTTGAAGGGATATTAAAATAGCCGTTTTGATTTTTTTTTAATGTAATACAGATAAAGAAAACAAATAAATGTGCATAAATCATGCCTTCTCATACTGATTATTGTTCTTATACAACTACTCTATGACCTTTTTGGAATTTGTTTTTAGTGAGAGACCCAGGGTGTTGTCAACTTATAATATGTGCAAAATGGTTTTATGTGCAGCTCAGTTGCAATTTAGATGCTTCCTTTGTTTTGATGGATAATAGTTCACAACGTTAACTTCTTAACAAGTTAACAGTTTATTGATCCAAATATGACAAATATGCCTGAACTGAAAATGATTCTTTCCCAAACATAATTCTCACAGAGTTCTCTTTAAAAGATTTATTCAGATGAAAGGAATAGGGATATAAGAACTCCAACAAGGGAACTAATTTTTCAATGTGGAACCAATTTCTTTCAGTGTATATTAGGAAAAAGACTTTTTGAATCTCTTTCTCACAGCCTTATTGTGAACTGAAAGCATGATAGCTCCTTTTCTTGATAACTGAGAAGTCTACAGCTGACTGTTTACATAACAGTCATTTGAATCTTTATCAGTCTGAGAACCAATTTTTACACAAGTTGTGGTTAATCACCAAAGAAATGAATTTTCCCAATACCTAATTATAGCTATATTAGAAGAGAGAGGACTATTAAAACATAATAGGTATTTCATAACATGGTATCTGAATCTGGCTAGTCCTAAGCTACTTTCAGAATATTTCATGCAACTTTCTGAAACTCTATACTATTTTTTATTGAAGTAGTGGGTATAATAGCATAACTGAGTTTTTAGAATTGAATCTCCTCTTTCAGAAACCTTCTGAGACTTCACACCCTAGTCCGGTTTTCAACTTTCAATTACTTGGTAGTTCATACTGCCACCATTTCTATTTTATTGTATGCCTAACCTGTCATATTTCCTCTAAATTGTGACAGTTGGGGCTCTCAGTTTTTCTGCCATGTGCTATGGTGACTAAAAGGTAAAAATGGGGAAAGAAACAAGATTAGAAGAGTCACAGCTTCTAGATTATATAAGAGCCCTGGTGGCACAGTGATTAGAATGCAGTATTGCAGACTGACTCTGCCCAAAGCCTGGAGTTCAATCCTGACTGGTTCAGTGTTGACTCAGCCTTCCATCCTTTTGAAGTCGGTAAAATGAGGACCCAGATTGTTGGAGGCAATATGCTGTCTCTGTAAACCGCTTAGAAAGTGCTGTAAAGCGCTATGGAGCGGTATATAAGTCTAAGTGCTATTGCTATTGCTATATTTCAGACCACAAGATATTAATGAAGAAAACAATAAATCATCTTGGTCACATCCTAAGGGAGGAATAGAAAAGAAAGCTGAGTTTACCTAAAATTTCTTATTTCTATAAGAAATAAAAAGAAGAGACAATAAGGGCTAACAAGCAACACACAAAGAGGTACATTCTAGCACAATTTTCTGCCTTAGACATCTGCTTATTTCCCTGTACTTTAATCAAAATTTCAGAAAAGCTGTGTTAATTATGTTTTTTTCCTAGCCCTGATATCCAACTGCTTACTTTGTTCTCTGCTCTAATCCTGCTTCAAGATTTAAAATAATCAGTGAGATTCCTAGGTGAGGTTCTGTGGCAGACCAGTTCCCTCCAAAGTAGCAGATCAGTGAAGTGAACACTGGCCAGCAGTGATTTCTGGTCAGTGAAAGTCTTTCCAGATAAAGGAGAGCAGGAGAGATCGCCTATCTGAGCTCCAAACAGCTACTCCTCTGCAGGAAACTGCAGGATGGAAGTCTTGCAGTTTCTCATGAGTAGCTGGGGGCCATGGGAGAAACATTACCCTCGCACTTACAATACACGGCCTTTTATCGGTTATCTTTTTTTCTCTTCAGTAGAGAGGGAGGGTTGAAAACTGGCCATGAGTGCACAAGGGTGCTCATAGGCTGTGCCTCACTTGTGGATGTGTATTGAGAATGTCTGTAATCTCTTTGAGAAGATGAACATTCTGGGCCTGAGCTATCAGCTTGTGCAAGCTGCAGACAGAACACATACCC
Source organism: Pantherophis guttatus (assembly GCF_059756535.1). Lineage (NCBI taxonomy): Eukaryota > Metazoa > Chordata > Lepidosauria > Squamata > Colubridae > Pantherophis > Pantherophis guttatus. Next base: position 87,167,825 of record NC_142064.1, on the reverse strand, counting down.
CTCTTAACCAGGTCAACTGGCTTGAGATTGCTGTCTGTCTTTTAGGAGTACCTATGAAATGGACAATCATGCTTAAACCTGACATGAACACATTATACAGAGAATATGCCAATAGAGGAACATGTGTGGTAGACACTGTCTCTGCATTACTGGATCCATTTTGCCTCACAGTTCCATTGCATTGGCAAGGGTCTATTTATGTGAAGTACTTAAGTACATAAGTCAATGTAATATGTAGAATCTTATTAAACTATTTGATATGCGTTCAATTTTCAATACTCATATTTTTGTTTTATCTCCTGTCCCTTTAGAAATAGATTGTGGAAAACCACCGTGGCTGCCAAATACAGACATTATCTGGAATAACAGCACAACTTTAGGGAGCACCATATACTATAAATGCAAGGATGGATTTCAGTCTTTTGGAGAACATAATTTTTCACAATGTAAAATATCTCACAAATGGGAAAACATTACTTTTGAATGCAAGGGTAAAGTTATCTGTTACTTTTATTCAAATATTCTTTATGGGTAAATATTCGATTCCTTTTCTGCAGCCTCTTGAGCCCCGTCTTACCATACTGTCCAAAATTGGTGACACAATTTTGAAACAGTAATGCTGCAAGCTACAGCAGCAGTATCATACATAGCTACATACAGTAGCTATGTTAGCTACCCTAACATAGGGTTAATATTTTGAATATATAAAAATACCCTCCTCAATAGGAAAAAATTGAAAATTCATTCCCCACTAGATAGTGACGTGATCTTGCCCACATCCTGTCTATTGTCATGGTACCAGAAGGTTGCTTTTGCATCATAAATACAATTTTCTTTCTGAGGAAAAAGTCTCATTATTGTCAAGTTGTTCATTCCTGATAACATGACCAGTAACTAGTTTAGAATCAGAATGGTTATATGAAAAGTACATTTTCGGTAGATAATTCTCATCCCCTCCATTCTAATGGCTGATTCATAGTTTCCACTTTTATCTTTGGTTGTAGGCAAATGTCCCTTATCCAAACAACCATATTTTCCTGACAACATTACAATAATTGCTTAATTGTTAAGCATTAAACTATTGCAACATCTACCCAATGAATGTAAGTGTTTGCAACATGGAAGCCTTCACATATACAACTGTTCATACACTATTTTCTCCATCACTTCATGTGAAACCCAGTGTGGCTTCAGTGCTGCAGACATTTATGTTGAATGTATGCGTATTTGTCACCTGTAGCCAGTGCCACTGAAATGACACTGATTGCAGGGGAGTTTATTTGGTGTTTTTGAAGGCTCCAAATAACGAATGTCTAAATGAGGCTAATATTAGGGTCATCAGATCTGGGCTGTAAAATTACAGACAATGGTGGACCTTTCATAGATATTATTCATTTTACTTATTGTATTGTTTCCATTTTATCCTTAAAAACCAATCCCCAAAGCAGGAAGCTTATTCTTGTCTAAAGCTGATTATAATCCATTGATTGGGAATTAGAAAGGAGTTCTCCCACAATTAGTGGGAGTTTGGGACAAATTATAGAGCACAGTCTAAACATTGGACTCTTAAAAAGAATCCATTTAAAATAAAGGAATAAACCCTCTTGATGTAGTACAATATTGCAAAGTGTATTTCTTAATAAAAATTCCTTCTTATCCCATTTAGAAATCATCTGTGGCCAACCTCCTGTACTGTCTTTCTCAAACATGATATGGAATGGGTCTACTCATCCAGGAAGCACCGTAGAATATAGCTGCATGAAAGGTTTCTATTCCACAGGGACAAAAAGTCATTCTGTTTGCACCAGAAATGGATCTTGGGAAATATTGGATTTAAGATGCAAAAGTAAGTGGAGAACAAGTGGAGAATATTACAGGTGTTTCCTGATCTAAGAACAGAAACAATTTGTTGGAATTCCCCAAATATCTGAGCTACAATTTCAATTTTTTCTAAGAGATCTTCCAGTTTGCCAGAGTTCATTTAGAGTAGATTGTGTGTCTGTGTGTGTGTGTTTCATCAGCTGGCAGCACTTGACTCTTCTTTTTAGATTCAGAAGCTAAGCTAGGTTAGACTGGTTAGTGCTTTGATGGAAAATCACCAAAGAATTCCAGGATTTTGGAGGGTTAGGCTAGATTGTGGAATAGAAAAGACATCCTGAAAAGAAAATGCATGAATTAATCCGTATTAATCGTCAAGCATTAAGATTGACTTGAGGATATATCTCTTATTTTGCACATTCTCAAGGTTGTGACTTGATCAGCCAGTTTAGGAAAGGCAGGCCTATATAGCCTCAAATTAAGATGCATAAGGACATAGTAACGTAAAAACAAAAAGATTATTGAAAAACATGGTAGAATGAGAAATGAATATTTAAAACAATCCTTCCCATAGCCTGATGCTATATAATATATTGAATTATAAGAACAGCTATGAGATAAGGTTGTAATTATTTTTTTTAAAAGCCTACCATTTTTTTATTTAGTAGTTAATTATAGCATTGAGTCTCAAATTTTAAATAATTGTCCTAAGGACAGGGTTAGTAACCCTTTGTTACTAGTTTATGCTGCTGAGATTGATTTGTGATCTACTATGATCTACTATAGAGGGGACCATTGTTAAACTACAATGAAATGAAGTATATTATCTATGACACATTTGTCATCCCAAGTTTTCCACCCAATAATTTTATTAAAAATTGCATTTAAGAAATAAGGAAAATACAAAACACTAATGCAGAAATACACACAAATATACACAGAGAGGAAAAATTGGAAGAAAAAAATTCCCCCTTCATTTCCAGCAAGTATAGCCAAAATTAACATCTTATCACTGTCTCTTAAAATATAAAACACTTCTTCATTCCGTACCTGACCCAATTTTCTATAAACCCATCTATAAATTTTCAATTATTCTTAGTAATCAGGAAAAGTCCATTAAAAGTTAACAGAAATAACAATTTAAAATATTTATATTTCCCCACTTATGCAAATTCCCCCTATCACTTCCAATAAAACTGAAAGTCCAATCCCAATTAACAATTAAATATTGTAAAAGATAATTTTACAAATTAACCCATTCCACTCTATTAAACATTACCAAAACTAATCCTCCAATCCCTGTCAAAAAAGGCCCTCATTAAAAATCACCAGAGATAACAGGCCATTATTTTAATGGCAATCAGATAAAACCAATTTTTGTATTTTTATTTCTTTCCATCAATGATCTTTAAGTCTCACCAATAAAATTTCAACATCTACTTTAGAGCATCTTTGTCTCTTCTCTCAGAATTCTTGTCATCTTTATTAAAATCCTTTTGCAGTTCCACTGAAACAGCTTCAGGAAATTCCACAAAGTCCAATGTAAAAAATAATGCATATCCTTCTTTTGGTTTATTATTTATGTATCTTTTTGAATTTTTAATTCATAATTCAATTTCATTTGTAAATCCAGTATTTCCATCCCTTTCTTATAAGGTGTAGTTTTTAAATCCCCTTAAAGTCTATTTCAATTTCATTCAGTAGAGTTTCTTCCTTTTCAATAGTATCTTTTGGTTCCATTATAAAGTTAATAGCTCTTCTTGGACCCAAGCATAACATTTCCATTAAAATTTCCCTTAAAACCATCTAAACGTTTTTATTTTGTAACCCAGTCACTCTTCTTAATCTCTTTATAAGACTGGTTTGAAAAGAAGGATTGTTAAGTGTTTAATGGTACAGTTTTGAGGTCTTGCATTTTAATAGAACAGTACTGGCATCCAGTGGCCTTTTTTATTAACAGCATGCATATGATAAATCTAGTATTGCAGATTGAAACTAAACTGGGGCCAGGGACATAATATAAAGTTAAGAGAATATGATTCTTTTGGAGCTCTAATATCTTGCAAGAGCTTCATTTTCAGTAATTTACAGAGGAAACCTTTTGGTTCACACTCATTGTGGTGGGAAAAACTGAAGCTTGTATTTTGCCATATATATCTGTGCCTATTGGAGCTTCTTTTTGATCTGAAAGAAATTATGGAGTTTGATATCATGTATTAGATTAGTGATCTGGAAGATAAGAATTAATTACTTATTTATGAACTGAAGCAGAATGTGCTTTTAAGTTATGTATTTAATGCATGTTGCATTTAAATACTATTAATTGACAGTATAGCTTCATCTTTACTGATTTTTTTGTTTAATCTGGTTTTTGATTTGCAGTAAAATACACTTGAACTTTATATTCCTAAATATGGAAATATAAATTTGAAATAAAATTTTGGAATTAATTATAAAAAATCCTTCCCATAGGAAAACAGTTTTGAATTCTTTAAAAAACATAATGAGATAAGGCTTTAAAAACTCATAGACAATAAGGAACTACACGGAACTAAAGATTACAATTAAAGAATAATAATACTCAAACTCACAAATGCAGAATGAAGCAAAATATTTTAACATTGGACATATTGAAGGTTATTTTTGAACAATGGAGTCAGAAATTAATTTTAAGAGGCTTTGCTTCTATAGAAGGATTGTGTTTAAAAGATGCTAGAGATAAGGAAAAAGTGTTACCTGACATGATTGAGATTGATGTGAAAGTGGATTTAAAAATAAAAGGATATAAGAACGATATGAAAAAAGATATTACACTGAACATACAAAAGAAATCAGCTGATATTTTAAAAATTAAAAGGCATGTACAAATAACAACCGAGAAAATCACTTGAATAATTTTCCTATATTGGAATTACAAAAGAAGTTTGTTAAAGCTTTGAAGAATTTTGTGAAAATGGACAGAGAAAAAAATTAAGATATTATGTTATTTAAAGGGACTAAAGATCAAGATTTCTATTTATGACTATTGCAGTGTCCAGGGTCATGTAATCACTTTTTGCAACCTTCTGACAAAGCAGAGTCAATGGGAAAGCCAGATTCTAATGTTACTAATTTAACATCTGTAGTAATTCCTTTAATAATTGTGACAAGAAAGATAGCAAAATGTGGCAAAATTCGCCTAGCAACAGAAATTTTAGGCTCAATTGTGGTCGTAAATCAAGAACTACCTTTCAGCTTTTGATAAGCATCTGGTTGACTGTCATGGAAGAGTTTAATTAATAATAATAACAATAAAAACATACTGGATGAACGGCATGGTGGCTTAGTTGTGAAGGCGCTCGCCTCCCACTTGGAAGGTTGAGAGTTCAATCCTAGATAGCGGCAGATGTTTCTCAGCTAGAGAACAAAGAAAAAATATATCTGTGAACACCATGTAGGCATCAGGAAGGACATCTGGCCAGTAAATACTCAGCTTCCTCCAATTGCCCTGACTCTACCCCGAATTAAGGGACTACAGGGTCATAAAAAGAAAAAAAATAACAGAATACTGGACAAGATAAGGCTTTGCTCTTCTTACATTCTTGCCATTTTAATTTGCAATACAATTATCATGTATTAGTTAGCAATACATGATAAAAATAAATTGGTTTGATAAATGACTTTTTCTTAAAAGTTTTGCTAACTAATGTATATGTTGTTGTTTTGTCTTGTAGAAGTGCAAGACTTTGTTAATATTACATGGAAAGATCCTTGTGTATCATGGAGGAGACATTATGGAAGTGCTGGAGTAAATGAAACTTATCAAGTTCGTGAGACATTTGATATCTTCTGCCTTTGAAAGATAAAATTGTCTTTGTTATTTAGTACAGGCAGTCTGTCTTCTGTAGGTATGAGTGGATAAACATTTATTAAAATGCTAGTAATAAAGGGAAGAAATTTTTGAAATAAAATTATTTAGATGGCTATGATTTTCTCTAGCTGGGTAATGGATAGCATTGTTCTGGATTCATTGTAAACTTTCTGGAGACAATTGTATTTGTACTTCTAAATGGGGAGGCTTTGGTAAAACAAAACCATTTTTAATGTAGATTTACTATCTTGCTCTAGTTTTTTGCTGTCTTCAGCATTATAAAATATATATTTACACTATAAAACCCTTTAATTTTTTTATTTTGGGGGGGGCAATTTAATTGTCATGCCCTCCCAGAGGATAATAATGTGGACATGGTGAGCCAATTTGCTGTGGCCAACTCACCACAGCCAACTTGCCACACAACTTGCCGCAGGACAACTCCCTGTGGGACAAGAGTTACACTAATATCAAAGAAAAGGTTGAATAGAATCATTAAAGAAAGGATGCAAAAAGAGAGACAGAATGAAATGTAAATAACAAAAATTAATTTTTTAAAAAATTTTAAATAATTAAATCGAATTGTTGTCCCATGGCGAGTTGGCCGTGGCAAGTTGGCCCGCAGAAAGTTGGCTGTGGTGAGTTGGCCGTGGTGAGTTGGCCGTGATGAATTGGCTGTGGTGAGTTAGCTGTGGTGAGTTGGCCACAGCGAGTTGTCCCATTCCGTGGTGAGAGGGTTCAATGTCATGAAGGTAGCTCTGGGAGTGATGCAGGAGTATGAGCTTCTGACACAATTACCGTTGCTTGTAGGATCAAAAAGCAAATCTATAGTGGGCTTTTGGGCAGATGATGTGAAAATAGTGACTATGCTTGACAAGGCTGAGAGAATTTGAGAAAGGGGAAGATAGCAGATGGATGGGGTTAAGCAGATTACAGAAAGAGATGGTGAGCGTTCATCCATGTATGTACCAAAAGTTGAGCCAAGTCAGTGTCATGCAATTTAATCAATTGCCATAACTTTTCTCTTCAAATAACTTTGGGAACCTGTATTGTGATGCTGCTCTTGCAGAACTATAATCTCTAGAATTCTCTGGAGAGTTGGAATTGGAATTTTAAAAATATTATATTCTAGAGATAGACCGTGGAGTCTTGCGTTTTAGAATTTATTTCTCTTTTTGCTTACAGATTACTATATTGATGCTAGGAAATGAATCAAAAGAAACGACAGATATGTTGATCAAACCTCCTGCCACTGAAATGGCTGTAAATGTGTGTTTGCAGTTACGCCAACACACAAATTACACTGTGGAAATTATTGCAGACTCCATCAATTTGCGTTTACGGCTCAGAATAGCACATCCAGTAATTCATCCAGTGGTTGGTAGGTTCTGTACTTCTAGAAAATATTAACCATTAATAATAAATAGAAATTTTGCCTTAAATTATTATTGTGGAACACAAACTACTCTTCCAGATCTTATGATAATGAGAAAGAAAAGGAAGTCCCCCCCCCCAAATATTGCACTGATGTTGATACTTCTCTCAGGGGAAAAAAATGTTTGTATTGTATGGAAATGTGATTCTGAGATATATATACACTGACACAAAGTGGTTTAGAAGCAAACAGCTTGGATTGAGAAGAAATCTTGAAAAATTGTGAAATTAAAGCACTATGCACAACAACAATGAAGTAATGATGTTTCAAGTTAGAACTGGAAATTGAACAAGAAGAGGTTGGTGTAAGAAATGTTACTTTAAAAACAGGTAGTATTTGTATCAGGAAAAACAATATTCTGTAGGATTCAGAGGGGGGGAAAAAAGCATGTCAAATACTGTATCAAAATATACATTAGTTTAGAAAATAGCCTGCTGAAGTAATAAAAGGATATAAAGTCATAGAAAGGCTGAGAAAACCATAGAACAAAAGAGCAAATAAGACTGGAGAATAAGTGTGCTGTACGTAGTGTTTAGTGACAGGAAGGGCAGTTTCTTTTGATCCAAAAGTAATCAGGCAAGATAAGCAGCCAATAGGGAATGTCTTGGTTAGAATCTTCGGAATTATATTTCAGTAACATATTCTCTGCACTGCAGTGTTTTGATCTGAAAAGACCTATGAAAAACAAGGAGAAGAGTATTTATAATTTACTAGTTGTTTTGGCCCCAGGTCTTTGCTTTTAATTTAATTTAATTTAATTAATTCAATTTATATGCTGCCCCTCTCCGAAGACTCAGGGCGGCTCACAATACATTTTAAAAAATCATTATAAAAAAACATTTAAAAATTAAAAACATTAAAAACATTAAAATTAAAATTTATATATAAATTCAATATCTTTATTAATAAATAATTCCAATAAAAATAAGATTTGTAAGTATTTAATTCAGTGTCTTCCACTTCCTTTTTCCTTTCCAGAAAAGACAGTATTCAACAATATCTCCATATTTAATGACACCTGTATTAAATGGCAGAGAGTCCCAGGAAGAAGGCAGTCTGAGGAAACCTACCTAGTAAGTTAGGCACAGTTGTAATTGAATGGAAAGTAATGGAAGAGCTTTGAGAAATACTTTTTTCATGTTTCTGTGGATGGTCAAGTTTCGAGAGTGACGTTGTTGTGTGAAACACACAGGCTGACCCATTATCTCTTCAAATTCATAGGCTTTGTTGATTTTGGTAGCTCTTTAGCTGCCTCTTCAGAAACCGAAGTGGAACTAGGTAGTCCTTGACATACGATTGCAATGGAGCCTGCCCATTACGGTTGTATGTTGTTACAATCATAAATTGGATTGTCCAATTTTATGATCTTTTTTGCAGTGGTGGTTAAGTTAACACAACAGTCATTAAGCAAACCATCACTATGGTGTGATTTAACCAAAAACTGGATCTGGCAAAACTCTCATACTGTAAAATGCAGTCACATGACTCCAGGATGCTGCAAACGTCCGTAAATGCCAATTACCCAAAGCGTAGTCATGTGAGGGGTGGGGGTGACCATTGAAACCAAGTCATAATTTCCTTTTTTCAGGTATGTCCAAACTTCCAACAGTTGTTATGTGACTACCCTGTTTTCCCCAAAATAAGACATCACTTGATAATAAGCCCAATCGGCTTTTGAGCGCATGGCAATAAAGCCAAGCGCTTATTTCAAGGTTCAAAAAAATATAAGACAGGATCTTATTTTCAGGAAAACACAGTAGTTATAAATTGAGAACTACCTGCAAAGGGATAGTACAGATTTATTTAAATTTATTTTCCCTGAAGTATTTTTGTCAGGTAGCATAAAATTAAAAGAATTCTGGTGCCTGTTATGAAAAACTATTACGTTATGCCTCTTCTCTTTGTAGATTGTGATAAACTGTATCAAGATTTGAATAGGCCTGTAAGCAGATGTTCTGCAGATGTTGCAGAACTACATATCCCAATAGAAGCAGCCAGCTTTAATAAACCTAAAGAACAAGCCAATTTATCTTTCGATGTACAAAAATGTGAAGTGGGGTTGGAGTCAGTGGTGGGTTCCTCCCGGTTCCACCCAGTTCCGCCGAGCCGGTAGTGGTGATGATATGACGTCGCCGAACCGGTTCTGCCCCCCCACCCCCCGCATTATTCTTACCTTTTATTTGCCCCCACCCCCAATCTATTGCTGCCTCCTGAGTCCCAGCTGATCGGCTAGAGGGAAAAAAACTGTTTAAACTCTTGCCACAGGGCTTCAAAGGGCCGCCCTACAGCTGATCAGTGTTAAAAGAAAACAAATGAGTAGACCAGTGCCTGCAAAAATAAATGGGTAGACCAGTGCCTGCAAAAATAAATGGGTAGATCGGTACAGCTCTGCAAGCAGTTAAAAGCCTGGTAGACCAGTACCTCTGCTAAATCCTAAATAATTGTCACATGACCATCAAGCCACGTCCACAAAATAAGCCACGCCCTCAGAACGGTAGTAAAAAATTTTAGAACCCACCCCTGGTTGGAGTGGACTTCCTGGATCTCATGAATGATTTGCAGATGCAGCCTTTAACTTACTCATGCACGCATATCATGGATTGTGAAGTCAATCTCTTTCTTTACTTTTTCCTCTGCCTGGTGGGCTGTTCTTGCCAGAAGTCTGAACAAATCACTTTCAAGTGTTTTGAAATAAGACTCAGTGCATGGATTATTTATCATCAAGAGCCATGGTGGCACAGTTGTTAGAACACAATATTGCAGGTTAACTCTGCCCACTGCCAGGAGTTTGATCCTGACCGGCTAAAGGTTGACTCAGCCTTCCATCCTTTCGAGGTTGGTAAAATGAGGGCACATAGATTGTTTGGGGCAATATGATGACTCTTTAAACTGCTTAGAGAGGGCTGTAAAGCACTATGAAGTGGCATATAAGTCTAAATGTTATTGCTATCTGGTTTGGCACTTTCTGTATCCTCAACCCCACCCCACCCCAATCCACCGTTACTGTATACATTTAGCCCAACTTTCCTCAATCCATACCTTCCAGATTGTTTGGAATGATCCATGTTGGCTGGGAATTGTAGTTCCAATTCACCAGGAAGCATCAGGTTAGAGAAAGCTTCTTGCCCATCATGCCCTTTTTCTCTCAAATTAGACATTTTTTCAGTACATGTATATTTAGACTGTCCATTAGTGTCATACGCACAGCATAATTCACAGTGTCAGATATGTTTAATTATGCATTTCTTGTTACAGATTCACCTAGTGGGTCTACGTTGGTATCAGAAGGAATTCAGTCATGAAATGATTCTTAACTTTACCACAGATTCTTGGAATCCAGAATTGTGCCTCAATTTATCTTCAGGCAGCAATTACACTGTAAACATCTCCACTGCTGACCTAAAGCATAGTGTCCTCATCCATTTGAGTGTCCCATTAGCAGGTAGTGCCTTGATTTACAATTTTTCTTGTTTTTTCATATCCCAAGGTTGTTCCTTCAGTATGAGAATCTATAGCAACTTCACATTCTTGAGAGCCTGGCTTCCATGTTTGATTAAATAATTTTATATACAGTCAAATTTTCAATATTTCTGCACAAATCAGACCTAAAGCATGACTTTTTCCCCTCATGAGTTATATTTTTACATAAGAAGCAATGTGGCAGATCTTAAAAAGTTAATAAAAGTGTGGGTTTATTGCTAAACCGTCCTTTCTTCAGTGGCTGTTCACTCCTTATTAATGAGCATGTTTCCCACCCAGAAAACATCCTGGGCACCCTTGTAAAGAGGACCCATTGTTCTGAATGGGTGGTTTTTTTTTTTGCAGGAAATACTAAATAAATGCCGGTTTCCAGCAAAAAAAATGTGAATCATGGGATGCTACAAACAACTATAAATGTGGACTGATTGCCAAGAACCCCAAATACCATCATATGACTGTGGGGAGAGCAGCCATTGGAACTCCAAAACTAGGCCATAAGTAGTTCTGAGATGATCTGTTGTAACTTTGAACAATTGCTAAGACACCAGTCATAGGTAAAGGACTACCTGTGCGGTTTCAAACCATATATCAGTTTTTCCCAAACTGGAGTTTTCCAGGTCTATTGGACTTCTCCTTCTAGAATTCCCATCCAAAATTATAGAAATTGAATTCGAAATTGTCTGGAAGACTACAGCTTAGGCAAACTGCTAGTGATTCAAGAGGAGTTCAGATTGGTCCAGAGGGGGAACAGAGCATTCCAGAGTTCTGCACAATATTTCATTTTTGAATCAGTGAGTTTTACTCATCCCTATCATATATCAGGTACTGAAAACAATTTAAAATTAAAATAATATTCCCCCAGGTCACTGGGAAACTCCTCAAGTGCCATCTGGAATCTTGCTGAATCCATCAGGTATATTGAATCTTTCTAGAGTGCACTAAGGATATAATTCTTAATGTATAACAGAATTAATGGTGGTCAGTAGTTCATTTGTAGGACAAGGACCAAATAATGATAACATGCATACTGGCAGCATTTTATGAAATACGGAAGGTATATAAAATATTACTGACTGCTGTCTCCCAATGACAATGTGCTGTTAAATATAATTTACATCTGTTTGGGTTTTTTAAAGCTTTGGAACAGTGAGAAAACTTCTGATCAAAGAGAAATACTCATCATTTTCCCCTTCACATAGAGTTTAAGGGTTGAGGTTTAGGGCCTGTATGAGGAGATGGGCATTTTGGGAGAATAGACAGTAGTTGCCAACAGTGCTGGCAGGCTAGGCCTTTTCAGCCAAGCGATTTTTTTTAAAAAGGCTGTAAAAAGCTTTTGGTGTAGACTAATCTCACTTTTATAAAAATCAGGCTGCATTTTCTGTTAACAATACTTTTATTCTGTGTTATTGTTGCCAGTTCTGATACAATTTGATTTTGCTGCTTGCGTGCTGTTTTGGATTCCTAATGAAGAAGAGTGTGAAATTTTAAAAAGAAAGAATGGATGAATGCTGAATGAATAATTTTTTTAAAAAAATGCTTCAATAATAAGGATTGCCTTTTTCTTTTTTTTAGATCCACCATCGCCACAAGTAGAATTCATGTCAACACGAGACTTTATACCATTATTGAGCTTTCTGAAAGCTGAAGGAAGAAATGGTCCAATCAGGTCTCTGGCTTTTACGCTACATATTTCAGACACCCAAGAATGCTTACTTCCATGTAATTGTTTTGTTTTTTTTAACGTTACTTGCTCTGATTATTTTGTTTCCTCTCCTTTCAAATATCACTGTCGTTCAAGGCAATACTAGAAGTAGTCCTCGACTTACAACCATTCATTTAGTGACCTTTCGAAATTATACCGGCACTGAAAAAAGTGACTTATGACTGGTTTTCACACTTACAACCATTGCAGCATTCCTATGATCAAATTCAGACGCTTGGCAACTGGATGTATTTTTGACAGCTGCACTGTCCCAGGGTCTCATGATCACCATTTGTAACCTTCCCAGCCAGCTTCCGACAAGCAAATGGGGAAAGCGAGATTCACTTAACATTTCAGTGATCTGCTTAACAACTGTGGCAAAAACTGGTTTAGCTCAACAGAGAGAAGCACTGTAATTTAACACCAGCTGTCTACAATTAAAGTAAGATCGAATCTCGCCAGGCTCAAGGTTGACTCAGTCTTCCATCCTTTCTAAGGTAGGTAAATTGAGGACCCAGTTTGTGGGGGCAATAAGCTGACTTTGTATGAAGTATGAAGGCTATTGCTTAACGCACTGTAAGCCGCCCTGAGTCTCCGGAGAAGGGCGGCATATAAATCAATTAAAAAAAAAAAGTCATAAAATGGGACAAAACTCACTTAACAACTGCCTTGCTTAGCAATGGAAAATTTGAGCTCCATTGTGGCCGTAAGTCGAGGACTACCTGTACATGGCAAATATGGATTTGTTCCTCTTGCATATGGATTGCACTTTAACATCCCAAAGTGCTTACTAGATCATTTTGGTTAGTTCATTCAGTTGACTCTTAAGTTTTGTTCAGAGGCAGGTAAGAAGTTTCATTTCACCATATTCAGAAACATTAGTTCTGGGAGGTTTTTGAAGATAAGGAGTACTGACGATCATTTAATTTGCATTAAGGAAGCTGTTTCTTTTGGAAAGGGAGGAAACACTTCCTAACAGTGAGAACAATTAACCAGTGGAACGGCTTCCCTTCAGAAGTTGTAGGTACTCCATCACTGGAGGTTTTTAAGAAGAGACTGGACAGCCACTTGTCTGGAATGGTATAAGGTCTCCTGCTTGAGCAGGGGGTTGGACTAGAAGACCTCCAAGGTCCCTTCTGGCTCTATTCTGATTTATTATTGTCTCTTGTGGCCAGGGCTGGAATGTGACCCCAGCAGATAAGGTAGGTCATATGTACAAAAACCATTTAATGTTGGCCACCCGAGCAACGACACTGAAAGCAACATCTTGAAGAAAGTCAGGCTAGGCCGCAAAAGTCAGTAGCAGTAAAAAAAATAGTTCTTTGTGTGACTTGATGCTTTTATCTTCTTATTTCTAGTTCTTACCAAGTGATTGTCATTCCTGGGATTCCGCTCTGCAACTTTAATTGCTATTCCTTGACCAACCTCTCCTACTTCAGCAAAGGTTCAGAATCTGATAGCTACATGACAGCTGAGTTCTCAGCCAAGAGCATTCCTGAAAACAGGTTGACCTTTGTTCTCGGAGACCGACTATATTATGGAGGATATTATAATGCTCCCTTGAAACCAAGAAAGGCATATTGTATTGTACTTAGGACTGTCAGCAAGTGGAATTGGGTAAGAAGACTGTTAAAATTCTTCCCATTCTTTTATTCCTTTTATATTTGCATTTCAGCAGATTCCTGGGCAGCTTACAGAACAGAGGTTGGCAATGAAATAAATTGAAAACAAAGGCTTTCAAACAGGACCATGCCAAAAAGAGTATAATAGTATTTAGAAGAATGCAAAACAATCGAAACAATTTATGGAAGATAAGAAAGTCTGAGAATATAGAAAGATATTTACCTGTCTCTTTTAAGATCAAGAGAGATTTCAATTAAATTGAAGTGATATTAGCTCAGGCAGCACTGCGACAGCCACAAGTCGAGGACTGGTAATAAACCTACGGTTGCAACATCATCATAACTTCAGACGGTCACTGAATGAGGCAGTTGGTAAGTGAAATAAATTATATATTTTTTTTAAAAAAATCAATAATTAGAGCATGACCACCAAATGGAGCACCAATCAAACCTTCAATCCCAGGATCCTTAAGAGTCAGAATATATTTACTGTCAGGGATATGTGGGAACAAGGGCAGGGTCGTGCTTCTCCCCCATTTTATAAGACCTCTTCCCTGTCCCCCAAAGTCAAATTCAGATAATACTGAATTGACCAGTTAGTCAACTCAATACTGATATATTGGGATATTATGTTGACCCATTTGTATTATTTCTCTATCTTGGTAAAAAAAAAAAAGTACAGAAGCACAGAGCAGGAAATATGATGCAACCTGTTTTAAGATTCCAGATGGAGGTAGTGTGTGATCAAGTACGATTGTTTCCATGGTTATTTTATACAGAAAAAAAAAAGCAGAAACTCAGGGATCAATACATTTATGACGGTACAGGTAATCTTCATTTACCAACTGCCTCATTCAGTGACTATTCGAAGTTAGGATGGTGCTACAAAAGTAAGTTTATGACCAGTTCTCATAGTGCTCTTGTGATCGCCATTCGGGCATTTTGTAACTGTTTACAATAGTCCCAGTATCTTGCAGTAACATGATCATCATTTGAGTATTTTGTGACTGGCACATTTTTACAATGGTCTTCGCACCCTGCAATCAAGATCAATTCAAATTTTCATGTTAATGAATATGCATTGTAGGCTAAGAAAAACTGCATGCCAAAACATGGAGAAATGAATATGTAAAATAGCATTTTATTGCTTTCTTTGCATATTGTGGCAGAGTGCCATGCAAAAATGTAGAAATTCTGTGAAATGCATGGAAATGTGTTTTTTTTTTTTAAACTTTTAAATTTAAGTTAGAGCCTGGTGGTGCGACAGACTAAAGCACTTTTATTAACATCAATTGCCTGCAATTACTGCAAGTTCAAATCTCACCAGGCTCAAGGTTGACTCAGCCTTCCATTCTTTCTAAGGTAGGTAAAATGAGGACCCAGATTGTGGGGGCAATAAACTGACTTTGTATAAAAATATACAAAAGTATGAAGGCTATTGCTTAACGCATTGTAAGCCGCCCTGAGTCTCCGGAGAAGGGCGGCATATAAATCAAATTAAAAAAAAAAAGTTGTGAGATTGGATAGAAAAATGTAAGATGATATATAAGAAAGTGAGGAGCACCCACATCCTAAAATGGAAAGATCTGCCTATCCTTATTGAGAATTAAGAGTTTTTTATGTATTGGAAAAAAAAAAATACATTTATGTGTCTTTTTTCCCGTCAGATGAGAACACAGTCCTGTGTAATATGGGCCCATATTAGAGGTAGGTTTTCTGCTAAAAAAATAGTGCTGGGTTGTTGAGGCAGGGAGACAAAATGATAGGGGAAAAAAAAGAAACTTGTCCAAGGATACACACAAGAGTAACTCACACGGGAACAGCTCTTTACAAAATATTTTTTTTCTTCTAAATTGTCAAGTGAAGTACTATTAATAACAGTTTGTTATCACCCCACACTGTTGCAAATCTAGATTTAAGAGATAGACACATTAACATCAATAACACCATTATAAATTTCTAAACAAGTTACATTCCTATGATTTGAGGCTGGTAAAACCCCTCCAGAAGCTGCAGAGTATGGAGCATTTTCAGGAGATAGATTAGACGGAGGGCAGGTTTATGTGCTGGTCGGCCTAATTCAAAAATCTTTTCAAGCAAATAATGAGAGAAAAAGAGAGAAAGGTGTCGGGATGAAAGGAAAAAGGATGTATTTTGTCTTCTACCTTTATCTTTGCTTGCTTCAGCCGCACTAATCATTGACATTCAATGAGACCAATTCTTTGCATTAAATGCTGAAAGGCTTGTGGAGGAAACTAGATAGCATTGGATCAAATGCATTTTGTGCCATGCGTCAGGTGTTACACAGATCCCAGGTTTAGTCTGTGGTTGCTCAGTCACGCAGTCACAATCTGTTGAGGCGTAGAGAATCTGTAAACCTTCCCATTCACTTTTCTACCTGGGTTTTCTAGATAGATGTAGCTAGAGCAGACAAGATACACAGCCTGGGTCAACAGCTGGGAGATAATTAGGAATATATGCAAATCACTAACCTCACAATCGATACAAAAGCTATGAGTGGTGCAAAGAGCCATGGAAAGATACATGCTTGGCATTACAAGACAAGATAGAAAGACTTGCACATGGATTAGAGAACAAACGAATATCAAGAGAGTAAAAGAATGGAAATGGAAATGGGCTGGTCACATAGCAAGAAGAACTGATGGCAGGTGGACCAAGGCAGTCATAGAATGGCTCCCACTTTGATAAAAAGCATCCATGAAAGAGACCTAAAAAAAGGTGGATCAATGACATCAAGTATCGCAGGGGCCATAGCAAAAGAAAGCTCAGGATCATATGTGTTGGAGACATTTATTTATCTATTTATTTTATTTATTTATTTGTCAACAAGTAAAGGAAACAAATAACACTATAGACATAGACATGGACACATGAAAAAAATTGGTACAAATAAAAGGATATAAATGGGCAAAACATAGCCATAAACACATAGAATGTTTACATATAAATGGGGACAGTAGGAACGCTGGTGCGCTTATGCACGCCCCCTTAGGGACCACTTAAGAAACATAAAAGTTCCACAGTAGACAGTTTAAGGTAAAAGATATGGGGATTAGCGAAATTTACAACAGGATCAGGTAGAGTGTTCCAGACATTTACTATTCTATTGCAGAAGTCATATTTCCTACAATCAAGTTTAGAGCCAATTACATTGAGTTTGAATCTATTGGTAGTCCTTGTGTTATTACGGTTGAAATTACTCATTTACAGATAGGACATTTTGGTATATAATCTTATGAACTAAGCATAGATCGGAACGTAGATAGCGTAGTGCAAGGCTATCCAGACCTAAAATTTCAAGCCTGGTCTTGTAGGGAATTTTATTTCGAGCAGAAGATTTGAGTACTCTTCTAGTAAAATATCTCTGCAGATGTGGAAGAGGCCTTCATCCTGCAGTGGATAGACAATGGCTAAAATGATGACATGCAAATCACTTTCAACTGAACACTGAGGCCTAGGTCTATGCAACACATTAAGTGAAAATGTGGTTTGCTAATTTAGGGTATAATGTGAAGCATAATCTTTTACAAATGATGCTTTGTAATTGAAATGTATTGAATGAGCCCAGTCAACAGAAATCTATTCTGAAAACCAGATCCCTCATCCTCAAGGATTTCCCTCTCAATCTATTAAATATGGACCATGATGTGTCACATTTAATTGGAGGAGAAGAGCTAAATTAGCCTATGGTATCCCAAAATTAGGAGTCTGGCAGCACCTTTTCTGGCACCTTTTCCTATTAAAAGGCATAGCTCACTTTGTCAGATGCTGCGGAGTGGCTCAACTGATGTAAGATTGAAATTGCAATGAGGATGAAATTGTCAGTGGGCAGATGTTTTGTGGATTGCTCGAAAAGCTTTTCTTTATTTGCACAAGTTGTAATTGAATGGTGGTTACAAATCCTGAACTTTCTTCAGAGATGAAAGTTTCATCTCTTGATGAACTTTCCTGCCCCGCTGGAAACAGTTCAGGTTTTTGACTCACTGCTGATTTTTATTTGTTTTTTGAGGTAATTGCATCTAATAATCTTTGAACATAAGAGATGACCTTCATGTCAGAACAAGGACCCTCTCAATTTAGCTTCTCTGCCCTCCTATTTTTAATAATGATTAAAGAGTTACATGCAGTACTGATTATGGTCTTTTGCTTGTACTTGACTTGTACAGCTTGTTCAGCGCAAATTGCACATCAAAGGAGATTTCTGGACAATTCTCACTGCAAAGTGTCAGAAAACAAAGAATAGTGTCTGTGTGTATTTCAAATGGTTACAGACCCTGCTTTGCTAAAGTCCTTTATTACATGTTTTACAATTGGCAAATGCTGTTTTGTTGTTTCTTTCTTTCAGATATATCATTCCCAGTGCAGCATTTGACTATGGTTATTTTAAGCTCAGTTGCTGCTATCAGTACCATCTTTTTATTATTACTCTGCCTAGCATGGTAGGTAACGTTATGTGACTTACACATTATTTAAGCTCAAAGACTAGTTATTCCTTTCACAATGAATTCAACCTGATAAGCAATAATTGATGCTGGAGATAAATTTCTCCAGCAGTTATGTAATGATTGATGCTTGGGGATCTTCAATACAATCATTTTTAATATATAATCTTTTAGAGTTAACTTTAAACCTTGTTAGCAAAAATAATCAAAAGCTGGTCTATATTTTTCTTAGAAAAATGTCCCAGGAATAGTATACTGGCAATGTCACTGATGCTTTTCACCACTCATCTATCTAGCTCTGTGATCTATCTATTGAATCTACCTATATTATATGACTACTATGAAAAACAATATAAATATTAACTGTAAACATTTAGCTATTGATTTTTCCAGTGTATTATAAAAGTATATATTCATGTAGAACTCTTTTAATAGGATCTATCTATATGTTCTACTTTTCAAAATTATTATTTGTGTGAATCTTGTAAAACCTTATCACTAGAGACATTATATTCTGCTGTTTTATAAGGGATTCAGACAGATTATATATTTGTCAACCAAACAAACATGGCAAATTTTGCTGCTGAGAAAACTAAGCTCAAAATATCTGAGTTGCTACATTTGCATTTGACTGATGATTGTCCTTGTTACTTTGTCGTATTTTCTGTATTTCTGTGTTTCAACTGGTTTAACTGGGCTTTTTCATCCTTTCCCCAATGTTTCTCCCACTCCTCTCTGCAGCAGCACATTCAACTCCAGCTGAACCGTCAAGTAAACGTGTTTTTTTTTTTGATAGACTGGATATTTATCAACTACTATCAATACTGCCCAAGAAAGCAATGCATGGTTCTGCAAATGCTTTTGTCTAATAGATACAACTCCTGATCATTTGGAAGAGAATAAAAACAAGACACAGAAATACGGAGCTATCCTTCAGTGCTCAAGAGGAAGAAACCCATATGCAAAATACCATCTCCTGCCTTCCCATTTAAAAAGGGCTTTTCATACCTTGTTTTCTTCTTGTAATTTTCAATCTTGAAGCTTGTTAGGTGCACATTTTACATCCAGAGCAAACTTGTGTGTCTTCTGTTTCAGTTCATGTTAAGACACTGAATTTATTTTTGGATGGGAAGTTACTAAATATTTTTAAATAAGAACCTTTAGTAACTCTTTAAAAATAGAACAATTATATTAGAGGCCCAAGTTAAAACCAGAAATACACATTTCTGAAAATGAGTTAAAGCTGAATTTGTTTTCCTTTGAAATCAAGAGGACTTTTCCCCTTATTTCAATAGAATCTATGCTTACTTTTGTAATTTGGATCCACTCAGTAAGTACACATTTCTACTGTGTTGTTTAATGGGACTAGGCTAAAAAGATATATATATTTTTAACCATTCTCGTAACTTCCAGAAAATTTTGCTACTTTCATAATTTGCAAAGAAGCAAAATTTGGTGTAATTTTCATTTAGCAAGAACTTTACAGTATTTTGTAGCCTCCCACACTTCCCACATTGCATTTCAAATTATGATGGAATATCTTTCAAAGGTTTGGGTTTTTTTTTTAGATTAGAAGCATGAGCACAAAGCAAGAAGAAACGGCATTCATTTTAAGACTTACAATTATTAGCTTTCAAGGATTACGGAAAGCAGTGTTGACATTGGAGAGATTGGGGCTGGCGTCTTCAGCCCTCCTGGACCTGAAGGCTTAACCCATCCATTTTAAAGCTTTAAGTGAAAAATGTAAAACTTACATTAATTTTCTCTTTAACTTGAAAATGCTAAAACTCCCCCATCAAAAATTCCATTTTGCTATTCAATTGGCACTCTGTAGCCTTGGACTGCAAATTTCTAACCCCTGGTGTTCTATGATCTGCAAAGAAAAAAAACACCATTACATTTGCTGTTCAAAAGTAAAATTGTTTCCAAAAGAAAACAAACAAAACAAAAACAAAACAAAAAAAACCAACCAAAAGAATTTTGCAAGCAAAATGCAAGAGAAAAGACAAGTTTCTTTCATGGAAGTAAACATTGGGCAAATTGGAAGATATATTTCAACACACTCTCAAATCCAGGGAACTTCTAACTCCGATGTATTTGTCTTTAGAACTTTGTTTTAAATGTAGTTTTTGACTTACGATTTTAAGAAATAATTGGTAGAAACCAGTTAAGCAGAAATGTTTACAGAACTTTGATGATCACTTGAGTATTAAAGAAAAGCATTTATTTTTCACTGGGTTATCCTTTTCTTCCTTATTTTGAAATGTATTGTGGTTTTAGTAATGTTTCGCATCACACAGCCTTCCTTCCTGAGGTTATCAGGCTAATTTATGGCCTATTAGAATGGTAAAAATATGTATACATTTGAAATGATTCAGTTACAAATAACTTAACATAATTATGTAAAACGTACTTGTTTTTTTTCTCGCTTGCTCGCTTTCCAACCAAAAACATGAGCTATTGCTATATTACACTCCTCGGTGCTTTGACAAATTTAAGAGCCCTCCCATACTTCTAGTATCACTGTCTGATGTCTACATATAGATCACCTTTGGTAAACCTATTGACTATTTTCATCTTTAAGTTGATAACAATTCTGCAAAAAATTGAGAACTTTATCATTGCTATTTTGTCCTAATTTTTGCATCTCGGCAACCGTCTCCCTACTGCAGGTATCAGGAATTTTCTTCCCAAGCACCTGATATGTTCAATTTTTAAAAACAGTAGCCTGCACCATTTTTAAACATCAAATTACAACCCAAGTCTTGTCTCAGTGAAGGATTTTGCATTCGGGTTGAAAAAAAATTTGGCGGCCTGGCCACTCATGTCCTGAATGGAATGGAACATTTAGATGCTCTTATTCTTTACCTTGGAACCAATGAAAAGAAGGCAAAGGATTTTTTTTTTAAATAAAACAGCCAGTTTGGTGTCTAGCTTAAGGCACCTAGCTAGAAAGTATGAGACTGTGGATTCAAGTCCTGGCTTAGCTTTGAAAGCCAGTTGGATGCCTTTGGGCCAGTCTTCTCTCTCAGTCCTAGGAAGGAAGTACTGGCAGGACACTTCTGAAAATGTTGCCAAGAAGACTGCAGGGACTGATCCTAGTTCCTAGGACTCAAGATGGACTCAACAGCTTAAGAAACATCAGGGGAGAAACCTCAGCTTAATGGGATTCTTTAAAGGGAAATGTTAGAGCACTTTCCTACTGTCCCATCATGTTCTTTGGTGGCTTGGTTTCCTTTTAACTCTTCCCAACACGATTGCTTTCTTTAGTGAATTCCCCTGCATGATATGGCCAAGATAAGTGAGTTTGATGGGTTTTCCTTCCACTGGTGTGTCTGCTGTTATGCGCTCCAGTACTTGTTTGTTGGTTACCTTTGCTGTCCAAGGAACCTACTCAAATTCAAAAGTGATTGTAGTAAATGAACTGGACTTTAAATACTTTTTCAGAATAAAGTCTGGTGTCCTTTCCTACACTTCTACAGTTAGGAAAGGGTGGTTGCTTCTCTAAAACAACTAAAACAAAATTTGACAATATTTGATATGGCCATGGGCGCTAATCAATAAAGTATACTAAAACTTTGTATAGCCTCTGCTGTTTTCTCACAAAATGATCCATATTAATATCTACATTTAAGAACAGAGGTCCCCAAATGGCCTGTGTCCCCAACCGGGCCGCAGGCCATTTGGAACCAGGCCACAAAATTGTGTGAGCATGTGTATGCGTGTGTGCACGAAGCTGCATTTGTGAAAGCAGCGCATGCGTGCAAAACCATCCCTTGCACGAATTGCATAAGTGTAGGCCATACATGCTGGTAACATGGCCAAAAAGAACAGATAATCCTCAATTGACAACAGTGACCGTTCGAAGTTACAACGGCAGTAAAAAAAAGTGACTTACGAACATTTTTCACACTTACAACCATTGCAGCATCCCCATGGTCACGTGATCAAACTTGGAACGCTTGGCAACTGGCTCATAGTTATGACAGTTGGTTGTAAAATGGGGAGAACTTACTAAACCAATGACTCGCTTAGCAACAAAAATTCTGGACTCTGTCGTGGTTGTAAGGCAAGTCAAGGACTACCTGTAAAAAAGATTTTTTTTTCGGTAGGAAAAGGCTAAGATTAGATATTGTATCCTGCAAGTGGCCAGTAGGTGGCGCATTCTGCCTGTGCGCTGAGCAAGACTTTGGGAAAGTGAAAAATAGGGGGGGGGACGCCATTGTCAGTTTTATGAGCAAGCTGATGAGTCGGAAGTTGGAAAAACAACCACACTTTTCATGTGATGTGCTGTAAGTCAAGCTGGTGCTCAGTTGCTCCTTGGAGAAGCTGATGTGGCCCTGACATTCTTTTAGTCTCTACCCAATCAGGGCTCTTTCTCAGGCTTTCAGCAGTGCCAACCTTAAAACAAACTTCCCATGTTCTGTTGTAACCAAACCATTAATAACTTTGATGTGCTGCTATCTACAAAATTCCCCAAGCAAAGGATGCATTGTATTTATGTATCTATTTCTGTTTGGACTTCTTTTATAGACATTCGACAGTGCTCTATGGAACCAGGCTGAGCCCTGGAATTTGATATATTTCAGCATGTGTGTTTCTAGACATAAGAAACGAGAGGGTGCTGATTTTTACCATACAGCTTTAACAGAAAGAGAAGGCAGAACCAAATCTGTGAACACAAATAAAAGAAAAAGATTTCAAAACAGAAGAAACAAACAGGAAAAAAGGCAAGACAATAAAACGATAATTGCATATATATGTATACGTCAGAGGTGGGTTTCAGCAGGTTCTGACCAGTTCTGGAGAACCGGTAGTGGAAATTTTGAGTAGTTTGGAGAACTGGTAGTAAAAATTCTGACTGGCCCTGCCCCCATCTATTCTCTGCCTCCCAAGTCCCAGCTGATTGGGAAGAAATGGAGATTTTGCAGTAACCTTCCCCTGGAGTGGGATGGGAAAGGAGATTTTACAGCATCCTTCCCCTGCCACGCCCACCAAGCCATGCCACGCCCACTAAGCCACACTCACAGAACCGGTAGTAAAAATTTTTGAAACCCACCACTGGTATACGTATATGATCAAAATTCAGACGCTTGGTAACTAATTCATATTTATCACAGTTGCAATGCTCTGGGATCATGTGATCACCTTTTGTGGCCTTCTGATAAACAAAGTCAATGGAGAAGCCAGAATCACTTCACAACCTTGTTACTAATACTGCTGTGATTCATTTAACTGTGGCAAGAAAGGCCGTAAAATGGGGCAAAGCTCATTTATAAACTGTCTCGCTTAACAACAGAAATTTCAATTCAATTGCGGTCTTACATCGAGGACTACCTGTACCTGTGTTTGATAGACTCCTGTGCATGTAGCCAAGTGTGGATTTCCATTATTTTTTTTTTTGAAAATTTATTCATTTATTTTTAAAACATAGAACATAAAACAACATCTTTTTGGAGCAAGAGTTTGACCCGGTATAACATAGATATAAATTCCCAATTTCATCAATTAACATCTTAAGACAAACAAAAAAAATAACAAAAGTAACAACAACAACAACAACAAAATCCCCAAATCTAAACCCAATTTTTATCATCCAGTCTAACATCTTATTCTAACATTTAAGTTTTTATTATGTAGTCACCCTAATTCTTAAACTTCAAATCCAATCAGTATTTCATGTATTTTCTGTACTTCAAAGACCCAAATCAAATCAATGTTTCTTTTAAAATACATCTAATAACCAATATAAAATATTTCATTCCTCTCTGAAAAACATTTTAAAGTCAATATCCATTCTTCAAAAATATTTCCTTCATTCCTCTTAGGTTTATTTTTAGCTGGATTGCAGTTTAGTTAGCTGGTTTCCAGGGATGCTTTCCTCCACTCCTAACCTTATTTATTGGCTGGATCACAGTTAGTTTTAACTGCTTCCAACATTTTCTCCTTCACTCCTCCAGGTTTATTTTTAGCTGGATAGCAGCTTTTCAGCTGTTTTCCAGGGGTGCTTCCCTCCACTCCTAACCTATATTTCGCTGGTTCACAGTTTAGCTTTAACTGCTCCCCAGTATGTCTCCTCTTCTCCTCCTAAGTTTATTTTTTGCTGGATCACAGCATAATATGCTATTTTCCAGGGATGCTTTCCTCCACTCCTTACCTTATATTTAACTGGTTCACAGTTTAGCTTTAACTGGTCCCCAGCGTTGCCTCCTCCACTCCTCCTAAGTTTATTTATGGCTGGTCCACAGCTTAATTAGCTGTTTTCCAGTGATGCTTACCTCCACTCCTTACCTTATATTAACTGGTTCGCAGTTTGGCTCTAACTGCTCTCCAGTGTTGCCTCCTCCATTCCTCCTAGGTTTATTTTTAGCTGGTTCACAGCCTAGTCAGCTGCTCTCCAGGGATGCTTTCCTCCACTCCTATCCTTATATTTAACAAATTCACAATTTAATTTTAATCATCTAATTCCCAAAATCATACTTCTTTAGCAATTTAAAATAGTAATACGTTTTGAAATATATCTTCTCTCTTACTCTCTCTAGGCCAATTCACCATAGTTATAGGATCTATAAACAAATCTTATTGTTATTCAAGAATTCATTCCCATTCTCTTGTTTACTATAGAAAAACAACATTTTAAAACAACTTTCAAGTCCATTTTCTATAAGCATTAAGACACTTATTAATATTTTTTAGAGAATTCTTTCAAAGTATTCACATTTTTTCTATTAATCACATTTCTCGCTTTAAAGATGAGCATTTTCTATAATTGTTGAATCTTATCATTCTTATTGGTAATCAAAAATTCCTTCATAATCTTTATATTTCTTATAGCTTACAGCATTTTAAACCATGCTTATTAATTAAAATTTTTTTTAAAATAAATTTCTTTCAAAGTATCCACAATTTTTCTATAATAATATTCCTCGCTTTAGAAATCATCATCTATAAATAGTTCTTAGCATATATTCAGATATCCACATTTCCTTACTTTCTATAAAAAAACCCCAAAAGAACAGTTTCCTATAATTATTAAGTCTGTCAGCAATTCTTATTAATACTTAGAAAATCATTCATAATCTTCATATTTCTTGTAGTTTTTCTACATTCCCATTTCCCCCCCCTTTTTTTTTTAAAA
Source organism: Pantherophis guttatus (assembly GCF_059756535.1). Taxonomy (NCBI): domain Eukaryota; kingdom Metazoa; phylum Chordata; class Lepidosauria; order Squamata; family Colubridae; genus Pantherophis; species Pantherophis guttatus. The sequence goes on along the minus strand of NC_142064.1, from coordinate 87,142,317 downwards.
AAGTGCTTCTTTCAATACTAATAAAGAAGGATATTTAAAGAAGGAAACTTAAAAAGGAGAAAGGGAGAGGAAAAAAGAAATAGAATTATGACAAAAAATATCAAAGGAAAAGATTCGAAAGAAAGAAAAAGGGAAAAAGGAAAAACAAAAAGAAAGGAATGAGTTAGAAAAACAGTACAGAGCTAGAAAGCAAAAGGTAAAAAAGAAAGAGAGAGAGGAGAGAGAAACTCTCTTCCTTACATTGTTTAGGAATCAATTACATAAAAAGCATTTACATCCATTTTAATCAAACTATGGTGTTTTTCTCATTCTGTCCAAACTCTTTCTTCTTCTTCTTCTTTTTTCTCCCTCCTTTTTCCAGTTCCAATATCCATAAAGTTATAAAGACTAACAGATTTAGTTCTTTTGTAGTCCATATATGGTATCATCATGTCTTCTTCTAGGGGTACGCCCTTCTTCTTCATTACAACACAATTAATCAGCAGTTTTAACTGTTCCAAATAGCTTCTTCTTCCCAACTGTCCATAAGTGGTTCAAAAACAAATTGAATACATCCAAAGTCAGACCTCCTTAATTTTTCCTCAATATACTCCAGTTCAGAAATTAGAGACAAAGTTTCTTCTTCAAACAGCAAGGAATAGATAATTTGCAGTTTCCACTTTCACTTCTGTTAACAAGCGTCCATCTTAAACTCCCTCCGCTTATTATCCTCACAGCTTTTAAAAAGACATTCCATTTCTTCTTCTCCTTCTTTCTCTTTACAGCTAATCCATTCTCCTTAATAACCAAAAATCCATCTTAAAAAAACATTTAATTCCAAAGGCAGATAGTAGATATTATCATCCTTTAAAGGGTCTTCTCTTCTCCTTGTTAATTATTTTAAATCTTTCGCCCAAGTAGTTTTTAGCCGCTGTTAGGGCCAGGGCATTGTTAATTCCAAATATTTAAAAGCTGTTCCCGCCTGGGCTGGTCTTACCCGGCATTCAAACAGCTTGCTCCAGTGTCTCCTCCTGCACTTTGCTTGTCCCGGCTGCTGCGGCTATGGCTGCCTCTTCCACTGCCACCGGCGTAGAGGGTTATCCTCTGGCCTCAAGAAACCTGCTCGTTCCTCTTGGCCATCCGAGGAGGTCCCTCTTTGTCCCCTGCCCCTACAGGACAGGGAAAGTCCGCAGACCTACCGGTGGGGGCTTGACAGACAGGATTTTCGCGGGGCTCCAAAGAGCCCCACTATTTCCACGTCCGAATCGCCACGGCACCAACCGGAAGTCCCTGGATTTCCATTATTAAATATGGTGGAATATGGTGGAAATGCTAGCACCTGCAGGTGCCTCCCTTCTTGGTTCTGTAATCTCAGTATCAGTGGTGGGTTCCTCCCGGTTCCTCCCGGTTCCGCTGAGCCGGTAGCTATATGAGTAGACTGGTGTCTGCAAAAATAAATGGGTAGACCAGTGCCTGCAAAAATACATAAGTAGATTAGTGCCTGCAAAAAAACATGAGTAGATCAGTGCCTGCAAAAATACATGAGTAGATCAGTGTCTGCAAAAATAAATGGGTAGATCAGTGCCTGAAAAAATAAATGGGTAGATCGGTACAGCTCTGCAAGCAGTTACAAGCCTGGTAGACCAGTACCTGTGCTAAATCCTAACTAATTGTCAGATGACCATCAAGCCACGCCCACTAAATAAGCCATGCCCACAGAACCGGTAGTAACAATTTTTAGAACCCACCCCTGCTCAGTATGTATGTGTATGTCTCTGCCTCTAACCCACATAGAGATAGATAGATGATAGATAGATGATAGATAGATGATAGATAGATAGATAGATAGATAGATAGATAGATAGATAGATAGATAATCTGTCCATAAATATCCCAAAGGTGCTTTTCAAAAGGCAACTAGATTTTCCTGAGGTTTTTTTCCCCCTTGAAATCATTTCGCTTCTCATCTAAGAAGCTTCTTTGCTCCTTGGATGAGAAGTGAAATGTTTTCAAAGAAAAAAAACCCCAAGTAAGTCTAGTTGCTTTTTGGAAAGCACCTTTGGGACAACCATGACCTGGGTGATTGAGACTCTCCATAGATGTGTAGCCATATACTGAGCATATCATCCTGCTGATTGGTGAGGCAATCTTTGGCATGATCAGATGACTTTAAATGATCTAACACATTTCTTCTTTCTCTGCCACTCAGAACTGCTATAATTCTAGACTAGAGAGCAGTGGTGAAATCCAAATTTCTTTACTATCAGTTCTGTGGGCATGTCTTGGTGGGTGTTTTGTGGCTTGGTGGGCGTGTCTTGGTGGGCATGGCAGGGGAAGGATACTTCAAAATCTCCATTCCCACCCCTCTCCAAGGGAAGGATACTGCAAAATCCCCATTCCCTCCCCACTCCTGGGGGAAGGATATTGCAAAATCTCCATTCCCACCCCACTCTGGGGTCCCCCAGAGGTGGTATTTGCCGGTTCTCCAAACTACTCAAAATTGCCATTACTGGTTCTCCGAACTGCTCAAAATTTCTGCTACCAGTTCTCCGGAACCTGTCAGAACCTGCTGGATTTCACCTCTGCTAGAGAGATAGAAAACAGTCAGATGGTTTTCCTCAGAGTTTGAAGGGGAGTTGCAATTTTTGCAATGATGCTATTCCCACATAAAAAGCAGGGATCAGTAGGATTAGGAAATGTCCCATTGTTTACAGAACTACCTGCAATTTTAAAAAATAATCCCACACAAGGTGGAGTGAGGATTCAAAAGCAATTTAAGGGATAGAAAATTGGGTGGCACATTATTATGGAATTAAGTAGGATGGTGTGTTGTGGTGTGTTGTGGAAGAGCGGTTGGCTGACTGGAATAGCATGTTGCAGGGTGAGATAAGTTTGAGTTGCAAATCTGAGATGTTGCATTGATGGCTCTTACCTGAACAAAAAGGGATTTGGGCAAGAGAATAATGAAAATAATGACAGAAAGTCTGCGTCATATGAAATAAGAATGAGTCAGATATGTAAAGAGAGACACTGTTCTTAACAGCAGCCATAGGGTTGAACATCCCTTCAGTCAGAAGATATTTTTAATTTTTAATATCTTCTCATGAAGATAATGCCATTGCATGAAAGCACTTTTATGCAATTCAAATGCAAGAACAATGGTGAACTACAATTGCCCCTATTTCCATCTCAAACAGAGGGAAGCAGGGATGTATTCTGCCATGCCTTGTTTAATTTCTGTATGTCTACGGAGATTCTCAGTCATCTAAGTCATGGTTGTCCCAAAGGTGCTTTTTTTTGACAGGCAGCTAACTGGACTTTGTTGTTTCCTTGAAGAGGTTTCATTTCTCATCCAAGAAGCTTGGATGACAAGTTTCAGAACTAAAGAAGCTTCTTGGATGAGAAGCGAAACATCTTTAAGGAAAAAACGAAGTCCAGCTGCCTTTTTAAAAAGCATCTTTGGGACTTTAATTTCTATAGCATCAGTACTGTTTTGGACCTTTATTAAATACAAATTCCATCACCAGTCCTCATCTACTAGCGTATTTCAGTTTTTCTCTAAGCAGTTGTTCCACCTATATCTCCTCTTGGCCTTCACAGTTTCCAAGGAAATACACTACAGAATACAGAAATACACCAGCAATCCTTTTGTTTTGGGGAAAAAGTAGAAATAAATTATTAATAATTAAAGCAAAAGTCCTACATTTTTTTTACCAAAAAGTGTTTTGACCTTTTTTTTATAATTGAAAAGAGTCACATGTTGAGATGGGTGGCCATACAAATTGACTGACTGAATGAATAAATAGATTTAATGTTAAATCTATAGAGCAATTCAAGGGCTTTGAATATCTTAGTAATTCACTTCCAGCCATTCAACTCTGGAGTTACCACATAAGTAAGCTTTTTTTCAGAGCACAAAAATGTCTCAGTATCCGATTTTCAAGTTGTAAAGGGTTTGATGTGCCTGCAGTAATCAAATTATTTAAAGCAACAGTCTTCAGTTTGCTGCTGCAAGTTGTGCAACTCTGTATTTAACTGAGATGCATCTACCTTGGGAGCAATTCAACTTTTGAAGACTCTGCTTTGTGTCCCTTGATCAACAACATATATGCTCCTTTAGCTGGATCTTAAGTGCATCTTTTTTGAAGTTCGCTAACAGTTTGCAGACTTAAATTCTGGATAAAATAAAAAAAATTGGGCCCAGCCTACGCATTTTAGGTGTTTAAAAAATAGATTTGAATTTGACTTATTGTAGGTGCCTCCTTACCCATCCCCAGCTATATGTTCTGTGGAGTGTAGATAGAGTCTTGATCAGTGGTGGGATTCAAGTAATTTAACAACTGGTTCTTTGCCCTAATGATTTCTTCCAACAACCAGTTTGCCAAACTGCTCAGAAAGTTAACAACCGGTTCTCCCAAAGTGATGCGAACTGGCTGAATCCCATCACTGGTCTTGACATAGCTTAAATGGGAAGTCTTAGGCTTAGCTGTCCAAAATTATAGAGAAGAAATTTCACATGTCTATTGTCTCAAGCTTACGTGTCTCCTTTTTTTCATACCTGTTCTTATCGTATTTTCTCGTCCTACATAAAAAGGTTTCTTCATTGCTGTGATTTCATGGCCTGCTCTTGACGGTTACAGCAGTATATACTACATATATTGTACCATATTATATCTTCTCCTGATCACTTTTGTGTGTGCTCAAAGGACAAGGTTAAGTCTACAGCACGTAAGCTACCAGGTTACCCTTCTATTACAACTGGTGTCTTGAAGTCATTGAACCACTTATTGGTAACTTTCCCCATCTACCAGTCTGGGATTTCAGATCAGCCATTGCAAGATCAGCAGACTGAAATAACTGAGAAGACTACAAAATATTTAGCTTTACTGATAGCCATCAGAAACCAGTATGTTTGCTCTAGTTAGCTAAACTCAAGTTATTTCTTTTAAGTTAAGTAAAAGATCAAGTTAGATCTTTTATTTATTTATTTATTCATTCATTTAATTAATTAATTAATTAATTAATTAATTTTTATAGCTGCTTATCTCAGTCAATGACCCTAGTCAGCTTACAGTTCAAAAAATATATTACGGTTAAAACACTAAAAACTTTTTGAAACAATAACATAACAATAAAAACATCCAAACTAAATATACCTGGCAGCCGAGATTCTTGGCCAGTTAGCAATATAGCCAGGAAAATGGGCCCTTAACAAATTCAGCACCCCAGGCTTGGGAACATAGCAGGGGTAGGTTCTACTTACCTTTACTATCTATTTGCAGCGGGGCCGCGAGCGCGCATGCACAAAAGCGTTTTGATGACGTCGGGGTCGGTGGGCGGAGCCTCCTGCCAGTTTTACTACCGGTTCTATAGAACTGGTGGGAACCGGGGGCAACCCACCACTGGAACATAGCCAGGTTTTTAGGATCTTGCGAAAGACTAACAGGGTCGGAGGGCATTCTGATCTCCAACGGGAGGATGTTCCACAAAGCAGGGGCCTAATCACTCAGTTTTACATTTGTTAACCCTTCTATTAATCTGTGTATAGAAACTTACTACTTGTTACAGTATTCTTTGGTTGACTTAGCTTTAGCACATGATATTGACCTTTGCTGGTTAACAAATGCCTCAGTTTGCTTCCTTCTATTATACAGTTCTACAGAATTGGGTTCTTTTGATCTATGGCCATTTGGCAAATAAATAAACAAAGGAGTGTAAATATGGCCATTCTAGGTAAAGGAGAGGGATATTTCAAACACAGGATGTTGTCTTATGCCGCCTAAAGTAGGCTGCTGACCTACGGGGCAGGAACGATGCTTACCTCGGTTGGCTTGACCGTTGTAACATTTAGTTTCCATTCTTAAGCTCCAGCTTTAGGACACCTTCGTCCAATCTAGCAGATTTTATTGCATCGCTGAGGTAGGAACAAGCCTGTGTGGTTATGCAGACATGCTTTTTGCTTCAAAGGAAAAAGATTAATCCTCCCAAAATTGAGCTTCAGGGGAAGGCAGTCTGTGCATAAGATATGTGAGGAGTGTACTTAACCAAGCTCACAACATAATTGATAGGTATTCCGATCTCCACCTATGTTTGAGGACAAAGGATTTCAACCCAATGCTGACCTCACCAAATTCTTATTTCTCTTAAATGAAAGTGAACTGCTCTTTAGTCAGCGTAAATGTGATTTGCACTTCTGACTTTAGAAACCATCTATGCTGCAGTGGTCAGTTTGCAAGGTAATGCTCTGATTTGTATCTGTTTCTCTCAAAGAAAGCAATGTAGAACAGCTCCTCCCATAATACATAATTTTGATTACGGTTTTAGAGAGGAAGAATTAAATGAAGTTTAGGGATGATAGGAAGAATGTGAAGAAACATGATTCCAATCTGAGAAAAAATAATAAATCTTTTCCTCTGCTGCCCGCTGAGGGATTTTTAATATAGGAATACATGTGCTTTCATAGAATCTTAGTTTGCAAATGCTGCTTATTCTGTATTAAGATCCTGTTGGAAAGTAACCAGATAGTCAGGAGAAAGATGTCTTCTCTCATAAAAGTTCCTGAGCAGCTGATATTTCAAATACATGACTTATTATTCATGCTAACAGCCCAATCCATCATAAATTTGTTAGGTCTCCTTTTCAAGGTTGTTGTTGTTAGTTGCAAAGTCTTGTCCGACCCATCGCAACTCCATGGACAATGTTCCTCCAGGCCTTTCTGTCCTCTACCATCCCCCAGATTCCATTTAAGCTCATGCCGACTGCTTCAGTGACTCCATCCAGCCACCTCGTTCTCTGCCGTCCCATTCTTCTTTTGCCCTCAATTGTTCCCAGCATTAGGCTCTTCTCCAGTGAGTCCTTCCTTCTCATTAGGTGGCCAAAGTATTTGAGTTCCTTTTCAAGTTACTGCATGCGAAATCATACAATACGCTTAGAGGAAGGACATGCCATGAGTACAAATCTCCTTTTATTTACACAAGGGGGTGGAATGCACCATCCAATTCATTAATACCTTCTCTCCATTTTTTGATCCCATTACTCTCAAACTGGTGGAGGTTGAGGAAAGCTGTACTTAAAAACACAAACCCCCCAAACTGGAGAAAGGCTGCCACAGACTTACGATGTGATTCAGACAATCCAACACTACTTATGCTTTTATCGGTAAATGAAAAGACCTATTAAACCTTGTCAACTGAGAAAAAACGTGTAGCTTCTGGAATTGATCACTGCATGCATTTTCCAACTCCGTGATTCCAAATATAGTCAGTAGATGGTGCTCAGGAATATCCCGGGTAGCTTCAGGACGATTGGGTTCCCTCTGGGTTTTGTTTTTTTTTTTCATTTACATTTACCGCGTATTCATAGTAATCCAATCAAGATGTTGTGGTGGGATGCGAGCCAATCTATCAAGTTAAAGAAAGTTATGTCAAGCTGCCCTTGTGAATGTTCGTGTTCTTTAAATATGGTAAAGTAAAATGGCAAACAACTAATGAAAGGAAAAATAAAAGGGAGCCACTTTGATCTAGTGGTTAAGGAACCAGGCTATCTTATTCAGAAAAAGGAAAACAGAAACAGAATAACAGAGTTGGAAGGGACTTTGGAGGTCTTCTAGTCAACCCTCCTGCTCAAGCATGACACTCTATACTATATAAAATAAAAATAAGAATAAGAATAAGAATACAATTATGGGTGAAAGGGTGGAAGCTGAAGACGGAAATTATTTTCTGTGCTAATATTGAATTGTTTTGTTAAGTATCACATGCTTTGACCATAACCCTGGATCCAGTTGCCTGGATCTTCCTCCATATACCACATTCACTTTTGCACATACTCACACATACCCGTTGCTATCAACTCAGAGACATTGTGTACACATAAACAAAGGGTATGTTAGCTTTTCTCAGGTCAAAAATGATGCCCGTCTTTTGAATGACATGGCACTATTCAAATAAAGGGGGATTAGTCCAAAACAAATATGAGTGGATTTTATGTACATGCTTAAATTAAAATGAATTGAATCCAAACCTTAACTGGCCTTCTGCTTTTGATCTGAAATATAACTATTCTCTTATATTCCAGATTAAAAATTGTATGGAATTTTCTCGCACTTTCTAATTTTAGTGCTGCACTCAAATTGTGTCAGCGTTATTGGTGCTCTTGTTCCTTGCTTGTACTTGTTTCTACATCTGATGAGGCCCATGGAATTGAGACATGTGGTGGCAATGGGCAATAATGTCTTTTATCAGCTTCGGAGGGCATAAACGAACATATCCTCAGCTATGCATCAACACTGAATTATGTTTTATACAGGTCTGTGACTTGGAAATCTTAGAACGCAACCAATAGGCTTCTTGTTGAGGTAAAGTGTAGAGAGGGGCATTGGGTGATCATATAGCCTTATGCAGCTCACCAGGTCTAGAAAACAGATGGGTAATATAGTGTAAATCCTAAAATAAGCATGTCTGTGTAAGGGGAACAAAAGTAAAAAGGCATGTTTCTTAAAGCCAGCTCTATACATATGTATAATGTGGTCCAACACTCCATACAAGCTTCAGTCACCCTCAAATGTCAAATGCATCATTGGGCTGGGAAGATGAGTCATCCTGTACCAGTTAAACCAGTTGCCAGGGTATTTCTGGACTTACTTGAGCTGAGTCTAAGTCATCTGAAGAACTTTCTATTTGAAAATAGCAAAATATTATTCCATTAGTTTCCAACGTTCTTGCTAGGAGCAGAGGATTTTGTGCTGTGAAAACCACAAAATGGAGAAGACCTGGTGAGCTGCATAAGGCTATATGATCACCCAATGCCCCTCTCAGTGAATGTGGTGTATGGAGGAAGATCCAGGCAACTCTGTTGAAAGGATTTCATGGCTACAGAAGAATGACCTCTTGGGTTATGGTCAAAGCATGTGATACTTAACAAAACAATTCAATATTAGCACAGAAAATAATTTCCATCTTCAGCTTCCACCCTTTCACCCATAATTGTATTCTTATTCTTATTTTTATTTTATTTGCATCCTGCCTTCATTATTTTTAACAATAACCCATGGCAGTGTACGTATCCAACACACTTTCTTTCTCCTACTTTTTGTGAGCTGGGCTGAGAGAGATTGACTGGCTCAAAGTCACCCAACACCGTGATGGGTTGCCCCCGGTTCGGACCGGTTCGCAAGAACTGGTAATAAAACCAGCGGGAGGCCCCGCCCACTGCCCCAGATGTCGCCATCCGCAATCTGCGCATGTGCAGAAGCTTCCCGTTGTGAACCAGTAGTAAAGGTAAGTAGAACCCACCCCTGACCCAACATGCTTTCATGGCTAAGGTGGGACTTGAACTCACAATCTCCCACTTTCTACTTACAAGGATTGGGTATGTCTAGTCTAGTGATGTGATCTAGTCTAGTCTAGTGATCTAGGGGCACGATGGCTCAGAGAGTAAAGACGCTGAGTTTGTCAGCTGGAAAGCTGGCAGCCTGGGTTTGAGACCCAAGTGCGACAGGGTGAGCTCCCGTTACTTGCCTCAACTGCCCTCCTAGCATGCATATGTGATAGATAAATAGGTACCCCTTCGGTGGGGAAGTAATAGCATTCCATGTGCCTTGGAATATAGTCATGTTGGCCACATGACCACAGAAATGTCTGCGGATAATGCCGGCTCCATCAGCTAGGAAATGGAGATGAGCACCTCCCCCGAGAACTAGATACAGCTGGAAAGGGAAAACTTTTACATTTACTTTTAGTCAAGTGAAAAGAAGGACTAGGGGTGACATGATAGCACTGTTCCAATATTTGAGGAGCTGCCACAAAGAAGAGGGGGTCAACTTATTCTACAAAGCATCTAAAGGCAGGACAGGAAGCAATGGATGGAATCTAATCAAGGAGACAACCAACCTAGGACTAAGGAGGAATTTCTTGACAGTTAGAACAATTAATCAGTGGAACAACTTGCCTCCAGAAGTTGTGGGTGCTTTTAAGAAGAGATTGGATAACCATTTGTCTGAGATGGTATAGAGTGTCATGCTTGAGCAGGAGGGTGGACTAGAAGACCTCCAAAGTCCCTTCCAACTCTGTTATTCTGTTTCTGTTTTCCTTTTTCTGAATAAGATAGCCTGGTTCCTTAACCACTAGATCAAAGTGGCTCCCTTTTATTTTTCCTTTCATTAGTTGTTTGCCATTTTACTTTACCATATATAAAGAACACGAACATTCACAAGGGCAGCTTGACATAATTTTCTTTAACTTGATAGATTGGCTCGCATCCCACCACAACATCTTGATTGGATTACTATGAATACACAGTAAATGTAAATGAAAAAAAAAAAAAACCCAGAGGGAACCCAATCGTCCTGAAGCTACCTGGGATATTCCTGAGCACCATCTACTGACTATATTTGGAATCACGGAGTTGGAAAATGCATGCAGTGATCAATTCCAGAAGGTACACGTTTTTTCTCAGTTGACAAAGTTTAATAGGTCTTTTCATTTACCGATAAAAACATAAGCAGTGTTGGATTGTCTGAATCACATCGTAAGTCTGTGGCAGCCTTTCTCCAGTTTGTGGGGTTTGTGTTTTTTAACTACAGCTTTCCTCAACCTCCACCAGTTTGAGAGTAATGGGATCAAAAAATGGAGAGAAGGTATTTATTAATGAATTGGATGGTGCATTCCACCCCCTTGTGTAAATAAAAGGAGATTTGTACTCATGGCATGTCCTTCCTCTAAGCGTATTGTATGATTTCGCATGCAGTAACTTGAAAAGGAACTCAAATACTTTGGCCACCTAATGAGAAGGAAGGACTCACTGGAGAAGAGCCTAATGCTGGGAACAATTGAGGGCAAAAGAAGAATGGGACGGCAGAGAACGAGGTGGCTGGATGGAGTCACTGAAGCAGTCGGCATGAGCTTAAATGGAATCCGGGGGATGGTAGAGGACAGAAAGGCCTGGAGGAACATTGTCCATGGAGTTGCGATGGGTCGGACAAGACTTTGCAACTAACAGCAACAAACTTGAAAAGGAGACCTAACAAATTTATGATGGATTGGGCTGTTAGCATGAATAATAAGTCATGTATTTGAAATATCAGCTGCTCAGGAACTTCTATGAGAGAAGACATCTTTCTCCTGACTATCTGGTTACTTTCCAACAGGATCTTAATACAGAATATAAATTTAGATCCAGCAGATCTCTTCATGAGATCTAACAAAAGTACCATCACTTGGCATCAAATTAGAATTCAAGCTATTTTCAGTGATCCAACACTGTGACAGATCAAGTAGATTTCAAAGTCGTTGAATATGTTGGTTATTAGCTATGGAGCCCTCCATGGTATAAGGCATGGTTATTTGAGGGGCTGTCTATTTTCACATGATTTGTGCCCGGTGGGTATGTCCTGCCAGAGTTGGCATGCTCCTGGTCTCTTCAACTAAACAATACCATCTATCAGGACACTCCGAAGCCTCTCTTCTGTGTCAAAGGCCTTCCTGCTGGTAATGAAAGACCATCCCCCAAAATCCATTTTAAGCAGTTCAGAGAACTGGCAAATACCACCTCTGGCAAATACCACACCTCCCAGAGTGGGCTGGGAATGGAAGTTTTGCAATGTCCTTCCCCCAGGAGTGGGGTGGGAATAGAGCAGGGGTGGGTTCTACTTACCTTTACTGCCGGTTCGCAACGGGGCCGCGCAAGGGGCAGGCAAATACATGTAGCTCCAGCAGGCACACATGCGAAACCATCCCCTCCCCTCCGCCACCGCCACTGCCAGTCTGTGGAGCCGGAAAGGTTGGGGGACAGCTGCTCTAACCCACTCAGGTGGCCTGAGCGACAGGATTGACAAGCCCCTATTCTTCTCTCAACCACTTCTACTGATGGCCAGTTGGGAGTTGGCTTTTGTAGACTTGAGCTCCCTCCTCCAATCCCTCCATAATTCCCTCATCAGATGTGCCCGAGAAAGTCAGCCAATTGTTCTGCCAAGCCAACTTCTCAGCCAGCAGAGTCTGCAAAGATATCTGCTTGCAATGGTTTGACAGAAACTCAGTTATAGTCATGGTTAGTCTCATGTTACTCCTTTCTGAGGCACTAGATTATTCAGATGCAGTAGGGTTATCAAATGTCCATTAAAAGGAGGTCATATTGTCCAGCTTTGGGAGTATCTTGAGGTTGTCTTTTTTTTTTTTTTGGACTATTTCCACAACAGTAGACATTCAAACTTTAATGAATTGTGACTTTGTAAGTTTCTTTTCCTCATCTGTTGACAGACTCGACAGTCTAGATTTACATTATTTAGTTTATTTCCTGATCCCTCTATTTGGTTTTAATCCAGCCCCTTCAAATTTGCAGTCACTGGAGTCTGTAGATTGTGTGACTTGTCATGGGTTTCTGTGATCAAGGTCAAAAAGAATGGCATTTAAGATTCTATATAATTGCTAGTATGTGTTCCTGAAAATAAAGACATCGGAAAAATGTTACATATTGGGGAGGGGGGGAAACCAGTCTTTTTGATGCTGGAAAAAGTACATTCATTAAAAGTCCAGTTTCACTGTAATTTTTGTTGTGGATGCCAAGAAAGGTAAACAGTTAGTACATTCCTCTTCTCCCTCCTTTCTCCTTCTTTCCAATTGTATGTGTCCATCTTTGCTTGTTCAGATATCTGGTAACCCTCCGCTGCAAGGCGTTTGTGGGATCAGTTCCTAGGCACTAGCTTCTATCCTCTAGTAGCCATCTGGATTTTTTCAATCCAGAGATGGAAACCTTACTGTAGTTTTAATGTGATGGTGCATGCATTTCCAAAAGCAGCATTTGCAAACTAAGATTCTATGAAAGCACATGTATTCCTATATTAAAAATCCCTCAGCGGGCAGCAGAGGAAAAGATTTATTATTTTTTCTCAGATTGGAATCATGTTTCTTCACATCCTTCCTATCATCCCTAAACTTCATTTAATTCTTCCTCTCTAAAACCGTAATCAAAATTATGTATTATGGGAGGAGCTGTTCTACATTGCTTTCTTTGAGAGAAACAGATACAAATCAGAGCATTACCTTGCAAACTGACCACTGCAGCATAGATGGTTTCTAAAGTCAGAAGTGCAAATCACATTTACGCTGACTAAAGAGCAGTTCACTTTCATTTAAGAGAAATAAGAATTTGGTGAGGTCAGCATTGGGTTGAAATCCTTTGTCCTCAAACATAGGTGGAGATCGGAATACCTATCAATTATGTTGTAGCAGAAATTTTGAGCAGTTCAGAGAACTGGCAAATACCACCTCTGGCTGCCCCAGAGTGGGCTGGGAATGGAAGTTTTGCAATGTCCTTCCCCCAGGAGTGGGGTGGGAATGGAGCAGGGGTGGGTTCTACTTACCTTTACTGCCGGTTCGCAACGGGGCCGCGCAAGGGGCAGGCAAACACATGTAGCTCCAGCAGGCACACCTGCGAAACCATCCCCCCCGCCACTCTTAAGGTTGTAGAAAAAATGCTTTTAAAAGTAAAAAAAAAAAAAGTTGACCATGCCCACCCAGTCACACTACCCCCCCCCCCCAACCAAGCCATGCCCACAGAACCAGTAGTAACAAATTTTACATTTCACCACTGGCGCAGAGGGTCCATGCGCAGGGCGCATGCATTTCCGAACCGGTAGGGAAGGTAAGTAAATTTCACCCCTGCAATAAATAATAAATAACAGCCACACAATTGTTAAAAGCAATTGAACAATTAAAAGCATATAATAAAATCAATGGGAGAGCACAGAAAATTTAAGAACACTATAGTCATTTTAGGGGCTCCACACCATTCTCTGATCAGGCCAGGTGGCAAAGCCAGGTCTTCAGGTCAGCCCAGAAGGCCATCGAGGTTGGGCCTGGGGAAAATGTTATTCTATAGGATGGGTGCAGCAGCAAAAAAGGCCTTTTTGGGTCCCACCAGATGACACTCGCTAATGGACAGAATTTGCAACAAGCCCCTTCTGTTGGACTTAATGGGATGGATAAATGTCACTGGAGAGAGGCCATCCTTCAAATAATCTCTCCCTTCCCTTCCCTTTTTCTATACTTCTTTTCACCTTCTTATTACTTTTCTTCATTCCTGTTTAATTCAAAATTTGTACTGTCTTTAATTCTGTTGAAAAAACTTCTGCAATAAAAATTATTAAGAGAAAAAGTCAGGGATGAGCAGAATGGCCTTTGAGTAGTTTGTGCTTTTGAGCAAGCTCTGTTAAAATGAGGCACAAGAATGCCAAGAGACTCATCTCCAAATGGTGTTCAACTTAAAGCAACCCCAATGACATAGGGGCCTTATTCTCCCTTATTCTGGGCACTCCAGAGATTGAAAAAAATTCTGTTGCTAAGTGAGACCATGGTTTTGCCCCATTTTACAATCTTTCTTGCCCATCACTACAGTTGTTAAGTTAGTAACCCCACTTCCCAGTGGTGGGTTCCTCCGGGTTCAGCCCAGTTGGGCCAAGCCGGTAGCAGTGACGATATGACATCACCGAACCAGTTCTCTTTGTTCGGGAGCTGGGCCCTCCCTGCCCCGCCCCCCGTGTTATTCTTACCTTTTATTTGGGCCCGCCCCCAATCTATTCGCTGCCTCCCAAGTCCCAGCTGATTGGCTAGAAGGAAAAAGCTGTTTAAACTCTTGCCGCAGGGCTTCAAAGGGCCGCCCTACAGCTGATCAGTGTTAAAAGGCAGTGTGGTGGTAGACCGGTGCCTCCAAAAATAAATGGGTAGACCGGTGCCTCCAAAAACAAATGGGTAAACCAGAACGCTCCAAGAACAAATGGGTAGACCGGTACATCTCTGCAAACAGTTAAAAGCCTGGTAGACCAGTACCTCTGTTAAATCCTAAAGAATTGTCACATGACCATCAAGCCATGCCCACAAAATAAGCCACGTCCACAGAACCGGTAGTAAAAAATTTTAGAACCCACCCCTGCCGCTTCCCCATTAACTTTGCTTGTCAGAAAGTTGCAAAAGGTGATCCTATGACCCTGGAACAGTGCAACCATCTTCCATACATGCTAGTTGCCAAGTGGATGAATCTTGATCCCATGAACATGGGGATGCTGCAATGGTCATAAGTGTGAAAAATGGTCACAAATCACTTTTTTTCAATGCTGTTGTAAGTTTGAATAGTCACTATACAAATTGTCGTAAGTCATGGACTATCTGTACATCAAATAGCCTCTGTCCTGGCCAACCTAGTCATGAATGAGGGGAATTGTCCTTCAACAGCATCTGGAAGTTCCCAGCTTTCCCGTTTTTCAGAAGGGAGAAACAGTTCTCTGAACTAAATACAGAATTTACAAATCTGTCTGATAAATTCCACTAAGCACAATTAAACAAACAGAAGACTGGGCAGAATCGTGTGATTATTCAAGAGTAGTAGTTAATAGTACAAAACTCAATCTGATATCTTTATATTTATGTATTCATTTGTTCAATATATTCTATATAGCTGCGTTTACTTCTCTTTTCTTTCTTGAATGACATGACCTCTTGCTTTTTTATGGTCTCTTTTAAAAAAAAAACCCAGAATCTATAATTTGAATCTATAGAAGTATCAAGTTCAGTTTTGGAAAAAATAATAAACATATACTTAGCAGAAAAATGCTTAACGCATTGTAAGCCACCCTGAGTCTCCGGAGAAGGGCGGCATATAAATTAAAGCAAAAAAAAAGAAAAAGAAAAAAAGAAATATATATATATATATATAAAGTTTTATATATATATAAAGTTTATATATATATAAATATATATATAAAGTATATATAATATATATATATATATATATATATATATATATATATATAAAGTAAAAATATATATAAAGAAAAAATATATAAAGTATATATATTTATAATATATATAAATATATATATATATATATATTAGATCTCTAGATGTTGTTAGACTACAACTCCCATCACACCAAATGCTTATTGACCCGACCTGATTAAGGAAACAATTTATACACTGAATACAAGTAAGTATGAGGTGCTTGATGTTCTCTGAGCTTGGTTGTTTTCTTGCAGATGTTTCCTTACCAAATTAGGTAACACCATCAGCGCTAGATGATATCCCAAATCAAGGACCTACCAACTCAGACAAACAAGCTAACAGTAAACAATAGCCTGATCAAGGAGCCACAAGACCACTCTCACCAACACTGACTGGGCAAGCCACTAGTATATTAAATGAGAGCAAACCCCACTACTAGCACTGATGATATTATCTAGTTTGGTAATGAAATGTCTGTAAAAAAAAACACCACCAAGCTCAGAGAATCCCACAGTTCAACTTGGAGCTACAAATATTTTCTTCTATTGATACAAGGAAGTGCTTTATGTTTTTTATACCCAAACCTGATGATTAAAACATTGACATTTAACCTGCAAGTTTTTAAAGATTGCTTTGGATGAGAAGACAGTGGGTGACAGTTAATGAGGCCAAAGCTTTTGAAATTTCTCCTGTGATGCTAGCCTTTACTTTATGAGTAAAGTATGAGTAGTCTTTAAAATACAACTTTCCTTCCTTCTCAAAACTTCCCTCTAAACAATGAGGAAATTGCTCTTGTTTATTTCATAGTGAGTAAAGACAGGAGACTAGGCAACATTTCACTAACTACAACACTGTCTAAAACTGTGTTTGTGCTAATAAATAATCTTACTTTATCATAGTCAGATGAAAACTACTGTAGATACGTTTGTTTATATTATGATGTACCCTAAAGATCAACAGACCAACAGACCATCTAGTTGTAAGAACATACAGTAGATAAAGAGGCCACATCCCTAGTCATTCACAGATTGACACTCAAATTTTCAACAGAAGAGAATGTATATAACTCAGGGTTGAACTTAATGTTCTCTGCTGGCAGCACAAAGAGTTCAAACCATAAGGTAGGTTATTTGGATAGGTGGTCTGAATAGGAATCTACAGCTGCAGAGATTCATTTAAAGTCACAGCTAAGTTGAGAAGAAGGAAGAGGAATCTAAGGCTGGAGGCAACTTTAAGCCTGGAGGATGTCAACTCCCAGAATCCCCCAGGCAGCAAAGCAAAGCTGGCTGGGGGATTCTGGGAGTTGACATCCTCCAGGCTTAAAGTTGCCAAGGTTGGAGACCCCTGTTCTGAAGAATTAGTGAGGGACTGTTTCAGTGGTGGGTTTCAAAAATGTTTACTACCGGTTCTGTGGGTGTGGCTTGGTGGGCAGGGCATGACTTGGTGGGCGTGGCTTGGTGGGCGTGGCAGGGGAAGGATACTGTAAAATCTCCATTTCCATCCCACTCCAGGGGAAGAATACTACAAAATCCCCATTTCCTCCCAATCAGCTGGGACTTGGGAGGCAGAGAATAGATGGGGGCGGGGCCAGTCAGAATTTTTACTACTGGTTCTCCGAACTACTCAAAATTTCCACTACCGGTTCTCCAGAACTGGTCAGAACCTGCTGAAACCCACCTCTGGACTGTTTTTGTTGTTTTGCAAAGCTACCCTAAATATGAAGGGGAGGGCAGCATGCAGAAAGGCAATTTTTAAACAAATGTTTCTGGTTCGATTAAAAAAAAACCAGAATATTTTGTAAAAGGCAGCCTTTTAATTTGGAGCATTGAACTAAAGGATATCAGCTGTAACAAGAATTGCATCGCTAATGAATAGAAGCAAAGCTATGTGTTGTTCAAGTGCTTTTTTGCTAGAAGTACAATAAAATGTTTTAGTATCATTTTAGATCATATACCCTGTTTTCCCCAAAATAAGACATCCCCTGATAATAAGCCCAATCGGGCTTTTGAGTGCATGGCAATAAGGCCAAGCGCTTATTTCATGGTTCAAAAAAATATAAGACAGGGTCTTATTTTTGGGGAAACGGTACCTTTTTTGGGGAAAAATATGAAGCTTATTCCTAGAATGAGGTATTGAAAAAAGTTTACAATTTTTAGGTTAATTTTAAGGGAAAACGGATTTTAATCAATGGCTTACTTGTCCATTATTTGTCAGTAGGGATGAAAACAAAATGTCCTTTCTAGTCAATATAAGTTATCATGCACCACCTTGAAAAGCTGGTTATTTCAATGGGCAGGAATATTTGACTAAGGCAATTTCATTACATAATTCTGATAATCTGGAAGCTTGCAGACTGAAGTGTTGCCCTTTACTAGCTTTGGAAAAGAGGCTATTTTCAAGCACAAAATGTTGGACTGAAGCAAATTTCCCCAATATTTTGTTCTCTGAAAGCTCCCTCCCAAACTGTCTAAAGTTCCAGAAGGGTGATTATTTTAACTATAAACAGAAAGAAATGTGGAAGGAAAATGGAATTGGAGGGCTTTTGAAAATGTCAGTTGTTAGTGATTGTTTCTAATACCCTTGGCTGCTTTAGTGGCTGATAGATCATCAAGAAATAATCAGACATTTTCTTCTGCCCTTTAAAGCCGCTGGGGAAATTTTGATTCTATGAAGAATGGAATGCCAGTTTCTTTGCCAGATGTGTGGCAATCTTTCAGATAAAGGCCTAGTCATGGTGTTCATGTGATCGAGATCCCTGTTGTTGGCATGGCATCTGAAGTAGGAACTTGCAATCATGAGCAATCTTGATTCTGTTAATAGTCCAGAAAATGCTCTTTTACAGCTGTTGAGCATTCCTTCAAAACTTGAAATGGGAGATTTTCACTGGAGGGAATTTTTAAATTGCTCTTGTAGCACAACAGAGTTTGGGAAAAAAATAAACATTTGAAAGGCAAAGGCAGAAACATGGGAGGCAGACAATTTATTCTCTTTTACTTTTTTTGAAAAGGGTAAATTCTCACAGCAGAACAATTGACTTCAATCAAAGGGTTCTACCTGCCTATTCTACCTGAATTGTTTTCCTGTGATCATGGTCAGTCTAGATTCTGCCTGGGATGAAGTATAAAGGAATATCTCCACTGGTGAGATCCTGCTGGTTTAACAACAGGTTCAGTGATTGCTCGCTTCACAGGTGCGCACAGTTTTACGAAAACTTACCTACTGCGTTACTGCTGGGGAGTAACACAGTTGAGGCACGACAATCCGTTCTACTGCATGAATCAGCTGAGAAGATATTGGTCAGTAAAGCGCAGGGACGGGCGGGCCCACCTGATCGTCGGAGCAAACCAGTTCGCTCCCAGCTGATCATCAGAGCTACCAGTTGCCCAAACCGGTCCAAACCAGTAGAATCCCACCCCTGAGTATTTCCAATGCTTCCATGTACTGTAGGTACCTTGGCCAAAGATTATTTAAAAACAATTAACTAAAGAAGGAGGAGAAGCAGGAGTCTTCAATTTTTCCATCTTTTGGCTTTTATCTCTTTTTGCTTGCCATGACATTCTTTTCTTTCTGTACCAAAGAAAAGATTAATGAGAAAGTTACAGATAACTTATCAGAGAGCTAGTATTTGCAAAGTACTTTAGAGCTTAATATGAGGGCAATTTGCAATCCAACCAAATATTACCACAGTGGGATTTATACCTTAACATTTCAGCCTTCTTTTCTTTTCATTGTTTTTCTTTTCCTAGCCTGTTGTTTTCTTTATTTTACATAGGCAGAATTAGTTACTGGTTGTTTAAATAGGACAATTTCCAAGAGGATTATAAAATACAAAAGAAGTCTCTTAAGTATGACTGCCAACTCTACCTGCTGGAATCTTTTAAACTGTTTTTGTTTTCCGCAGTATAATCTTTAACCTGTTGCTCTTCGTGACACTCTCTTTAATTTCTAGGACTTTGGTGGGTTCTTCCTATTCTTTGAGTACTAGTTTCATGGAATGCACATGATAAGACTGGCAGAAACTATTCTGCGTTTTAAGACCGAAGGAAGAGCATTTAAAGATTTTAAAATGATAAACACACCTAGGTGAAACGGATCTATGAATGGAATCCACTGTCACCGCTTTGCTTTCCAAACAAAGACTTCATTAGATTAATTCAGAAATCCTCGACGAATTGTTGAGATGAGCAAGGCATCCAGTGTTGTTTAAGAGGCATCTGGAAAATATTTGAAAAGGAAGTGAATGCTTGCTTAGTTTAATGCATCAGGGGTTGCCAACTTGGGTAAAATCCATCAGATGAATTATAGTTTCTTTGGTCAGTCCAGAGACGCCTTAGCCAAGATGGTTGTTTGTTCTAAGTAAATTATGGAAGTAGTGTTTTTCCCCCCCAATGGAAAGGGGAACAGTGCCTACAAAATATTTATAGTCTCCAGTTACTCTGAATATGTTGTGATTTCTGGTGAGTCTAAAGCAGTGGTGTGTTGCCCCCGGTTCAGACTGATTCTATAGAACCAGTAGTAAAACCGGTAGGAGGCGCCGCCCACTGACCCTGACATCATCAGAAGTGATCTGCATATGTGCAGAAGCTTCTGTGCATGTGCAGAAGCAAGGCGAGTTCGCACGCGAAGCGAGCACGCGAGCGCGATCCCGTTGTGAACCGGTAGTCAAGGTAAGTAGAACCCACCCTTGGTCTAAAAGTATATAGGTCTGTTGCCTAAAATGGCCAGATGTGCATTAGGAGGTTATCCATCAGGTGATCTTTGAAAGAAAAATGGATATTCGGAAGGGAAAGCTTACTTATATTCAAAATAAGAATCAATTTGGAGAAAATTCCCACTGCTTTCTCCTAGCTAGCGAAGGGGTTGCTGGACCAAATTAAAAATTGGAGTAGAAGAAGAGTGTGAGAATAGCTAACCCGAAGGATCCCAGAGCATCCCAGAGCCCATTGTTTGAACTGACAAATGTGACAATGCTCTGTCATATGTACAAAAGCTGGTTCGATCTTTCTTCAGCACCATAAACAGGTCTGTATAGCCCCAAAGAGGCCAAGTTTCAGAAGAAGAGTAGGGCAGATTGCATGGATCTAATGTTTCCCTCCAACACTTTGTTGTAATTGTCCAATATTTGCTGTTCCTGGTAACTACCTCATGTTACCCAACTGTATGTCTGGTCTTGGAGAAACCTTCTTTCATGCCCAAGACACTTTTGCCGTAGCTGTTCTTCTTAACTTGGCTGCCTTTCCTGGTTTCTCGAGCCACTGCAATAGGAGAACAGTGTTTGTATGCTTCAGATTTATTTATTTATGAAAAACGTATTGTATATTCTTTCAAAATTCAGAACAGTGTACACAGTGCTTCCTCCCGTTTAATTCTCCAGGATCATTTCTGCTGGCTGCAGACTCCCATTAGAACAAGGGTGGGGGGGCTACTCAAGGCCTGGGGGCCGGATCTGGCCCGCGGGGTGCTTAGATCTGGCCCATAGGGCCACCTCAGAAACAGCAAAGGACAAGCCCGTGGTACCTCTGCCAGGAGCTCAGGAGGACCACCACTCCCCCCTTACCCCCCCAAGGTCAAATACAACCCTGTTGCGGCCCTCAATGAAATAGAATTTGACACCACTGCATTAGAGCATGGATTATCTCCATGCTCCATGATTATCCATAACCTCATCCTCCCCAGTTAGCACCAGAGGGCCAGATATGACTTTAAATTCTTACTTCTATATGTGAAATGTACAGTGAAAAACATGCATTGCTCCTGCTTGTAGTTTCATATACAGTAGATTGCATAGGCTGCCTCTAAAGGTATTAGCAGGTTTTAGCCAGGGAAATGATGAGATACTACGGCACTTCTAACAATGCTCCACATGGCTCTTCTTGAAAGAAAGTTATCCAAAGTCTTAGGATGCCTGCTCTCTTTTTATACATCCTTGTTTATGAGAGTTGAAGTCTTACCATATAAATATTGCTTATTACAATTAGAAGCCAACTGATTTCTATTATGTGGTACACCCTTAACTGTTTACAGATAGTCCTTGATTTACAACCTTTTGTTGAGCAACACTCAATTCAACACTGCAACAGCACTGAAGAAAGTGACTTATGACCAGTTCTTGCATTTACGACCAATGTAGCATCTGCATGGTCACAGGATAAAAAGTTGGTTGCTCGGCAACTGGCATTATTTATAATGTTTTCAGTGTCCTCTGGTGCCATTTGTGATCTTCCCAGCTGGCTTCCAACAAGCAAAGTCAATTGGGAAAGCTGGATTCTGCGTAATTCAGGTAACAACTACAATAATTCCCTTTACAACGGTGGCAAAAAGGCATAACATAGGGCACAACTCACCTACCTTACATTGCTTACTTACCTTGATTTCTTTGCTTTTTTTTTTTTTTTTTTACAAGTCACTGCCTTGCTTTGCAACAGAAATTCTGATTCCAATTCTGGTTATAGGTAGAGGATCACCTGTATTCCTAGAGATGCATAAGTAAGGCCACATCTGGAATACTGCATCCTGTTTTGGGTACTGCATTACAAAAAAGACATTGAGACTTTTTTTTGAAAAAATGCAGAGAAGAGCAATTAGGATGATTAACGGTCTGGAGACTAAAACAGGGGTCTCCAACCTTGGCAACTTTACGACTGGTGGACTTCAACTCCCAGAATTCCTCAGCCAGCATGTGCTGGCTGAGGAATTCTGGGAGTTGAAGTCCACCAGTCGTAAAGTTGCCAAGGTTGGAGACCCCTGGACTAAAACATACGAAGAACAGTTGCACAAAATGGGTATGGTTAGAGAAGAGAAGGACTAGAAGTGTTCCAGTATTTGAGGGGCTGCCACAAAGAAGAGGTCAAATTATTCTCCAAAGCACCAGAAGGCAAGACAAGAAACAATGGATGGAAACTAATCAAGGAGAGAAGCAACCTGGAATTGAGGAGAAACTTCCTAACAGTGAGGACAATTAATCACTGGAACAGCTTGCCTTCAGAAGCGGAGGGTGCTTCATCACTGGAGAAAAAAGTTTTTTTAAAAAGAAAAAACTGGACAGCCACCTATATGAAATGGTTTAGGGCCGTGATGGCGAACCTATGGCATGCGTGCCACAGGTGGCACGCAGAGCCATATTAGTGGGCACGCCAGCTCAGCTCTGGGGCACATGCGCGCACTGGCCAGCTGATTTTCGGGCCTTCTGGGCCCACCAGAAGTAGGGAAACAGGCTGTTTCCTGCCTCTGGAGGGCCTGCGGGGGGGAAGGCCCGTTTTTCTTTCTTACCTGGCTCCAGATCCTCTCTGTGTATCTGGGAACGGCGAAAACAGCCTTTCCCACTCCCTTGGAGGCCCTACGGAGGCTGAAAGGGCCGATTTCCCACTCCCGGTGGGACAGGAAGTGACGTTTTTTCCTGTCCCCAGCCTCCAGAGACTCCTAGAGAGGCTCCTAGAGACTCCTAGAGAGGCTCCTAGAGACTCCTAGAGAGGTTCTGGAGGCTGGGGACAGCAAAAAATGTCACTTCCTGTCCCACTGGGAGTTGGAAAATGGGCCCTTTCAGCCTCTGTAGGGCCTCCAAGGGAGTGGGAAAGGCTGTTTTCGCCATTCCCAGATACACAGAGAGGATTTGGAACCAGGTAAGAAAGAAAAATGGGCCTACCAGGCCATCATGTGCCAGGAATGGGGGGGGAGGGTGGAGGGGGTTGCACACACATGCGCATGGGCACGTGCGCGTGTGACCCTCCCCTGCCCCCCCTCTCCTGGCACGCGATGGCAAAAAGGTTAGCCATCACTGGTTTAGGGTCTCCTGCTTAAGCAGGGGATTGGACTAGAAGACCTCCACGGTCCCTTTCAGCTCTGTTCTGATTAAGAAATGATACCATTTTTTACCCTCCACTCCTTTAATCAACAGAGGAATGCCTTACTGCATTCTCCATAGGCTCATAAAAATTTCCTCATCTCATTATATGCCCCACTTGGACATATGCCTACTTCACGCTTCATTAACAAAGATTTTCAGCTAGAACCATGACTAATTTCTCTTCATGTACTTGTGTCACAATGTTTTTGCTCTGCATAGTTAAAAATACACTGCAGCTACTCAACTTTCTGGGCATTTGTATGCAAACCTTTAGCTGCATCAGCAAATTAATTGCATACTGATAAGCATTAGAACGACAAATGAGGACAGCTTTTATTTGTTTCTGCTGGATGCACATCGGAATGCACCTTGGGTATTGTCAATTAGCAGAAAGATTCAGGTCTCCAAGCAAAAGCTCTTACAGCAGTGTGCATATTAGTGTGCAATTCATAGCAATTTGGGGCAATGTCCAAATGCTCGGAACACTAAATCTCTAGTCCCGGTGACTGATCCAGATTGAATCTTGCAATGTGCAAATTAAAACCTCAACCACAAAGCATTAAACCAACAAAATAAACAAGATTAGAGGGAGAACGGACACACATTTAAATAAACCCAACATAGTACAGCTCACATGAACAAATCTTTTTCTTGGGGACAAAGCAGTGGTGAAATCCAATTTTTTTTACTACTGGTTCTGTGGGCGTGGCTTGGTGGGTGGTGTGGCTTGGTGGACATGGCTTGGTGGGCGTGGCAGGGGAAGGATACTGCAAAATCTCCATTACCACCCCACTCCAAGGGAAGGATACTGCAAAATCCCCATTCCTGCCCCAATCTGGGGCCAGCCAGAGGTGGTCTTTGCCGATTCTCTGAACTACTCAAAATTTCTGCTGCCAGTTCTCTGAACTGCTCAAAATTTCCGCTACCGGTTCTCCAGAACCTGTCAGAACCTGCTGGATTTCACCCCGGGACAAAGCTAGGTCTTCACGGCTTGTTTAAAAGGGGCAGGGTCAAGAGTCTTTAAAATTTGGGGGAGCAGGGAGAGAGAAAGATTGTTCTAGAGAAGAGGCTTCATAACAAGGAAAACATGCTTTTTAGGCCACATCAGTTGGCATTGTTTAATAGATAGCACATACAGTGTGTCCTATCTCTTGGACCTTACAGGATAAGTAGAAGCAATGAAAGAAAGACCGTCCCCAAGATAACCAGTCTCTGTGCCATGGAAGACTTTGTGGGTGACAACCAGCCACTTGATCTTCTCCCAGAGGTTGCCTGAGAAGTAGTACATCTATTGCTTCTGAAGAGCAGCCCCACGAAGGCTGCATTACAGTAGCCCATGTGGGAAGTGGCACAGGATGAACAACAATGAGAAGAGAATCTCATTCCTGGAAAGGGAGCAAGTGGCGCACTGAATCCAGCAAGACTCACATTGCACATGGATTTTGTCTGAGGAAATGCAACCTTATTCAGAACTGAAAATGGAAAATCCCTGGCACCAGAAGAATCCATAATCCATAAATCCACTCAAATTGAGTTTAAGCCTCAATCTGCTCTAGAAAATACTCTTCTTTTGTTTTGATTCTTGAAGCTCCTTGGAAAACACAGGATTGATTAATACGGAGAACAACCCTATCTAAATCTCCTCCAAGTAGGCACTAGGACTTTAGTTAAACTTCCTTCCTTCCTTCCTTCCTTCCTTCCTTCCTTCCTTCCTTCCTCCCTCCCTCCCTCCCTCCCTCCCTCCCTCCCCTTGCTATGAACTAGAACAAAAATAAGAAAGGACAGATTCCAAGGCAGAAAAAATATAAATTCCAAAAAACGTAAACTGACAGATCCCTTGGTCTCAATCATAGAGGTAGGCTGGGAAATCTCACATTGTAGAAATAATGGGATGGCTTAGAAGGAAATAACTTCTCCCATATTAAGAATAAATGCATTTTCCATCACAGAAAGTACATTTCCAGAAAATTGTTTTTGCAAGCTTTCCAGCATGGTTGAGTTTCAACCAGAGAAAGGGCAGCTGTGACAGAAGCCTAATGGGCTAGACCCCTAGGATGGTAATGCCTCTCCTCCTTCATTTGATCTGTTTCACAACTGCCTTTGCCGAAGAAGATTTCTATAAGCTATGATACAAAGGTGTCTATCTCCAAGTGTGCACTGAATGCCAGGAAAAAGAAAGACTAGCTTTTTGCCTGGAAAAGGAAGAGTTGGTAAAACTTGATAATAGCACCAGTATCCACTATGATTACAAGTACAGTATATACACGTCCCACATATGGTGGAAACTTGCCTGAGCCACAATAAGATTGTTAGATATGGTTAGAACTACCCTTTCCCTTTTTGTGTCACTTCCTTTTCTCTTTCATCCTGTTTCTCCGCACCTACAACCTATAAGTTCCCCACCACCACCACATACACACTCGTATTCCAAGTCAGTACTGTTCACATGTAAAATTAAGCTAAAGATTGTGTGCTGCCCTAAGGTCTCCGTTGGCACACTGTTGGTTAGGATCCTACCACTAGTTAGAACATTTCTTTTTGTTATGGCAACTTCCATTCAGATGATATGCTTGTCTTTATATGCAGGTACTCTGTCCCACTCACTCACCCCAGTTTTGGGGAGGGCACCAACAAAAAAATCAACAACTGAGTATCTATGCATTGAGTTGTTGATGAGAACAATCTATGTTTACTTTTAAAAAGCACCCAGAGTCCAAAGAGATAAACAATTATTAACTCAACATGTACATGGCATAAAAACCTCTAACTTATATGGGCTTCTTTTTTGCTGCCAGCCTAACATAAACCACACTAAATATAGAACAGAAACAAAGATTTTCCCCCTTTTCGTTGCTACCTTCAAAAGCAGATGTAATTCGCAGTTTGAACAATTTATTTTTAGCCATTGTTTCCATGAAGAACAGCTCGTGTCCATGACATAGTACACAATGAACTTGATTAGGTCTTCTCAGTGTGCCTTGATGGCAAATAAAAGTTTAATAAGAGTAAATGTGTTAGTAAGTTTAATAAGAATCAATTATGAGCAAGCAGTGTAGAACAAGAACCATCTTCTATCATATAAATTTTAATAATAAATAAATAAATAAATATCCAAACAGGCCCTCAATAGAGACTGGTGTAGTATTTTGTACTGCAGTAATCGTATTCTTCATAGTCTTAACACTGCATATGTTATATTGCATATTAGTCTATTCAGGAACAAGAACCTCTGGATGTATTGAGATTTTACACTAGAGCTGGATTGTAGTCCCAGTACCTTGATTTTCATTTTTTTCTTAAAGTAATTCTGCAGATTAAAAAGATAGGTGAGAAAATGGATGGGAAATTCTCTGTGACATTTTAAATGCAGTAGAATCTGTTTTATGAAATAAAATAGCCTGGGTACATTTGTCTTGATTCTCTACATAGACATTGCAGGGACATCTTTCATAGGTGTTTTTATTTCAGTGTGCAAGCAGTAAAACCCTCTTTCTAGGCTCGAGAAATTATACTATGGATCTTTCTCAGAGCTGGGCACTGCGTATGGCTCTTCCAGGGAAACTGGCTTTGTCAGTGCCTGCTATATTTATTACTGCCCCTCACCCATTTATTAAATGTAATTCTGCTAATGAGCTCATAAAATTGCTGTGTCTCAACCCAGAAGACACAATAATTTATAGACCCCTTCCATTGCCCAAACGAAGCACACAAACATAAGATCACAAGGCAGGCTCCTTGATCAGGCCAAAAGCCCATCCACCTAGCATTTCTCTCCCATGGTAGGGAGGGCAGGGCATTTGACTATGAAAGGGATCATTTGGAACCTCTTTGAAGATGAAGTTGGTATGTCAGCCATAATTTGAGGTTCACCATTTTAAGGAATCTAAAAAGCCTTAGTTTCTGAGTATTTCCAGGCATCTGATTATAGCTGCAAGTGTGATTATTTCTTTGTTTGCTGCATTGTTACACCACTTAGAAACTCACGGCATCTCACAAAACTGAACATAAAACCAATAGATATTCAAATCAATATATAATTTCAATCCCAGTGCCTGTGTTAAATGAGCATGACCCCATTCTTAAAAATTATAGATTAATCAATTCAAAGTTTTGCAGAGAAGCTCCATTTTAAGTAGCCTCTGAAACATTAGACAAACTACCAATTTATCTAGAGGCAAGCTACTTCACAGTCTCTTGGAGCAAGCTACTTCACTGGGTACAGCATAAGCTGAAAATCAAGCTGCTTGTTCTTTTTTAACCCTAACCCTAACTTCACTAGTAGAGAGACTTCCAACATCCCACATCATAACAAATGTACTAGACAAACTTCTAGTGGAAGGAGATCCATCATGTTGTATAATTACAAATTAGGAGGGTTGTAGGCTTTTGCATTTGATCACAACACTGTAGTGGAGGAAAAAAATGCACTCTAGAGCTAGAAAAAACATATTCGGGGGGAAGAGAGAGAGAGGGGGGGAGGGAGGGAGAGGGGTAGAGAGGGAGAGGGAGGAAGAGGGAGGAAGAGGGAGAGAGGGAGAGAGAGGGAGGGAGAGAGGGAGGGAGAGGGAGGGAGGGAGAGAGAGAGGGAAAGAGAGGGAGGGAGGGGGAGAGAGAGGGAAAGAGAGGGAGGGAGGGAGGGAGAGGGGTAGAGAGGGAGAGTGGGGAAGAGGGAGGAAGAGGGAGAGAGGGAGAGAGAGGGAGGGAGAGAGGGAGAGAGGGAGAGAGAGGGAAGGAGAGAGGGAGGGAGAGAGAGAGGGAAAGAGAGGGAGGGTGGGAGTGGGAAATGGAGGGATACATTCTCAATATAGCATTAGTCCATGAATGTGATCCATGAAAATAATGCTATGCTGATGGCCATGCACAATTAATATAGAAATAACTGCTTTTTAAGAAATCCAGCATTTTTTGGGAATGTATTGTTATCATGGCCAAGAAGGTCCATGCCTTTTTTTTTAATGCATCAGTACAGGGATTTGGGGAGCCTTACACATAGGAAACAGATGCAGCTTCCATCTCACCATTGTGGTTTCCATCTTGCCTTTTTTTTTCAACCACATCCAGCAGACATCTCTGCATTGATAAGAACATCACTTCATGAACTACATTTTTCAGGTGAATACTTGAAAACATGATATGTGGCTGATAATAAGGGTATGTTTAGAAACTGCCAGAACCAATTTAGCAATAAGATTTGCTGTAGCTGTCTTGCCAAATGTGTCTTTAAACTCAGTTTTGACTCCTTGTAATATGTGGCACAGTCTTTCAGGCAGAGAGAAAAAAACAGCCTTAAAAAGTAAATAAAATAAAACAAACTAAATACAGCTGACCCTTTCCAGTATAACCTGCGTTTTCCACAAAATGCGGTCCTAAAAATCAGCATGGCAGGAACAACAATAAAATAATGCTTCAATTATGTCATCATGCCACCATCTTGATTTTTTTTTTTTTATCCTCTGGACACCCATGCCTAGAGGTTATGGAAGACCAAGGGAGAGGTTTGTGGATTAGTGTTTTTGAGGGTTTAAAATATTAGAGACAGACATTTCAACAATAAATTGTCTGCTGGCCCCTTTGGATCCATATGTAATCTTTCAATACAGTGCTGTTTTTACAAATTCTTTACGTTAAAAAATGACATTCTTTTTCATGATATAATCTCCTATGTCTTCACCAAGTCTGGGCAGCTGTTTCTTAATCTGTTTACAGACTTTTGGGCAGATAAGATACTTTGATCTGAAGCAGGTACAACAAGTTTGACTCAAATCCCAATTGTGTCAAAATGCCCAGCTTTTTGAGCAAAAGCAATATGTGTAGCTTGCTGATTTTGTGCAATTTTCTTTGGTCTACTTAATTGCCAACTTAATGCCAACTCGATAAACTTTTGAGCTTTATCGACCGATTTTTAATTCAAATCACAAGGCAAATCCTTCTCCCTATCCTATCCTATGTGTACTGATTCTGATAGTGATAATCAAAGTTCTTTTTCTCCTCAAGAAATTTATTCTACAAATAAAGACATTTTTGTATCATCAGGTGATGAATGTCGGAGAAGACTTGCTGAGCAATACTGTAGCTTTGAAGAAAGAAGAGCACTAAGAAGCAATTGCTTTAAAAAAATTAAACTTTTCAGGAGCTCTGATGTGTCATAAGGGGGCTTGGATAAAATGCCTGTCGCAACATCCATGTTGCTGTTGAAACCCAACAAACCAAAGACTATGATTAAAGGTAAAGATAAAGGTTCCCCTCGCACATATGTGCTAGTTGTTCCTGTCTCTAGGGGGCGGTGCTCATCTCCCTTTCAAAGCTGAAGAGCCAGCGCTGTCCGAAGATGTCTCCGTGGTCATGTGGCTGGCATGACTAAATGCCAAAGGCGCACGGAACGCTGTTACCTTCCCACCAAAGGTGGTCCCTATTTTTCTACTTGCATTTTTTATGTACTTTCGAATTGCTAGGTTGGCAGAAGCTGAGACAAGCAACGGGAGCTCACCCGATTATGTGGCACTAGGGATTCGAACCGCTGAACTGCCGACCTTTTGATCGACAAGCTCAGTGTTTTAGCCACTGAGCCGCCACGTCTCTTCCAGACTATGATTACATGGATGCAAAATTCAGATAGAATTGATTTGCAACAACGAGAACATCAGTGGAAGATAAATATAGTAAATATTAAAATTAGAGGAAACAGACTCAAGATGTTTCATCAATGGTATAATAATTCAATATTGATAACTAAAAATAGATAATTCATTATCTAAAAATGGTTGAAAATATAAGAAGAGATCAGATCAATTTTTTTTTCCATATTTGGGGACAATGTCACAAAGCCCCCAAATTTTTGGTTATTGCCATTTTAATAATGACCTAAAGGTTAAATTGATTTAAGATTCAGAACTTCTGAGGTTCTCCAGCCTCGACCTTGACGGTTTATAAGAAGCAGACCTGATCCATGGTAAGTACCGTGTTTCTCCGAAAATAAGGCCCTGTCTTATATTTTTTTGAACCCTAGAATAAGCACTTGGCTTTATTTTTGGAGAGGTCTTATTATTTTGGGGCGCTTGGAGGAAACCAGAGGAAATGGTGGGGACCAGCTGCACATGCATTTAAATATTTTCGGGGAGGGCTTATTTTCAGAGGGGGGGCTTATTTTAGTGCATGCGCTCAAAAGCCGGATTGGGTTTATTATCAGGGAATATCTTATTTTAGGGGAAACAGGGTATAACTTGGTCAGAATCAAGTGGATGTCTCCTGTCTTCCTGGATCCTTTGCAAAACAGAATCCATTTGGGGCTCTGTTACAAGGGCCCATTACCATCAATTACCATTGCTGAGACGTGCAACCACAAAATCGGACTATGAGTTTAGGTTTGGAACATTTCAACTGTTAATGCAGGGTGAGAACCCGTGGAGAGAAAAATAAAGGATGACCCGATACTTCTCATCAACATGTAGATGGCCACTACTTCCCCTCATTTTTCATACTTGCGGCAGGCAGTGCAAAGTATGCCCCTTGCAAGTTTGGGGTTCAGTGCACTGTGTCTAAAACTGTCCATCTCCAATCTTGGGCTCCCATCCTTCCCACCCATCCTTTTGCTTTGATTTGCTGTATTATGTGAAAAGGTCCATTGGTACATTGGCACAGGCAACTGTAATGAATAGACTTCTGGAGGCGAACAGCTGCACTTCGTTCTTTTATGGTGGGCCTTTTTCAGCCTGTTGTTTTTGAGATATGCTGGCCGGACAGCTGGGTTGAGGAGAGGCACCAAGCACATTATGAAAGACGTAAATTGGTAATAGAGGGTTTGCTGCTTTGATCCAGGCCTCTCCTGTTAACCGAATTAAGCAAGGGGAGAATCAGATGGAAAATCAGAATTCTTTCCCCACTTAGGACAACATTTCCATGGTCAACATTGTTGGGGGTTGTTGTTTTTCTCCCTCTGTGTCTGGATTTGGAGCAGTGACTGAACCCGTTTGTCCTGTTTTGCTGCCTTGAAGCACCCACTGCCTCTTACAAAACAAGTTGTCGAGTATAAAGGGAAACCAGCAGAGTTCCCTAGGCAACAGCCAGACCTTGGGAGAAATCACAAACTGGATAGCCATCTGTTGGCTCCCTGCACCTATTTTCCATTCATGGTCTGGATTTTATTATTAAGCACACAGCCTTCCCTAGAATCTGGAAGCGAAAATAAATGGGAAGCTGTAAATTCCCCAACCTTCATTTAAAAACCTTTTCTTTTCTCTTCTTGATGTTGCATCTTTCCTCTTTTATCTTTGTTTGAACAGGAAACGAGAGACAGCCCATTCCAGCAGCTGCTGTGACATCAGAAGCAGCTCAGGCTTCACTTAAAGTGTCTTTATTCTGCTCAGTTTTTATGTGCATTGCACACATGATGCACATTTAAAGCAGGCAGAGATTTGATCTTGACTTTTTTGGATTGCTCTCCACAGAAACCCTACAAGCTCCCTTCACCCTAGGCTGCCAGGGAAGATGGGAATACTGGTGGGCGGGGAAACAGCCATCAATTGCTGCCATTAACTTCCCTTGTCTTTTGCAGGACTCAGTACTAAAGCAAAATAGAGATCAGATGCTGGGACAGCAAATTAGGCCAGCAAACTCTTGGGTTGCCTCCCAGATTGTGCTGTCCTGATGAGCTCATAGCTAGATCTAGGCAATTATATTTGTGGTAGGATATAAAGGTAATAAGTACTTAATATACTGTACATGCAGTATCTATATCTATCATCTATCGATCTAATCTGTCCCTGGGCTGCAGAAATCCAGCTGACCATGAGATGGCAGCAATGAAATTGACAAAATGTGAAAATGTATGTGAGAATGGCCTTGGCATCCATCCATCTATCGTCTGTCTATCTATCTATCTATCTATCTATCTATCTATCATCTATCTATCTTCTATATTTGTCCCTGGACTGAAGAAATCCAGCTGACCATGAGATGGCAGCAACGAAATTGACAAAATGTGAAAATGTATGTGAGAATGGCCTTCGCATCCCTCCATCCATCCATTCATCCATCCATCCAAAAAAATACATGACATATAGGTAACCATACTCATATTTTCTCATACAAACATGAATACATGTATGATATACACCATCATGTATGATATGTACCAATACATGAATGATATGTTCGTTCTATCTATCTATCATCTATCATCTATCTATCGTCTATCTATCGTCTATATCTGTCCCTGGACTGAAGAAATCCAGCTGACCATGAGATGGCAGCAAAGAAACTGAGAAAACTATAATGGTATGTGAGAATAGCCTTGGCAGACTGGGCAAAGAGATGCTTCCTAGGGAACAATAGATAATATAGCCCACAACTGCATAGTGGACAAAGCAAGAAAGTCAGAAAGGATCCTCCCTAAGTTATGGGGCTGTAAAGGTGACAGTGGGAGAACTGTACTTTCAGATTTGCAAGATTCTGTTAATGTAGCTTAACAACCAAGTAGAATTAGCTTATTTGGCCATGTTCTTTGTCTGTTCTACCTGGTAAGACTGACACTATAATGGTCATCAAGATTTTTGCAGCCAGGTATAGTAGTTCTGCTATAAAGCCTTAATTTATTTCCCTTCATTAATATTAATAAACAAAATGACTGTAATCTGAAAAGTGGGTGAGCAAACATTTTTCTTTCACACTTGCTACATCAGTGGCCCCCAACCTTTGTGGCCCCCTCCCTCAGCTGGCAGCCCAGCTGAGGGAGGGGGGAGAGGAGAAGTGGGCCACATGAATGGTGGGCTGGCATGTGCAGGAATGCCCATCGGCCTGCTGCTTGTGCAAGCTGAGCTGCATATTCTTGCTCCGGCCAGCCACTCACGCGGCTCAATTCCAAATAGGCCGTGGGGACCTCTGTGCTAGATAATCGGGGGGGAGGGAGGGGAGGAAGGATATGCCAATCACTGATGTTTTTGAAATTCAGCTAGCCCTATTGTAGCACCAAAAAGTGATTAGAATGAATGGAGTTTAAATGTGCTTATATTGGATGCTGGTACTAAATTGTCAATGCCAATTTTTCCTGGTTTGAAATTTTCCTTTTTGCTTTCCTGCAGCTTAATGTAAACATTTTATTGTGTAATGAAGCTGAATTAAAGCTGAAATGATTTGCCTGAATGTACTGATTTAATTTCAGCTGACTAAAAATTTTATCAGGACCAGTGCTGTCACACTGAATGGCTGTATAAAGCATAACCAGTTTAATTTAGAGTTGATTGTTTGCAATAAATGGATAGTTTTAAAAACTAACAAAAATATACTTTCAGTGTAATAAAGCAAGGAAATTAACTGGGATTTGTGGAAGTGGAGAGTTGGTCTCTGACAGAAAGCTACTTAAAAAGACTAGAAGCATTTGAAATGTGGATTTACAGGCGGCTGTTACGTATAAATTGGGTTGACAAAATCAGAAATGAGGAGGTGATAAGCTGCCTGGGAAAGCCAAGGGAAATCATCAAAACCATAAAAAAGCGAGAGAATGCTTTAGACATGTGATGCGACATCCAGAAATATACGGCATGCTTCACTTAATCTTCCAAGGAAAGATTGAAGGCAAATGAGGTCCGGGAAGAAGAACATCATGGCTTCAAAATCTAAGGGACTGGTTTGGACAAAACTCAACAGCACTTTTTCATGCGGCTCTTGATAAAAATAGGATCACCATCATGATTGTCAATGTCTGATCACGGATATGGCACAAGAAGAAGACTTGACGTTTTCTTCATTGATTCTGTCAACATGATGTCTTTCAGAGATGTTGGACTGTAACCTCAGTCACCAAGAACTGCACTTTCCAAATGTATTGGACTTCAGTTCCTATCATTCCCAGCCACATAAACTACTAGTGATTGAAGTTCTGGTCTAATACATTTGAAGGCTTCCAGAATAGAAAAGATTGTTTTATTTTAAATATGATTTTTTCTTTGTGTGTAACGAATTGCCAATGTTACAAATGAACTTGGCCAGGATATGAATGAATGAAAAAATGCAATAATAAAGGTAAATATATGAAAGAACATGTCTGGAAGGTACCATTATTGTGTGTTGACTCTGTGCTGACAGTATTCAAACATAGTAGCCATGTCTGTGAAAGTTTACAATTCTACTAATGCACAGATAGCTATCTTGAGAACGAATGTTAAAATGTGGGTTAAAAAAGGATTATACCGAAGTCACTGTGATCATCATTTTAGGATACGTAGAAGCTTTGCTCAAGTTGGCCTACTTGGACTACTTCCCCAAGAATTCCTTCTCCAAGATGACTAATAGAATTATTGTGTAACACAACTGGTGAGCATCATGCTGGGAAAAACTGAACACTCACCAGAGAATAGCTTCTGTGAATCATGGCCTTCAGAATTTAGTGCAAACAGCTGGGCTCTCTAGCAGGTGGAATCTGTGACCTCAAAAGACGTCATCTCATGTTCTTTCAGTTTGTTTTTTTGTTGCTTGCATATCTAGAAAAAATATGTTTTTCACATTTGTCTTCCGGTGGAAAATTTTGGAGGCCAGTAAGCTGTTAAATAGACCACAATTCAGATTAGGCACTGGTGATATTTGAGAAAATAATTTGTAAATGCAGCTGAACTAAGTAGAAAAATGTGATTGAGTTCTTATCACACAAGGGAGCATTGCGATGGAAGGGAGGCTACTGGGTGTGAGGGAAAACATGGGAGAAAAAAGCCATCCTGTTTTACTGGCTGGTAAAAGCCATTGCTCCGAGTACTGTAATCATATTCCTGGAACAAAAATAAATAGAAAGTAAGAGGTTTGTGGGCTAGTAGATTTCAGAAGTGGGAAGTCTTTTTTTGGGGAGGGGCTGGAATTTTGAGGGCATGTTGTGCCTGTTCTCACAAAGTAGTTACTTGGCTCAGGAAAGGAGAGTGATGCTATACACATTCACAAAATGATTGCTTTTTGCTCCCATTTTATCTTGGTTTATGAATGCTTGTGGGGCCAGTGTAGGCCCAGAGACTTTCTGGAAAGGAATGCTGATGCTTTGCAGCCTGTCAAGTTTCCTTTCCATTTCTTGTTGTAATTAAAAGTATGTATATAAATTAAATTGGGGGGGGAAGGGAATTTAATCCCATATTAGTATATCTGGCAAGTAATACCCTTTGCTCTGACTCCACGAGGAGGAAAATTTGCTAGCTTGAGGGTCATTTAAATTGCTCAAAGTCTCACAATTGTTTGCATCATGTTCATCTGTGAAATCACGCCTCGTGTTTTGCATTTTAAAACACTTTTCCTGGAGCTTGAAGGAAAAGAAGTCGGTGGATATTATAGTAGCATCAATTCCTGAATATATATTTTCTGATTTAATAAACAGGAAGGAGAAGAGGAGTTTCTGGGTCCCACCTCTTTCATATAATGTATGCATTTACAAATTTTCTAGGAGAAACACAATAATGGAAATTCAAAACCTTTTGTTAGGATATAAATGAGAATTCAGAACAATAGGAGCAACAATTATCCTAGAGAATTGTTGTGAGTACAATAATCAAAACCCCAAATTAGACTGCAGACCTATATATTTTTAGATTTATACATAAAAAATATTAATCTTGCCTTACATAAACTCATTTCCAGAACATATGGCTTGTATAATAAAATATATCTCCCCCCCGCAAATATTTGGTTAGTGGACCTTTGAAGAACTGTTGTTCTTGTGCCAAATATGGACAAAAAATTACCATCTCAGCTACTAAATTAGACCAGTCAATGATTTAACTGATTTAGCAATTTCACCTCCTTGGTTGTATCCTGACAAAGTACAACACTTCACAACATTTTTGGAAAGAAAGCAATAAAATATTGTTGAAGTTCATTAAGCGGAAAGAGAGCTGTCAACTGATTTTACTTATTTTTGCAAAAATAAACAGCCAACTCGGCATCTATTCTCAGTCAGATGAGATTTCTGCTAACTTTACTTTCTGTAAATGAGTTGAACAAATCTGAATGGGTCAGGATATATGGAAATATTCTGTTCCTACCTCTTTCCCTCTTCCTCATTTGATGCAGGTGAGGTGTAATAACTTATCTGAAATTACATTATGGCTGTACAGTATATATTGGTATACCTACCTGGGTTGACTGAACTGTCTATCATGCAATTAAT
This sequence comes from Pantherophis guttatus, assembly GCF_059756535.1. NCBI lineage: Eukaryota > Metazoa > Chordata > Lepidosauria > Squamata > Colubridae > Pantherophis > Pantherophis guttatus. Next base: position 87,105,590 of record NC_142064.1, on the reverse strand, counting down.
CCATCTTTCTAGATTACCATGACTCATTGAACCATTGCCTGAACTGGGTCAACAGAAATAGAATAAAATGTGATTAACCAGCTTGCACTTCAATGTATTGTGTACTGTAGAACAGCTTCTGCATAATGTTCAGGGCCAGCCCAAAAGATAAAGAACAAGACTGCACCTCCATTCCATTTTATGTACTATTGGATCTTACTGGTCATTGGTTACTGCACTTCCCCATGCTCCCTAGAACGGATATGTACAATATTTATTTATTTTTATTTCTTAAATGTATTTGCTGCCTATCTCGCCATGGGGTTACTCTAGGCAGCTAATAGGACATTGCAAAGGCTCAGTTCCATCTATTCCTCTTCCCAAGTCACCAAAGCAGTGGTGGGTTGCCCCTGGTTTGGACCGGTTCTATAGTAAAACTGGTGGGAGGCTCCGCCCACCGACCCCATCATCAGAATGCTTCTGTGCATGCGCAAAAGAGTGTGAGTGTGCACTAGCGAAGCAAGCGCGTGCACGTGGCCCCTTTTGAACCGGTAGTAAAGGTAGGTAGAACCCACCCCTGTACCAAAGTTTCTGAAGTAACAGCAAAACCTTCTCCTCACACCATTAAAAAAAAAAAACCCAACCAATTGAATCACACCCCTCAATGTTTTTGTGCATCTTGTACAGATAGTCCCCAATTTACAACCACAGCTGAATCCAAAATTTCTTTTGCTGAGGTATTTGTTAATTGGTTTTGCCCCCTCTTACAATCTTTCTTGCCAATGTTAATGTTAATGAATCATGGCAGTAGTTAAGTTAGTGACACGATTGTTAAGCGAATCTGGCTTCCCTATTGACTTCACTTGTCAGAAAGTTATAAAAAGTAATTACATGACTCCAGAACACTGCAACTGTCATAAATATGTCAGATGCCAAGCGTCAGAATTTTTGAACATGTGACCATGGAGATGGAATGCACGTGTGCAGTCGTTTCACTTGCGCGCTTACGCTTCTGCACATGCGCAGAAGCTTCTGAGCATGTGCAAATCACCAGTGATGACCTCGGAGTGGGTGGGCGGAGCCTCCTGCCGCCATTACTACTGATTCGCAAGAACCAGACCAAACCGGGAGCAACCCACCACTGGTTATATGTGTGAAAAATGGTCATAAATCACTTTTTTCACTGCCGTTGTAATTTTGAACAGTGACTAAACAAACTGTTGTAAGCCTGTTTATATTTTATTGTTTACCCCCCCACCCTAAAAACAGTGGTGGGATTCAAGTAATTTAACAACTGGTTCTCTGCCCTAATGATTTCTTCCAACAATCAGTTTGCCAAATTGCTCAGTAAGTTAACAACCGGTTCTCCCAAAGTGGTGCGAACTGGCTGAATCCCACCACTACCTAAAAACCTGACCATTTATAATTGAATGAAGCTGCCTGGATACCATGCCGTCATTCCTCCTTTCTTAAAAATCCCACTGAGAGTGTGAAGGCTGCAGGAGATCCTGTCCTCAGTTTTGCAATCCGATTATTTCCCCAACATTAGCAACCATGATCATGGTTGGAATTGTGAGTACAGGTCATCCTCGATTTATGACCACAGTTGAGCCTAAATTTTTTTGTTGCCAAGCAAGACAGTGGTTAAGTGAATTTTGCCTCATTTTACGACCTTTCTTGCCACAGTTGTGACATGAATCACTACAGTTGTTAAATCAGTAACACAGTTGTTAAATGAATCTGGCTTTCCCATCGACTTTGCTTGTCAAAAGGTCACAAAAAGGGATCACATGATCCCGGGACTTTGCAACGGTCATAAATGTGAGTCAGTTGCCAAGCATCTGAATTTTGATCACGTGACCATGGGGATGCTGCAACCCTCGTGTGAAAAACGGTCATAAGTCACTTTTTTCAGTGCCCTTGTAACTTTGAATTGTCACTAAACGAACTGTTGTAAGTTGAGAGCTTCCTGTATTTTATTGTGAAACCATGATTGAGATTATGATTAAAATCCCATAATCTTTTCACCACACAAATCAGGAAGACAAAGCTAGGTCTCCTTCTGCTGTCTGAACTGGGACTGAAAAGCACTCAAGAAGTCTGATGCCAATAGTCTAATAAAAGGGAAAAACTCTTGCCTATTTCTTGTTTTCTATGCCTGGGCTACTCTGAAACCACAGGAACGGTTGCAAAATCATAACAGCCCATGCAAATTCTGGCAGTGTTTTAAAGTAGCCTCAGCAGGATAGTGTGCATTTGTCCAGTTATTTACAAAAATATCAGCGTGGTTGCTCTGAAGAGAAAGTTAGCAGACTAGTTTTTCACTTCACAGAACTATGATGAGACTGTTCCATCAGCATAGGCCAGAGAATGATGCAAGGGTTCCTGCACTGCGAAAGGAAGGAAGGAAGGAAGGAAGGAAGGAAGGAAGGAAGGAAGGAAGGAAGGAAGGAAGGAAGGAATAGAATAACAGAGTTGGAAGGGACCTTGGAGGTCTTCTAGTCCAACCCCCTGCTTAGGCAGGAAACCCTACACCACTTCAGACAAATGGTTATCCAATCAAATGGTATTGAGGTCAAGCTGATAGGTCTGTAGTTTCCTGGATCTATTTTTTTTCCTTTTTTAAAGATGGGAACTACATCAGCTCTTTCTGAAAATGAGTTGAACAAATCTGAATGGGTCAGATGGGAAGGAAGGAAGGAAGGAAGGAAGGAAGGAAGGAAGGAAGGAAGGAAGGAAGGAAGGAAGGAAGGAAAGAAAGAAAGAAGGAAAGAAAGAAAGAAAGAAGGAAGGAAGGAAGGAAGGAAAGAAAGAAAGAAAGAAAGAAAGAAAGAAAGAAGAAAGAAAGAAAGAAAGACCCACCAACTAGTTCTGTAGAATGTAATGGTTGCAAACCACTTTTTGTGGCGTAGATGACATAGTGGCTGAGCCAGGAATAAATCAGCCCAGCTGTCAAATACATGTGATGGCCTGAAAATCACAGGTGCAATTTTGGTTCTGGACTGATACAAATTGCATGGGGATGAGTGGCTCTGTTGTCCTGAAGGTGAGTTTTCTCACTGCTTTGGCACTTACGTTTTACAGAAGCAAATATTACAAAAAAAAAAAACAACCCAACAACCCCACAGATCTTCAAAGTGTAGTCTTGCTTTGTGGCTGGGCCTTTATTATGTCCGATCAAACCAAAGTATTACAAAATAGAGGTTGAATTTCAATGTTCTTCAAAAGCCTTCACTAAGATGAAACAAGATCATGGAAAAGAAAGAAATAAAAATCTCTCCTGGCATGAAGTTGAAGCCATAAGCCCGCAGCTGTAACAATCTAACACAAAACTCTTGAGAAGGTTTACAAACAGAATGGGATTAACTTCTAGTAGGCTTCAGGTTGCAACAAAACTGTTGGAACACAGAAACACGTGTGCCAGATCACTTGCATTTGAAGACGCAATGGCTGGCTATTATTAAGCTCTAACTACATTTTTCAAGGGTCATATCACTTGCAAGGATTAATTGTGTGTGCCTGTGACATCTTGAGGCTTTCAGTATGCCTTGCTCATTGAGTTGATTACCCTAAAAAGTTATTTAGCGCATTTGCTGCTGCAAAGGGAAGACAGCAGCAATAATTTTTCTGTGTTTCCTCTGTACAAAGAGACAATGGTTCCCATCATTTGTAGAAACGCTTGGTTCCCAAGTTCTATGATTTCCTAGGGGTGACATGGAAAAACTAGGGGTGACATGATAGCAGTGTTCCAATATCTCAGGGGCTGCCACAAAGAAGAGGGAGTCAAGCTATTCTCCAAAGGACCTGAGGGCAGGACAAGAAGCAATGGGTGGAAACTAATCAAGGAGAGAAACAACTTAGAACTAAGGAGGAATTTCCTGACATTTAGAACAATTAATCAGTGGAACAACTTGCCTCCAGAAGTTGTGAATGCTCCAACACTGGAAGTTTTTAAAAAGAGATTGGATAACCATTTGTCTGAAGTGGTGTAGGGTTTCCTGCCTAAGCAAGGGGTTGGACTAGAAGACCTCCAAGGTCTCTTCCAACTCTTCTCTTCTCTTCTCTTCTCTTCTCTTCTCTTCTCTTCTCTTCTCTTCTCTTCTCTCCTCTCCTCTTCCTCTTCCTCTTCCTCTTCCTCTTCCTCTTCCCTCTTCTTCTAAAGTGCAGGGGCTGCTGTGAGGCCTCGCCATTATTTTTCCCATCCTTTCTAGCTATTGTGAGATGTTGCTGTGCCATGATCTTGCAACATGGTCAGATATATGGCTGGGTTTGCTTGCTAGGGAAAAATAAAATGTGTAGCACCCTGGGAAGGGTCTATGATAATTCGCTGTGTCCAACTCACCACAGCCAATTTGGTGCAGCCAACTCGACAAGAATTACACTAATATCAAAGGAACATTGGAATAGAATCATTAAGGGAAAAATGCCAAAGAAGGGACAAAATGAAATGTGAGTTAAAATATTTTTAAAAATTATTTGAAATAATTAAATTGCATTGTTCAATTGTCCGGCAGAGAGTTAGCTATGGTGAGTTGTCCCATTCTGCCTTGGGAATGCTACCTATCTCAAAGCAAAGTTTTAGGAGGCCACAAAACTAATAGCTCTGTTCCAATAGTAGAAAATATATTCCTTCAGAATTGAACTGTTGGGTTCTCTGACCTTGTTTTTTTTAAGATTGGCGTGAAGGAGACTGGAATTTATTGGCTGTTTATATAGAGTAACTTGCCCTGTTAGTTTTGATGGGGATGTGGTAAACCACGCTCACTGTTATTGCACTGACGTTACCTAACCTGTGAACAACCAGACTTGAAGAATGCTAAGAATCCAACAATAGCTCTGTGGAAGAGAAAGTGAAAGACATCATTTCCCTGCGATTCAGAGAATCGAAAGAAATTAATGTACTGACAAGGGTGGAGTTTGCATGCTGGTGATGTAGGCAGTGGCAGGATTCAGCCAGTTCACACCACTTCGGGAGAACCGGTTGTTAACCTTCTGAGCAGTTTGGTGAACTGGTTGTTGGAAGAGATCATTAGGGCAGAGAACTGGTTGTTAAATTATTTGAATCCCACCATTGGACATAGGGGATGATAGAAATTAAAAGAAACCCTCACAACAGGGATAAAAAGGAAGTAATAGGAAGCAAACTGACAGCATGGGAGAAGCATGGGAGAGGCGTAGTTCACCCCTCCACTATCTTTCAGATCTCTCTCATATAAACTTACATTTCTCCTATCCACTTCTCCTATCCACCTAATTCCCCTGCTATAATCTCCTCCAACCTGATGCCCTTCAGAATGCCAGACTCTTGGACTTCTGGTTTGCTGTTTGTCGCTGCCAGACGTTCCTTTGGGATCGTCAGCTTCCATCGCCTGTCAGAGCCGCCTTCACAACGGAATGGCGGCTCGAAAAAACTCCGTTTCCATGAGGAAACGGAGATAGAGCCAGCAGGGGTGGGTAGAACTCTCTGCGGAGTCCCAAAAGTTTTTCCTTTACTTTTGGGACGGAGCGGATGAGATGCCCCGTATCCCCAGCCGCTGCTCCGGGCTTTGGGAGACCTCTGCTGATGCAGAGCTAGGCGTCAAAAGCAAGCCTGCAAATTTAACAGACTACTCAAAGAAAATGTGAGCTGGACCTGTAATACTGAACCGCAAGTATTTTACTGATTTTTTAAAAGAAATTACTTAAGAGAGAGGAGGAAAAGAAAGAGGAAAAAAAGCCTTTTAAAATGGCGTCGGCTGGAGGAGAGGCTGAAAGGGAAAGTTCTTCCGTTTTTTATTACTACAAGGTAGCGGAATAAATACCACTGGCTACATTTGTAGACAAAACTTCGCTCCTGTGTCTTTTTCTCTTTTTTTTCCCTTGGAGACCTGATATTGTTGTTGATTGGAAAGAAGTCTTTCTTGCTTTTTTTTAACAAAGCCTGCCTGGGCGGAAACATGGCACTGAGACTCATAAAGTCAGATAAACAAGAAGGGGGGGGGATTCCCCCACCAACAACTTAAAGGAACAAGTCTTAACTCTTCAGTCTCAGAAACCTGATTTTAATATAATAGAATTTTTTATAGAGGAGATTGAAAGAAGGGAGGAGATTGTGAATCAGCAATTTGAAAAATTTAAGCAGGAAATTAAAGAATTGGTGAAATCTAAGTTTGATTTTTTGGAGAAAAAACTCTCAAAAGTGGCTAATGGTTTTATAGAATTTATGATACAGTTGGACACAAATACTAATGTACTAGAGTCTAAAATGGAAGAAATTCAAGATAAATTGGACAATAGAATTCAAAAAATTGAAAATGACTTGACAAACACTCAGGATAATAGCTTAGAAGAAAAACCTAAAATGGATGCTGATCAAAAGTATGGTAATGCAGAAAATCTGCAACAGAAGATTGAAAAAGAGATTTTAATGGTACAATATAATTTCACAGAATATGCGATAAGATTAAGAGGTTTGCAGGAAAATAATAGAGATGATTTAAGGAAAATATCTTCTGAATTTCTAGCTGGGATTCTAAAGGTTCAACCTGACGAAGTGTTTTGTAGGATTGACAGAGTTTATCGAATCAACTCCTGGATTGCCAAGCAAAGGCAATTGCCTAGAGATGTGGTGATTTATTTTACAGATAAAGAAATTAGGAATAATATCGTGCAAAATTCCTTCAATTCTAATTTGCAATTGTATGGAAGAAAGATTTGGATTTACAAGGAACTCCCACCTAAGATATTGATGGAAAGGAAGAAATTTGGTTTTCTGGTGAATGAGTTAAAAAAGAGAAATATCTCATTCAGGTGGGACGCCCCAGTTGGTATTATATTTAGATACCAAGGAGAAAGATATCAGCTAAATACTGTTGAAAGAGCGGAAGAATTTTATCAAAATAGGTTGAAAATGAACTTAACATCTTCAGGTATAATACAGGATAAGCAGAAGGAGCCGGAAATAAAGGTAAAATATCGAATTACAGAGACTGTACCAGATGAATTGCCTTTGGATTCATTGGATACCCCAGCTGGACTATCTACAAATTTGAGAGAAGTGGCATCTAACCTTAATGTGATGACTTATCAAGGCAAGGATAAGCATGGAAACCAATTAGGGGAAATACAAGGGATAAAAAAGAAACATGAGATACAAAAACAAAACCAACAAGACCAATCTACAAAGCAGAACAAAATCCGACCAGATGATACACAATTTGTAGAAAAGAAACCAGGATGGAAACCAAACCCACAAAAAGAAAAGAAAAAAAGAAATAGGTGGCATAAAAATAGAAATTTCTAAATCAGGCAACAGTGAAGCCAGTGACTTTAAAATATGAATGATTATGTGTAAACACAGAAGAGGCGACGTATTGGTTAATATCATCCTGAGGATTGTGGCAGATCTCTGCATGGCCGTAATTTGGGGACGTGAAATGAGCCTTAAACTGATGGATTTGAATTATCCATTTTGGAATTTCTTTTTGTGTTGATAAACATATTATATTATCTTGAATTACAAGGCAAGAGAATTATGCTGGGGCATGCAGAAGATCGGGTTGTTACCCACTACGATGATGGGAATTAATAATCCTGATGAAACCCACAATTATTACTATATGGAATATAATTATAATGTCACTCGGGTGGTTGTTTTTACTTTTATACATATAAGAAGATATTTACTACTGATGGGGGCAGATATGATTGAAGATCCTGAATAAACTGTTGCACCAGCAAGCTATGTTACCCGATTATGGATGTTGGTTCTACCAATCCAGTGGAAAGACCTTAAAGAAGATACTATATGGATTATAAATTTAAAGTCATTGTCTTTTCTTTTTTTTTATTTAGATATAATGGAAAATATAGACATATATTTTTAAGTAGTGTGGGCAGTGAATCAAAGATATTAAGAAATGTTGTGTATGGTAATTTTGCATGATAGTGGGTGAATAAGCTAGTTAGTAGATTGATTAGTCTAAGAAAAGGGATTTTTAAGTGATATATTTAGGGGAGTGGAGGAAATGGATAGAGTGGAATAAATGTTAAACTAGATTTTATGGGGAAGGCCGCTTTGAAATGTTATAGTAATATATATAGAAGATTAAATGTTAAAGTAGGACTTATTGTATAGTTTTAAAGTGGAGAAGTTATTTTATAATGTCATAGTATAATGTCTTTTTTTTTCCCCCTTTCTTTTCTCTTTTCTGAAATGTATGGATAAAGGGGGATGTTATAATATTAATAATATTTTTAGTAAGTAAAGGTCAATATCTAGAGGAGGGAGTAAGTAATCTGTTATGAATTAGGTTTTTTTTTTGTTATGAAGAAGTCACAGGGGGGGATGGGTGGGGAGAGGGGGTTAGGGAGGGGGAGGGAGAGGGGGAAAAAAAGGGGGGGAAATTTGTATTTGAAAACTTTTTCAATAAAAAAAAAAAAAAAGAATGCCAGACTCTTAGAATTGCCAGTTATAATGCCTAGATTTCCTAAATTTAGATTATATAGATTATCTCATTCATACATATGAAGGATGCTGAACTGCAAATTTAACTTTGAAAATTACACTAAAGAAATCAGTCTGCTGGCTGCATTTTTTTTGCCAGGTGAAGCTGTTGTGGACAAGGATTTTTTTTCTCACCATCCCCTTGAGTTTCTGCATGACAAAGATTAAATACTTACTTCTTTGTCCTCTATGAGGACTCAGTTATATAAAACATTGATGGCTTGCTTCTCTGAAAAAAGAATATTTTGTTTATTTTGGTTCCATGGCCTTTTAGAAGTAAAAAGATAAAGTATGAAATTTGTGCTTTGAGTTACTACAGAAGTGAGGTTGCTATTCTTCCAAATTCTTTTAGGGATACTGATGATAATTAAAACTATCCAGAAAAAAATCCAGCTGGCTAATTAACGACAACCAAAAGTATCTTTAAAATAAGCGATTTATTAACAATTCAGGGAACCACTTAAAAGCAGACTCCAGTTTCAGAGTAATCTATAAAGCAGGGGTGTCAAACTCGATTTCATTGAGGGCCATATCAGGGTTGTGTTTGACCTTGGGGGGCTGAAGTGTGTGTGTTGGCAGGGTGGGCATAGCCAGTTTGATGTCACTTGTATCGGGGGCACCTGTGGAGGCCTGAGTACTCTGCCAAAGAAAACCGGCTCTCAAGCTCCGTTTTCGACTGCGACGGCCTCCTGCAACCCTCTGCCAGTGAAAACAGAGCTCAGGAGAGCCACACACAGCCCTCCCAAGCTCTGTTTTCACTGGTAGAGGCACTGCGGGCCAGTCCTTCACTGTTTCCAGGGTAGCCCGGTGGGCCAGATCTAAGCACCCTGCAGGCCGGATCCGGCCCCCAGGCCTTGAGTTTGACACCTCTGCTATAAAGCCAATTGCAGTATTGTACTTAAATTGGGGGATGTGAGTTATTTTATCAAAAAACCCCACCCCCTTGCACCAGGGAAGATCACAACTGATCACCAGCTGGAGCAGGGCAAGTAATCTTCTAGTTACGGCATCCACCTGCTGCTCAGTGCAGAGCTATCAGTGCAAAAGTGCCCCCCCACACACAATTGTGAATCTTCTTCAGAGGAAGTCCTTGTCTGTCCAGAGTTAACACTGGAGTCAATAGCAAATCTCAGGGTACAAACAGTACCTCTGTCTTGTATCAGTCCAACCACAACATATTCATTGCCATCCAGTCCTTTATGACTTCCAGGCACCAGAAGATCCCCTATAGCCAGATAGCAATGTATAGGTGAATATCAACAGTACAGTTGTTGTGATAATGTATCTCAAATGGTTAAATGACTGAACAGAATAACAGAGTTGGAAGGGATCTTGGAGGTCTTCTCTCAGCTGCTTTATACACATGTTAAAAGGGGGAGGAGAGAGGACCAAAGTCTGCTGCCCCCCAAATGATAGAGGCCACCAAACCAATCGCTCCTCTTCCACTACTACTAACTGAAACCACCTCTGAGGAAGAAGAGGAACCAGTGAAGAATAGTGCCTCCAATTTAAACCCAGCATGCAGACCAGGAGAATACCAAGGTCAATGGTATCAAAAGTCACTGAGAAACCTAAGAGGACGAGGAGAGATGCACAATCCCCATTCAACTCCTGAGAAAGGTATTCATTTAGAGCAGGGGTGTCAAACTCAATTTCATTGAGGGCTGCAACAGGGTTGTGTTTGACCTTGGAGTGGGGGGGGGAGCCATGGCCAGGGTAGGCATGGCCAACTCACTGTCACTTGTGTGTGTGTGGGGGGCATCTGTGGTGGCCTGAGTGTTCTGCCAGTGAAAACGAACTCCCGAGCTCTGTTTTAGGGTGCGACGGTCTCCTGCAACCCTCTGCCAGTGAAAATGGAGCTCTCCCGAGCTCTGTTTTTGCTGGCAAAGGCACTGTGGGCTGGTCCTTTGCTGTTTCCAGGATGGCCATGCGGGCCAAATCTAAGCACCCCATGGGCCACATTCAGTCCCTGGGCCTTGAATTTGACACCCCTGATTTAGAAGGACCAATGCCATCTTTCCAATCCTATGCCCCGGCCTGAACTCTGCCTGTAAATGATCCAGATAATCTCTTTCGACTTTAGTACAGTGTAGCTGTTCTGCCATCTCACCAGATTGTCTCAGAAATGGAAGATTGGATAGTTGTCTATGTTTACCAGATGTAGAAACAGGCTCTTCAGGAGACGGTGCACCACCACCTCTTTCAAGGCTGCCAACAGTTCTCTAAAGAGGCTTTGAAAACCTCTTGACTAGGCCAAAGGATACATAGATCCAGTCCACTGGCAGCAGAAGAAAGCCTAGAAAGCATCCTATTCACTTCTCCCAAGTTCAAAGGATTCCACCAATCACAGGCCACTGTCAGAGACAAATGAGATTTAACGTACCTGAGTCAGACAACAGATTACAAGAGAGAAGTCATGGTTGCTATGAAGATAATGAATTCCCGAGTCCTGACAGAAATAATCCCCATGGCATGGAGCTTCCCCATTGCCAAGAGGTATGGGTTCTCCACCTTCAGCCTGGAGCAACTTTTTTGACCAAATACTATGCAAACTGATTACCTCATGGTCTGGTGGGAGATTGTGAGACTGGCTTCTTTCTAAAAGGTCATTGGATGACCACCTGCCTCCCAAGGAAGAAGTTACAGTGCTTTACCAATCTTATTGCCATTGAATAGGCTGGGACATAGGCATATACACATCTTCAGTCAAGTTTACTTTTTGTCTTCTTCCATCAGTGCTCCAGGTGTCCCTTCATTTCCCAGAGGAGCTAAGGGGGATTGTCAAATAGAAAAGGGCTGCTCAAGGGAGTCATGCTTCCCATTGCTGGTGTTCAACTGAACCAAGCTGCTTGCTATAGAGCTGAGACAATTGCATTTGGGAAGCCATTTGGATCCAATCGGTGCCTGGGACAGATCATCTGAATAAGTTTACTTGTTCCATGGAGGTCAAAGTTGGCTATCAATTACATCAGGCTCAGGGTGTGATCTGACCACAACAAAGGAGGGGTGGAAATCCCCTTCATACCCCAACAGCTGCTCAGAGGCAAACATTACATCTAATGTACATGAGTCAGATTACTTGACATGAGCCCAAAGTTGACGTGGAGGCTATGAATTCCTGCCAGAATTGTCCCCCACATCACAGAAGTGGAAATTCCCCAGTAGGAGGAGATGGAGGTTCTCCACCCGCAGCCTGGAGACTAGCTGCAACAGCTCAGGGAGGAATTGTGTGAGGCAGCAAGTCCTCACACAATTTCCCATTAGGATCCCAAATTTGTCTCTACAACCCAATTTAGCAGAGAGATATTCCCACCCTGGTATCTCAGGATAACAATGCTTCCAATGACAACAATATAAGCTGACTTTGTATAAAATATATAAAAGTATGAAGGCTATTGCTTAACGCATTGTAAGCCACCCTGAGTCTCCGGAGAAGGGCGGCATATAAATAAAAAAATTAAAAAAATTAAAAATTAATATAATATCCTGTTCCCTTACAAAAATACTGCAGAAATAGTGTAGGCAATAAACCCTTAAAAGAAAGTTAGACTATTAATAATAGAAACAGTGTTCTGTCATCTCCTAAACTGATTCCCTCTAAATATGTAGGGACTACAGTTATGAGAATTCCTAGCCAATGTGACTTATTTCTGGCAGCCATAGTCCTTAGATATGAGGGAACCCAGGTTGGGGAAATCTGTGCAGTAGCTGGATTGCTTAATGGATGGGGATGAAAACAGTTCAGTGCAAGTGACCTTGGGTTGAAACTCTTTCTCGGTTTTCCTTTCCTTTCCAGTGTTCTTCTTGGTATAAAAATGACTTCCTCCTGCGGCTGCCTTTGACGCAAGGGGAAGCTCAAATGAAGTATTGTGGTAAATACTAGATTAGACTTGTTAAAAAGAGAATCAATTGCATTTGCCTTTTCAAATTTGCATATGTATAAATCAGTCCCTTCTTGCGACCCCCTCCCTCCCCCTTTGCCTTCAAAGCTTGAAGTAATTTCTTGGATAGACTATGAACTGGAGCTCCGAAGAGCTATCAAAAAAGGGAAGGAGAAATTGGGTTGCTCTCCTGCTGCTTTTTTTTTTTCTGGTTGAAATAACATTCTCACAAGGGATGCCAAAAAGGAGGAAGTGTAGCAGAACATTTAGATTCTGCCAGGAAGGTCTTCTTTTTTCTTCTCTTTTTCTTCCTTTCTGTTTTTTTAAAGAACCATTTTTCCCCCTCAGATGAGATATTTATGTGATTGTTAACTTGCCCGATAAATATTTGGTACATTGAAATGTTCCCCAAAGATGCTGGGCTGAATGTATTTCTGTGGTTGCTTCAAGTTTTCAGTCCTTCCGGTCTCCTTTGCTTCTCCTTTTGGCCAAATTCATAGGCCCACTTGTTTCCTTGCCTTGATCCAGTGGTGGGATTCAAGTAATTTAACAACTGGTTCTCTGCCCTAATGATTTCTTCCAACAACCAATTTGCCAAACTGCTCAGAAAGTTAACAACTGGTTCTCCCGAAGTGGTGCGAACTGGCTGAATCCCACCACTGCCTTGATCCATCCCTCTTCCAGTGCTGCTGATGTTGCAGTTACTTAGTTTGGGTAACGAAACATCTGCATGAAAGAAAGAAAGCTCAGAAAGTACCAAGAACCCCTCATGTCAACCCTGAGTTACAAATATACTCCTTTATTGCCATTCCTCTTCAACTTCATAGTTCCTTTATTTCTTTCACTACCTATTTTCTTCTTGTTTTTCTTCTTCTCTGCTTCCTTTCATTCCTTTCTCTCTTGGGCAATCTCCAGGTGGCTGTGGTAGTTCAGGCCCACTTCATCTGCAACACAGGGATGTTTCTTTCTTCCAAAATCCACCCTTCTCCATGTGTCCAGAAGTCAACTATGTCAACCATGGCAGCTTGACATCCACACATCTTCAAGCTGCCAAGGTTGAGAAATGCTGATCCAGAATATAATGAGGGACTTAGACTGTCCTGCTTATTTGTCCATTTATTTGCATTTATCAGGTTTTTCATCCCATGCTATAGGTCCGTGATGGCGAACCTATGGCATGCGTGCCAGAAGTGTCTCTGGGCAAGCCAGTCATCGCCCATTGCTCTTCCAGGTTCCAGGGCACACATGCATGCCAGCCAGCTGTCTTTACAAGCGCATACGTGCCAGAAACTGGAAGACTAGGTGACTGACATGCATGCACACACCGGAAACCAAAGGCTCAGCTTCCCGGTGCGTGCATGCGCACTGGGGAACTGTTTTTCTGGTTTCCAGCGCTCCTGCACATGCGTGCCAGGGAGCTGCTCTTCCATTTTCTGGTTCTCCTCCATGCACGTGCTGCCATTTCAGCACTCGGTGCCAAAAAAGTTAGCCAACACTGCTATAGGTCCTGGCACTGCACAGTCACAGCTTCCCTCCAAAGGAAGCCCAGGGAGGGAGAATCTTTATGTCAGATCCACCTCCTTCTAAGACAGTTCCAAGAAACCAAGACAGTTCCATAACTCTTCATACTCAATACTGGAATACTTATTCCCGACAAAATGCAGCCTTACCCACCCAGGTGGACTTTTAGTCACCCACTCCCCTGTAATCAAACTGAGATTGTTTAAGAAGCATTTCCAATTTCCGAATAAGCCTAATTTCCCTAATGTCTAAATGGGCAGGATAGACAAGATGGCTATGCCACATTAGCTATGTTTGTATTGGTATCTAACATGGTGAGCAAGCAGGCAGTTTCTTTAGCTTTCAAACAGTAATGCGGTGGAGAAGCTGCTGTTAATAATTAAAAGACATGGGAAGTTAGAGAGATGTCAGCCAAAGGGTGCCCATAACTTATTAACAAACAATTCTTCTCTTTTCCAAGAAACTGTAATTCTTCACAAGTTTTCAGGACCTTTATTTTAAAGTATAAATCTGGATCCCTGCAATAGCTAGAGCCAACATGTACAAATATTCCAATGAGCAAGCACAACAGGTCAACAAGCTTTCAAGTATATTTGCTAAATATTTCAGAGACAGGTTTGTGAATAAGAATTATTCTTGTGTTTGTAAACACAAGAATAAGACGCAACACATGATTCTCAAGAAAAACGATCACCAAAATCAATTTGAATGCTTCCAACAGCTAGTTGTTAAAAAAAAATGCATAGAAACCTTAAGATATAATGAAGATTTCCTCAGAGAAACTGTACTAAATTACCTCAGGTGCCAGCTCATGCTCTTGAACAGCGACCTAGGTACTCTTCACCCAAATGCAGAAATCTCATTAACAATATTAGATTTTGCTGATTTTGCAACATTTTAGCAAACAAAAAAAAATGGATGGAGATGAAGGTCTTTATATGGCATTATATGAAAAATTCTGATATACTTAAAAAAAAAACCTGTTAATCCATTTCAGTGATTATAGTACCTGAAACCTGAGTATCTAAAAAGCTCTCAGGTATTTGGATAAAAACGATCACTGTAATAATTTAAAAAAAACATAGTTGTAGGAAAGTGGTATGAAAATAGCACTGATTTAATTGGAAGTGCTGGAAAAATCTATAAATGTCATAGATGTTGCATTGCTTGATTAGCAGAGAGGCAGCTCTGCCAGTATAGCAGAATGGCGCATTACCAGCGCTTCCAAGTTGTGCCCACAGAAATCTCCGGCATGACCAATAATGTCAATTTTCTACTAGTGCC
Organism: Pantherophis guttatus; assembly: GCF_059756535.1. Lineage (NCBI taxonomy): Eukaryota > Metazoa > Chordata > Lepidosauria > Squamata > Colubridae > Pantherophis > Pantherophis guttatus. Next base: position 87,090,440 of record NC_142064.1, on the reverse strand, counting down.
AAGAGAGGGCACTCCAGAGATGCATAGTTGCGGCCTGGCAGCCATTGCAAAATGGTTGGAACTTGGCTATGAGACAGAAAATAAACACATTTGCTTCTCCATGAGTTGGCCTGGAGACCATGAGTTGGCCAGCTGAAAAAAGTACATTTAGCCTATAAGGGGGGGGGAATCTCCTTCGGTCAGATCACAAGGCAAGTGTCTCTGAATCCCGAAAATTAAATATTTATGTAATTTTTATTAATTTTATTAATTAATTCATAGGACAATGTCCATATCTCACCTGTTTTCTATGAAACTGGAAAATAATGGTCAATGTTTTTGCAACTAATAACCCAAATACTACCTTCCGTAGGACAGAAGATACCAAATCACAAATGCTTTTGATTTTATATATGTACACTTCCAGACTGGGTAGTGATTTGGATTCTAGGGGTAAAGGGTGTGGGGTGCCCACCCAGCACCAGTTGACTGCTCTGTAATGTGACTCCATTGTCCCCAAATCTACCACACCATGATGGGAAAAGTTGTGCTTGGTTTAAGGAGCTGCCCAGTTGATTCAAAAATGGGATGGGAGCAGGTTGCCTCTAAGAGATTTTCTACTTCCATTCCATTCCATTGTATGTTATCTACACCACCTCACACAACCCCACAGAACAGGGCTGTCAAACTCACGGCCCGTGGGCCAGATGTGTCACACGCTGGCCATGCCCACACCCAGTTTAGTGAAGGGGGGAAAGTCGCAATACATCATGTGACGCCACCGTGACAACACGAGTTTGATACCCCTGCCACAGAATAACTTGGTTGTATGAGATTCAACATCATTGTAAGCATGGTATAGACATGGGAAGCCTCTCAAAAGAAAACTTCTCGGATCCCTTCTTGAAACCACCCCCATTTTAGGAAAAGATTTAGAAGAAATTGACCATATAATTTGGGTGGCATCACATTCATATTGTCTCTCGTGACCGTTTAGAAGATTATGACCCCCAAAACCAGTGCATTCACATTTAAAATGTTATGCTTAATCCTAATAATTTAGTGTGTCCCCCCCCCAAGAATTCAGGACCTTCTTAATGAATGTGAAAGTACACAATTCAAAATCTGCATTATTTTTGTCAATATAAATTATGGTTATGTAGAATGGTTTGGCTTGGGACAATAGCAAATTGCAGTAGTGATTGAAACCATCTCCAGACATGTGGGTCTCTATTCTGATTACTACTCTTCTACAGAAAGAGAAAAAGAGGAGCCATCTTTAGCTTGCGTCTGGGATAATCAGTAATGAAAGGCCAGGAAACTTTTTCTGAAAGACATGTTATCAGATACATCCCCTGTGATGCCCAAATGCAGGGAAATTCTAAATATTGCAAGATGCTCTTTTAGCCATATGTTCACTGGATGTGCCAGGAAATGTTCTCTTAGAATTCTCTATAGCATGCAAGGGTTCTTCACCAGAAGAATGAAAGCTGGTGTAATCCAGTCAGAGGTTTTCACAATATGAAGATGAGTAAATAAACTAAGTGACATTGCTAGAAAAATCACTACGTGGAGTGATGCAATGCATACGAATTCTATCACTTCCTTTCCTGTGCTGATCAGTTATGGTAACGTTGCTTACAGCAAAGAAAAAATTGCATACTAATTTATGGATGCTTGTTCCAAGAGAATAAAATGTGGTCACTTCCAGAGTACTCAGCACAGGATTTATTATTATCTAGCTCACGGGTGTCAAACTCGATCATGTCACGTGACGTATCGTGATGTTTTTTGCCTTTGTGGAGCCGGGGTGGACATGGCCTGCATGTGACGCATCCGGCCCGAGGGCCACCAGTTTGACAGGCCTGAATTCGAGCTGAAATCAAATTTAACAAAAACGATCCACTTCTTAATAAATAGTGAATTCCACAGAACTCCTAAAGGGCCCAACCCAGACTGAAGTGGTTCGGGAATAACGAGAGGCACAACCAAGCAAGTGACAACAGCTCTTTAATTTACAGTGAGACTTCAGCAAAAACTCAGAGGCTGCAGCCCTCCTTATATACAATCCTGGAGGGACTGTCAGCCAATCAGAAACGTAGGCAGGTTTGAAACTCCCGCTCAAAAGTCTCAATACATAACACCCCTCCCTTCCCAGAAGGCACTGTCATTCAAAAATTTACATAATTACACACAAAATCTCGCAGGTGCCCAGGGCGAGTTCTCGTCCTAGTTGACTTGCGCAGTTCAGTGTTTGGTGGGGCGTCGAGCTGGTCGGAGGGACTTTCTGTCTCTCCCGGCTCCGCCAATGGAACCTCCTGGATTTTGTCCGGGGCGTGGTTATCCCCGGTTGGGAGTGGCGACTCACTGGCGCGGCGCTGGAACCAGGGCTTGTCAGCTAAGTATTCTCGCGAACCCGGGCTTGAGTTAGCTGTTTTGGGAAAGTTGTTATAGTTAGGCTCGGATATGTCTAAATTTATGTTTGCTTCGCCGACTACCCTTTTTCTCAGCTGGTCTATGTGGCGCTTCCAGAGTCTGTCTACCCCAACGTCTACCGTATAAGATTTCGGGCCCGTTATGCCCACTATGGTTCCTGCAACCCATAGAGGTCCGCTGGCATAGTTGCGAGCGAACACCGGGGACCCAACCTGAAACTGTCTTAGTCCGGAGGTCTCTCCCTTGAAATTTTCGTGCGAATAGTTGGGGTGAAGCCTATCTAACACGCATCGGAGCTTCCTGCCCATGAGGAGCTCTGCTGGGCTTTTCCCCGTGGCTGTGCATGGCGTGGCATGCTGGACAGCTAAGAATTGATCTATCCTGGCCTGCCAGTCCCCGTTATCTAGTCTGGATAGGGCCTCTTTGGCCGTTCTTACAAAACGTTCGGCCAATCCGTTAGAAGCTGGGTGGAACGGGGCCGATAGGGCATGGCGGATGCCCAGTCCGGCCAAGTATCCCTCGAACAGGGTTGCTGTGAACTGAGGGCCGTTGTCAGATACTAGGGTATCCGGTAGGCCATGTGTGGCAAACAGCTTGCGAAGGGCTTTAATAACAGCCTCGGCTGTGGTAGAGGGCATTAGAATGATTTCAAGCCATTTCGAAAAGGCATCTACTACAATTAAAAACGTTTGCCCATGGAAGGGGCCAGCAAAATCAATATGGATCCTCCCCCATGGCCCTTTTGGTTTCTCCCACTCTCGGATGGGCGCTACCGGGGGATTGGGGCGAGACTCCTGGCAGGGTCTGCATTTCCCCACCCACTCAGAGATAACTTGGTCCATGTTGGGCCACCATACGTAACTGCGGGCTAAACTTTTCATTCTGACAATGCCTGGATGCCCTTCGTGCAACAGTTCTAAGACCCTCGTTCGTAGTTTTGTTGGCACTACCACCCGATCACCCCACAACAAACAACCCCCTTGCGTAAACAGTTCGTTTCGTTTGTTTACAAAACCTTGAAAGTCCCCCCCGTCCACCTTGACCGGCCACCCTTTTAGCACCCACCCCATCACAGTACGAATGATCGGGTCCCTGGCTGAGGCTTTAGCCACTTCGGCAGAGGAAATAGGTCCCAAAGTTAATGTGTCCAGTAGAAGGACGGAGGCCTCAGGTGTTGGATTGGTCAGTAAGTCAGGTAGGGGACAGCGGCTGAGGGCATCCGCGTGACCCAGGGTCCGTCCAGGTCGATGTACAAGCTGGTATGAATAGACCGAAAGAAAAATAGCCCATCTAGTCAAACGTGGGGACAGAGCAGCGGGGGTGGGCCTGTCGCCTGCCAAAAGTCCTAGCAAGGGCCGGTGATCAGTCACAAGTTCGAATTGCCGGCCAAAGAGATATTCGTGGAACTTTTTAACCCCCGCAATTGCAGCCAGAGCCTCTCTGTCCAATTGGCTATAGTTTCGCTCTGCGCTTGACAGGGTGCGAGAGTAAAACGCAATGGGCGCCTCTAGGCCGTTCGGAAGTCTATGGCCCAGGACGGCACCAACTCCTACGGGGGAGGCGTCACAAACCAATACAAGCGGTAGCGCTGCGTTGTATTGGATTAGGAAACTGTCTTCTGATAGAAGTCTCTTAACTGCCTCAAAAGCGGCTGCTTGTGGTTTCCCCCAGACCCATGGTACATTCTTCCCCAATAGTTTGTGTAGGGGATCTGCGACGGTAGCTTTGTCTTTCAGGAACATTGAGTAAAAATTGAGCAGTCCAAGGAAGGCTTGGAGTTCAGCTTTGGTTTTGGGGGCAGGTGCGCTCTTAATTGCTCTCACCTTGCTTTCGGTAGGGTGGATGCCTGTGCCATCCACCCTGTACCCCAAAAATTCGACGGAGGGGACAGCGATCATACATTTATTTTTTTTTAACCTTAGTCCCGCTTCCCTAAATCTAGAAAGGACGTTCCTTACTCTGTCCCCTAACTGACGTTCGTCCTGAGCGCTGACTAGAACGTCATCAAAATAGGGCACCACTCCGGGAAGCCCTTGCAGAAGGCGCTCCATGGTGCTTTGAAACAGGCCGGGTGCGACGCTCACCCCAAACTGGAGCCTGGTGCATTTGAATGCACCCCTATGAGTAACAATCGTTTGTGCCTCTGCCGTGGCATCATCAACTGGTAATTGTTGATAGGCCTGAGCCAGGTCTAATTTGGCAAAAAATTTTCCGGGCCCCAGGGAGTGTAGTAGATGATGCACGATCGGCACCGGATAGGCGCTCGGCTGCAAAGCCTTGTTGATCGTGCACTTGTAGTCGGCGCAGATTCTAATTGAGCTGTCAGACTTTACTGGGGTCACTATAGGGGTTTCCCACTTTGCATGGTCAACGGGAACCAACACCCCTTGTTTAATCAGTTTGTCCAGTTCCGCATCGATCTTTGGTTTCAATGCGAAAGGCACCCGTCTGGCCTTGAGTCTTATTTGGGCTACGTTGGGGTCTAAATTAAGGGAGATAGGGGTCCCCACATACTTGCCCAACGTGTCCCCGAAAACGTCCTGGAACTCGGTCAGGAGACTGTCTTTTAACGATGACTTGAGCATCTGGTGGACGCCGGTGAAGCCCATGCCGAGGGCTCGGAACCACCCCATGCCGAGAAGGCTGGGAAGCTGCTTCGTGACGATGGTCAGTGGCAGGTCTCTTTCGTAGTCTCCGTAGGTGACTCGGAACGTGCCCACGCCTTCGAGGGGGACTCGGTTCCCCTGGTAGTCTAGGATGCGCACTCTCTGTTTGGAGAGCTGGTCCTTCCGGAACGACGGCAGGAGGGTCTTTAGGGTCGCCCAAGACATTATGGAGAGAGCCGATCCGGTGTCGATCTCCATTGAGCATGGCTTGCCGTTGATTTCGACCACCGTGCTGACTTTGTCCTCGATTTCCGCGCTGGCCTGGTCTATGTGAATGCTGCGGCCATCTCGAGGTTCAAATTCGCGCCGTTTTTTCACGCCGCCTTCTCTCGTTGGTTGTTTCTGGCGCGTTGATTCTGGTTGGCTGCGGCGCTCACGTGGTTGGTGTTTTCTGGGCAGAATGGCTCTACAGACTCGCGCCAAGTGCCCTTTTTTCTCGCAACGCCTGCAAATAGCCTCCCTATATTTGCAGGACAGTCTGTCATGGTGCCCTCCACAGCTGGGACAGCTTCGCCGGGGGCTGCCAGTGTCCTTTCTCTGGTGCTCCGTCCGGAAGACGTCTTCATCCGACTCGGACTCTGAGCTGGATCCGGCGTCTTCTCTGTGCACCGGGGCAGACTTGGGGTTGTCTCTGCTGGTCAGCGGATGCTACAGCGTTTCTGCGGCTTTTGTGGAGGCTTCATGAGCCCTGGCCTCGTCTAGGGCTCCAGCAAGCGTTAAATCAGGCTTGGCGAGCAGGCGCCGTTGCAGCCTAATGTCCCGGACACCACAGATGAGTTGCTCAAGCAACGCATCGTCCAAATCTCTATAGTCGCAATGGGTTGCAGCTTTTCTCAGGCTGGCCATGTATGCGCTGACCGGTTCTCCTTCTCGCTGTACGCGCTGTCTGAGTTGGTATCGTTGCACGAACTTGGAAGGCACGGGAGCGTAGTGAGCCCGGAGCGTGGCCATCAGGGTGTCCCAGGAAACGGTCTGGACCGGCGTTGGCTCGCACAGTGACTCTGCCATCTCGAACACGTCCGGTCCGCAGTGGCTTAGGAAGAGGGCCCTCTTCCGATTAGCGGAGAGCCCTTGCATGTCGCTGGCTTCGAGCGAGCATTCGAACCTCGTCAGGTACGAGACCCATTTTTCGCGGGTCGGATCAAAAGGCTTGGGCGGAACGTAGGCAGACATGTTCGGTATGCCTCCTGTAGTTCGCCTTGTCGCCTAGCTGAAGCTCGTGGTCTCACTGGTTTGCTTGTTGTGACCTCTATCCCACCTTCGTCGCCAATGAAGTGGTTCGGGAATAACGAGAGGCACAACCAAGCAAGTGACAACAGCTCTTTAATTTACAGTGAGACTTCAGCAAAAACTCAGAGGCTGCAGCCCTCCTTATATACAATCCTGGAGGGACTGTCAGCCAATCAGAAACGTAGGCAGGTTTGAAACTCCCACTCAAAAGTCTCAATACATAACACAGACTTTTATCATTTTCCTGCTGTGGAGGTATCAGTTGGCTTAACACCCTTATCCCATCTTCTCCTTTAAGCTCCCATCACATCTCTGGTCAAGGCCATTTGTTTTTATCCTCTCCTCTATTCACCTGCATAGGCAGATCTAAAAGCAAGTAGTGGTAGTTGATACACACACCGAAGCCATCTTGGCCGAGAGGGCATACGGTGCTGCATCAAGCAAAGTTGGTGGACAGTCAAGCAAACAAACAAGGAAGCAAAGGGGTGAGATGTAACTGGGAACAGGCTGTGGACTATGCGAAACACCATGTATGCAAAACAAACATACTGTACCACATTGTTCTCATGGTCATAGGGTTGCCAGGTCTGCTTCCAAAAAATAGCGGACAAGCGGGGGGGGGGGGTTAAGTAGTAAAAAATAATAAAAAAATTACAATTAAATTATATATTTTCTTACAAACATTTTAACACGTATTAAAATAATCACGTCAAAACTTTACTTAAAATTCAAAACATCAAATATATTATAATATGTAAAATATTAAATTACATTTTACTTTGCTGTCGTGTGTATTTTTTATTTGACTGCGCAGCTTTGATCAATTCTTTGTGTTTAAGGAATAATTCTTTAATTTCAGTACAACGTTGAGAAATATTAAAAAATATACAAAGTTCACTTCGAACTGATACAAGCAGTCGGTTACGTTCGTCAGTCCACAAATTTCCCATGACGCTGAAAATTCGTTCAACGTTTGCATTTGATACCGGAATTGATGCACAATACTGGAACAGTTTCAGTAAACTCGGAGCTGGCTCTTTCTTGAAAAAGTACGTCCACTTATCAAGGGATGAATCGCCCTGCAGATGAACATAAACTTCTTCTAAGACAGAAATTTCATCAAAGAGAGCGTTGGGTGGAAGTTCTTCTCGCCATGGTGATAATAACCAGATGTTCGTCATTTCTTCTAAAGTTGGAGGATTATTGCGATCAATTAGATTGAAACAACTTAGCGTCTCATATACTGAATCGGTGAAATTATACCACTTTTCTAGGTACGCAATGGCTCTTTGATACACGTTGATGGCTTCTTTCTTGAATTTTTGCACGGCATTCTCAGGCAAATGTTTTTTAAGTAAGGCAAATAAAACTTTCATTCCAAAAAACTGCTCATCGTATTTTTTTTGCAAAGAATCACGCAGCTTACACATGGTAATGTGAAGATCACATGCAAGAATTTTCTTGCTTTCCAGTTTCAGTAGGGTGTCTTGCATTATTGACATGAAGAAGTGCGTGAAATATAAATACAATTCTGAAATTGTTGGTTCATCGTCCTTTGCGAGTTCATTTTGCTGATCCGAAATAAGGTTCCAGATAACCTTATGGCACTCATCAGATCCAAGAGAAATAAAATACGATTTTAGAGGTATCCAGTTTAAAAGAAGTCTTTCGACCGCTTTAAACAAACTTAACCAACGTGTTGGAACATGGCACAAAACTTAATGGAATTCTGACTCGCAAAACTCAAAAAATGATTTCAACTCTTCTCGTTTCTTCGCAGAATTCGAAAATTCGGCAAAAACCTTCAGCACTACATTTTCGATATCAAAAGATAACTGCTTTAATGCATTTTTTGCGCTGTTATGTAAAATGTGATTATTGCAATGTGCATTCGATCTTTGTCTCATTTCTAACTTATGAAAAAAAAGACAAAACGCGATTCTCCTATCCTTATTCTCTTAGGCTGTAGAGCTTTAGATTATGTACCATTTCATCATAAAGCTTTTGAATAAAAAAAATGTCCACTATTTTGTGAAAAAAAATAGTGAACATAATGTGAAAAAAGTGGACTGTTCGCTCAGATAGTGGACACCTGGCAACCCTACGTCATGGATAAGAATAGAATTTTTGTTTTTTGCTTCACTTGCCAACCCTGAGTCTTCAAAGAAGGTCAGGGAAGGTGAAATGAATTGAAAGGGTTTGCTTAAGAAGCTGAGCTCCTTGTTAATTCCAAAATCTTGGTGAGGAGCCTGCTTCCTGCATGTAAGGAACTTTGAACATTTGGTCCTGAACAGCAAATAAAGCAAATCCATCAAAAGGAGACGGCGAGCTCTGTATTCTAATTTGTATAAAGGACATGATATATTTTTCGAAGAAAATAGATGAATACGTTAGAAAATAAAATTTACACCAGATTACAGAAGGATAAGGCAAATGATGAATGGACCTATAAACCTAAGGGAAATTTCAGAAGTGATTAAAAAGAGTAAATCTGGAAAGGTGCCTGGATCAAATGGACTACTGAGTTTATATTCTAAGTGTTGCGAATACAAACTTTTACAACCTTTACAAAATACAATGAATTCTATTCTATGGGGGGAAAGATGAAAGAAAGTTGGAAAGACCCTAATATAACATTAATACTTGAAGAGAGACACATTTTGACTTCAGTAAGAAATTAGAGACCAATATCATTATTGAATAATTCTGTAAGTTATTTACAATGACTTTCAGTGAGAAAGCTGAAAATAATTTTTCAGGAATTATTTTGTGAGGATCAATGTGTATTTTTATGAAAAACAAGCCACATTGATCCTTTAAGATGCAGAGAAGGTTTTTGATCATCTGAACTGGATTTTTTTGTTGAAGGTTTTGAAGGTATGAATTTTGGAGAGAAATTTACATAGTGGGTGAAATAGATCTAAGCTTCATAGTTAGTACCAATCTTTGTTAATGGGGACATAACCAAACCATTTGATATCAAAAAGGAACAAATCTGGGTTGCCCATTGTCACCTCTTGTTTATTTTATTATTGAAATATTGAATTAGAGATATAAGACAAAATGAGAGGATTATGGACATAAAGATTATAAAGGAATCATATAAGCTTATGCAGACAACTTTTTGGTAGACCCATTAGAGAGAATTAAACTCTTTTTTTTTGTATTTTTTTATTTTATTCAGAAAAAAATAAAATACAAAATACAACACTCAATAAAAATCCAAGAAGACATAAAAGAAAAAAAAGGAGGATTGAACTTTTAATGAGTAAATGAAAGGAATTTGGGGCACTGGTAGGTTTTAAGATTAATAAACAGAAGACAAAGATATTAACCAAAAATCTGAAGATAGAACATATGAGGCCTACTAAGCCCAAAATAGGGTGCGGGGGGTGCAGCGCCTTCTCATGGCCCATTTTTGGTCCCAGGAGGCTGCAGGGAGTCCTACTAGGCCTGTGATGGCGAACCTATGGCACGTGTGCCACAGATGGCACGCGGAGCCATATCTGTGGGCACATGAGCATTGCCCTAGGTCAGCTGCAGTTTGCATGTGCGCGCTGGCCAGCTGATTTTTGGCCCTTCCGGCTCTACCAGAAGTTGGGAAATTGGCTTTTTCTGACCTCTGGAGGGCCTGGGGAGGGCTTTTTTGGAGGCCCTCCCCAGGCTCCAAAAAAGCCTCTGGAGCCTGGGGAAGGTGAAAAACAGGCCTACCGGGCCCATCGGGCCCTTTTTGCTGTTGTGTGTCAAAAGTGTCACTGACCTAGAATGTTATTTTGGTTTCAGACAATACCTGTTTTGACAATTGATGTACCATTTTAAAAAATAGCAGAAAGATAGATCCAAATTTATATGGCAAGGAGATAAAACACCACAAACTAAATATAAGGTACTACAAGATGTGAAGGAAACACGAGGATTGAATTTACTGGATACCGAAATTGTATTTTGTTACTTGCTATTTAGTTTGGATGAAAGAGTGGATGTTGGTAAGAAACAGGAGTTAGAAGGACATGACCTGACTTTTGGGTGGCATGGATATCCATGGTATAACAACGTTACAGAAAATTTAGCTTTAAATTTTTTTTATGTTAGGTGAGTCATTCTTAGAATATGGAATAAATATAAATTTAGGTTCTGCCCAAAACATATTGTGGCTTTCAGCTCAAAAAGTCTTTTATAGATGAGGAATGCTAAGTAAACATAAATGTTTAATTTGTCATAAGGTACTACAGTAGAAGTTTTACAAGGGGATTGTAAAATAAAATCTAGAAAAGACTTAACAAAAGAAGGATATTCTTGCCAGTGGTTTTCTTATGTACAAGTGTTAGAAAGATTTAAAGTGGATAAAATATATTATGGTTTTTAACAATGTAAAACCGGGGTTGAAACAGAATTATGTACTAATGAGGAATATATTCTTACTAAAATGAATAAATTTTGTTGAAATACAAGAGGAGAAGAAGTGAAAGAATGCATGATAAAATGGACTAAAATTTTTGGTTACAATATACAAATGGAAAGAGAATATGATAACTCAGCAGCTAAAAGACACTGAGCTTGTCAGCTGGAAAGCTGACAATCTGGGTTCAAGACAAGAGTGCCGCACAACAGGGTGAATCCCATTACTTGCCCCAGCTCCTGCTAACCTAGCAGTTTGAAAGCATGCAAATGCGAATAGATAAATAGGTACCATTTAGCTGGGAAGGTAGTCATACTGGCCACATGACTACAGAAAATGTCTTCGGACAATGCTGGCTTCCTTAGCTAAGAAATGGATATGAATACCACGCCCAAGAGCCAGACATGACTGGACAGGGGAGACTTACATTTATACAAATGGAACAATGGGAAAATATGAGGCTGGAATTTATATTATGTTTTAATCTTAAAGAGAATGTTTATGAATTGATGTCCTGTTGGCATTTGTCTACAGAGAAATTGTGTAGAATGTATAAAGGTACTTTGAATCCTGGCTGGAAACATAAACAACATGAAGGAACATTTTAATCAATTTTGATAAGCAACTAGAAAAAAAGTCATGGAACTTTTTGTGTAAGATAACTGCAGCAAGACTATTAGATGCTAAAAAAAATTGAGAGGTTCAACACTACCCACAATGGAGGAATGGTTGATGAGGTAATGGAATTTTCAGAGATGGCTAAATTAACTTCTTTGATTAGAGAAAAAACAGTATCTACATTTATAGCTGACTGGAAATCTCTTATAAGCTTTTTGTATAGAATGGGGAAAATGTACTTGTGACTTGATGATTAGAAAACAACGGATAAAAGAAAAAAAATGAACTTTTCTGTAATCATTGAGTAAGAGATAATTTTATATTTGCTGCAAAAGAAATCAGAAGCTTCTATTTCTTTTTATACTTACTTTCTGGAGTTTTCTTTTTCTGTTCTTTCCATTTTCATATTAGTATATGTTAGTGTTTATGCTTTCTGTAAAAATTTGAATAAAAGGAAACAACAAGCTTTAGTATGTTGTAAGTCCAGGACTTAATAAAATTCTGTTTAGTTGAGAGGTTTTGAAAAGGAATTCCCCGCAAACTCAGTTTGACAGGGGACTGTGGTTTTTCCAGTTCTGCAGCAAAAGTCTGGCCTGACTGCATATTTGAACACATTCACTGACCAGCATATGATCCTTGTGCCAAAGATCCCCTTCCTTTGACATAGTTCAAAGAGGTTTCATACTTCTGTTTTTTTTCTGTTTATCTGCCCCCCAAAAAACTATCAGAATATGGTGATCTGATGACGATATGTCCATTACTAAGGTGACCAACTTTTTTACAATGAGAAGGAGGACACAAATAAATTGAAGAGAAACAAAAGGAGTGAGTCTAATGTGTGCGTGTGTGTGTGCCGTGTCGTGTTTCGGTAAGAAGTAAACAAAGCCACTTGCACGCGGTGCACTCTTGCGCACGGCACACTCTCTCAAAACAATTCTCCTGTGCGGACCGCGTACATCTCATAATCGCGTCTCGCCGCACTGTACCGTGTGATGTGATGTATTTGTATTTGACACGACGAATCGTCATGTCAAATACAAATACGTCACATCACACACAGCGGATCGGATCGGATCGGATCGGCATCGATTGAATACAGAGATTTACAGATTAGTCTTCAAATATCGAAAAGGAGAACATGTAGGAGGACACTTTTCGAGAGAGGACAGAATTTACAAAAGAAGGACTGTCCTCCCTAAAGGAGGACGATTGGTCACCTTAACATTACATATAGTCCAGTGGTGGGTTTCAAAAATTTTTACTACTGGTTCTTTGGGTGTGGCTTGGTGGGCATGGCAGGGGAAGGATACTGTAAAATTTCCATTTCCTCCCCAATCCAGGGGAAGGTTACTGCAAAATCCCCATTTCCTCCCGATCAGCTGGGACTTGGGAGGCAGAGAATATATGGGGGCGGGGCCAGTCAGGATTTTTACTACCGGTTCTCCGAACTACTCATAATTTCTGCTACCAATTCTCCAGAACTGGTCAGATCCTGCTGAAACCCACCTCTGATGTAGTCCGATTTGTACATTACATATGGCCCAATTTTTTTATTGCTTTTACAAATATCAAGACAAGCATCTGAAAAATTCCATATGAGAAATATTGTGAGAAGCCGTTGGATTATAAACAGCACTATCTGTCCTAATTAATCCTCTAAATTTCATTTGAACATGCTTTCAATAACTGAACGTACTAAATCCTGAACATTCTTGACTCTTTGAGTTAGACCTGACTTGTGGTGATGACAATTATCTTGGCAACATTTTTAGAAGTGGTTTTGTCAGTACCTTTTGCTGGGATATTTTTCAACTTCCCCAATCTAGGGTTGGCACAAAGTCGCCCAGCTGGCTTTTGTGCCTAAGGTGGAATTAGAACATATTCTGTTCATAATCCAGTGTCTTTAGGGAATTACATTATATCTCTTATATTTCTACTCATAAATACTAGGGCTTAAATTAATCTTTCGTAAGAATAGCGTTTACATGTAATAAAAGTACTTTCACAATAGCTGAATTCATAGCCATTAGATTTGACGATGTGGTTTTAATTGTGAAAATTAGGTTGCTAAATACAAATAAAGAATAATAAATATAAATATCAGTGCTTGATAATGTAATTGACAATGATGAATGCTGTAATCTGAATCCTATTTAACCTCGTAGGCCTATTCCGTTTTATGTAGAACTGAGAAAATCGGTGTGTTGCAAAATTCTTATATTTTATATATTTTTCACTAGGTGCCCACAGCGTTTTACAATTCTAGATGAAATTTAATATATAATGCTAGTCCACCTATGATATGCCATATGCTAAATAAATAGTTAAATAAATACTCTGAAGTTTCAGGGTCAGCTCTTTAAAGAGAAATATTTGCTTATAACAAATATTGAAAAGTTGTAGGCTTTATACAGGCAGTCCTCAATTTACGGCTACAATTAAGCCCAAAATTTATGTTGTTAAGTGAGAAATTTGTTAAGTGAGTTTTGCCCCATTTTACGACTTTTCTTGTTGTAAAGTTTATTGTCATTGTACGTATATACACAGTATACCCATACAATGAAATTCTTGCCACAGTCATTAAGTGAATCTGGTTTCCCCATTGACTTTGGTTGTCAGAAGATTGAAAAAGGTGATCCCATGACCCCGATCCCATGACACTGCAACAGTCATAAGTGTGAGTCAGTTGTCAAGCATCTGAATACAAATCACGTGACCGTCGGGATGCTTCAACAGTCGTAAGAGTGAAAAGGGGTCATAAGTCACTTTTTTCAGTGCCATTGTAACTTTGAACCTTCACTAAATGAACTGTTGTAAGTGGAGGGTTACCTGTATTTAAAAGCCTCCACGCTTCTAGGGTTTCTGTTGATTTGTTTATGATAACCCACATTCTTTGGCCATGCTGGTGATGGCAAAAGTGGAAATTCCAGTTGGGTATATCTCGAGTGCGTGTTTCCCAGTGTTGGCTTTATGCATAAAGAAGTTAATTGTCTGTGAATTCAACCATTGCACTCAGAGTTGACTCCTCAGCACAGGAGCACTAGGCTCATGAAAGTCCAAATTGTTGTCTTAGTGTTTATACAGTGCATTAAAATATTAAACATGTTCTCACATATATGATTTTAGTAAATTTTACCTTAGTTGCGTATTATAGCATGCAAAAACAAAACATTTAAAACCATCATCCAAGAGAGCAATATTTTGATTTTTTTTTTAAAAAAAAAAATGCATTTAAAACAGTTTGTAGCTGCCTTTTCAGGTTAAGTCTCCTGGAAACAATTTACCCAATAGATTTTTTTTAAAAAAAAAATGAACACACAATGTAACCAAATCAGCAGCATAAAACACTTTAAACTGGAGCAGCATTTGTGAGTTTACTCTTTTTCTTGACTGCTCTTTTTCTCTCAGTATCTTATTTATAACATCATTCTGGGGGGAGGAGGCCGTTTTTCCCTCTCCAGGCTCCTAGAAAGGCTCTGGAGCCTGGGGAGAGTGAAAAATGGGCCTACCGGGCCCACTGTGCCATCACGTGCCAAAAGCGGGGAGAGCACGGGGGGGGGGGGCACATAGAATTATGGATATGGGCACGTGTGCGTGTGACTCCACCACGCTCCCACCCGCTTTTGGCACGCGATGGCAAAAAGGTTAGCCATCACTGCCCTATAACATTCAAAACAAATTCATGAAGAAATTCATGAAAGTCAGCTGTTTTGCCACTTATTCTTTTCTTTCTCTCCACCAAAAGTATTGACTGGAATCCCGCTGGCTGTAATCCAGAATTACACAACAGCCTTCCTCAAGAAAATCCAGTGTTTGTGTTTGGAACAAAGAGAGTTTTGTTGTTCTCAGAACAGTTGGCTAAGTTTGTTGTAGCATGGTTTGGAAAGATCGGTCCCCCATAGCTCTTTGGAAGGCCATTTTACATCCTTCAAATTGATAGCTACCTGCCATTGGCATAAACCAATAATATAATATGGCAAGATGTGTGTATTACGATTTCCTGTTTCTATTAGAGCAGCTGGAGTTCTGATTGAGATTATCCTCATGATAATTTTAATATGACATGCACTGATATTTGATTCTGCTACTTACTTTGTAAGCATCTAGAGATAGTGTGAATAGAACAAAGCATACCCGGAAACAAGATGAAGTGATTTATGGGACATTGTTTATTATTATTCTTTATGAATCATAATTTATTCTTTTATTATGATTGTACCCCTTTTTCCCTATCCGACATGGCTGCTTAAAGTAGCCAATATTGTAAAACCATAATGTACATGAAGAGTAAGTAAGCCACTCTAGGATTCTACCTTGGAGAGTCAGGCTGGTAAATTATTGGGCCCAGTAGCCCAAAGGCAATGGCATCCTCTTCAGGAGATACTCTCCTCCTGCAAGACATAGAAGTGGTGCAGTGCTTGGCTGCTTAAAGAAGACAGGTAGATTCCATGGCAGGGCTCAGTCAAATCCCTCCATGGGAAGAAGGCTCTGAGAGATTGTGGGGAACATGAGAAAGGAGGGAAGGGAAAGTGGCATAACCAGTGGTGGGTTGCCCCCGGTTTGGACGGGTTCACAAGAACCGGTAGTAAAACCGGCGGGAGGCTCCACCCACCAACCCTGACATCATGAGGAAACTTCTGCGCATGCCCCGTTGTGAACCGGTAGTAAAGGTAGGTAGAACCCACCCCTGGACATAACCAATCAAAAGGTAAAAACGAGTCCCTTAGCAGCTTATCTCATAAACCACTGTTTCACCCATGTGACAAGACTCTTGGGAAATTATGCTGCAAATCATTCAAAGCAGGGGTGAAATCCAGCAAGTTTTGAGAACCGGTAGAGGAAATTTTGACCAGTTCAGAGAACTGGAAAATACCACCTCTGGCTGGCCCCAGAGTGGGGTGGGAATGGAGATTTTGCAATATCCTTTCCCCAGGATTGGGGAGGGAATGGGGATTTTGCAGTATCCTTCCCCT
Source organism: Pantherophis guttatus (assembly GCF_059756535.1). Classification (NCBI taxonomy): domain Eukaryota; kingdom Metazoa; phylum Chordata; class Lepidosauria; order Squamata; family Colubridae; genus Pantherophis; species Pantherophis guttatus. Next base: position 87,074,139 of record NC_142064.1, on the reverse strand, counting down.
GCCACACTCACCAAGCCACACCCCCAGAACTGGTAGTAAAAAAATTTGGATTTCACCACTGATTCAAAGAGTTTCTGTCTTAATGAACTCACTATAAATCAAGTTGGGAAATTCCTTATGACCTAAGACTAATAATAAAGAGATGTCAAATACCACAGTTGCATACATATATACATGAAAAAAATGGCAACTTTTTCAGACAAGTCTGGGAATTTGTCACATAAAACAGGAGGAGAAACCTCACAATTACAAGAACGGTTACATTTTCAAACCATTCTTAACAAGAGATCTGTTCATCACTGGGCATTTTAGCAGTAGATGTGATACAGATTCTACCTTCAGAACATTCATACATAAGTGTGATATTTGTAAGGGAGTTGGCACATCTGCCCATTGTCAAATGTCTAATGTCAAATATTTAATATTTAATATTTAATGTTAAATATTTATTCAGATCACGGAGAAAAGTCTCCTATATGGAACATGCCAGTTGCTTAAAAAAAAAATCTAGAGCAATTGAAGAAACAAGTAACAGACAAGGAAAACTTGTTTTATCAAGACCAAAGATGAGTACTGAGGAAGAGGAATAGTCACAGCATGCTAAATCAATTAAAGAAGAATTAAAGAATCTAGGCAGGTAAGGTGGAACAAGAAAGTTCTCCAAAGGATTTGCTTCAACCAAGGTGACAAAGTCTGAGATGAGCCTAAGGACATACAACCTAGTTCTATGACAGCACTGAGACTCAAATCTTACATCTTACATATTATAGCTTTGAAGAATTTAGATTGGATGCCTTTGAAGCTAAAGGTCTCCTTATAGATGTTCAAGAGGAGGCGGTGGCTCAGTGGCTAAGACACTGTGCTTGTCAATCGAAAGGTTGGCAGTTCAACGGTTCAAATCCCTTGTGCCGCGTAAGGGGGTGAGCTCCCATTATTTGTCTCAGCTTTTGCCAACCTAGTTTGAAAGCAAGTAAAAATGCAAGTAGAAAAATAGGGACCACCTTTGTGGGAAGGTAACAGAGTTCCATGCGCGTTTGGTGTTTAGTCATGCTGGCCAAATGACCACGGAGATGTCTTCAGACAACGCTGGCTCTTCGGCTTTGAAATGGAGATGAGCACCGTCTCCTAGAGTGGGGAACGACTAGCATATATGTACGAGGGGAACCTTGACCTTTACCTTATAGATGTTCAACTGAGCACCATATGGTATCAGATGCAGAGCTTTAGCTTTAAACAATTTAATTGCTGCAAAGACATGGATGTTACCATGCTGACTTGTATATTTAATAATTGCAAAGGATAGTCTTTGAACTCTTTTATTAAGAGTTATATTATAATAACAATGACTTACATGGTTAGTCCAACAACTGGAAGTTGTAAAATGAACACTGCATACCAAAAAACTAGGCCTGCTCAATAAGACTCCAATTGAACTCCCAACTAACTGGGGACCTGAAGTGCTTTCTTGTGGAAGTTCACACAAAGGCAACCATAACTTGGGCTACTGTATCAGAATTTGGGGGGATCTGGTGATAGGTACTCGAGAGCAATAGATCTAAAAATGTCTTCCTTTCCTATCCTACTCAATAAGATGATGGGGATTTATGCCTGCTGGGAGAAGGATGCTTTACTCTTTGTAAATCTCAGGTGGAAACAGTGATTTTGTCATTGCGATTGGGGCTTAGATCTGGACCCCATTTCTGCTTATTAAAAGGTAAGGTAAATCTGGTGGAATAATAGTCATGAAGCTGTTTGAAAGCTTTTGTAGCCTCCAAAGAACAAAATACATTCATTCTTGGGTAGCAAAGCCAAAGGGTTCCTGACTTCTCTTCTGTCAAAGTAGGAGAGCGGCATAGGGATAATTCAACCTAACAATAATTCACTTAATGTTCTTTTCCCAAGGCCAGCTTCTCCAAGATATGGTCAGTTGCTCTTTTCCACTTGTTCTGCTGCTCTTGCCAATAAGTCCCAAATCAGAAGGTGTTAGCAGAGGATTGTCAGGCCTTTGAAGACCTGTTAGAGGAGATCTGAAAAGAAGCCAGGTAGTTTATTTTAATAAACGTGGGTGGAATTATACAGGTATTAAATCTAAATAATATTTTGCAAGCATCCCTGGAGCTTGGAAGCCACTTCACCATGGATAAATCTACTTGAGAAATTGTGATACCCAGCAGCATACTCAAGGCAACTACTAATTTCTTAAGAGTCCCATTTGTAGATGTTCGTTGTGCTATTTTAAATAGAGCATATCCTTTGAGCTGGATTGTAAGATGAATTGTGACACAAATAAATTTATCTCAGTGGATTAGGTTGGGTTGATTTTCCTATCTACTGAAATGCTTCTTGAGAGAATATCTTAAGAGATATTAATGTATTTCTCAATGATGGCATTTAGGTTCAAATGCACCAGAAAGACGGAGTCAGCAGCAAGAAAACATTGTGTTGTCAAGTCATCAGCCTGCGAAGGGTTAAATGCAGCATTACTTTTACAACTGCTAAATCTGTGTCAAAAGAGCTCTTGCAGCCTGATCACCTTTATTTTCTATTTCTGCTTCATGAGCCATCACTGCTTGTAAATCAGCAGCTGGATGTTCAAAGTGTTTGTTGAATACCAATGACATGTCTACCTTTAGTGGTATGTAGTTCAGTTCAGGAAGCAAGTCCTGAATTCTTCATTGCTTCAGGACTTCTCTTGAACTCATTTGCAAAGGTTTTCTTCATCTTCTTCTTCCTCATTGGAGTTAAAATGATACATTTGGAACAAAACACAACCAATCAAGACCGATAAGAAATCAGCATCAGCAAGTTAAAGGCTTGACTAAACCGACACAAAATTTTTAAAAAACAGAAAATAGTAAAGAATATATGTAGCTCCGGGTTGAGTTCTTGATGATCTCTGACTAAGCTCTCTCCACAAAACAGAAAATTGAATTAAAAAGCAAAAAAGACAAAAAAGGGTAGAAATAAAAACTTAACTTGAAGGAAGGGGAGGTGTCACCTTGACCAATATTCAGAAGTATGTTAGGCTATTCCAAAAGCCATTGCAGCAGTGGTGGGATTCAAATATTTTTACTACCGGTTCTGTGGGTGTGGTTGGTGAGTGTGACATGGCTTGGTGGGCATGGCTTGGTGGGCATGGAAAAAGGTAGGTGCGTCTTATACTCCGGTGCGTCTTATACTCCGAAAAATACAGTAATTACCTCTCCTTGGCCCCACCCATACCCGGCTCGTCGCCACTCACCTCTTCTGGCAGCTCGATATTCCACAGAATTCAATGTTAAATGCAGCAGAGAGAATGCTAATTTTTCTCCCTCCATTCAGAACGGAGCTGCTGCAGCCTGTCCCTTGAAGGTAGTCCCCAGGAGGGAGGGGAAGGAGCTGGAATGGAGCCGTTTTTGTGAAAGGCAGGAAAATGGGGAAGGGGATTATTCTGCCTGTCAACCATTCCTCAATCTCAGCACAGACTGAGGGAAGGAATATTCCCCTCCCCATTTTCCTGCCATTTGCGACAAAGAGTGGCTGGGAGGGGAGGGGCCGGTGAGGAGCCCCTTGTTGTGAGTGATGTCACGTTGGCCATGCCCACCCAGTCACATGACCTCCCCCCAACAAGCCACGCCCACAGAACCGGTAGGGGAGTTTTTTTAATTTCACCCCTGAGTAGGAGTGTATTTGAATAAATAAAGTAACAGCAGGAAAAACTTGTTTAGGACTTGTTCTCAGATGCATCCTTCCTTTATCAGAATTTGATTGCTCTTCATAAGAGAATGAGTGGCCCATTGAGAGGTATTTCATTTGAGGAGATCATATGCCAAGACACTATATCTACAATGCTTGATCTGCAGTATCTGTTTGTATTCTTCTGTGAGTCATGACTCATTGGCGACTTTGATACAGAATCTCAATTAATGGGAAAACATCTTTTGCTGCTTTAAAAGGAGTTACAATTCTTATATCCAAGCAAAGCCAAACCAACAAGTTAAAGGAAAGCCATGAATTATTCTCCCATTCATTTATCATAAGGTGTGAAAACTTTGTTAATTCTTGGTTATAAAATACGTTTTTAATTTTTCTTTAAAAAAAAATAAAATAGCCTACAATAAGGATAACAATTTATTCTTTTTCAGAATCTATTACATCTTTTCCAAAGTGAAACCAAGAGTTTAGAATGTCTTTTCTAAAGAATATGTCTATATCAGGGGTGAAATCCAGCAGGTTCTGACAGGTTCTGGAGAACAGGTAGTGGAAATTTTGAGCAGTTCGGAGAACTGGCAAATACCACCTCTGGCTGGCTCCAGAGTGGGGTGGGAATGAAGATTTTGCAATATCCTTCCCCTGGAGTGGGGTGGGAATGGAGATTTTGCCTTCCCCTGCCATGCCACCAAGCCACGCCCACCAAGCTACACCACGCCCACCAAGCCACACCCACAGAACCAGTAATAAAAAAAATTGGATTTCACCACTGGTATATATACATGAGTCTTCTATAGAATCTTGGTAGATTTCTTTCATATTCTGTTTAATTGGAGTAGATGTTTGAAGATCATAAGAAGAATCCTGCCAGACTGAACCAAAGATCCATTTAATCCAGCAATGTACTATTGCAGTAGGGAATCGGAAATCAGTAAGATCACATAATTCTTTTGCTAGTGGTTGTGGTATGCAATTAAAAGATGCATGCTGCTATACAGTGTGAAAAATGGCATTAGTTTTAATCTGTTGCAGCATGCCTTTTCTTGTAACTCAGATAACGTCAGCCATTATGAACTAATTATTATTACTATCATAATCATTAGGTACAGTTCTAAACCTCTTCTTATGGCCTGGAGCAGCTTTACAGCATGTTTCCTCACTGCTTGTTTTTCTGATCCAAATGCAAAGAAAAGCTAAGACAATAAGGCTGTAATCATATATTTATATGTGTATATTTATTAGGCGGTTGCAGCCATTCTGTTCTGTGGAGTTTAAATCAGCAAAGATTCTGCTGTAAGACTAAATCCGAAAAACACACTAATCCCTGCCTTCCCTCACTGAAGGCAGGGAAACAGCAAGAGGAAAATTAAAGATATGACTAGTACTGGTGTAATGACTTTTGTTTACTAAAAAGAAAGGTGGGCAGCAAGCTACTTCAGAATGATAGTCTTACCAGCTATCATATAAGCAGATGATGCCAAAGATACTTTCCTTGTGGAACAAAATAGCAGGTCTGTAAAAAGGATGGAGTAAACAGTTAAATCATGGGGATTACCATAGCTGCTGTTTAGCGAACAAACAAAAGCTAATCACATATTGAATGTGATGTCTCATTTGGCCTTTATTCCAAGCATTCAGGCACAAATACTTTAAAATTGTTCTCTCTCTCTCTCTCTCTCTCTCTCTCTCTCTCTCTCTCTCTCTTTTGCTTTTTAATCATAATGTACAAACTGGGGCTACGACATTAGCATGAGAACAATGAAGATGGACAAATGAGTTTTATCATTTTGCTACTGTTTACTGGTCTTCTGGATTTTTTGCAGCCCAAATATGGCAGCATACCATGAATAAAGCTTTTAAAATGCATAGATGTCACACTGAGTATTGTCAAGGCTATGATTTTCCCACTTGTAGCACATGCCTGAGAAAAATGGATGCCATTCAACGATGTGACTTACAATGACAGTTCAAAACACCCTGTACAGCAAGAAAAAGTCATTCAAACAGGATGAAATAAACAAGACTACTGGCTGGAAGCACTAATACTTACCATATTTTTCAGAGTATAAGACGCACCTTAGTTTTTGGGAAGGAAAATAAGAAAAAAGCTGATTGGCAGGTGGGTCAGCCTCCCGGAATAGCCCCAATCAGCTGTTCTCAGAGGTGAATTTTAGCAACAGGTTCCTTGGTTCTGAGCTCTGTGCCTTGCTTTTTTTTGCTTTTTTTTCTGTCTCTGAAACTTCTGAAACTCTGTTTCAGAAAAAACTTTGTTTTCTGCCTCTGAAAGCCTCCGAAACAGAGCTTCAGAAAAAAAGCTTCTGAAGCTGTTTGAGGGCTTCTTTTCTGAAGCTTCGTTTCTGATGCTTTTTTCAGCCTCTGAAACCTCCATTTGAGAAGCCAGGCGGGGCTACATTTGGCGTATAAGACGCACCCAGATTTTCACCCTCTTTTTTTGGGGAAAAGGTGCATCGTATACTCCAAAAAATACGGTAATCCAAAGATTAAATATTGTGGACACAATAGGAAGGCCAGAGTACTTGAGGATGCTTGAAAAAATCAAAAGCAAGTATAAAAGTGGCTGACAGAAAACAAATTGGTTAGATACTATCATTATATAAGCAGGACGTTACCAGAACTCCTAGTGAGCCATCTGGTAAAATCATGTCTGTCAGTTTATAAAAAGTTAAAAGTGACTAAATGATTAAATACCAAAAAGAACATTAGGTACAAGCAGTGGTGAAGTGCTACCGGTTCGCAGAGGTTCAAGAGAACTGGTAGTGATTAAAAACTACCAGTTTGGGTGAACCGGTAGTAAAAAAAGAAGCTACTGGTTTGGCTGAACCAATATTTCCGACGATCAGCTGTGCTGCGCGATTTCAAAACGCTAGAAAGCAGGAAATCCTGCTTTCTAGTGAATCTAAATTGCGCAGCAGAGCTGTTCCTCCCCTCGCTGTCCTACTTACCTTCCCAATCCTCCTTTTTCCACGCAAAGCTCACGTTTGGCACGTATTGTGCATGCACATGCACGCAGAGTGAGTTTGGTGTGCAGCACACATGTGCGAGCAGTGAATCGGTGGCAAACGGGAGGATTTCACCACTGGGTAGAAGCTATTTTGAACCCAATGACAGTGACTTCTAAGTGTTCGGTTACAGAGGGAAGCATCTTTAGGAAGAAGAGGAAGAGCTGCTATCAACACAATAGTCAGGTAAAAAGTGCCTGAGTCCAAGGCAAAAAAAATAATAATGATGTGAGTAAACAGTCTCAAACAAGTCCTTCCCTAGTTCACACACACACACACACAAAAAAAAGGAAGGTGGGGAAAGTACATTCAGACTCTTTAAGAAGCTTCTGTTCAGAAAGCGTTACAATAAAATTAGTTCTAACCCTAATTGTAACCTTGACCATATGGCATTAGTTTCCTAGTCAGGTCTATCTTGTAGGACTGACATCAGTTCTAAGGTTGGATTATAAATGAACAGAGGGATAAATGAGGCCAGATGAAATAAACATTCTATTTTACTACAGCACTACATGCATAAATAGATTTTATTCTCGTCAGAAAATCTATTCATATAAACATCTTGTGGGAAGCCACCACCCCTCCTAGGAAAATGAAATATTTTGAGGAATATTTAAAAAGGCAGAATATTATATTTCCCTAAAGGAGAAATGGAGAAACATGCTCTTAAAAGATAGAAAGCAGACTTGATCTCCCTGCTCTCAGCAGATACTGAGGCCAGCTTTTAGAAATGCAGATTTGGTAATCCATTCAAGACAGGATATTTTGATACAAAGGCAGAATGGTAAGATTAGCCCTCACTCAAGATCCAACACAGGACAAAGCCATCAAGTCACAATAGGAATTACCCAACCCCAAGCCCCTTCATTGTATCACCCTCAGAAACTTCAACCAAACTTACCTCAGACAAACATCTAGGATTTGTACTTTGCCTATAGAGCCTGCTATGACCCCTACATAGCCCCTACATGGCCCCATGGGAATCTGACAACAGCCAATATTATACAGGTTCTTGCACAGGAACAGGAAGCTCAAGTGCAAAGCCCAAGAGAAGGTATAAAAAACCCTCTCTCTCGATTCCATTTTGTCAGCTGTGCCAGAACCATGGTTCTTGGTGGTTCTCTTTATCATTAAACCATCTTTCCAATCAGCCTCCATGTTCCCAGTGTCTTTCTCGCAGCTTGGAACTGAATCAGATGGATATTTTTTCCCACAATCTGATACATACAGTAATATCAAAACTGATTGCAAAACCATGGAAAGGATAGTGATTTCTGCAGGCAGGCACCTCTGTAGAGATACTATGGAGCTGTTTGAGAATCTGTGGAAATCAATGGCCTCTTCTCAAAAAAGTGTAGTGGCAATGGCCCTGTACTATTAGCATGCTAAATAAGCAATGAAACAAATGCATAAAATACATAGACGTAAATTGTGTTACATAGGAAACCAATTATGCTCAAATATAGTAATCACAATATTAAGATAATATGTAATATAGTAATACATGTGTATCTTTATTAATCCTTATAATAATTTCACATAATGAGATTTATTGAAGTTAACAAGCCATATTCATTATTGCCACATTCATTATTGAATGAAAAGCTAAATTTTAGGTACAATAACGTGTGTGTTTTTTCTGTCCAAGTTCAGGGACCTCCTGAATTCTATCCACAGGCTATAGGACATGTTTGATTAGATGGATGAGACATGGAAATAATAATAGTAGAACTTTGCCCAGAAGAAAAGTAGTAAACATTTTATGAATTCATCATTCTTCATTCTTACTAATATGAATACTGCAGAATTAGAAAAGGTTTAAGTGTTGTTGGATTGTGTTCTTTTTTCTTATTCATATACCCTCCCTCATGGATGAAGACTCTTGGCCCTTCAAATATTCTTTAAAAACAGTTTCAAAAATCCAGGTCAGCAAAGCCAAGGACAAGGGATGCTGGGAACTGTAGTTCAGACACAGCTGGTAGATCAATTTCCTCATTCCTGTGTTAAAGCTTTGGCAACCCACAATTACAGTACATTCATAAAAGAGCAAAAGCGATTTTAAAATAAAATCACTTCAGTGATATTAACCAACAGACTTGCATGCAACCGATAGAAAACTGAAAATATAATTAAATCCAATTAATTTCAGTGTGAAAGTTGCATGTTCTCCAACTGAAATGAACGGGACTTAATTTTTAGCTGGGAGTGTGTTATAACTAATAACATTGGCTGTATAGTCATAGGAAGAAAACAGACCAACCTACCATTTAAATTTCTCAAGGAATTAATAGTTTGAGATTATTAGCCTGGCTGGTAGCCAGCTGGCTTGAGATATTATTAAATTATTCAAAGAGAGTTAAAACTGCAGCTTCTTTCTCCCAGCAGTGTATTATATTAACAGATGGATGATCTGGGCTGATTTCCAAGGTCATCTATGCTTCAGAGGCCTTCAGACTGTCACGAGAATTTCTGGAAGTTTTTTTTTTAAAATAAATGTACTTTTTAAGATTACAGCAATAACAGCAAGTGACTTGCAATTTGAAAAACCGGGGGATTTAAAATGTGTATCCCCCAAGCCGAGATGACTAAAAAGTCCCTATCACATGCACATCTTCTTTTCTAGTCAGGAAGTCAACAAATGCAATGCATTTCCTCTGAATCAAAATCTACATTGAGGCTGAATGTGCTTTTGTGATTTGGCTGTGGTTCCATATAAACTCCCCAGAGAGGATCTCCATTAAATGCAACAGGAAACTCACTCAGAAGAAAATTGCCTCTTTTTGTACTTAATAAATACAGCTATTCACACCGGGGAAAGATTGGGCTCCCATGTGACTATTAAAGTGAAGAGTCTGTGTAAAAAAGGAGTGGCAATTTTAATTCACCATAAAAAAAGATTTGTTAAATACATAGGGTATTGTTAAGGGCAGAACTCTGCTCTCAACGTCTATGGCCTGGATGGAAAAATCCACATTGTCTGCTTTTTTTTCCCCCACATGCATTTTTCTCCCTCACTTTCCAGTTAATTAACAAAGACATTTGCCCATTTTGGTAAGATCTGTTTTTTTTTTTTTAAATGAATGAAATCAAATGTTCACACTCTGTCTTAAATATCCAGTAAGTTTTTAAGCGTTTAATTTTTTTTTGAAAAAAATCTCAATTTGGACTTTTTCAGACAAGATTAAAGTAATGCTTACGTTTTACAGAAGCAACTGTACAATAAATCATTTCAAAATCTTTGCAAGGGATATTTTTAACCACTCTGATTCATAAATATAAACAAGTTAGTTCAATATTTCCATTTTAAAGACATTTCTCTATGGAACATAGACTGCCGCTTGCCTCCATTTAGTACATAAAACTGAATATCCACAGGAGAAAGGAATTTTACTTCATCCAACAGGATTTCAGCTAGAATCACTGGTTCAGAAGGGGAAGATAAATAGGCCATTAGACATGTTTTGTGCCAATTATTTCTCTTTGTCATCCTCCTTATAACATTTTCTCCTTTGTCATCCAAACTTTGTTTTGTCCTTATAAATCTATTGCTTTTTTAACAGAACTATCAACTACAGGTAGTCCTTGACTTATGATCATTCATTTAATGACACTTCGAAGTTACAATTACAGTGCTTCCCCCGAAACACTGCTGACAATTGTGCCCTTCTCTTTCCCCGGTCTCCTGCTAGACCTGGTCCAGGCACAGCAACATACCTTGGAGGGAGTTACAGAATTTAATTTAAATTAATGATTGTTAAGATAAAAATCAAATGAAATAACACAATACTATAAAATGTTAAACCTTATGGCGAGCAATGTTGCTCAAGCTAAAAATGTCCCAGAGATTTACCTTTTTTGACCAAATGGCCCAGGGAGGGGGCCTATGGAGTCCACCTCTTGTGGTAACTAGGATACAGTCTTTAGGCCAAGATACCACCATCCTTGGGGTGCCAATCTTTCTCTCTTTTTGAAGGGGTCCAGCCCCTTTTTCCTCATGGCTGCATCATTCTTTTCACTCCCTTTTAGTCCTGGGATACTACACATCCTCTTCATGACCTGTTTTCCTTGTTACTTTCTGGGAGGAGGTTTTGAGGTATCCAAAGCAGAACATCTAGAATCAGTCACAGTTTTGTTCCATATAGCATTAACCTTGTGAACTCTCAAGTTTCCTCTTTCTGCTATGTATTCAAAATGGACAGTGATTAATATACTGTATATGGTGCAGGTATATATTTATGTATGTATATAACATGTGTATGTTAAATCGTGGGCGCAAGAAAGGACAGGACACGCAGTAAACTCCAACACTTTTATTAGCTCCGTAAATCACAATGGCAATCTTAGCCGCAGCAGCTCCTTTTATAGCTAGGAGCTGTCCTCGGCTTCAGCCACTGACGGTCTATGAATTTCCTGCTCTTGTCCCTGATTGGTCCGTTCAAATCTGCCATTCAATACTCAACACCCTTCCCCTCTAGTTAGCATAATCAATCCCGAAGTCCCTAGGCAACGTAGTCACGCAGGTAGACGGGTTGTTTTGATTCACAACTTGACCTGCACAGTTCAGTCGTCTCAGTGTTCTTGGAGTGAGAGGTTGAGTTCTGTGGCTCTGCCGGCTCCGCCTCTGGAACTCTCTCGAACTCATCTGCTGGAGTGGAATTATTTTCTTGGGCGTTACTCCCTTCCTCCCCCGGACGACATGGTGGATTATCGCTGACGGTTTGTTCCTTCTCCTGGACTTCAGGTAAGTGTCCACTGCCTCTACTCGGGTTTGAGTCTTTTCTCCTGGTATTTGGTGCTTGTGCCTGTGGTAGGGTCTGGTCTCTGTATGGTGGGCCGAGTCATTCTGCCCCTAAGCTGGTCGATGTGGCGTTTCCACTGTCGGCCGTCCTCGGTCTGCAACCTGTACGACAGTGGTCCTGTGATTTTGTGTTATTTCTGCCGGTATCCAGAGGGGGTTGCCGCTGAGATTTTTTGCGTAAACTTTGTCCCCCACTTGGAATTTACGGATCTTGCTTGTGGAGTCCGTGGGTTTCTCAGTGCTGTACTGAGGGTGCACTGTATCTAATGGGGATCACAGCTTTCTTCCCATCAGCAATTCCGCTGGGCTTCGGTGAGTGGATGCGCTCGGCGTGATGTGCTGGATTGTGAGCAGCTTGTTTATTTTGGCTTGCATGTCCCCAGGCCCCAGCCATGCCAACGTTTCTTTGGTCGTCCTCACCATTCATTCAACAAGCCCATTAGTGGATGGCTTTCCCGACGCTGATAATGCATGTCTGACTCCGTTGGTGGTAAATTCGGGCCCATTATCTAATACCAGCAAGTCCGGCAACCCATGCATTGCAAACAGTCTTCTCAATGTTCAGATGACAGCTTCCGTGGTTGTTGAAAGCATCAGGAATACGTCTAACCATTTTGAAAATGCGTCCACTATGATTAGGAACATATTGCCCTGGCATGGCCCTGCAAAGTCTATGTGTATCTTCGCCCAGGGTGTTCCTGGGTTCTCCCAATCGTGTGTGGGTGCAGTGTGTGGTGCCGGTTGTGATTCTTGGCAGGGTGTGCATGTTCCTAATCGTAGTGGATGCATTTTCAAAATGGTTAGAACTCTGCCCACCAGACAGAGACCAGACCCTACCACAGGCACAAGCACCAAATACCAGGAGAAAAGACTCAAACCCGAGTAGAGGCAGCGGACACTTACCTGAAGTCCAGGAGAAGGAACAAACCGTCAGTAATAATCCACCATGTCGTCCGGGGGAGGAAGGGAGTAACTTTGCCTTGAAGGTTTTGTAGGCAACGTTGAATCTTCCCATGCCAACTACTGGGATTCGGTTCCCTTGGTAGTCTACGAGAGTCAATCATAAGTGTGAAAAACCTGTATCTCTTTGCAGTTTCATGTCCAGACATGGATCAGATTATGGACTTTTCCTCAGTAGTGATTTACATAACCATTAACAATCTCAACTCTACCTACCCACGGCGATATAACAGTGAATGTATCTTGTCCATAAGCCACAATTTAAGCAGCCTTAACAGGTTGTGTGTTGCATCATTCTTCAAGCCAACACATCACAATCACATCACAGCAACAGAGTGAGCAATATTTGTAATGCTCTTTCCCCAGCCAAGTGTAATTATTACTGACAATAATTAGGTAACATTAAAAAGCTTGCATTTTAGGAGGGATGTTGGGAAGTAAATGCCATGGGTGTTAATAATCAACCCATCTTTCCATTCTGCTGTCATTTTACAAGAGAATTCTCTGCATCTAATATGGTCTTGAACATATTTTCTACCCAGGCACAAGCTATGCAGGTGTTGTAGATTTTTATATAACTAGAAATTCCAGGGATTGTAGAGTAATAGAAATCCTGATCTATGTTGATTAAACTGGATGGTTCATGATACTAAGACGTGAGAGTCATTTTTGATTGTGGCAGGATATAAATGCAAGATACAACCAGGCAAGTCAAGGCAATCAGCAAAAAAACATTACTTTAATTTCATTCCGGTATGAAGAAAACATACCTTGAAGAAGTTTTTGTTACAATTTATCAGCACTTGTAAAAGGGAAACCTACATTATAGAACCTATTGCTTTTGGAGGTGAGTTGAGGGAGAGGACAGTTATTATGGAAGCATAGGAGATAGTTTAAACCTATTTTTACATTCAGGCTTTCAGTATTTTATGTTTTCTGCTATTGGGTTCTTATATATGTTTTGGAAACGGTACAGAAACATTGGGATTGAGTGAAATAACGTTTGCCAAAATAAAAATGCTGCACGTTTCCCTTTAGTCTATGTTCTTCTACCAAAGTCCTATAAACTGACCTAAGCTAAGAAAAAGTGACTACTATAATGTAACATCTTCCAGTAACATTAACAGCTATTAAGTTCTCCAGTCCAAAAACCTAAGGGAGATAACTTTAATCTTTGCTGCCAACAGCCTTCATGGTCAGGTCATGTATAATGTCTTAGCATTTTTTTGTGCTTGCATTTTTGTGTGTGTGCTGTAATCTGTACAGAAGGCTGATGGAAGTAGTACTGAATTATTGTTATCACTTCATTCATGTACAAGGGATTACTGATGATGCAGAGAAAATAAAGGTAATCATAATAACAGCCATTTATTATGTATGCCACTCAACTATCAGGGACTCTGCGCAAAAAACAAAGATATTACAAGTACACCTCAACTTACAACTGGTTGCTTAGCAACCATTTGACGTTCTGACAACCTACCTATGGAGTGCTTACATCCCAGTAGAAGTTTTGATGGTTCCTCCCCCCTGCTCCCACCCACCCACCCAAGCAATCACATAATCCCATTTTGGGTGCTTGGCAACCAGACTGCATTTATGGCCCTTACCTTGCCATTGTGCAACTGCATTTCACAAGAGTTTTGCATAAAAGCGGCAATTACTTAACCACTGGTGTGCTCAACAACTACAGATTCACTTAATCTGTAGTTGTTCATTTTAGCCGCCCTGAGTCTTCAGAGAGGGGCGGCATATAAATTGAATTAATTAAATTAAATTAAATAAATTAAATTAATGAGCTCAGTGATTTGCTTAATGGCTGCCACAAAAACAGATAAACTCCATTACGGTCATAACTCAAGGATTACCTTAAGCAGTAAAATCAATAAAATACAAAAGTAAAAGATGGCAAGCCTGACAGAACAGATGGTATGAGGTGAGGGAGTCCCCAGACAAAGGCGTGGATGAAGATCCAGGCCTTCATGGCTTTCCTAAAAAACGGCTGCCCCGTTTTTATACAATAGAAATGGGGGGAGAACATCTGGATTTGGGGGAATCTTCATTCCAGAAGACAGGCGTTGTTACAGAGTTGTGCTTCCGGGCTCCTGAGAGAGAATTTTGTTTCATCTAAGGAACCCAGAATGTGGCAATCTTTTAGGATTGAATCAGCTGGGCTGATGTGATGTGAGTGAGATATTATGTTTCATGCACGCCAATTTCTTGCACCCTCTGTGCAAAAGTATTCTTGAGTATTTTGCTGAAATCCAGACTTCTTTGCTTTTACACAGCTACGCACAAGAAAATTACTGCTGTCTGAATAATTCTTGTAGATTTTAATAGGCCTTTCTCTGCATATGTGTGAATTGGAAGGAAAGCATGGAATATACAGTAACCCATACAGATTACTTTACACCGCGGCCAAAACAGGTTTATCCTTGTTTTCATGGGATTGCATCGGGGTGGGTTCTACTTATCTTTACTATTGGTTCACAACAGGAGCGCACGTGCGCATGCACAGAAGCTTCTGAGCATGCGCAGATCACCCATGATGATGTCGTGGCGGGTGGGCGGAGCCTCCCACCGGTTTTACTACCAGTTCTATAGAACCGGACCGAACCAGGAGCAACCCACCACTGGATTGTATCAATGATGTAATTAACACAATATACCCCTGACAGAATTCACGATTGAGCAAAGCAGGAGAAGTAACTTCTGATAACCTCTGCAAATGCTGCTATGTCACTCTCAGCTGAATAAGAATTTCTAAGCAGTCAGGTAAGTATGGAAGTGACAGCAATCTTGCTATCTCCGTGCATAATCATGTGTACTTTTGCAGCACTCTTTGAGATGATGCAAGGATTGATCTTTCTCACCACTCCCTTTCCCCAGAATCTCATTTTGTTATTCAAAAGTCTCAGCAAAAAACTATTTTGTAACAGAACCAGTAAATCAGTGGCAGGGTGTATGTTTGTAGATGGAAATTAATGGTTGTTCTGTCCCTAAGGTCTCTCAGATAGTTTTTCAAACACCACATATGATTGTCTGTAAGGAGAAATAGGATATACGTTCATTTTTGTAAGCTGTTCTTCTGCTCTTTTTATAAGAAAAAGCTGTTCTTGATTTTCAGGTTGTTAAGTGAATAATCCCTGCTAAAAATGAGATATGTTCAAATGGCCCACCTCCGCTTCTGAGATACATAAAAGAATTGTCCAGCAACAGGAAATTTGGTACCCTTCTTTGCCAATTCCTCTCTGGTTCCCACTTCCCTGCCAGTCTGCTGACTTCTTTCGCAAATAATGAGTGACAAAGGCTAATCGATTTTGCATATTTTGTGGCTGATCTTGTCTTACAAGACAGACTCCTACTGAAACCTGTCTTCCTCATAAGCTCGGGACAAAATGACAGCAGTGTCATGAGGACACAGGAAAAAAAGACATTTACAGGACATGTTGTGGTTTGAATAGGTGCAACTGGACAAACAAATGCCCTTTCCCCAGAGAAGGAATTTATTTTATTTTTTAAGTTTTTCTGATAGAAAGTAATTGCAGTCTCTTTAAAAAAACAGGCTTCTGAGGCAGTTGTAGCTGAGCAGTAGTTATTGACCCTGAAAACAAAAAGATAGACACAAAAACCAGAGTTTCTGGTATTTCTAGGTGAGGATTTTTTTTTTTTAAAAAAGATTATTTTTTCCCCAAAGTTAATTTACCAAAAGGTGTGAAGTCCATCATTGTTATATATATGATGCAAAAAAAAAAAGGGGATAATGCCTGGAGAGTGAGAGTTGTGTCAGCTGCACAAGATAACTCAGTATTATGGTCATAAATTGTGCCAGTCATTAAGCACATCACCATGTGAACATGCCCAACTTTAGGACCTTTTTTCTAGCAGTCATTAAGTGAACACCATGGTTGTTAAGCAAATGCCAAATTCATTAAGCCAATGCAGTTGTCATTAAGCAAACCTATTATCCACAAGGGGCAAATTTTTTGCCCGAAACCAGAAGTAAACCCCTGTTTCTGGCAAATGTTGTAAATTGTGGTCACTGTAAATATCCATAAATGCAGGTCAGTTGCTACGTACCCAAAATCCAATCACATGACCACAGGGGAGATGGCCATCAGAATTTTAAAACCGGATTGTAAGTACCTTTTGGGGCATCCATCATAACTTGGAACAGTCGCTAAGCAAACAGTCATAAGTTGAGAATTATTGTTATCCAGGCTCCTGATGTGTTGGGTATTTTTTAAAGGGAAATACGGTATGGGGAGGAGCCAAAGTTGATGTAATAATCAATGGATTTGATTAAGGACAAGAGAAGCCTTTTAAGACAAGAGAAGCCTTAGCAAATAGCAGCATCCTGTTGACTTTTCATGGCTTTGGAAGTTACTTAACCGTTGAATAGGAGACCCCAGAGAATCCCAGGATTATAAGGTACAACAGGAAATCAGGGAAACACCCTGGAAGATGGCAATTGCAAAGCATGGCTATCTCTGTACTAAAAAAACTGTAGTGATATCTTTGGGTGGCTTCCTGGAGTAGGGCAAAAATACAAGTCTTTGTTTCTTGTGCCTTGATTTTTTTTTCCTGGAGGAGGGCTTGGTGTTGGGCTAATTTTGCTCAAGAAATTAGATTTGTTTGGTGTATTTTGTTGTTGTTGTTAGTTGCGAAGTCGTGTCCGACCCATTGCGACCCCATGGACAACATTCCTCCAAGCCTTCCTGTCCTCTACCATCCTCTGGAGTCCATTTAAGCTCACGCCTACTGCTTCAGTGACTCCATACAGCTTCCGACCTGAGGGGCTCATCTTCCGGCATCATATCTTTTTTCCTTTTGGTACTGTCCATGGGGTTTTCATGGCAAAAATACTGGAGTGGGTTGCCATTTCCTTCTCTAGCGGATCACATTTTGTCAGAACTCTCTGCTATGACCTGTAAGTCTTGGGTGTCCCTGCACGGCATAGCTCATAACTTCATTGAGGTACGCAAGCCCCACGACAAGGCAGTAATCTATGAAGGGGTTGGTGTATTTTAAAGATCTATTTTAAAGATTTCCATGGATTTTCTTACTAGTTCTGGGTGGTCAGGCTGGAGCAAACTGTGGCACATGAAGGAAAAGGAGAAGTTTCCACAGATGTACCTGGAGATAATAGACAGCTGGTCTCCTGGCCGCTATTTGACCAAAGGGATACCTGGCTTCCTAGAGCTGCATCTTCTCAGAGCCACCAAACAAGGCACCATGTGGTGGAGTCTTTCCCATTAAAAATGAAAACATTAAGATTCGTTGGCAGATGGATTAAGAAGGCATTGTTTTTCAAAAGAGGAATGGAAAAAACTTTGATGTTGTTTCATTACAGTACTTTAAAATGTCTGATTCAGAATTTCTTTTACTTATACATATGGGGTAGATTAAAAGTTATACTGTATAACACAATTTGTTATATAAATTATATCACTTCTTTGAATTGGTTGCCATTTTCTTCATGACCTTTGAACGCACTTCAATACAGTAAATTTTCTCTGGGGGAAAAAACCCTATTATTTATCTTTTATTATTGAAGGGACATAATAATAATAGAATAGGTAGAATTAGTGGGACATAATAGTAGAGTCAGTAGAATTGGTTTGACTTCTTGTTTTGCTTCTGTAAGAATTGCTTTGCTAAGAATTAGAATTGCCTCTGCCATTTGCTTCTACCAGTGATCTCACCTCTGTGTTATCTTGTTTTTCTGTACAACTCCACGCCTGGTGGATATCTCAAGAAGCGGGGTTGCTAGGCTCTCAGCCCCCCTGCTCCTGCTCCTTGCTGCACAGCCAATGGAGGGCCACAGGGAAGGTATGGGCCAGAGGGGCCAGAAGAATTTCCTAAGTTTGTTCCTAAGTTTGTTCGGGACGCAGTGGCTCAATGGCTAAGATGCTGAGCTTGTTGATCCCTAGTGCCACGTAACAGGGTGAGCTCCTGTTACTTGTCTCAGCTTCTGCCAACCTAGCAATTTGAAAGCACGTAAAAAATGCAAGTAGAAAAATAGGGGCCACCTTTGGTGGGAAGGTGACAGTGTTCCGTGCGCCTTTGGCATTTAGTCATGCTGGCCACATGACCACGGAGACATCTTTGGACAGTGTTGGCTCTTTGGCTTAGAAACGGAGATGAGCACCGCCCTCTAGAGTCGGGAACAACTAGCACATATGTGCGAGGGGAACCTTTACCTTTAAGTTTGTTCACCTTCCCCCCCCCCACCTCATCTTTCTTCCCGAAAACTGAAAACAGGCAGGTAGTTTCAAAGTCTCTTGTGCAACATTAAGTTACTTGCTTTTATAGGTGGCTAGGGAGGAGTGAGAAAAAGGCTGCTGACTGACCCAATGTTATCTTTGGGCAGCTCTACAGGGGCTGGAGAGTTAATGTTTCACCTGGCTCTAGGAAAAAACTCTTCAAACAAGCTCACAGGAGCATTCACTCTGCAAAAGCTTGTGTAACTAGCTAGATCCTGTTGCATTCCTTGCCTAGCTGGGGCCAGGTCTCCAGCATTCACAGGACAGAGGCACTTTCCCCCTCCTGCATCTTTGTCTTGTGGCTGACCTCTTTCCTCTAATGCAGCTCTTCCCAGCCCTAATGCAGCTTTTACTACCTTCATTTTTTAAGTAGATTTTTGTGGTTCTGAATTCTTGAGCCCTCCGGAATTCCATTTTAACAAGCATACTATCCAGCTGCTAGGCATGATTCTGTGGCAGCCTTTCAGGAAAATGTTTTTTTATTCAGGAAAAAAAATATGGTGATGATGGTTTCCTTTCCAGCTTGACTGATACTAAAACAAAAATGCTCTTTTGTCTGTTCCCTCCCTCCATCCCCCACCCAGTCCTATCTTTATTCAGCCTCATTTCACAGAAGGTTGACTCATGCTCTTCCAATGTGAAAGTTTCCATTTACATTTTACCATGTCAGTTTCTGTCTTCCCAGGAAGTAATTTGGAACAAATGTCCATTGAGGTGTTGACCAACAAGCCAGCCTTCTCCAACCTTCCAAGTATGACTCATTTCAAGTCCTTCTACTGCTCCAGGACCTCTTGGGAAGGCACCAAATGGCAGGAGAAGCATAGTTAATGAGAAAATGGGACCGCAGGCTTCTAAAAAGATTCTATCTGTCTACAATTGTGCTGGAAACTTTTAAATTCAGATGGTCTTCCTTCAGCTTGCAAATGAAAAAAAGAAGAAGTGCTCCCCATTCACCTATACAGTCAGTAAAGGCAAAATTTCCTTTGAGCTAAGCTGAACTCAAAATAGAAGAACACTTCCATGGAGTTTTCTTGACATTAATATGGTAGTGGTATACTTTCTGTTCCTCCAGTTTTGTTTTGTTATTCTTAAATTTCACAGATTACACAACTTTGTCTTTTCCTGGTGAGCTCTTGTTGGGGTCCTAATCAAATTGGAGGGTTCAATCCTGCTTAGCTTTTGGAGACTGGCCTGTATCAGCTAGGAGTTGGAGTATCTTTTGTGATACTCCAATAAAATCTTATTGACTTGGAGTATCACAAAAAGAATTAATCAGGATGGGGAAATCTCTTACCTCTGATCTCAGTGCCAGACTGTAGGAAAAACTACTCTGAAGAAGAGAAATTGCTTGGCGTAATTCAGAAGCATCAATATTAACAAAAAGAAGGGAGTGGCTTTAATATATAAAGATACCAATATTGTCAATTATTAATTTGTTATATTTATATTCTCCCTCAGAGGTTCAAGGCAGTGTACATAGCACACCTTACCATCATTTATTTATTTGTTAAATTTATGTGCCACCCATCTCATTCTGAAAAGCAACTCTGGGCGATATATAAATAATTCTGATGTTTCCTCAGAATAATTCTATGTGGTAGGTTGGGTAGAAAGAGTGCAATGTATCCAAAGACAGAAACATGGGACTTCCTGCTGCTAATCCAATATCTTAACTCCATTGCACTGGCTCTTCATTTTGATTCACTCATTATTTATCTAGAAAAGACAAAATGCCTTAAGCATGTGCAAAAATTTGTTTTACATAAACATGAGTGCATGCCTATATGCTTTTCTACATATACACAGCATGAATAAATCTTGCTGTGCAGTGGTGGGATTCAATTTTTTTAACAACCGGTTTTGTGGGCGTGGCTTAGTTGGGGGTGTGGCTTGGTGGTCATGTGACTGGGTGGGCATGGCTAGCTGGTCATGTGACTGGTGGGCGTGGCTATCTGCATAGGGACTACAGAGGGCTGAAAAAAGTCATTTCTGACTGGTCCTTGCACTTTTGACCGGTCCTCGCACTTATGACCATCCTCATATTTATGCCTGTTGCGGCATTCTTAACAACCGTGTCACTCATTTCACAACTGCTTCTCTTCATCATGATGACAAGATAGGGCAAAAACGTAAAATGTGAGGACAGTCGTAAGTTCGAGGACTGGTCAAAAGTGCAAGGACCAGTCAAAAATAACTTTTTCAACCCTCTGAGTAGTCCATATGTACAAAAGGACTACCCAGAGGGCTGAAAAAAGTGATTTCTGACTGGTCCTCGCACTTTTGACCGGTCTTCACACTTATGACTGGTCATCATTTATGCCCATTGTAGCATTCTTAACAACCGTGTCACTCATTTCACAACTGCTTCTCTTCACCATGGTGACAAGAGAGGGCAAAAACGTAAAATGTGAGGACAGTCGTAAGTTCGAGGACTGGTCAAAAGTGCGAGGACCAGTCAGAAATAACTTTTTCAGCCCTCTGAGTAGTCCATATGCATAAAAGGATACAGCAATAGAGAGGGATGAAGGAAGGGAAGGGAAATTAGAGTAGGAGTGAGGGTAAGAGAGGGAGGAAGAGAGGAGGAGAAGGAGAAAGGAAGAGGAAGTAGGGAGGAGAAGAAGAGGGGGAGGAAGAGAAAGTAAGAAGGAAAGAAAAGAGAGAGGTGGTAGGTTTGAGGAGAAAGATTGCTGTACAATAAAAAAGATGAAAGGGAAGAAAGCCAACCCCAAACAAATATAAAGATTAAGATAAAGAATGAATTGTTAAACTTTAAAGAATAAAAGAGAACAAATATGAATAAATAAGAATAATTAGAAACACACATACAAACATACAATGTATTTTCTTTGAACAGAGTATTTGGCCGGTTCATAAATTTAAACAGTGTTTAGTCATTTCAATTAAATTTACAATTTCTATATTTCCTTTTTGCGATATTTATTCCTCATTTATTTTTGTAAAAAACCAATATTACCCTTCATCCTCATCTCTAATCTTAATCAAATTCAATTTTTCCCTTCTATATTATACCCCTTCCCATTGTCATCTATTTTTATATCCATCCTCACATTGGTTAATTATGTAATATTACAGTTGTTTAATATAAATTCAACATTTTAATATAAATCAATTAGTTATATAACTACCTTTTTTGTATATTAATCAATATGAACATGAATATTCCAATTATTTCCATGCAATCCAATTTCTTACAAATCCATTAATTATATTTACCAATAATAATAAACCAAATAATTTCCCCCATATATTCCTCCAAACCACAACTTAACCATTTCTGCTTTCAACACAATATACAATTAATAGTATCTCAATTATTACAATTCCCTAGTTAAATAGAGTTTTTTTCTTTTGTCTTTTAAAACCTTGAACTCTCCTCTTTTGCCCTAAATTTCCCATTGTTTGCACCTACCTTTTTTGGTGAGGAAAAAGAAAAGAAATCTGCCTGCCTAATTTTCCAACGTTGCAGCAACAGCAAAGCCAACAGCCTGCTTTATTTTCAGTTTCATTTTTCAGCATAGCTAGGGGGAAAAAAATCTGCTCCAGCAAGCAGCAGAGCCCTAAGCAAAACAGCTGAGAGCAAATCAGCTGAGAGTCGGGAGCCGATCTAATCAAGGGCTAATTAGCCTATGCTGAAGCTCCGCGGGCCAATAAAATTACAAAAAAACACCGAACCGTTTGTTAAATTGCTGGCTCGCCCACCCCTCGCCCACCACTATTTATTGGCAATAAATAGCGGTGCGGAGGGGCGGGACAAGGGGCGGGGCGAGCCAGCAATTTAACAAACGTTTCGGCCGAACCCCTAGAACCGGCAGAATCCCACCACTGCTGCTGTGGTAAAAATACTTCCTGGATCCATAGTGAGTTAGAGAAATTAAGGGGGCATCAGGACAGCAAAGTGACTAGATTTTTAGATCTGAGTTTTCACCTATAGTTATCCCCTACAGGTGATATCTCCAGTTATCTTCAGAATAACTGGATAACTGGAATGATGGAAGAACTATAACTGTTGGACAGGGTAGGTCTTCCAGGGGCAACAGTCAGTCCCTGCCCCCCAAAAGAGCAGAATGAAGTAAAATGAATAATAAAAGAAGCCCAGTGAAAAGCAGAATTGCATGGAAGGAGCCTGTAGTATCCTGTAGTAAAATGAAGACAAGAAGACAAAAATCAGAGAATAAAACAGCTAGGGCCCATATAATGGGGAAAAACATGTTTCCTTGTAATTCAAGCCCTTCGGGCAGTTTTGCAACTATTATAAAAATCTCTCTGTCATCTAATCTTATAAACTCTCTCACTTCCCACATGTTTTTTATTATATCGCTTTTAAATAATGGCTCAATTTTGCTTTCTGTAAGATAATTTGACTCTATTTCCTTTGATTACATCTAATTAAATTTGTTGGTTCATAGATGCTCAGGATTACTGTACTGTTTATAAGGTTTATTAAAACAGATCAGCATGATTCATTTTATGGGACTATCATCTCACTTTTGCAGTTTCCTGTGTTCTAACATAATGGACAATTGGACAATCACTTACGACCTGGTATAAATACAATAAAAAAAAAACCAACAGAAATTCCAAACAGGAAATCCAGTAAAATCAAACCAAAAAGTCTTTTAAAATGTAAGATATTGTTGTGGCCTGCCAGCGGCCTGCGCAGATCGTGGCTGATCCCGACGACAAGGAGGCTGGTGTGGTGTTGCGCCAGCAGCCGGCGCAACCGGCGCTAGCATCGGACAGCGAGGAGGCCGAAGAGGATGTGATGCCAGAGGCAGAGATTCAGCCAGGGCCTTCAGAACCTCCAGAGGCTCTCTCCAGTGGAGAGAGCGAAGTGGAGGAGCCTTTCCTCAATGCTTGGGCACGCAGGGCTGCCAAAAGGCAGGAGTGGCTACTCAGGAGGAGGAGGTCTACTCGAGAGTAGGGCTTGAGGATAATTGGCCACTCCCTTAGCCTATTTAAGTCGCACGCAGCTAGTGCTTTCTTTCTAGAAACAACGTCTCATTACTACAGAGCATCTTGGAGAGTGAGCGACTTCTCATATCTGGTTTTCTGGGCTGGTTGCCAACTTTTGTCGGACTTTGTTCTTAATAACTTTGATAACAACCCTTTGCACGGGAAGCCTGCATTCTTGAAAGGGGTTTGTTTGGAATTAAAAAGTGTTTGCGAATCTTGGTGTGTGTCACATTCCCTGGGAATCCGAAGTTGGGGCAGAACAGATTGTCTCTAAAACATGGAGGAAAAAGAGATAGGCGACTCGTAGATAAACCATGACTTACAACAGTTCATTTAGTGACTGTTCGAAGTTACAGTGACATTGAAAAAAGTGACTTATGACCAGTGGTGGGATTCAAGTAATTTAACAACCGGTTCTCTGCCTTAATGATTTCTTCCAACAACCAGTTCACCAAACTGCTCAGAAAGTTAACAACCAGTTCTCCCGAAGTGGTGCAAACCGGCTGAATCCCACCACTGCTTATGACCTTTTTTCACACTTAGAACCATTGCAGCATCTCCAGGGTCATGTGATCAAAATCCAGATACTTGGCAACTGACTCATATTTATGATGGCTTCAATGTCCTGGGGTCATGTGATCCCCTCTTGCGACCTTCCGACAATCGAAGTCTATGGGGGAGCCAGATTCACTTAACAACCATGTTACTAATATAGTAACTGCAGTGATTCACTTAACAACTGTGGCAAGAAAGGTTTTAAAAAGGGACAACGCTCACTTAACAAATGTCTCATTTAGCAACAGAAATTTTGGGCTCAATTGTACTTGTAAGTTGAGGACTACCTGTAGTCAGTGCCAAAACCAGGGGGGCTGTCTGGTTTGGTTTCCATTACTAGGAATCAGGTAAGAGAAAAACAATACAATAATAGCCTTCTCCCCCACTTTGTAATTTCCTTCCTTAAAGTACAGAGAATGGGATGCCCACATTGGTTTTATCACAATTGGCTTTTGCACGTTATGAATAAAGTACCAGACGTTCATTACAAGGATTTAGAGAGCAGAGGTCCTTTTAGTTCTTAAATAACAGAGAGTCCAGGCTACCAAAATATAAACAATTGTGAGCAGATCCCAGCCTACCTGGATTTCAGTTTTTGAGATAAAAGTTCAAATTAACTTAAAGTGCAGTATGTGCCTAATTATACATTATTTTAATTATAGGTGAGGACATGTTGATGGGAATATGATCCCACTGAGACAAAATAGAACAGGATAAGAGCCCCTTCTCCTTACAATAGAAATATTGTATTCAATATTTCCATGCATAATTTGAAGGCCAAGAGGGGAAAAGTTTCACAAATGGGCGGGAGGAAACATTTTCTCTAAGTTTTTGATCTCTTCCAGAGGCAATGGGCATTTTGTCTTGATTTTAGACTGAGAAGAAATATTCTCTTTGTATTTGTATTTATGGGTTCCCCTTTACCTTATTTGATAATAATATTTATTATAATAATAAATAATAATATTTAATATTATTAATAATATTAATAATAAATAATAATATTTAAAAAGCATATTGTGTGCTAGTTATTACTTATTTGGGTTTAGGGATTTTCTTCCTTTTTTTTCTTTTATTTATTGAGTTATTGAGATGTATTCTGTGTTTCGGGGGGGCTGCACCAAGGGAGGTCATTCAATCTCATTGTACACATGTTGTGCATTGACAATAAAGGTTTGATTTGATTTGACCACAAACTATTGCACAGATCAGCCTACCACTAATTGGTGT
Source organism: Pantherophis guttatus (assembly GCF_059756535.1). NCBI lineage: Eukaryota > Metazoa > Chordata > Lepidosauria > Squamata > Colubridae > Pantherophis > Pantherophis guttatus. The sequence goes on along the minus strand of NC_142064.1, from coordinate 87,048,646 downwards.
ACAGGTAATTCTCGATTTACAATCAGTCATTTAGCAACTGTTCAGAGTTACGACAGACCTCTCTAAGGCTACTTACAACCCAGTTCTAAAGTTATAACACCCACCTCCCTACCACAGTCAAATGATCACATATTAAGCATCCGGCAACCAGCCTGCATTTATGGCCAATTGCAGCCTCCCACATTGAATTAGATGTAATCAAGAGAAATGACTTCATTTCCTTTGAACCAGCATTTATTTCTATTTTTCGGCAAAAATGCCCCATAGTGACCCATGGGTTTGCTTTACAACTGTGGCGCTTGCTTTACAACTGCGGCAGTCATTATACAACCATGGGATTTACTTAATGACCACTGCCAAAAAGGTCATAAAATTGGGTTGGTCATCTGGGTGACGCCTTTTATGACTGTCGTGACTTATAACCATAATGGATAGATTGCATTACGGTTGTAAATTGAAAATTATTTGTATTTTAAATTTGCTTCTACTGTAATTCTCTACAGAGGTATCTGCTGGAATGGAGGTCAAGAAAAGTCAAAATGCAACCTGATAAATTTGCTCTCCCATTTCTGAGTCTTGAGAGTTGCCTAGGAAAACACAATTAATATGATTATGGAAGACTTCCAGTTCCCCCATGAAAAGCTCTTCTTAATCCCGAATGAATCACCGTCTTTCTGTTTTACAAACAATTGTCATGGCCATCCTCTTGACTTTTTTTTATCCTTCCTTCCTTCCTCACAAATGTTCCTGATTCTCGGAATATACAGACAATAAGGGCAAACTATATATTTCCAAGAACTGCTTTCAGAACAGGACTTTTTTTTGATATAATATTCTGCTTTCAAATGGCGGGAGTGGGGGGGGGTTGTATTCATCATAGGGGAATGATTTTAACTGAGGCTGTACATTTAAAAACAAAATTGGCCAGAAAGCACTTTCGGTTTCCCTGGAAACCTGCATTTAAGCATTAAGTGTCAAGGAGGCTTGCTGAGTAATACCACAGACGGTGAACCTATAGTTCCCTCTGACAGACAGGGATCCTACAGCTTCCTAACACATTTTTCTGATTTGTAGGAAAGAGTTTGCTAAGGAGTTAATCTGCTGCCAATTTGTATCCAGGGTGTTACACATAATTCTGGATTTAATGCATTTTCTTTAAAAATAAATAAAGGAATTAATTTTGTAAGCCACAGAACATATAAAACGGGCAGGTCGTAGACGCTCAGATCTAGCCGTGTTTGTACAACAGTGTTAAATCCTAGCATCAATAATTATCACTGCATGAAGAATTTTGATAAACCCCAACTGCTATAATTAATGACTATTGTATTGTACTTTCCATCTTCAAAGAAGGGTTGCAGTACATATACATTAATTTGAATTAAAGTGAGTGTGCTACGCTACCTCTCTAAAAACAGAATGCAGTGCCTCTTAGAAATGTTCACTTTTTACATTTCTGAAAGTGCAAAATAGCACAATCCTGTTTTTGATTACAGGGCACCTGTGTATCAATTTACACATATTTAGGTCCTGTAAAGATTATGCTGCATTGTAATATCCAGTTTGCATGCATTTATTTTCAGGATGGCATTGGGAAAGCTTCCTGAGCCATGGGTTCCACCCAAAAACTGGATAATTACATGCTTTGCAAATGAGCTGTCCACCCCCAAATTGGGGAGTAAAATATATCTTTTTTCTTTCACCTTGTAATCTTTGTTTGATTCCGTAATTATGAATGGGTGGGTCTTTCATTTTGAATGCAGGTATGTTGAATGCCAAGTTAATCTTTGAAGTGTCATGTCACTGGAAAACATATTACAGTCTGAGGACTCTTCCAGATAACGAGGCGGAAGAGCCAATCCTATCGGGTCAATGAAGAGGTGGATGAATTATTTATTGCAAGTTAAGTCATGGAAAGAGTTTGGGGAAATTCTCTGAGGTTTATTACACATCCTACATATTGCTGTGGGTGGGTGGGTGGGTGGGGAACCTCACTCTTCACTCTTGAATATCACTAGGCTGAGATTGGTCAAGATTTGGTGGATGCTGTGATGGATCTGATCTTAGATCTGATCTACGAACTGGAAGAGGAGTAAACAACCAGGGAGAGGTTTCAGAAAAGTTTACTCAGACCTGGGAAAGAAGAAAGTGTGAGAAAGAAACTCAGAACAACCCAAGCTTGATTTTTCTAAGTATAAGTAATAGTAAAGAGAAATTCTGGCAGACTTTCAAGTTTCTGTAATAATTTCTCAATGACAATAAAGGACACACTTGAAATTCCACTTTGTTGACCTGGCCTATTTTAAAAGGTTGACAGGTGCTTGGAACAGTGGGTTTAGCCTGACTGAGAGAACCCAGGAGTGGATGATCGTGCAGGGGGGAGCAAGATGGGTCCCCCAATGTCCCCTCTCAACTAAATCACTGCTTTGCATCTGAGGGTTTTTGTGAATGTGGGACAAGTGATTTTCTGAATGAATGCTAGAAAACTGTTCAAAAGCAACCTGGCTAATCAGTAACATGGATGAAGGTGGGTCACAGGACAAAACAGGAGGTAACGTTGATCAATAAATGCCATCCTCAACCTGTGCTTCTAAGCCTAGGAATAGCAGTATTGGTAGTGGGTGATTTGAGGATTTGAGTTCTGACCTACCCCTGGAAACATCTAATGGAGGGCCATGGAGAATGTGCAGTTCTGACTGGCCCATGCACAATACCAATATGATCTCCATGACTCCAAGGGCTGCCAGTGTCAAAATGGAGTGGATAAAACAGTAAAAACATGGCCACTACAACCCTTTCCAGAAGCAGCAGAAAACTACTGAATGCATTCTGCAGTGACAACAGAATCTCACTCTCTTTTCCTATTTCAATCCATTTCCTGTGCAATACAGGAATAATTTGACTCAAACTAATTTTAAAAAAAGTACTTTAGTGTTCTTTCAAGGGAGTGTACATGCAGCAAACAAATGACCAATGAAATGGGCCAGATTATGCCCACAACAAAAAGAATAATGCTACTTTAAATCTGGGAATGCTGAAGGACAATTTTCACATTTGATGTTCTTTTAGGCCTTCAAGATCTGTTTTTGTGACCAGATCTTGGCCTCTCATGGAACCAGAGACTTAGCTAGATGGATCCACTGTTGAAGCAAGACTAGGAGGATGCTATTAGGATGCCATTTCTTATACTCTCTCCACTTTGGCTGTGTTTTGGGTTCTTAATCATATTTATTACAAGAGGTTTTTATATTTGTAGATACTGTTTTTATATATTTTTTTATCTATTGTTGTGCATCCAGTTGTCTAGATGAGATGGTAGCTATATAAATTGTATTAATTATATGATTAAATTTTATAAATAAGGAACAATTTTCAGCTCTCTTAACATAACGCCATGAGGTAGTGGCAGATAAATCACAGGTACCAGGACATGTTTCTACTGCTGTTAGAGGAACAACCTGTGTCTGATACATTTGCCAAAACCCCTATAGAACTGATGCACACGTAAAATATTCACTGTCAAAGAACCACTCACCGCACTCATAGAAAGCAATAACTGTTGGGCATATTAAATGGTTTTCTATAGGCAAGTATCAGTTTCCTCCTTGAACGGAACAGCTGTTCTGCATAACCAAGAGTGAGTAGAAAATAAAGACGGGCACGTCTGACTGAAATTTCAGAAAGGGTTTGTTTCAGGAGCATTGAATTACCAAAGTCAGAAATACAGCTAAACACCACTTGAAGCACAGGGACTATTTTCTGAGCTGAAGGTCCTTCGAACATTCCTCTTCTGCAGACAGATTGGATTCACACACTGTGCCTAGCCTTAAATAATGATTTAGATTGATGTGTTTCGTGAATTTAGCAAATTCTGCTTTTGGACAAACCATGGTTAAACAAACCACAACTTAACGAGATGTGTGAATCCAGCCACACAGCAACAAGAACTAATTAAGCCGGGGATCAACAGACATTCTCTGTATAAGATCCCTCCTCTCGTCTGTCTCAGTAGGCGTGAATGGCAGGCCTGCAAGCCAAGGAACATGGCAACCATTGGATAATGCTAGCAAGGAAGCCGCTGATAGGCTGCTGCTGCTGCTGCTCTCAGCCTGCCCTGTCCCTCACCCTTAGCCCTGCCCTTCATCCTGGGAGCTTGGCTGTGGCTCAGCTGTCAATTTGCTGCCACTTGCTCATCCATTCTTAGCTTGCAGGCCATCTAGCCAGATTTGGTCTGTGGACTGTAGTTAGCCAACCCCAGAATTACACTGTTGCCAATACATGACAAGGATGAAAAATTGGCTCCTGAAGAAACTACTTGAGACCAATGATGGTGAACAAATCACACATGTGTTAAAGGTGATACGCCACAACATTTTTGGTGACACACTCACTCATCAACACCCAACAATAACTGTTCTGGAAAGCATGCTCTGTTCTCACACAACTTTCAGAAGCTGCAAAGGCTGCATGAGACTGGGATGTACCCTTGTGCATCCTCTGGGAGCCTCTGAAAGTCACACAAGCCTCCAAAAGTCATGTCCCACAGTTTTCGGAGGCTTCAGAGGCCACAGAAGAGGATTCTCCAAAGCTGCTTCAAGAACAAAGGTCTCATGTGACCCAGAGTTGCTTTTTTGTATTTTTTTAAATAAGTGAATATGTAAAAAATATTTTTCTTTTGTTTGGGGGTATGTGACACACCAATGGAGTTAAATTAGGCATTTTCCTAATTTTTGACATGCCAAGCCCAAAAGATTGGACATCACTGACTTAAGGCAATGCAAGGAGGGTTTTTCTTTTCTTTTTAGGACCCTGTGATCCCTTGTAATGGGGTGGAATCAGAGCAATTGAATGGAGCTGAGTATTTACTGGCCAGATGCCCTTCCTGACACCTACATGGAGTTCACAACAGATATTTAATCTTTGCACCTGATAGAAAAACATTCTGTCACTGCCTAGGACTGAACTCTTAACCTTCCAAGTGGGAGGTAAGCATCTTCACCTCTAGGCCACCACACCATCCAGGCAATGCAAGTAGATTAACTTTATATAATAAAGGGGACAAAAACTAGGACATTGCAACTCCTGAGACAGGCCAGATGGCTTAAGGTTGCAAGTTCACTTTCTAGTTCTGAACCACAACATTTCCCTGGTTAATAATAGCACTGGAATGGCTTCCTAGGCACCATGTTGAAGGCTGTTAAGGTCTGCTATTGAAAACATTTCTGTCCTCAGAGTGTCTACAGAGTCTAGTCAAAAAAAAATCAAGATGGAGAACATGACAATGCAATTAAACATCCATCTGTGTCTTTATGTGCATTGCTTTGATTGCATGATTGTGGCCGCCATCTTTACTCTTTCAAACACACTCTGTGGATACTCTGTTTTCAGTTTGTTTGCTATTTGAGGGACTAAGACCATATGAATTAAACCTGAAGGCACATTTCCCTTTACACATTAGCCTTTCTCTGCTTGCACTAAACCACAGTATGCACAGGGGTGAAATCCAGCAGGTTCTAACAGGTTCTGGAGAACCGGTAGCGGAAATTTTGAGTAGTTTGGAGAACCATCAAATACCACCTCTGGCTGGCCCTAGAATGGGGTGGGAATGGAGATTTTGCAATATCCTTCCCCCAGTAGGGAAGGGAATGGAGATTTTGCAGTATCCTTCCCCTGCCACGCCCACCAAGCCAATCCCACAGAATTGGTAGGGGAAAATTTTGGATTTCCCCCCTGAGTATGCATATGATCTGCCAGGTTCTTTTTGCTGCTGCAATCCATATCTCAGGAATTTAGAGTCATGCCTAGCTATTCAGGCATTAAAATTGGGCTGTTTATTTATTAGGTTTCTACTAATAAGAAACCTAATATCTACTAATAAGTTAAAAATCAAGCAGGTTTGCCCCTTAAGCAGCCACCTAACTGCAAACACAGGTACATTATTTTTGCCCATGATGTTGTCAGGAGACAGAGATCTGGCTTAGACTACGGAACTGACAGCCAAAAAAGAGCTGAGGGTGTGTATTTGTAAGACAGTTTGTTCTCTCTCGCCTTCCTGGGCTCTCCACCCCCACCCCTTAGTCAGCTGCTATCTGAGTTTTTCCAAAAGGTGACAAGAGCAACACTAAGGAACAGGGTGGAGTCTGATACAGTGAATCAAAGGCCAGAGGAGATGAAGAAAGAATAGGGCAGGGCATTCATTCTCAAACTTTTACTTACATCAATAACTTTGTCTTGTAAAATGATTGGATCTATGAGGTGTTTGCACAGCTTCTGGGTTGTTCGCTTGATGAAAGAAAGCATTATCCATTTCTGGAACTATAGTGTAAACACAACTAATGCCACTGCTATGCAAATTCTTCTTTCTGGTGTTATATCTCAGTCGCAACAGCTGAGAAAGAAAGCACTGAGGTTTCCAGGAAGGCAAGTCACTGGGAGAATTAGGGAAAAGGTTGCCAAACTCTACATACACCCAGCATAGGCTAAGCAACTTCTACAGTTCCTTGACATCTGATATATCATGGGTCCCCAACCCCCGGGCTCTGGACCAGTAGAGGTATGTGGCCTGTTAGGAACCAGGCTGCGCAAGTGGTCGGCAAGGGGGCGAAGCTTCATCTGCACATGCGCGGAATCTTGGTTGCACACAAATCCATCCCCCCTCCACAAAACCGGTCCCTGGTGCCAGACAGGTTGGGAACATGACAGCTGTGATACATGACATTTACTTTATGTAAAATGAAAAAAAAAGAAGTATTGAATTGAAAAAGATGATTAATGGCATCAAATGTGGGCAGTTGGGTTCAGAGAGCCATGTACAATTCAGACATTCATATCAGCGGTGGGATTCATTTACCTTCCCTACCGGTTTGCAAATGTGAGTGCATGCGCAGTAGTCACACATTACGTCTGGGCGGGTGGGCAGAGCCTCCCGCAGTTGCCACTACCGATTCGCGCAATCCGGAGAGAACTGGCTGGATCCCACCACTGATTCATATGCAATGTTTGGGGGTTTTTTATGCATGGCACAATAAGTGGCTGAACTTGCGGACTCTCTGGAATGTTTTCTATTCTCTCCACGCATTTTGTCGTCCCTCCCAACCCAGCACCATGTGATCCCTTTGGAAGAAGTGTTTTACGGTAACGCCAGAACAACTGGTTAATGTCTATGCAACTCAGCTGTTGAGGTTCCTTACCTGCCTGTTTTTCAAAACAAGCAGTGTGAAAATTCAGTATATGCTGAGAATTACATTGCATTATCACCCAAATATACCATAAATATTTGTTTAGTTGTGTTATTGTAAACCAGTTGTCTTGGAATTACAGCTGGTAATAAAATAATACATGCTTTATGGTCTCCTGATGATTCTTATTCAGATGCTCTTCTCTGAACCTGTTTATTTATTTATTTTATTTATTGGTTCGATTTATATGCCGCCCTTTTCCGGAGACTCAGGGCGGCTTACAATGCGTTAAGCAATAGCCTTCATACTTTTTTTACTGTTCTAGTTTCTCTGACTCCCTCATTAATGGTGGGGCCCCAGCACTGGATTCCCATGAGGTATGCGGGCCTGATCCTGGCTGAATAAAATGGAATGATTACTTCCTGTAATTTATAAACTTTATTTTCTGTTGGCGCAGCCTAAATTTTCATTTGGCTTTTTTTTTTTTTTTTTTTTGCGCAGCGGATTGCATTGCTGACTGGTACTCCATCTGCAATCAAGTTTTTTTGCAAATACCATAACCAAACTATCCTATATCTGTACATTTCTTTTTTGTTTCTTAAGTGAAAAATTTGGCTCTTGTTTTCCATTAAGTTTGACTGTATTACTTTCAGCCCATTTCTCAAACCGCTCAAAAGTATTTGAATTATATTCAGGTTATTAAGCTTTTTAGTTATTCTAACCAGTGTTGCATCATCCTCAAATTTGATAAGCATTTCTTCAACATGTCATTAATAAACATACTGAAAAATAGAAGACACAGAACTGAACCTTGCAATATCCAAACTTTTAAAACCAAATGTGGACATTTGATGAGTGCTGTTTGAGTAAGATTTTAGAGCAAGCTGTATATCCATTTAACTCGGTGTCTATCCTATTTAACTAGCTCATTAAGAAGGATGTCATGGTACAGTTTGTCAAATCCCTTGCTGATATCAAGTTATATTATGTCTACAGCATTCCAGCGATCTATTAAGAAATTATCCAATCAAAAACTGAGATGTTCTTGACAAACTCATGGTGATTCTGCGACACCCAGGGGGAGGGCCTTCTCTGTGGGAGCCCCACCCTGTGGAATGAATTGCTCCCGGAAATACGTAAGATCTCCGACCTCCGGGTATTTCGCTGTGCACTGAAGACCCTGTTGTTCCGCCAGGCCGGGCTATTGACATGATAATTTTAAATTGGGGTATTTTAAATTTCTGGGGTTTTAAATGGAGCCAAATTTATTTAATAATTTTAAATTTTAAATTGATGTTTGTCTTGTGTTTTTAAATAGGCTGTACACCGCCCTGAGTCCTTCGGGAGAAGGGCGGTATAGAAATAAAATTATTATTATTATTATTATTATTATTAATTACCACATTTTTTTTCAGAATGTTTATGGATCAGAATTTAGCCAGCCTACATCGCTAATAATCAATTTTTATGATTTACTGTAGAAACATCTCACAACTGTCTACAAGTACTGTATTGCCTTTTATCCCTCTTTGAAGATAAGAACATTTTCTCTCTTATCATCTGACACTTCATTAGTTCTCAGGGATTTCTGTCTCTCCTCTCTCTCATCATCATCATCATCATCATCAATATCATCTATCTATCTATCTATCTATCTATCTATCTATCTATCTATCATCACATTTCTATAGCCACCAATCTTATAACAAACTCTGTGATAAGAAATATTAATTTGACCAGATCATCCGCTAATTCTTTTAGGAATCATTCATCTGATTTAGCAGATTTAAACTTAGATGTAATGTGCTGGGAATGTCTACTTTGGGAGAGTTAAAGCAAGAGTAAGGAACCTCTGGCCCTTCAAATTTTCAGCAATATTTGAAGGACCACAGTTTCAGTATTCTTGACTTAGAAAATATGCTGTTCATAAGCTGGATAAGAATTTATTACCTCTATCCAGAAAGAAGAGGAGAGTAATTCAAACTCCTGGCAGAAGCTCACCTTCCCTTGGGTCAGGAACCTCCGGTCTGCAGATCATACAAAATCCATATGCTTCTACAACTATTAGACAACAACATTCCATGAACCACGTGTTTCCCTTCTTGCATAGTAATTAGATTTCTGGAAAGCTTTCTACTCACAGGTTGGGACCCCTTGAAAATCCCTCCAGAATGGCAATTAACTCTAATAACAGACTTTCTTTCATACCTGATTGTCACATAGCTGTGTGATTTCCATAGAGACCACAGTTGGTAAGTGTTACTGTTTCTGCACATTGAGACACTCACAAAATTCCCCCTGCCTGGTAATTAGCTTTGAAAAAAAGGTTCTAATGAAAGTCTAAGTGTGGTGTGCTATGTGTATATGTGAAAATGAGATGCATTTGACAGATAGTGTGCATGGTAGGTGTGAGGATGGTGTTTCTGAATGCGTGTTATATGTGTGTAGGTTGAGTTTGAAAACAGATGAAAAATAAAAGCAATTTTAGACAGCATTCTGATCAGTGGTGGGTTTCAACATTTTTTACTACTGATTCTGTGGGTGTGGCTTGGTGGGTGTGGCATGGCTTGGTGGGCGTGGCAGAGGAAGGATACTGTAAAATCTTCATTCCCACCCCACTCCAGGGGAAGGTTATTTCAAAATCCCCATTTCCTCCCAATCAGCTGGGAATTGTGAGGCAGAGAATAGATGGAGGCAGGGCCAGTCAGAATTTTTACTACCAATTCTCTGAACTATTCAAAATTTCCGCTACTGGTTCTCTAGAACTGGTCAGAACCTGCTGGAACCCACCACTGATTCTGATCCTATAATTGCCATAGACTTCTGAGACTTGCACAAAGCACAAATGACACAATTCTATCATTGTTCGTTTGCTTCCAGCATCTACTAATCACAGTTAATTCCTATGTCTGTGGAAAAGTTTTGTCAATACTTTATCATTATGATAGAGGAGGAGAAGGAGGAGGAGAAATACAAAGATAGATAGATAGATAGATAGATAGATAGATAGATAGATAGATGATAAATATAGATGATAGATAGATGATAGATATAGATGATGATATAGATGGATGAATGGATGGATGGATGGATGGATGGATGGATGGATGGATGGATGGGTGGGTGGGTGGGTGGGTAGACAGACAGACAGACAGACAGACAGACAGACAGACAGACAGACAAACAGATGAGAAATAGAGATGATGGATGATATAGACAGATGACAGAGTTGAAATAATTGATAAAGGGAGAGTGGAGAGGGAGAGGGAGGGAAAGAGGGAGGGAGGGAGAGAGAGAGAGAGGGAGGGAGGGAGGGAGGGAGGGAGGGAGAGAGAGAGAGAGAGAAATGATCCTCTTAATAAGTGCCATACAATAAGCAGGAACCTATTTATTCCAGTTCTGGGACAAAGTGTAGATTTGTAGATTTGTGTACAATTGTATCTACTAGTATCTGTGTATGTGTATGTCTATGTAGATTTTATGGATTTTGTAGTTTTATTACTGTTGTGAGTTGTCCAGAGTTGCACTCTTAAGAATGGTGACCATTCTACAAATACATTTGTATAAGCGAACAACCAGGGAGGGGCCATTGTCATCATGAATAAGGTAGAATATGTCATGGAAGTTCAGAAGCAACTCTCTAATGCTACATGCTACCAACTTCTGTTCTCCAATCCCACAACAATGTATTAGAGAGGACTACACAGTCTGATGAGAACATTTCATAAGGACACATAAGAATGTATCTTAAATGGAAATGCTCAGGGGCACCCATTAGCTAGTGTCTGTCTTTTTCCTGAATTACACAAACCAAGCAACCTGAGCTGGCTTATTGTCTGAAGCATTGGAATGATCACAGCTAGAGTACTGAGTAAGCTCAGAACCTTGGCTACAAGCACTCCCAGTTGCATAAGATACCGTAGACTTCCCAAGAAAACCAAATCCCATACGGGTGTCAAACTCAAGGCACAGGGACCGGATTCAGCCCACGGGGTGCTTAGATCTGGCCTGCGAAGCCACCCTGGAAACAGCGAAGGACTGGCCCGCAGTATCTCTGCCAGCAAAAATGGAGCAGCCCTCCCAAGCTCCGTTTTTGCTGGCAGAGGGTTGCAAGAGGCCGTCGCAGCTGAAAATGGAACTTGGGAGTCTGTTTCCTCTGGCAGAGTGCTTGGGCCACCACAGGCCACGCCCACCCTGGCCATGCCCACTCCATCCCGCCAAGATCAAACACAACCCTGATGTGGCCCTCAATGAAATCGAGTTTGACACCCATGCCATAGGCCATTTCCCTAATAGCTTCATTTTAACCATCATGGACATTGAGGCACAACACCAACGTCACCTACAGACATGTACCCTCCTCAGCCCATGTGGCACCTCTCAAACACTTTCACACATCCTTCCCAACATTTCCTGCACCCCCATGCACCCTTCCCAACCTGTGCTGCACCCCCATGTGCCCTTCCTAACCAGTGCAGTGCCCATTACTTTTTATTAAGTCAATTAAAACTTTTAACAATTAACAATTAAAAATTTAAAAAAATGTTTGAGGAAGTTTCATAACATTCTCAGAGACTCTTCCCATCCTGTTTACAATCTTTTTGGACTGTTACCTTCCAGCAGAAGATACAGAACAATTAAAACTCGGACCACACGTTTTCTGAATAGTTTTTATCCCAGAGCTATAACAATGAACTAAAGGGCCACCATCAGTGAGCTGTTGGACAGCATTACTTGGTCTGTTGTGTGGATGTTTGGGTGGTTTAAGGGTGGGGAATTTGTGGTGGGTGGGAGTGTGTTTGGGGATTGTTATGTGTGTTGTTGTTGTTGTTATTAAAAGGAAGTTTAAACTTCATGTGGAAGGAGGGAGGGAGGGAGGGAAAGAGGAAACTAAGGAAGCAAGGAAGGTTGTTTCTGGTGCTTCTTGTCAGCATCCTTCCTTCAGAAGGACACTCAATGGGGATGCCCACAGAAAGTTGAAAAACACTCCCATTCCCACCAATATTTTTTTTTTGTCCACCCGTAGTCATTCTGTTTCTCTGAAACAATGGGTCATGGGTTGTTTCGTATATTGTTTATATTGTTTAAGTGATCCTGTTTACACTCTTTTTGCTTTTCTTTATCTCTGATAATAGCTTCGTAATCACTGTTAATAGTTAAACATTCTTGATCACTACATCATATCAGGATGTTCCTCCTATCATTTATTTAATTGATTTTATGTCTTTTGTTGACCTTGTCCTGTTGATCTGAAGTTTACCTAGGTATACAAAATGTATACAAATGCCTAACAATATGCTTTAAAAGGGAATGTAATAGGCAAAGAGAGAAATGGCTGAGCTTTGCTTTTATCGATCCTGGAATTTAAAGTAAAATATTATTGCAGAAGTACACTATGCACATAAATATTGCATGTAGTTGTATTATCTGCACATTTCCTTACTATTACTCAATTAGGACTCAAACATTGTTTGAGTCCATTGTTGGATATTTTGGAATATTTGGAGCAGCATAATAATAAAAAAGCTATATATATATATATATTTTTAGAGGTGGGAAAGGCCGTTGACAATTTGAACTGGATTTTCCTGTTCAAAGTTTTGAAATATATGAACCATGGAGAGAACTTTATAAAATGGGTAAGATCCAAGGTTGTTCAGTTGTGCTCTTTGTTAGCTTCAGAGCTAGCCCTAATTAACAGCACAACAGAATCATATTGGGAAACACCCTCACCCAATGTGTTTTGAATTCTGGTTTTTTGTTAGTTATTTGTGTTCCAAGAGAACATGTACAGTGGACATGGAGAGGTACTCTGACCACATGCATAGAAGCACACTCTTCTAAACAACAACAACAACAAAAATGATTAACAGAGATGGAAGGGACCTTGTAGGTCATCCAGGCCAATGTCTCGCCCAAGCAGGAGACCCTACACCACTTCTGACAGATGGCAGTCCAGTCTCGTCTTGAAAGCTTCCAGTGATGAAGCTCCCACAACTTCCAAAGGCAAGCTGTTCCATTGGTTGATTGCTCTCACTGTCAGAAAATTTCTCCTTATTTCCAGGTTCAACCTCTCCTTGTTCAGTTTCCATCCATTATTCCTTGTTTGGCCTTCAGATGCTTTGGAAAAGAGCTTGATCCCTTCCTCTCTGTGGCAGCCCCTCAAATATTGGAACACTGCTATCATGTCTCCTCTGGTCCTTCTCTTCACTAAACTAGCCATGTCCAATTCCTGCAACTGTTCCTTGTATGTTTTAGCCTCCAGTCTCCTAACCACTTTGGTTGCTCTTCTCTGCACTCTTTCTAGAGTCTCCACATCTTTTTTACATCATGGTGACCAAAAGTGGATGCAGTATTCTAGGTGTGGCCTTACTAAGGCTTTATAAAACAACGGCGCGCCAAGCAGCTCTATATAGTGCTGAGTGCTGGCCATTCACCAAATGCATTGAACACACTTTGTGCACCATGGAGATGCACATGTGTCGTTGTTCATGAGGCATTTTTCTCCCTGACCATGTCAGCAATGACACAATTTGGAAGAAAATGGGCACTATGCCAATATCACAGAGAATGCAGGAGAAACACCTAGAGTGGTATAACCATGTTCTACGAACAGCACCCTACACCATTGCCTATTTTGGCTTCCACTTCCACATGTATGGCAAGCACCTGTGTGGAAGACCAAAGCAAAGATGACAAGATCCAATAAATGTGGACATGAAAAATGTCCAGATGGGCCTGGATCATGTTTGATCATGTAAGATGGCACTTGTTGACCCAGAAAGCGGATCCTGCACCTGCGGAGAAAATGCTAGGATGATGATGATGATGATGATAATGAATTTATCCCAAATATGGAATGCTATCAAGAAAGCAAAATAAACTCCATAAACAGTAGATTTATCACATAATGTGATAAGTGTTATGGCAAAAATAGAATATGTCAAATTCTGATAAAGATGAACAAAAAGTTGTATAAATTTTAAGACCAGATGTTTATTTGTGTGTTTTAAAAAGATTTTTAAAAAATGCAAAAAAAATAATAAAAAAACTCCATAGTTTTCATTGCTAATTTAACTGTTAAAATTGATATCAGTCCTATAAATATACACTTTTGAATTGATTATATATAGTTTTTTTTTTTTTTTTAAATGTATAACACTATATTTTTCAAAATGTTGCTCACAGACATCATTAAAGTGCATTGGGTTCAAATAGCTGCCTTTAATCAGGGAACAGACTAGTAATGTGCTAAGAAAACATTTATTTTATTGTTTCCAAACCTCCTGTTAACTTTTGCTCTGATTTTAAACTGGAGGCTCATTGTCCTCCCCAGTGCAGGAGATGTGTTTAATGCAGGAGATGTAACACCAGGGCTTCTGACTTAAACAACGAACAAACAAAAAAACGTGGAAGCAGTCACTAAAGGCTCAGATTATACAGAATTGAGGCACTGGCATAAGAGTCATCCTTACCCCTACACTCTTCTTAATTGAAATTGTTCCCTTAAGTGCAACTTAGCTCTGCCGGGACGGAAAACAAAAGATGTTTGTATTATGCCCATCATTCAAACCCAGTGTGCAACACATGGCTTCAATCTGAAAGAGGTGGATGAGAAAATACAACAAGCCTTTTCTCCATTGTTGAGACCTTATTCAGTTGAGGTTTTATTAGTAGCAGACTCACATCATATGTGGTTTGTCTCTTGCTTGGATAGGACTCTTATTTTGCTTTCTTTTTTTTAAAAAAAACATATTTTTTGAAGGCAAAGATTGTTGACAGCTGAATTGCAACTTCCTTCTTAGTTGATGTCTTAAGCAGTTCTCATTCGGCAACTTCTAGACTTCCACACAATCTCTATCTAGGTTTAGATGAACGCAGCAATTTCCTATAAAACTCAGCATCAGCACAAAGTGAGCTGAGCAATCTGTAAATGCAGAAACAAAAGCAAAGCTAGCAGGGCCCTGGCTAGCTTCCTTGCTTGCTTTGGAGCAGACAGGTATTTCCTTCATAAACCAAATCCACTCACATACGAACCATCTTAAAAGATTGTTCCCCTATGGAAGGTTTCAACCGAAGCTTTGGTTACAGACTGTGCACAAATCCAAATTTAATGCTGCATTTGAGTCTGGGTAATGTTTTCTCTTGGAAGGGCCTCACTAGTTCCTCCCCCCAAAAGGAAATGAAATATACTTTATTAAGTAGCTTCTTAGCTGGAAGCTTTGCACTGATTTTGTACTCTGAATTTACTTAAGGGTTGTAAAGCTGCATGTTTCTCATCTTATGCAGTTCCATTGCCAAACGCTTCTCTTGTGCTCTTGTTATTTGGTTTGACTGCAGTGCATCCTAATACATTTTGTTCATACAAAGACTGTACATAGGCAGCAGAGTTTGATTTACAGGTACTTGGAGAAAAATGTCACAAAATGCATTTTTCAACCAAACCAAAGAATTAAGCCAGACTGGATAAACTGGAAATCCTGAGGGTGTAACTGAATAACAAACATTTACCAGCCTTGTAGCACTTCAGTAGGAGTAGGATCTTTCAATAATTCCCAAAGGAGTACAAAAACTACATTCGGAAAGGGACTCAAAACAGGCTATAAGGGTCGAAAAACTTCAATTTCCACAGTTCCTGGAGGAGAGATAACCCTTGTAGTAGTTGGGCATCATGTGCATAGATGGGCCTGTAACATTGATGACCACTGTAAAGAAATGCAAGTAGCTTGCACCCTTTTCCTTATAGCTTGGCTCTTACTTTTAGAGCAAAGTTGCCTTTTCTTCCCATACAGGTAGCATAAAGATGGTTATCCCAGAGGAAAGAACAGTTTTCTCGCCACTACCACCAAATGTGTTGTATTTCAGTTCCTAACCCAGTTAGATGTTCAAACTTCCTGGAAGTCGGATTGCCTATCCCAGACTCTATTCTTTCATCAAGCAATTGGGTCTTTCTAACTGATATGGTATAATGTTCACATCTAGTATGATCCCAAGCTATGGTTCAATAGTGCATATTTGAGCCTTAGATCCAGGCATTCTCTACATCAGAGGTGGAAAACTACACCCCCTTTATGACTTGTGGACATAGCATTCTGGGAGTTGATATCCACAGGTCATAAAAGGGCCATAGTTCCCCACCCCTATTCTACATGTTCCATAGGGTCGTAAGACCAACTTTTCTTATGAAAAATTGTAGATTTGATTCATCTTCCCAAATCAGGACTGCAAATCCTGTGTTGGTTTATTATGTTTTGGAGGAGAAAACAAACTTTGTGTTGTACCTCAGGGTGGATGTAAAACTAAATTTATATTGCCATGAAAAAGGAATTGCAGACAAATACAAGAGGAGGAAGAGGAAGTTTAATGCTATTATTTTCACAGAATTTGACTGATGGCAATAAGTGTTCAGAAAATCCATTTTGATTAATAACTCATTTCAATACAGTTCATATTTATATTTCATAATGCGCATTAAATCTTTATTCCATAATTACTTTATCAAATTTAAATCTTATTTTTAATCTTGAAATCAAATCAGACATGTCTTCAAATTATTAAAACATTTGCTAATGTAGCTATGCCCGTGGTTAAATTTTCAATCAACCTGTAGAGGAGTGGTGGGAAGGGTACAAACCTTTAGATGTTAATGAACTACAGCTCCCAACATCCCATGCTATTGTCTATGGAATTTCGCAATCATCCTGGTCATGGTTGGTCCACAGGTGTTTTTCTAAAAGGCAACTGGACTTTCTTGAATTTTTCCTTGAAAACATTTTCCTTGAAAACAAACTGAAGAAGCTTCTTGGATGAGAAGTGAAACAAGGAAAAAAACCAAGGAAGTCCAACTGCCTTTTGGAAAAGTATCATTGGGACATCCCTTGTTATTAATAATAGCACCTATTATTATTATGGTGGGGGGAAGGGAATTATACTGATCAAATGTCTGGAATCCATTGATGTGGTGGAATCTCCAGCTAGAGTGGAGGGGGAGTGAAAAGACAGGTGTGCTTAGAGTTCTTGCAGGGCAGGAAGAGATGAGAAACTAGACTTCCCCTTCAAAATTCCTGAAGCCTTTTTCTGGCTGTTCCCAAGACTATGAGATTCTAGTAAATACGTAGGCAACAATAAAGAAGCTCCGAGTAGCTCATACTGTCATTCTGATTCCTTGTGCCTAACAACTGTTCTTAAACCAACTCTTAACAGAATATAACAGGATAACAGAGTTGGGAGTCTTGGAGATCTTCTAGTCCAACCCCCTGCTCAAGCAGGAAACCCTATACCATTTAAGACAAATGGTTGTCCAATCTCTTCTTAAAAACCTCCAGTGTTGGAGCACTCACAAGTTCTGGACGCAAGTTGTTCCACTGAATAATTGTTCTGTCAGGAAACTTCTCCTTAGTTCTAGGTTGCTTCTCTCCTTGATTAGTTTCCACCCATTGCTTCTTGTCCTGCCCTCAGGTGCTTTGGAGAATAGCTTGACCCCCTCTTCTTTGTGGCAGCCCCAAATATTGGAACACTGCTATCATGTCAACCACTAGAGACTAAAGCCACTTAAAAAAAATTCTGCCTCATTTTGTACACTTGCAGGCTGAATGATGTTAGCATGAACTAGCCAGAAGAATTACAGAAATGAGACAACACTTTTCATTTCTATGATTTGCTGTTTTCTGGAAAGGTATTACAGTTGTGTGTTTTCCTGATCCTATAAAACGGTATCAGAGTTTAAGTATGGATTGAATACTGTAATTTTAGATGCCTATTTTAAGCTCATTGGCATGCCAAAAATGCTCTTAGGTATTGAGCTCCTGGCATTACTTAGTACCTTTTCATCCTGTTATGGCATGCAATGACTGCCTACTTTCCAGAGTCTCAGTAGTCAAAGATGAGCTTGGAAAGTTTCAGGAACAAGTTTTATAGGCTCATTCTGCAACGTCAAGATGCATCTCCTTGGCTTTGTATTTGCTTCTTTAAAAACTACTCACACACATTTTTCTTTAATTTTTAGAAGTGTGGTAGGAAGACCAGTAGCTACTTATAAAATCACTTTACTAATATTTTTATAACTGAAGACTATAATGTAGGATATGGATAATTTAGGGAATAATTTACTTGAAAGATTGCCTGTAGCTATAAGGTTTATGAAATAGGGTTACATGGTTTTCTGAATTTACCCACATTTCTGGGGTCATAATATACAGTGAACTATAATTGACTAGACTGACTAGGATCAAAATAATTTAACGTACAAGCTGGCCAGCCTCATTTTAGCCCAATTCCTTACTGCTGCCTTGAACATGTTCACACAGTCTGAGCTCAACTTGAAGGAATCTACTGTGTAAAATCCAGGATTAAATTAATGATCAGAATTCCTTAGATATTCCTCCCTCCTAATTTAATCCCCTTAACTGGATAATATAATTATGCTATGAATGTACTTTGCTTTTAATCCAGAGTGATAGTTATGATTTCCTTGCATGTAAAAACAGAGACATAGTAGGTGTGAGCTTCTTGGGTATGAAGAAACCTCCAGTTTCCTTCATTCTATGTCTGTGAAAGAGGATGACATCTTTTTAAGTTATCAAAGTGTTTAACCTCAGGGGGCTGGGATGGGTGTGGCCAGAGTGGGTGTGGCCTGCTCGAAGTCACTGTCTGGGGGGGCCTGTGGTGACCCGAGTGCTCTGCAGGAGAAATCGGACTCCTGAGCTCTGTTTCCGGCTGCAACAGCTTCCTGCAACCCTCTGCCAGTGAAAATGGAACTTAGGAGGGCAGTCCTCCCAAGCTTCATTTTCGCTGGGAGAGGGTTGCAGGAGACTGTCACAGCCAGAAACGGAGCTCAGGAGCCCATTTTCGTTGGCAGAGGCACCACGGGCCGGTCCCTCACTGTTTCAGGGTGACCCCATGGGCCAGATCTAAGCACCCCACGGGCCAGATCCGGCCCACAGGCCTTGAGTATGACAGCTCTGATGTAGATGTTAAACAGAAGTAGAGAAAGCACTGACCCTTGAGGGACTTGCCCTCCTACCTGCAAAGAAGAGTTTCAGGATCAGACCTGATCAACACCGACCGCCTCAAAGAAAGACAAACAAAGGAGACAAACCAGGACAACATTGTGTATGTTGTGCGAGAGTGTCCTCAAAGGTGTGGTAAAAAAGATTCAAGATGATATCCGTGACAATATGAGAGGAGCCTTGCCCATTTTTTTTTTATGTGAATACACATAACATACATTTAAAACTGGGTGGAATTTCAATTGCACCATCTTTATTTTTTTTTCACCGTACCTCTGTGGACACCTGTTTCTGAGTTGCACATTTTTGTTTAATATGTCGGATTGAAAAGTTAGGCATAATGGCATTTACTTGTGCATTTTTGGCCCCTCCTAGCAACTAACCTAAAATATACAATTTATTCTCCTTAGATTATGCACACAGGAAGTTAAGGAGACAGGGATAGAAATACTCTAATCCTAATTGTGCACATTCAGGTCTTTCAAAGCATATAAAATTCAGAATCTGTATTTGCTCTGCATTAATTGAATTAACAGTTGTTGTCCACATACAGGATATACAAGCAGGGGTGAAATCCAGCAGGTTCTGTCAGGTTCTGGGGAACCAGTAGCGGAAATTTTGAGTAGTTCGGAGAACTGGCAAATTCCACCTCTGGCTGGCCCCTGAGTGGGGTGGGAATAGAGATTTTGCAATATCCTTCCCCCAGGAGTGGGGAGGGAATGGTGATTTTGCAGTATCCTTCCCCTGCCATGCCGAAGCCACGCCCACCAAGCCACACCATGGCCACCAAGCCACGCCCACAGAACCAGTAGTAAAAAAACCTGGATTTCACCACTGAATACAAGCAAAGCAAATGAACCATTTTTGAAAACTCGAGGTCACAATCTCAGTCAAACAGGTCCAAAAATGATCCAGTTTAAAACCCTGGTCCATTTCATTACTCCAGTTCATTCAATATACTCCATTTCAGTAAAAAAAAAATATTATGACTCCAAGAAATTTCTTCCTCTATGTAGGAATCTTGTGAAACTCTAAGGTGTCTGAAAGCATCACACATTTTCAAGTGTGTGTTTCTTTGTCTTCTTGTGGCACTGTTTTCCACTCCAGGGCCAAACTCTGTAACCTTTCCTCTTTTCTCACATTATCTTTCAGCTTCGTTGCTCAAAACTGGAACTTCAGCCCAAGTGAAATGTTCATGGCTGCACTGATTTAGACAGTACGTTTTAGTGGTATTTCCCAGCTGCTCTGAGAAATCAAGCATCTATTCAAGGCTAGCCTACACAGAGCTTCAATCCAGTAGCCAATATTTGGGTTACCAACTTTTGCATGCCGTTCATAGATTCAGGAAGGCCTACGCCATGCAGTTGGAAGCAAACTTGTACAACAGCTACCAAGAATTCTTGACTTTGAGCCAACCTGTTTTTCCTTTCCTACACAGTTTTTTTGCCTGCAGCTGGCAACATTAGAGTATTCCAGTAGCTTCTCTCCAATGTCTTCACTTCCAGTTTCCTTGCTTCTAATTCCTTCCTTCCTTCCCTTCCCTTCTCTTCCTTCCTTCCTTCTCATTTCAGTGCAAAGTTCTAATTTTTATTATTTTATTTATGGTACCAACTCTCCACTAATGACTTGAAATCAAATGTCCCGCAAAAGGATTTCAAATGGCTACTGATGGAACATTGTGGCAGGTGCATGAAAGATCTAATTTGAAATGTAATATATATACTGTGATATCCAATCCATAATATTCAACATGATTCACAGTTGAATCACACAGCTATGCAAATGTCTAGTTTAGCTGGAAGGCAAATTCATGGGTTTGTTTCATGTAAATTCTGTACACACACATTCTTTCCCTCTCCTTCTCTCTCTCTCACACACAAACACAAATCTTATTCTTTTCCCCTTCAACTTTGGACCTTTTTAATCCCCAAATCAAGAAATCATCAAGTCTATCTTTTATTCTTTCAACAAAATCCATAAAAGGTTTCTAGTCTTATGTGCTTTTTTTCCTCTGATCAGACTTGTCAGTTTAGTCATTTCTGCAAATTCAGTTAATTTTATAATCCAATCTTCTACTGTATTTCATTGCCTTTCCAACTTTTTGCATATGGTAATATTGCCACAGTTACCATATACAAGATGAATTTCCCCTATTTCTTTTTTAAATCTGTTCCATAAAACCGAATGGAAATAATTCCAGTTTCATTGTGATGTTAAATCACAATCTTTTGGATTGTTGTATGGATTGGAAGGCAGATCCTTGAGTTAAAGTGAAGGGCTGTGGGTTTGACATAGTAAAAGAGAAATGGATGGAATAAACAGCAGGAAATGGTCTTTGCAGTAATGTTCCTCCTCACCTTCCAAACTGAGAAATAATTTTAGATTGGCATTATTCTCAGATTCTACTGCTGACATGGCCTTTATAGTCCTAACACATCTGGAGGACACCAGTTTGGAGAAGAGTGAAAGTTTACATTTGTTAGGAAAACAAAAAAGTGAAAGCATGTGGCAATGTGGCATTCACACAGAATTTGAGAGACGCCAATATTCATAAAACATTCAATAAAAAGCAACTTTTAACCTCAGAAAAAATAATGTTCAGTGAGCATTTTAGGGAACATTTCTTTAAACTGAACCATTTGAGAAAGAAGTGGTTTTCCACAGGAAAGAAGAAATGACTAACACTCCAGTCTTCACTTGTCAGAGGTTTTCATACTTCTGCCCCTGAAAATAAATACATTCTTCCAAACTCTTGGATGTCAAGAGCCCTGGAGAGGCAGTGGCTTTCCCGTCTATGCATGGCTGATGCTCCGAACAGCATTGATGACTAAGCACAAACATCTGTCCTACACAACTGCTGTAAGACTGGAGAAACCCATGAGATAGAATTACAGAAGTGAGAGAGAAGCCGCTTGTATTCCCAACAAATATATCAAAATTTGTGAGACAAAAACCACAAACTTCTGTCGATATCCCAATTCCCTCATTCCAAATTATATAGGTTTTGCTGGCTCTATATTTGATAATCAGTGCCTGAATTGTTCCTACAAAGGACTATAAAGCTTTCATAGAAGAAAAGGTTACATGTATGAGACTGTAACAAAGAATTTAAACATTTTTGGTGAATGCTTGAGGCCAGACATGGTACCTTCAGAAAATGATGCAGTTGTCCCATGATTTTAACTGGTTTCAGCCAGCTGATTAAATCAAGGTACCCAGTGTCAACACTAAGGATACACATGAATTGTGACCTGACACTCAAGGCCTAATCTCGATCAACATAGATTTAATCTCCTGTCACTGTAGTTTGTTTACTTTTGTGGGCGGGGGGAGGGGGGAGAGTTGGCACCAGCAAATGTATTTCATAAAGGTAATTCTTCATTGTACTTTCCTTTATTATGCAATATAATTATTAAATTATAATAATTTCCAACATTATGGTTATTTATTACATATAGAAAGGTAAAGCATCCCAGCTGAGGTTATGCTAGAAACTTGATAACATTGATGCCATAAAAAACATTTGGTGGTTATTAAGCAAAATGTCTCATGGCTACACTGGACTTCCATTGTTTTCATTGCAGTTATTAAGTAAATCAAGCATGGTCATTAATTGAGGCGTCCTGTGATTAAAATTTACCATTTTAATACTGGCTTCTCCATGGACTCTGTTGGAAGCCAGTTGTGAAGTCTGCCAATGGTGATCATGTGACTGTGGGACACTGTGAGGGTCATAAACACCTGCAAGCTGCAAGGGATTTATGATCGAAGTGGTTGGTCATCTCACTACATTGGACAGCATAGATGTTCAGCAAGATCTAGGGCCGTGATGGCGAACCTATGGCACGCGTGCTACAGGTGGCACACGGAGCCATATCTGTGAGCATGCGAGCGTTGCCCTAGCTAGCTCCAGCGCGCATGTGTGCACCGGCCAGCTGATTTTCAGGCCTTCCCGGCCCACTGGATCCAGAGACTTTCTAGGAGCCTGGGAAGGGTGAAATACGGGCCTTCCAGTCCCACGGAAGTTGGCAAATGGGCTGTTTCCAGTCTCCAGAGGGCCTCTGTGGGAATGGGAAAGGCCGTTTTCGGCCTCCCCAGGCTCCTAGAAAGCCTCTGGAGCCTGAGGAGGGCTAGAAATGGGCCTACTGGGCCCACTGTGCTATCGCATGCCAAAAGCAGGGGGAGCGCAGGGTGGCATGCATGCGCAGGGGGTGAAGCACATTGAATTATGGGCGTGGGCACGCACATGTGTGACCCCCCCCGGCGCTGCCCCCTCTTTTGGCATGCAACAGCAAAAAGGTTAGCCATCTCTGATCTAGGGTGACTGTCCACCTTTACCTGAAGGACGGATTAAAAGGTATCCCAAATAGTCCCTGTACCACAACATCTGGTTAGCTAACCACAGATGGCATATCATTTCCTTAGCGGTTGCATATCAAGAAAAAAAACTTATCATTGAAGGGTGCATATTGGGGATAGAGACAAGGTGCCAAGCCCTCAAAGATGAACAGCACTTAGAGCAGCTGAATTTCAACCTTATAGCATTGATATCACTGCACTCAGATTGCCGATTAGGGTTTACTACAGGCAGCAGCAAGTGGATATACATTCTTCTGGGAAGGGAAAGCAAAGAGAGACAACAGATCTCACAGAGTAGGCTTTGCAATCAAAACCCCAGCTGAAGAATGTCTCTACTCTACCCACTGGAATAAATGAACATACAGGTAAGTCCTCAACTTAAAACACTTCACTTAGTGACCATTCAAAGTTACAATGGCACTGAAAAAAGTGATTTATGACTGTTCTTCAGAGTGAAGACCTTCGAAGCATCTCCATAGTAATACGATCAAAATTCAGATGCTTGGCACCTGGCTCATACTTATGACCGTTGTTGTCCCCCCCAAGGTCATGTGATCACCTTCCGCAACCTTCCGACAAGCAAAATCAATGGGCAAGCCAGATTCACATAACAACTGGGTTACTAACTTATCAACTGCAGTGATTCACGTAACAATTATGGCAAGAAAGGCCGTAAAATGGGACAAAACCAATGTCTCACTTAACAACAGAAATTTTGGGCTCAGTTGTGGATGTAAATTGAGGATTACCTGTATTGTGAAGTTCCGCTTTCTTCTCAGAAAGTTCCAGTATATCACCATTGTCAGTGGTCTATACACCAAGTCTCATGGGTCCAGATGAAGACGAAGATTTCTACGAGGGCCTGGACCAGATTATTCAAACAACTCCAACAACAACAAACTCATTAATTAGTTCAATGCTAGAATGGAGACCGACATTGACAATTAGGATGGAGTTCTTGGGAGGCATGGGGTGGGAAAACTAAACAGCCATGGCTTGCTGCTTCTGAGCAAGTGTACCAAGCACAATCTGTGCATTGCTAACATATGTTCAGACTTGCAAACAAGTGCAAAACAACCCCAGGTCCATGTATCACCACCTACTTGACCATGTCACAGTATGTCAGCATGTCCTTAAAGACATCACTTAGCCCATGCATGGTGCTGAGTACTGGACATATCACAGGCTGATCTGGTCAGTCTTCAACCTGTGCACATAGTCCCACTACGCCATAAGGAACCAAGTGCTGTCAGAACATCATTCAACATCAGCAGACTGCCAGATCCAGGCCACATCTAAAGTTTTCAAGTTGTATTTAATGAAAAACTCTCTGGCAATCTACCACTTGTAAGGCCTGTTCTAAAAAGTGGATGCAGTTTAAAGATATCATCACCCAGACTGCATCAACTGTACTCAGAGAAGAGATATTTATCTTCTACAACTCATGCACTGATAATCTGGACTATTGCAATATATTCATATTCATAAATGTATCAGGAATTGCAACTGGTCCAGAATGCATCTCTGCCGGAGTGGTATCTCTTTAAGGCCCTAAATTATTTCTATGTTCAAAAAGCCCCATTTGTCTTCCAAGCCCAATTCAAAGTGTTCACAATGGTGTATGAATCCATTCATGACTTAGGCACAAAAATAGGTTGGCTTCCTTTTGCCCTGTCATATCTACACTCATGAATGGTGTACCTCTTTCTGGTCCTATTGTAGATAATATTTGACCAAAAGGACCCTTTCTGTTTTGTTCCATGGTAGAGTCTCTATTATGGAACAAACTGCCACTCAAGTTGAAGTAAATCCTTTCCTCGTCAGCAGTTTTTTGAAGGAACTTAAAACATTTATTTAACCAAGCCTTT
This sequence comes from Pantherophis guttatus, assembly GCF_059756535.1. Taxonomy (NCBI): domain Eukaryota; kingdom Metazoa; phylum Chordata; class Lepidosauria; order Squamata; family Colubridae; genus Pantherophis; species Pantherophis guttatus. The sequence continues at coordinate 87,023,233 of NC_142064.1, read as the reverse complement.
TGGTTTAACACTGTATGTTTTACATTTAATACGCTCTTAATAGTGTTTTAACTGACATTTTATTCTATCTTTGTAAGTCATGCAGAGCACTGGAAGTACAAAAAAATATTAAACAAACAAGTAGCTTAACACTACACATCTCCAACTGTAAATGTTTGTCTATATTTTAGTGACAGTTCTCTCTCTCTCTGTGTGTGTGTGTGTGTGTGTGTGTGTGTGTATACATGCACACACATATACAAATAAACTTTAATTAGGATATTTGATGTAATTGAGTGCATTTTTATAGAAATGAGAATGGTAAAAACGTCACAAGATGAAAAGCACCGATCTCCCTATGAAAAGCATTAACAGGATATTAAATGAAAATAAAAGCAATAAATAAAAGCATTTTCTCAAAACATGTGATTGTATTCAAAATTTATTTTTAAACAAAACAAGACAATCTTAAATAAACATGGTATTCTTAACATGTTGACAGACAATTCTAGATTAAGCATTTGAACTGTTGCTCTGATCTGTCATAGTGCCCTCCTACAATATTTTTAAGGTTTTTTTTTCAAAATCAACCCAGATTTCTTATACAAGAAATTAAGTTGTTTATTAAGGTGAAGCATCAGTTTCCTTTAAATCATAAAGGTTTCACTAATGCACGCATACACGCACACACATTCGTACTTCTCTTACATAGTTCTTCATAGGTCTCTCTCACACACATATGTGCACACACATACACACATTGAAGTCTGTCCAGCCTTTTTGGTTTTTGTATTACACTGCACATGGTGATCAGCATCAAGCCAAGTCAGCTAAGCTTCACTTTAACAGTGCAATGGATGGCGTCAACCAAACTTCATAGATCAAACAGAAATATATCAACATCATAAGCAAAATTAAGCTAGGTATCAGTGATAACAACAAACATGATAAAAACACAACTGGAATGGCTCATAACCAGACTAGTTTGCAATATGCAACCTTCCTCAGGAAGCAGCTCTTCCTGATTCACGTGTAAAGAATGAAACATGCATTAAAAGCCTTTGTTCAAGGGAAAAGATGCCCTTCAAAACAATTTCTGTAATGTCATAAGGCAAACAAAGCTCTGGGGAATGTTTCATAGGATTTGTCTGCACACAAAAATGTGCGTGCTTAAACACGCACTCTATTACTTTACACTGTGTGTATTCCAGACAATTAAATGCACTGGCTCAGTGAACTGGAAAAACATCCAATTCCATAAATACTCATAATTATTGCTAAAATGCTACAAATTATGCTCTTTATCACAGAAGTGTCACAACCTAGGACTTAAAGCTGTCTGACTGGCAATGCATTTTGCAAATGTCCTTTATGGTGATAACATGCCATGCCCACATTTTTTTTGGGGTGGTGGGGAAGGTGGGGAGAAGCAACATAAATACAAATACAAAAGAAAACAAAAGGCTTAATGCAGTGCCCCTCTCAATTTGCTTTGTGATCAAAGTCACATTTAAACAAGTCCAGTTCACCATGTTAAGAGCAATCCAATAATGGTGGGAGAACAAACGGGAATTAAAAGGGGTGGGGGTGGGGGAGAGAGAAACAGCATGCATTTACAAAGTGGTTATTATCTAGTCTTTTTTCTTTTAGCAATTACAGCTTGAATACAAAAACCCAATTGAAAGACCAGATTAATAGAAGGAAAAATTCCAAAAGAAGATCCAGTTGATAATTAAAGCTTACAAGTTCAAATCAGTAACAGCAAATTCACTTTGCCTTTTAATATACTGACATCTATTGCAATTTGATACTTAAGGATGACTAGTGTAGACAGAAAGATGCCCACTTTAAAAAAAGATAATAAATACCTGCTTCATGAAGTTACATTCTTAAGAAGACAGTAAGAAAATAGGTCATATGTGAAATGTTTCTGAAATGCATCCCCTCTCCCCATAACTATCAAATGTTTACTTACAGAGAAACAAAAACACCCCTTTAAAAAAGTAGAATGGGAATGGAGGAGATTAGCTAGGCTAATTACAGCACAGTGATTAAAATGATTCGAGACAGAACCATTTAGAGTTGGCCAAAAGATGCCCCCCATTGACGCACTAATTCTTCCCACATTCCACATCAAACTTCTGGCTCACTGCAGAGAGACCAAAATAATTTAATCTGTATATACCCAGACAGAGATACACATTTTGCTATTCCTAAAGCGAGTTACCTATTCATATTTGCTCTGCAGCAACTGCAAGAGGTAGGCATAGATCATCTAAAAAGCTTCTCTCCTTGTGCCCCACCACTTGTGCTTTCCAAAGCTAACCGCTCTTGTATTTACATTGTTAGCCTTTTAGTGGATGCAGTCCAATGACCAGAAGACCATTTGGGACAAATGTATAACTGTGCTTGGCATACATCCCATAGTTTTTTCAGTGGACCTATGCAGAATTTATTCCCAGTGGATTATGTCCTTTGATTAATAGAGAGTAGCTTTTGCTATACTGAAAGATGCTGTTTGTAGAACTTGCTGCAGAACATTCCTAAGAAAAATGAATCCTGGAACCAATCCTCTTGATTTGATTTTGTACATAAAAACAAGGTACCATTTGGCCAAGACTACAGATGTTTTTTTTTTCACAGATGCAAGTGCCATGCAAAATAAATTAGAGAACAGATATGAAAACATACAGGTAATAAAACTATTGAAGGTAGATCTTTTAAAAGCATTTATATAAACATAATTTGTAATACTTTCTCTTTTCTCTTTTCTTGAAATACACAGTCACAAAGCTGTGGCTATACATCAAGGATCTCTTCTGCAGTGCCTCCACAGCGTAATCTGTAGCGTCCTGTCCTCCAGCTAATAGTAGGATCCCACAAAGCTGAGAGGAAAATGTATATCGTCATGGATTCTCTGATGAACCATGCTACTGCATAGTCAAGTTTTGAAAAACACAAAGCACTGCCCTGGGGGATTATATGAACAGAAGTTCATAATTAGTAACAATTTCACCAACCAAATTAAATATTTACTTAATCAGCTTAAATTAAAAAAGATTACTATAAGAGGCAAAAAAAAAATAAGTAGTTTAGGGGCTACTTTTTAGCTATTATTTCTAATACTCCAGGCGAATCTGAAGCTCATATTTTTAAGAAACAACTATTTTAAACCAAGTTAATTAGGAACTAAAGGCTTTATTAGAATCTTTAATAAAAGTATGCATGACAACACTTTTAGTTTTATATAGACTAATTAGTATCCTGAAAACATTGCACAGATCATTCAACATGGTGCTTTCAGAAGAACTGCACTACATTCGTGGTATAAAGAGGCCAAATACAGGTAGTCGTTGACTCATGACCACAATTGGGACCAAAATTTCCATTGCTAAGCAAGGCAGTTGTTAAGTGACTCATGCCTGATTTTATTACCTTTTTGCCACAGTTGTTAAGCAAATCACTGCAGTTGTTAAGTGAATCTGGCTTCCTCTGTTGACTTTGCTTCTCAGAAACCAGCTTGAATAATTGCAAATGATGATTATGCTGGTTGCTAAGGGTCTGAGTTTTGATCATGTGACCAGGAGGATGTTGTGACTGTTAAGTGTGAGAACCAGTTGTAAGTCACTTTTTTTTAGTACCGCTGTAACTCTGAATAGTCACTAAACAAATGGTTGTAAGTCGAGGACTACCTGTAACTGCAGCCAAAAAGCACACTCCTTCTCCAAAGTCCTTTGGGTACATAAATGGATCACCAGAAGACAATTCTACTATACCAGCTTCATGTTATGGACTCGGAGGGACATGCTATAGTGTTAACAGTACAATTAGTCCTCAACTTATGACCACAATTGAGCCCAAAATTTATGTTGATAAGTGAGAAATTTGTTAAATGAGTTTTGCCCCATTTTATGATTTTTCTCACCACATTTTGTTCAGTAAATCACTGCAATTCTTAAATTAGTAACACGGTTGTCAAACGAATCTGGTTTCCTCATTCACTTTGCTTGTCAGACAGTCACAAAAGGGGATTGCATGATTCCCAGGCACTGCAACTATCATAAATGTGAGTCAGTTGTCAAGCATCCAAATGTAAATCATGTGACCACGGGGATGCTACAACGGTATGTGAAAAATGATCATAAATCACGTTTTTCAGTGCCTTTGTAACTTTGAATGGTCACTAAATGAACTGTGGTTAAGTCAAAGACTACTTGTACATTCATAATTAACCATTATATGCTTAAATTCACCACCCAGATTTCAGACACCTAACCCCCCCACTGTCAGCTTTTATGACATTCCTTCTCTGTCCCAGAGATTTTTTAACTCTCCATAATTTTTTGGGGGGTGGGGGGAAACAGACAACATAAGAAAGAAAAGGAATTAAGCAAAAACTTAAGTGTCTTCAACAGAAGATCTTTCCACTCAGATAACATCCCCATTGATTACAATCCAAATACCCTTCACATTAGATGCTATTACTCATAATAACATAAATTATCCAATTTGTATATAGGACAGATTGCCAATTCAAATTTTTGGCTCATTTAATTCAAAAATGTTGGTAGATGTAGTTAAGAATATTTGTGAACCTCAATCCTTCATATCAACCAAATGGCTAAATGTTTCAAAATGTTCTATTGCATGAAACTGTGCTACTCACAACACAAAAATACATTAGTATTTGCATCTTGCATAGTATTTATTCTGAGTTTACAAATACACTTAAAATGTTATAATAGTTTTAAAATATTCATGCAAAAAACCATGGTAATTAATTTACAAAAGAAACTCTACTATATCTGAATCTCCATTCAGTAGAACCTACCTGGACAGCCCTGAGTTGAATGTAGTCAAATATAAACCATGCCAAACAATGACACATAAAAAACACCATTATGTCCCATCTGAACATATGATGAACTGCCCATCCAATAATCAAACTCGCAACAAAGCATTCTGAGATTGGCTCACAGATTATTGTGGCTGGAAGCATGTTAATCCGTAGTTTGGCCCACCTATATTTAAGAAATAAAAAAAAAAATTAAACAGGGGAAAGTAATATTTATTACTGCATTCAGAAATTGATAAATGAAAGTTAATTTTAAAAGGCTTCTCCTGATCTGTGGGAAATCTGATATAAAATAGATTTTTTAAAGCTGGTATTCTTTCCTTATTGAGCATCAAAGAATAAGACTGCAATTTTATTTATTCTTACTTAGGAATGGACTGTCAGAGGACACTACAGAATATTCTGAACCTCAGTGCTGGATTACAAGAATTGGAGTTAGAATAGCGCTGGATTAAAAAGCAAATGAGATTAGAATCCTTTAAAGAGTAACATTTTCAGGCTGACAGCTAGTTAACTCATTTTACTTTATGGATTACACTGTACTAACAGCTGGATTTTAACAGGTGCCAGCATTTTGATTAGATGAAAATAGATTGATGTAAATCTAATAAATGTTACCTCAGTAGACTTGAATTTGAGGAAAAAGAGGGGACCATAATAGTGACAGATCTATAAGCAATAATTCATCTGCTAAAAATCTAACTCAAATCCTAACCCTACATCCTTCTCATCTACCATGTTAGAACTAACACAAACTAGAAATGAATCTGAAGTTAATTGTGATATCTAGCACATCAAACAAACAAATAGATTTCAGAATTAGCATCAAGGACAATCTGCTGAAATCAGACTTCTCTAGGACAAATACCACATCCAGGTACAATCAAAATCATTATGCAATGACTCGTACAAGATTGCTTTTTAAATGTTCAAAAACTAAAATGCATCTGTAGTAAGAACCAACTTAGAACAGAGGAGTCATTGCTTTGATGTAATTGTGTCAACCCCCCCCCCAAAAAATCTGGCTGTTGCATTAGTAAAGACTAGTTTCATATGACATGACTTGAAAGCTAAACTCGAGTCTAGATATTAATTACAAAATCAAATAAAATAGAGAACGTTTCAGAAAATTTGAAGTATTTATTAATACATGGCTGCCACAATTTTAATCACACAATATTAAAAAAAATAAAATCAGAATAAGCTGCCAAAAATCCACAGTTGATGGGGGGGGGGGGAGAGAATGGATAGAATTATATATTTTATTAGTTTTGAATGGAACTTTCAAATTGAAGGTGTCAATAAATGAGATAATAAAAAGTCTGATGTTTTTTTACCTTATCATTCTGGACTGAAACTGTGAAATTGAATAAGAGCCAGAGTTTTGCATTGCAACTTGTGAAGCCATTTGAAATTTCCAACCTCTAGAAGAAGGAATATAACCAAGATAAATAATCTCATCGTTGAAGGATGTTGATTAGCTATTTTTTCTTTAAACATTGGAAAGGTAATCACTAATTGAGTTTGCTTTTTAAATATTTCATAACTACTGTCACTGTGCTCTAGATTTGACCCTAAAAGCCATGCTATACAAACAAACTAGAACGGTTGTGTGTGTCTTAAATTTCTAATGCTCTCATACAAATCGAGCAGGGCAGCTCTAACAAAAAAAACAACAAATCCATAGGCACAGTTTAAATATTCCTTAAACACAAGTTTTCTGTTTAACATGTAATTTTTCTATATTTCACATAGTTTATATGTGAGTGGCCATATAAACTTGTTTACTGGATAAAATCCATAAATATAATCAAAATATATAGACAGTGTGATAAAGCACAGGACCAGTATCATAATTCCTTATTTCTTCTAATCATCCTGTTAACTAGAAAAACCTAAATAAAGTTTCAGATTTCTTTGAAAAATAAATGAAACAAATTCCTCTCAAATGTAGGAGAGCTTTAGCTAGGTGTTGTAAATAATTATGTGAAAATAATATAGCTCTGAAAATAAATTATGATAGCTTGGCTTTAGTGTCAGAAAAAAAGGAACTTTCTATTTGCAACTTCATTTTGATGAAAAAAATCTAAATAAGATTGGAGAAGAACCAGTTTAATTGGTATAATTTCCCCTCTGGGAAGGAAACAATACATCTTTTGAAGGTTATAGAATAATTCATAAACAATTTCTGAGTTCGGAGGAGAACATCTAAATAATTCTCCAACATCTCTTACTGCAATTTTTAAAAATAGTTTATGCCAGAAGTCTCAAAATTGCATTCCAAGGGTAATCCTGCAATTTACTCATACACATACTGTCAAGAGACCAGGGTTAAATATAAGAAAAATATTTCTGTTTTGCAGTAATTTAATTTAATAAATTTATTTTTAATTGCATGCAGTTATATTTTTGAAATTTATTTACTCAAAACTTTGATATTAGTTTATGAAAAAGCTTTAGTGTTGCAGCCTTCAGACTAGCAAATGAGTGCTCAGGTAGCACCCATAACAATTTAAGTTTGAAATCCTTAGTTCATAGACTAGTTTACTGTTTTAATGGCATAGTGACATGGGTAAGTGATAATTTTTACTTTCTTTAAACCCTTAATAATGTGTTCTAGAACTCTACTGTACAAACAAGTAAAAACATGGCAGATTATGATAAACACTAAACGTGAACCGTTCCTGAGAACATTATCATCATACCTGTCAGCTATTGCTTTAGCCATAAAGTAATCTTCAGCAATATACTGTGCAAAAGCTATAAGTCCTCCAGCTTGGTCCAAAACATCTTTTCTCATCAAGCAAGACATCCCTGTTACACATTTAAAGCCAGTTATATGGGCAGAAATGTATGTCCTTGGATGGGAAGTACCAAAATATACCTTTAAAAAAAAAACATGCCTTGGTCATGGTTCTATAGTGTCCCTTATTATTATTACATTTAACACTCGCCATAGATTTTGAAATATCTGCCTGCACAAATATACAGAGGTAGGACAGTCTTGTAAAGATATGTAGTAAATGTTTGAGCTTCCTTGGAGTTTTCCAGCCATTTGTAACATCTTGCTCATCTTGATACGAAAGAACTTTCTCATTATGCAATCATTCTTATTATTTACCGTTTTCCCCCAAATAAGACATCCCCTGATAATAAGGCCAATTGAGCTTTTGAGTGCATGGCAATAAGGCCAAGCACTTATTTCAGGGTTCAAAAAAATATAAGACAGGGTCTTATTTTTGGGGAAACACGGGTAATGCAAATTGCAATCTCCAAATAAAGATTGCCATTGTTTCTGTATTGATCTGAATGTAGATTATCTTAAAACTGAAGTTCTTAAGAGTACTTCGTCACTACTTCTGTTAGTGAACATATATAAATGGATAAATGATTATTCATCTACCTATTTCACACGAATGAGCCCACAATGTAAAGCAGTTCTATGAATTTATCTACTGTACATTGCCACTTTTCAGTTTTTCTGTTCATCTAGAAAAGTTTTTTTCCCCTTGGTATTAGTTAAATGACTACAAGGACAACATAAGTACAATAGAAATTATGGGTACAGCAATAAAAGGGGAAAAAAACAGGAGAAAAAAACCGGGATGCAATAAAGTAAAGAATATTATAAATATTTTGCTTTAATACTATTTTTTTTCTAATCAAATAACAATAAACTATTTTTTTGTATTATATATGATGTTTCTACTTGAATTAGGAAACAAAAACGTTGTGGCAGTAAGCACTATTCAATTCAGCATTAAGGAGTAAAGTTAACAAGCAAAAAAAAGACTGAAATTTCAAATCAAGAAAGCAATATATGCTCAGGAACTAACTACAAACAATTGATTCCTTTATTGCCAACATGCCATTGTATATGAATTAAGGCTACTATATTTGCCACTTAGGAAACTATGAGTTCATGCAATTCTTTATAAATATGTCAGTTCATCCGAATTTTAAAAATTGCTACCTCTCTGATACTAGCAATGTATTAAAAATTCAAGAACTCCAAAGAAGTTATTAAATTCTTCAAGCAATGATCTCCTATAAAAATACAGGCTACAATGAATGAATCAGTAGAAGAAGGAGGGAATGCAAATAAGCCTTTTCACTCAAAGCTATTCATAAGCTCTATATGTAAAATGCTACATGTAAAAGTAATAATCTTTTTGCATAATAAACTGTCAGCAAAGTACTGATAGTTAAGTACCACTCTTCACAAATATCAGACTATCTAGAATAATCTTCTGAAGTTAATATATGAAGACATGGAACCAATTTTACTACAGTAACAAATATTTTTTGTAGTAAAATGTTTATATTTACTGATTCTTTTTTTCAGCTTTAAACTATTATAATTTACAAAAAATTAAGCCTACGAAACTGAGCAAACATAAATGAAAACTTACCTGTTCTAGAGTGGCAGCAAAGCCCTGTCTATCTGCTACATAAGGCAGGCCATGAACCAAACCCACTTTTTCAGTCATTTGATTGGCCATATCTGTTAGTGTATCTGGGTTAACTGAAAATAAGAACTATGGTTAACATCAATGGCTTAATGTTTTAAAAAGTTACTCTCAAGTTGTTAGGTTACTACCTCACAGTATGAAATCTTATTATCTAACAAAAAAAACCAAAACAACCCAATGTGATTTCCTAGTTCTGGCTGCTTCGCTGAACATTATAAAAGTGAGGGAGATTTTTTGTTGCAGAGTCCTAATGTGGCTTGATAACTCAGTAATTATAGGAGTAATCAGAGTCTGGAGAATAAATACCATCCACCTAAGGTAGTTGCTATCCTGCAAATAGCAAATACAAGCATTGAAAGGGGGGGGGGAAACTATTGTGGGAGTTCCCCAATGACTTGCCTCCAAGACATCTTACTTGGAATATGAAAGAAATCCTGTTCCTGTTCTAGATACATAAATGGAAAGTTGCCATACATTATTAATATATTTATATCCTGCCTTTATTTTTGGATTGCTCAAACAGGTGTACATAATGCTCTTGCCTCCTATTTTTCTCAAAACAACCACCTTGTGATATGGATAGAGAGAGAGTGATTGTCCCAAGTATACCCAGCTGTCTTTCATGCCTAGGGTAAGATTAGAACTACCACTTTAACCTCTCCATCAAACTAGCTCTAGCTTCATTTTTATTGTTTAAGAATTACTTTCTTAGAAATAAAGCTGAAGCTACAAAGGTAGTTATTGTGCAATGACTTGCCTAGAAACATGCCAACCCTTCTAGGATAGACAGACAGACAGACATATTGTAGAGCTCAATTGGGAGACTACACAGGATAGCAAGAAGCAACCTCAACAGTTTGTCTGCTAATTAATACAATAGATATTTTTGAACAGTAATTGCCATGTTATTTTGAGAACAGGCATTCTTCTAAGCCCATAATAAGCAATATCACTATCCGCCCTTAATTCCTAATTCCTTATTATAGGATCAATTAATTATTTTATTTCATCATTTACATCATATAGTTTCAAAATCCCCATCACACTTATTTACATTTCAATTTTATCTCAATTTCAGTTATTTTCATAATTGAACCAAATCACCACTTCATATTTCATCTGCTGTTCCATTTTACAATACACAATATACATCATTGTATTTACTTTTTACATTCACAGTTACTAATGTTAATACAGTTCCCTTAGATCTACTAATATATACCTTATTTCTCTTCCTCCTTTCCATTATTCTTCCCCTTTTAACCATTCTCTCTTGGTCTCTCCATAATTCTACTTCTTAATAATTTTCTCCTTTCATCCCATTCTCTTATCTTCTTTTTTTTTCTTTTTATATTTATTATATCTTTTCTCCTGAATCCTTTCTCTAACTTTTGAGTCTATTGCTCACCTAATTCGCTCCTCCATATGTTTCATGTTACCTTTGACTCTTACATCTTGTGCCTATGAGAATGACTATAACTCCATTTCCACAAAATTTGTAATGTTTTCTTGGCAGAATGCAATTTTATTACATGAATGAAACCATCAACATTTAATATTATAATGTTACTTATTTCAATAGCTTGCCGTCAGAAACCTTTCCAAAAGAACATTTTGTGGCGCTGAAAGAAATCACTTACCTCTAATGCCACTATCACAGATCCATATAAGATCGTATTTGGCAACTTCATATGCTGGCATCAGATTGTTGATCTTTGGATTTATTCCAACTTTTTTACCACCTTAAAAATAACATCTAAGTTGTTAGTCATTACCACTATCAAGAAATAAATATTGAGCAAACTCTATATCTCTGAATTTATTCATCCATCCATATACTATACAGAGTTGCTTGAAAAAGTTAAGGTACCTCTATTCAAATGGCATGTTTCACTGTATCTACAAGAGAACAGAACTTGACACAGCCTCTACGATTGTCTAAAGTTAAACATGGTACCTTTCTGCAAATTTGACTGTATACTTCGTATTTATGTGCAGTTGTTTATAGGTTCAAAATCTGAAAATAATGAATATAGTAGATTCAGAAGTTTGGATGTCTTTTCAGTCAGTTGTTTGTAACATCTCATTTTGGAGAAATAATCTTCCAAATGTTTACAGTAGCTAGCTAAAAGACTTTCTGTTGTTGCTTTTAGATTTAGTCTTCTAGCTCAGAAATTTTCTTGTCTCCTAGCATGCATTGGATGCTTAAGATTTCTTCATAGATTTTAAATAATATTCAAAACTGGAGGCTTAAACTTTCCTGTAAGTACAACATGAAGATATGTTTTGGACTATTATTTTCTGAAATATCCAATTTTTTTCAGCTTCAGCTTTGTGAAGAAGTGAATGACTGTGGGATACCAGCTGCTATCAATTCTTAATATTTAGTCAAACCCGCACTTCCTTCTACCTACACAGTACTTCCTGTGATAGTAGCTATCACATAACCACTAAGCAAAACAAAGTCACCCCCATGCTTAGCGGTTGGCAAAGTTTTTCTGTTCTTCAAATGCTTTACTCCCCCGCCCCCCCCCCCATTGTATCTTATATGGTTATCGCTGAACAATTCAAGTTTTGCTTCATCAGTCTAAAGCACTTTGTTCCAAAACATTTCAAATTAATCATGGTTTTCTTTTGCACACCGTGAATGAAATCAGAGATTTCATTTGCCAAGTCTCTCATGCAGATCACTGCAATCCTTTACTGTGAAGATGTGAACAAGTCCAGTGGCAGCTAAACTTGTCAGCAGCTCATCTGCAGTGGTCTGTGAGTTCTGTTTTGCAGACCTATCCAAGTTTCATTTCTAACATCATTGCTTCTTAGTTTTCAAGACCGTGGTTTAACCTCAATCGTTCCATGTAACTTTCATTTCTTAACTTTTTTCATAACTGAAAATGCTAGTCCTTTTACAGTCTTACCCTGCTTTGTATGAGTGAATTACCTTCACTTTCATATACTCCAAAAGCTGCTTAAAGAAGGTCTATGATTGTTGAAAGCAGAAAGAGGAATCACAACTTGAGAAGTGAGAATAGTCATTCATCTGTTTAAGTGTTTTAATCTACTTAAGTGTTCACCTAATAAGTCAATCATCTTTTGAGACCTTATTAACAACTTTACAGTAAAAACAAAATCGCACTGAATCAACTGAAAATGATGTTCAACTTTTATGCCTGCTATATTCATTGTCAACTTGACATAATAGTAAGTATACATTCAGATTTAAAGACTGAACTGTGTTTAACTCTACACCAGCGGTTCTCAACCTGGGGGTCGCGACCCCTTTGGGGGTCGAACGGCCATTTCACAGGGGTTGCCAAAGCCCTCTCTCGCCCCCCCCACCCCCGCCTTCACTCACCCTCACTCTCTGCTCTGTTGGATCGCCGGCTGTTCGTTTACCTTGCCCACTCCCAATCTATTGCTGCCTCCGATGGCTAGAGGAAAAAAAACTGTTTAAATTTTTGCTGCGGGGCTTCAAAGGGCCGCCCTATAGCCAGTGGTGCAGCCGAACCCTTTGTTAAATTGCTGGCTTGCCCCACCTCTCTGCACCACTATTTATTGCCAATAAATAGTGGTGGGTGAGGGGCGGGGGAGTCAGCAATTTAACAAATGGTTCGGTGTTTTTTTGTAATTTTATTGGCCCCCGGAGCTTCAGCATAGGCTAATTAGCCCTTGCTTAGATCGGCTCCCGACCCCCAGCTGATTTGCTCTCAGCTGTTTTGCTCAGGGCTCTGCTGCTTCCTTGCAAAGAGTACTGATTTCCCCCCCCCTATCTATGCTTAAAAACGAAACTGAAACTGCTTTGCTGTTGCTGCAACTTGGAAAATTAGGCAGGCATATTTCTTTTCTTTTTCCTCACCAAAAAAGGTAGGTGCAAACAACGGGAAATTTAGGGAAAAAGAGGAGATTTTAAAACACAAAAGAAAAAAGCTCTATTTAACTAGGGAATTGTAATAATTGAGATACTATTAATTGTATATTGTGTTGAAAGCAGAAATGGTTAAGTTGTGGTTTGGAGGAATATATGGGGGAAATTATTTGGTTTATTATTATTGGTAAATATAATTAATTGATTTGTAAGAAATTGGATTGCATGGAAATAATTGGAATATTCATGTTCATTTTGATTAATATACAAAAAAGGTAGTTATATAACTAATTGATTTATATTAAAATGTTGAATTTATATTAAACAACTGTAATATTACATAATTAACCAATGTGAGGATGGATATAAAAATAGATGACAATCGGAAGGGGTATAATATAGAATAGAAGGGAAAAATTGAATTTGATTAAGATTAGAGATGAGGATGAAAGGTAATATTGCTTTTTTTACAAAAATAGATGAGGAATAAATATGGCAAAAAGGAAATATAGAAATTGTAAATTTAATTGAAATGACTAAACACTGTTTAAATTTATGAACCGGCCAAATACTCTGTTCAAAGAAAATACATTGTATGTTTGTATGTGTGTTTCTAATTATTCTTATTTATTCATATTTGTTCTCTTTTATTCTTTAAAGTTTAACAATTCATTCTTTATCTTAATATTTTTATATTTGTTTGGGGTTGGCTTTCTTCCCTTTCATCTTTTTTATGGTACAGCAATCTTTCTCCTCAAACCTACCACCTCTCTCTTTTCTTTCCTTCTTACTTTCTCTTCCCCCCTCTCTTCTTCTCCTCCCTACTTCCTCTTCCTTTCTCCTTCTCCTCCTCTCTTCCTCCCTCTCTTACCCTCCCTCCTATTCTAATTTCCCTTCCCTTCCTTCATCCCTCTCTATTGCTGTATCCTTTTATGCATATGGACTACTCAGAGGGCTGAAAAAGTTATTTCTGACTGATCCTCGCACTTTTGACCAGTCTTCAAACTTACGACTGTCCTCACATTTTACGTTTTTGCCCTATCTTGTCACCATGGTGAAGAGAAGCAGTTGTGAAATGAGTGACATGGTTGTTAAGAATGCTGCACGGGCATAAATGTAAGGATGGTCATAAGTGTGAGGACCAGTCAAAAGTGCGAGGACCTGTCAGAAATGACTTTTTTCAGCCCTCTGAGTAGTCCCTATACACATAGCCATGGCCACCCGGTCACATGACCAGCTAGCCACACCCACTCAGTCACATGACCAGCTAGCCATGCCCACAAAATAAGCCACGCCCACAGAACCGGTAGTAAACAAATTTAGAACCCACCCCTGGTTGGGGGTCACCACAACATGAGGAACTGTCTTAAAGGGTCGCGGCATTAGGAAGGTTGAGAACCACTGCTCTACACCATATAGAGGTAGTGTTAAATTCTGTTCATTTAGTATTCATTGAAACATTCAGCTTGACCAGGGTACCTTACATTTTGTCTGCAACTATGCATACACACACACACACACAATGTTAATAACACTAAGGTAAATATTTGTGCCTGTGGTCTTAGGCTCTTCACTCGGCAACTTTATCCAGAATTCTTGCCCGTGATCTGAAGAATGATGTTCTGCTATAAATATATAATATGTATAAACTATAGGTTTAAAAGGAGTAAGCAAATTCACTGTTCAGTAATTCTTATTTGGTTCCTTCTGCAAAGGTCAGCAAAACAAACCAAGAAACCTTCACATAGATTTTACTTAGAGGCATATCCAAATTGTTTTTTCTTGGCTCACTTAGTAATTTTAGTCCTACCACCTTCTCTTAGCTCAAACTACCACACAGAGCTGATGCTGTGGAAATATATTCATTAGCATATAATAATATAACTTTGTCTAGCTAACCAGTCCTGTTCCCAGAAGAAGCCAAGCAGGAAAAATGTATAGTAATAACATGCCACCAGCACACTAGTCAGAATTAATATTAATTTATTATTCCAGATTTCTCTCCCTACTTCAATTGGTTTCTTTATCAACTTCTCCGAGCAATTTTTAAAAAGGAATTTTATAACTTTTCTTCTTACCTATAAATAATCTTGCATCAATGTTGGGATATTTTCCAAGCAGCTTTTTACACACATCAATGGCAGGATCATCATGATCTTGCACACAAAGAAGCACTTCATACTGGGAGCAAAGAGAAACAATGCAAGGTGTTATATTTACTAATTTAGCAAATTAATTTATCAACAGTTCTTACCAATTTTGGACAGTTTACAATATACTAGCAGATAATATAATGACAAAACTCTCCTGAACTTTAATAAGGAAGCAGGGTGGATTTGATTTAAATCGAGTTGATTTAAATCACAATTTAAATCATGATTTAAATCACTAGTAAAAAGGCTTGATTTAAATCAACTCGATTTAAATCATAATTTTTAAAGAGCAATTGTCATCTCTGCTATACCTTTGACCCACTGTTGACTCACCGATAGTCCCAGTGTTGCAGAATATACAGCCTCATGCTACATAACTAAGCTCCATTTCATGCTGAATAAACTAAATTATTTATGTATCTTAAATAGAAAACTATCTTACGATAGATTTTTACCCCAAAAGTTTTTTATTAAAATAAATTTGATAAAAATAAAAAAAATCCGATTTAAATCAAAAAATCTGATTTTTTTTTATTTTTTTTTAAAAAACATTGATTTTTATCCACCCTGCAAGGAAGGGGCATGTTTCATTTCCGATAGATGTTTATTCTATAAATTAGGCCTCACAACAGAGAAATGAGAATAGTACATATTTTTACAACATAGCCTGCAAAAGACACTTCATGTGTTATTTGAGATCATAGAATGGACCATACAGGAGGGATACTTCTGAAAGCATTTTTTTTCAGCACAAGATATATTGGAAACAATTAAATAAAGATACCTGGATTTTCAGAATTATATTTTTATATGTCCTTAATATTTAAACAACATATCTTTGCTTTAGGAATCTATTAAAAAGTGTGCTTTAATAAGCACAAATGGGATTTCAAAGGAAGTTTAAATTGCTATCAATTTATATTTCTATAATTTGCCCTTTAATTTCTTGGTTTAGAATTAGTTTGGTTATACGGCTGAATTAATTTAAGCAATTTAAGCAATATATTTTCTGTAAGTATTTAAGGTATTAAATACTGAACATGTATTAATGGGAGTTGGATTAGAAGACAAGCATGTTTTACTATCAGAGGAGGAAACATCAATAACCTGCATAATGCCTTTTAGCCAAATATGCAAAAGATCTGCAAACTCTAGTAATAAAGGTTAAGGAGCAAGGTGAAAAAATGGAACTAAAATTAAATATAAAGAAGAGCAAACTCATGGCAACAGATAGAACCAGCCTCAAAATTAGCAATGAAGATTCACTGTAAAAGAACAAGCAGGCAAGAAATATATCACAGCCTAGCAATAGCAGTAGCACTTAGGCTTATATACTGCCTCATAATGTAGTACAGCCCTCTCTAAACATTCTACAGAGTCAGTATATTGTTCCCAACAATCTGAGTCCTGATTATGTCAACCTCAGAAGGATGGAAGACTGGATCAACTTGAGCCAGTCAGGATCGAACTGCTGGCAGTCGGCAGAATGGACGTTGGCTTACCTGAACGTCTCTTTTCTGGGCACTGCGACCACTATCCATGGCTGGGATCTTCCCTCAGATCTTGACATTAACTGAGTGAGAGCTGATTAAACTCTCCCTGACAAGCCACGCTTCCAATCCCATGCTCCTCCAGTCTATCACGAAGGCGCAGCAAGGCCACAACAACGAAAGCCAACTGGCAAGTCAATAAAGAAACTGTCCTCCAATTCGGAACACAGGCAGGCAGTCTTCAAATCAGAATGTAAAACACCAGAAAAAACAAAACAGGAGGGGAATGGATAGTGGTTGCAGCGCCCAGAAAAGGGACGTTCAGGTTAGCCAACGTCCGTTTTCCTGAGCGCTGCTCCCATTATCCATGGCTGGGATATACCCAAGCTCAAACCCCTAGGGCGGGAGACTGACTGCCTCCGAACCCCGGTCCAAATGGATGCTCTGTAGTAGTTACCGACCAAAGGAGGCGTCAGCCGAGGTGTAAGAGTCTATCCTGTAGTGGCAAATGAACTGCGAAACCGAAGTCCACGTTGCAGCACGGCAGAAGTCCGCTACGGAAGCCTGTGTCGCCCATGCTGCAGAAGTAGCCGCACTACGGGTGGAGTGTGGTACAATGCGTCCCGGGAGCGGCTTTGCTGACAACTCATATGCCAATGAGATACACGCCTTGATCCACCTGCCCACTGTGGCCGATGATATATTCTGGCACATGGAGGCCGGGTGGAATGAGACTAGAAGAGCCTCCATACAACGAAAGGTGGCGGTCCTGCGAATGTATGTACGAAGTGCCCGACTGACATCCAGCTTGTGCCAGCATCTCTCTGTAGAGTTCCATGGGGACAGGCAGAAGTCCGGCAAGGTGAGTTCCTGCACCCGATGAAAAAGGGAATTCACCTTGGGGATGAACGTAGGATCGAGTCTCAGAATCACCACGCTGTCTCGAAACATACAAAGATCCTCCCGGACTGATAAGGCCGCAAGTTCCGACACCCTCCTGGTGGAGGAGATGGCTAAAAGAAACGCCACCTTAAGTGACAAGTGTTTCAGTGAAACAGTAGCTAAAGGCTTGAAGGATGGTGAGGTCAGGGCCTGTAAAACAAGAGGGAGGTCCCAGGTCGGGTAGCGGTAAACTTGGGGCGGACACAAGTTTGTAGCACCATGAAGGAACCCCTGATAAGCGGATGGTGAGACAGAGAATTATAAGGAGGGCAAGTAAGTACTGTGGACAACGCTGCCGTCTGATGTCATAACATCACGGGCCTAGTCCCTTATCAAGTCCCGCCTGCAGAAATTCCAAAACCTCCTCGACCTTTGCCGAAGTAGGGTCCACATGCCTCGAAGCCCCCAAGCACAAAAGGCCCTCCAGGAAGCCTCATAAATTCAACAAGTGGAAGGTCGTCTAGCCGCTTGTATAGTTCCAACGACGCCGTCTGACAAATGAGCCTTCTTCAGGATGACCCGTTCAAATGCCAGACGGCCAACTGGAGCCACTGGGGCTCCGGATGACAAACCGCCCCCTGGCGCAGCGATATCCGGTGTGACGGGATTACCCAAGGCTGGACAATGGAGAGTGCAACGAGATCAGCATACCATGCTCTGCGGGGCCAATTGGGAGCCACCAGGATCAGATCGGCTTTCTCTGACAGCAATTTCCGGATGACACGAGTCAGTAGTGGAATGGGCGGGAACGCGTATAGGAGTCCGCTGGGCCATGGACATTGAAGGACATCGCGATCCTCCGCCGAGAGGTCCGGATACCAGGACACAAAGCGTGGCAACAGTGCATTCTGCCGAGTGGCGAACAAGTCTATCTCTGGCTTCCCGAAGCGGGAACAAATTTCTTGAAATAGCCGAGGATGCAACTGCCACTCCGCTGGGTCGATCCGCTCCTGGCTGAGCCAGTCAGCCCGTACATTGTCCACCCCCAAAAAGTGATCCGCCCGTATCGAGAGCAGGTGACGCTCCGCCCAGTTGAAGAGATTTTCCGTTTCGAACATTAGGACTCTGGATCTCGTGCCCCCTTCCCTGTTTATGTGTGCCTTGGCTGCTTATTGTCCATGAGGACTAGGATGTGGCGGCCCTCCACTGATCTCCGGAAATGCAGAAGGGCCAACCTGACTGCACGCAGTTCGAGCAAGTTTATGCTGCTCAGACGTTCTGTGAGCGACCACTGACCCTGCGCCACCAGGTTGCAGAGGTGTGTTCCCCAGCCCCGGAGGCTGGCGTCGGATGTTAAGGTAAGTCTCTCCGGCTCTAGGAAGTCGCAGCCCTCGAGAAGTGCCGGAGACGTCCACCAATCCAGAGATAGACGAACCTGAGGAGGTAAGTACACCCGGTGACTCAAGGAGGACTGGCCCGACCGCTGGAATGGAAGAAGGAACCACTGCAACGCTCGGGAGTGTCTGCGTGCCCATGGAACAATGTTGTAGCAAGACACCATTTTCCCGAGTAGTTGTGCTAGGTGGATCAGTGGAACCCTCTCCAGGCCACGTACTTGTCGAATCAATTCGATGATGCTCTGAACTCTGCCCGGGGACAGGAACACTTGACCCCTAACTGAGTCTATTAATGCCCCGAGGTGTATGAGTCTTGTGGTGGGAACCAGGTGGCTCTTCTCGAAATTTATTGAGAACCCATGGCATTGGAAGGAATCCAGAACAAAACTCCTGTCGTGTGATGCCTGATCGTGAGATGACGATAGGATCAGAACATCGTCGAGATAGCACATTATTCGCACCGGCAGGGGCCGTAACATGGCTGCCACCAGCTTTGTGAAAGTGCGGGGTGTGGAGGAGAGACCAAATGGCATAGCCCGATACTGGAAGTGCTTCCCGGCATATTCGAATCTCAGATACCGTCTGTGAGCCGGGTGCACCGGGACATGCAGGTAAGCCTCTCGTAAGTCCACCGACTGAAGAAAGTCCCTCTGTCGCACCCCCGCCAGTATCGACAGGAGAGAGTGCATTTTGAATCTGCGGTAATGAACCGACAGATTCAAGAGTTTTAAATTCAGGATACCCCTCCAGCCTCCCGAACTTTTGGGCACTAGAAAAAGTGTCGAGTAAAAGCCCAACCTGTGTTGATCCATAGGAACCGGTTCTATAACTTTGATGTGAAGCAGGTGGGCAATTTCCTGTAACACGAGCTGGTGATGATCGGGAGAGGTTGGCACCTAACCAGGCACAAAGCGACTCGGTGGAAGCCCCTCAAATTCGATAGAGAGACCCAACGAAATGGTGCGCCGCACCCAGGAGTCCGAAGTCGAACAGGCCCATTGGCGATGGAAAAGTTGAAGTTGCCCGCCGATGGAACCCGCCGACAGTGAGTCATTTGCCCCTGCGGGACTGCTTGTAGTTGGAGCCACGAAAAGGCCGCTTAGCTTGTTGTTGGAATCTGCCATGTTCACGAAAGGAGTCTCTCCCTTGTGAGCAGTCACTCCCAGAGAAGGAGGATCTGCGGGAGAAGGTCCCGCCTGAGCCAGAAAAGGACCGAAATAGCTGACGCTGGCCATACGGCGTGTAACGCCTCTCCGAATGGTGGTAGGAAGACGGAAGCACCTTCCATTTGTCTCTGTCCTCTATTAGTAGTGGTTCCAAAGCCATCCCAAACAGGTTGGGGGCCTTGTACGACGCAGATGCCAGCCTCCATTTTGCTTTAAGATCTGCCTTCCAATGGCGCAGCCAGAACAAACGCCTGGAGGAGACTGTGGATGCTAGGGCATGGGAAGCAAACTTCACCGAATTCAATGATGCATCAGCAGAGTACTCGGTGGCTGCGACAATCTTATTTATATCCTGATGTAGTCTAGTCTCCTCCGGTGGAAGACGTTGTTGAAGTTGCTTCAGCCATATAAGGGAGGCTCTATTAAAGAAAGAAGTTGCACTCGCAGTCCTGATCGCCCAAGCCACTGCCTGGTGCGATTTGCGAAAGGCCAGTTCCGCCAGACGGTCCTCCACCTTCAGACCGTCCAGAGAGTCTGTCGAAACGACGGAATTGGAGGACAATGACGCGACTGGAACATCAACCATCGGAAGGGCCAAAAGGTCCTCAAGGTCCGGAGCCGCACAATACAGTTTTTTGTCAAGAAGGGCAAGATTAACGAACCAGGTTGACCCCAAGGGGCTTGCAGCACATCCAGGAACAGCCGGGGGCACGGAACAATCCTGTAAAGGCTGGGTTGTCCGGAGGCAAGTCATCATCATCCGAAAATTCAATGTCCTCAGGGTATTCCTCACCCTGGTCTGAGTCAGCCTGAGGGCAAGAGGTCGCCTTCTGTGTGGCATGCGATGAGGAAGCAGGCTGAGGGTGTTGGGCGGGCTGCCCCGCCAAGGTTTGCAGTGGAAGTTGTGTCGCTTGATGAAGACCAGCTGCTAGGAAGGATGAAAAGGCAGATGAAAAGATAGCCTGCAGATCCAACGGAGCTGTAGGAGAGGGCCCGTCCAGACCACGGAGGCCAGCAGCAGTTGGTGTAAATGTGGCCTCCGGCAACTTGCAGGGAGGCCTATGTGAGGAGGCCAAACCCACTCCCGACACGTCCGGCAAGGACTGGGACACCCCTTTGGAAAGCCGTAGTGGCTGGGCAGGCTGTGCGGCCTCCTGTAGGCCATGGTCAGGTGAAGAGGCCGGAGACTCGGAAGAAGGCGTGATTCCAGCCGCAGAAGTTGAGGCAGCATGTTGAGGGGCGTCGGTGTCTAGGCCCACTTCGGCCACAGCTGCACGTTGTGCCTTGTCCCATTGACGCTCGAGGGCATTATGACGGCATTGGGCATCCTTGTCAAGGCCCTTGGGTGCTTTGGACTTATGGGATTTGCAGCTGGAGACCTCAGATTGCTTCCCCAAAGACTTCTTAGCCTGCTTAGATGGCCTATGTGATGGGCTCAGTTCAGGCTCAAGGTCGGACGACAATGAAGAGTCCGCCATGCCAACTTTCAGACTCAGAGTCTGGCAAAAGGAGGGGCTTCTATTATTAATTATTTTTTTTAATGTGAAAATGAACTATTTATAGTAACTGTCCACACTTATGAGCCAGCGGGTGTCAGCCGCCAGGCAGAAGAAACTCACAAATTATCACTGCCAGCTGGAGCAAAGTCCACAATTTGGCGCCCAGGCAGAAGAATGACAAAAGTCCAGATGTCCTTCCCCACATCCACTAGTTGGGGAAGGGCCCAGGAGGCACCGGTGTGATGCACCCAATAATCGCCCGCAGGGCCTGGTGGTGAACGCCGCCTTAGAAAGCCAGCAAAATGGCGCCTGCTATGGAAATGACAAGCAAAATGGCGGGCGCCCCGAGATCCCTTCAAAATGGTGTCCGCTGCACCCAGCAGCAACAGAAAGGTCGAGCACTCGGCCCCACACCGACAAAGAGTCAAACAAGGCGTGATCGAAAACGGCGCCAGTCACCTCACCACATCCACAATGTCGGCTGTAGGAAGGGATCCATATCGGAGGGCGCACTGCAGTAGTGACGCCCCTCCGAAGCCGGCAAAGGCAACTCCCGACGGTTTGAAACTGGCGGCAAGCCTGCGCGCCTAAACCGTCGCCTCCGACGACGCCGGCTCAATGAAATAATCAACGGAGTGCGCACCACCAAGGTGACACAACCCCGGAGCCACCGATAATGGAAGTAAGAGCAGTGGCGATAGCGGCAAGCCTGCATGCCCAGCCCACGCTTGCGGCTAATGTGAGGAAGCCGGATCCACCCCAAAGAGTTGGAATCCAGCGGCTGCGATCTTCTGAGGCACGGGCGGTCTGGAGCCCCAGACACACCACGCGCAACCAGCAGCCCAGTTACTTGCAGCCGAACCGTGAAAGGAATAATCAAAAATAAAGGAAAAACCTAAACGGAGAAAAATAGACCTAGGGAGAGAATTTTTAAAATAAATTCAATTTTCCACAGCTCTGAAATTCATGTCAGTTCTTGTCAGTAACTGAGTGATAGACTGGAGGAGCATGGGATTGGAGGCGTGGCTTGTCAGGGAGAGTTTAATCAGCTCTCACTCAGTTAATGTCAAGATCTGAGGGAAGATCCCAGCCATGGATAGTGGGAGCAGCGCTCAGGAAAATTAGTGTGCAATACTGCATCTAACACTGTGCCACCACAGCTCTTCAATGGCACTGTGGAGAGCAGCCATGAAGGCCTTGGAAAAAATATTCAGGTGCCAGAAAAATCAAATTGCACAAGGTATGATGTTCCCTGTCATACTCTAAGGAAGCGAAACTTGGAATTCAAAGAAGTAGAATAGGAAAAATATCAATGCTCTTAAATTTAGAGGCTTTGGAAAATACTTCTGAGAATACCATGGATAGACAAGAAAATTAACCAATGGATCATTAAACAAATTGACCTAGACTTCTGATTCAAAGAAAAAATGACCAGGTTCAAATTATACTACTTTGAGCACATTATGGAAAGATCTGGCTCTCTGGAAAAATTGTAATACTGGGAAAGATGAAAGGAAAGAGAACAAGAGGAACAAGAGAAATAAGGTGAATGGACTCAGTTACAACGGCGATGAGTATCTATGGAGATTCTCAATCAGCAGGTGATGGTTGTCCCAAAGGTGCCTTTCAAAAGGCAACTAGACTTTCTTGGGTTTTTTCCTTTAAAATGTTTCGCTTCTTATCCAAGAAGGTTCTTTAGTTCACTCTGAATGGTGGGGAATGGAAGGATTTATATTCTATGCAGTTATCTGTTGGTTAGCACTAAGATCGGTCCTTAGATCTCAGAGAGTCTTTGAGGTCATCTGAGGGTTTATCTGTACCCTCAGGGTCACCTGAATCATCTTAAGTGACACCATAGATACTAATAAAACACACAAAACAAAAGAACAAACCCAGATGAGAGGGGATAGTGACATGTTAGAGAACTGATTGATCGGGGAGAAATCTGTCAGACAGAGCACTTATCTAACAGAAAATTATGTTTTCCCCCCGAAAGGACTAAATTTTGTAGTAACACCAGAATAACTACCAATTGCACATCTCATCAAAGCCACATAGTCAGCTATCCGGAACAGCAAACTGGTAGAACCAGACACAGAACAATTAAAGATGAGGGTATCTGCAGCCCTCGCCAGTACTAAAATACCCCCTTCAAACCTCACAGGTGAGCAATGACGTCCCTAGGAAGAGACCCAAGCATCACTATTTTGCAAGCTGATAAAGGAAGATGCACAGTTACCCTGAACACATGACTACAAGGCCAAGGTGAACAATTTTCTGAGGGACATTTAAGTTAAAAAGGTCATCAATTTCCTGCAACAGCAACTGAAGGACAATGCCATTGACAAGCCGTAATACTACCACCTTTACCTGGCATATATGGACTCCCCAAAATCTACAAAGAGGGAACTCCACTCAGACCAATTATCAGCAGCATCAACTCAGTCACTTTCAAAACACTGCAAAACATTTAAACGCTTTATTAGCTCCTCTGGTTGGCAATACCACCTATCATATCAACAACTCAGAGGACTTTGTCAGCAAGGTTTGAAAACTAAAACTGGATCTGGATGAGACATTACTTTCTTATGATGTCACTTCACTCTTCACCTGCATTCCAACAAATGAAGCTATCATGGTAATGAAGAAACGACTGCTACTAGACAGAACATTAGGAGACAAAACTAATCTCAGTCCCGACCATATATGTGCCATGCTGGACTTCTGCCTGATCACTACCTATTTTAAATACAATGAAGGTTTCTACACACTAAAACAGAGTTGCACCCTGGGTTCACCTATGTCCCCCACTGTGGCCAATCCCTAAATGGGAGAAGTAGAAACCAAAGCCCTAAACTCCTTCACTGGAATTCTACCCACTCCCTAGTATAGGTATGTGGATGATATTTGGATCAAGATTAAAACACAGGAAGTGAAAGACTTTACCAAACACATCAACAGTTTGGACAGATATATTAAGTTCACACAGGAAGATGTTAAGGAAAGTAGTCTGGCTTTCTGAACCGTGCAGTATACATTAAGGAAAACAGAAGCCTCAATATCAAAATATACAGTAAACCCTCACATACAGATCAGTATTTACATTTTGATTTTCAACACCCACTGGAGTACAGGTAGTTTTCAACTTACAACCACAATTTGAATCCAAAATTTATGTTGCTAAGTGAGACATTTGTTAAGTGAATTTTGCCCCATTTTACGACCTTCCTTGCCACAGTTGTTAAGTGAATCACTGCACAGATGTTAAATGAATCTGACCTTCCCACTGACTTTATTTGTCAGAAAGTCACAAAAAGTGATCACATTATCTTGGGACACTGCAACCGTCATAAAAATGAGTCAGTTGCTAACTATCTGAATTTTGATCACATGACTATGTGGATGCTGCAACAAGTGTGAAAAATGGTCACAAGTCACTTTTTTCAGTGAAGTTGTAACTTTGAATGGTCACTAAATGAACTGTTGTAAGTTGAGGACTACCTATACAAAATGGGAATGATTACCCGGCTGAAGGTTTGCCAACCAGCAAAGAAGGAAAAGAAAAAGAACTAAAACACATCAAGGAAGCCCTCAGAATTTGTGGCCATCCCACTGGCCCTTCATGAAAACCAGAAAAAGATCCAGCAGGAGCTCCGTAACAGACAAAAAAGAGAACAAGGAACAAAGCAATGTTGTCACTGCATACATTGCAGGAATGTCTGAAAAGCTTAGCAGGATTTTCAACTAACATATATGCACACTTTAAACCCAAGAATACATTCAAGGAGAAGCTTGTCCACCCCAAGGATAAAACACCCAGACACAAACTGAACCAAGTGGTATATGCAGTGCAATGCAGTGAAGCAATGCAGATCTGTACATTGGGAAAACAAAACTATCACTTCACAATTGTGTGGCACAACACAGGAAAACAAACCCACCAGGGCAAGATTCAGCAGTCCATTTGCATCTCAAAGACCAAAGTTACTCTTTGGAAGACGTTCACATTCTGGACAGAGAGGACCATTGGTTTGAAAGATGGGTCAAAGAGGTCATCTATGCCAAAATCAAAAAACCCTCTCTCAAGAGGGGGAGGGATACCACAGGGATACTATCTCCTGTCTATAACACAATCCTTTCAGCAGTCCCAAGAAGGTTCTGCACCCATTTGCACTCTGTTTCAGGTGACCATGAAGGTACAGATCAATCCCCAAGTAGCTCAACAACTCTCAGAGAGCTAAGGACCAGATGACTACAAAGAATATAAATCTTTCCATTCCCCATCGTTCAGTCAGAACTGAAGAAGCTTCTTGGATGAGAAATGAAAAAAACAAGGAAAAAAACAAGGAAATCCAGTTGCCTTTTGAAAAGCCTCTTTGGGAGAATGGCAATAAATACATCATTGGAAGACCTGAACAAGGCTAGGGATAGGTTGCCATGGGGAAGACTTATCTATGTGGTCATTCGGAGTAAAAAAAGAAAAAGATGGCACATAATCAATCAATCAAATATTCTGGAATTATACTATAGTAAGCTTTCTAGTTCAGAAAACAGAAAACATATCCTTTTTTCAAAAGTTTTATCCCTTTGCAAATATAGCCAACATATACCTTTCATTATCACGGAAAAAACAGGAAAATATTACTTCTTTTTCATACTGAGTAGAATACAAAGTTATATTAAAGACACATATATGCAAAGTTGAAAGATATATAACCAGATTTAACCACAATCAAATTCCATTTGATACGTTAAAAGGCTCTTTTATAAGGTTCCATAAAACTTAGCTTTTGATTATTAATCTTCCCGTAACAGGAAAAATTCCATTAATGAGTAATATTTTAGCTTAATTTAATATATGAATCATCTGCTCAACAGAAAATAATGCTTTAAAGTATCACTCAAGTTATTGTGCTTCATAATTGAAAACCATAATTTAAAACTTGTGTGGTTACATTCAGCTCAAATAAAATACAATGCAAAAAGAAAATGAACTTCTAAGTTAATCATTACTAAATACTTCATAGTTTCAACATTGTTAAATAGAAAGACTGGAAGGTTGAACTGTGTGGTTTTCTTTAATCCTGCCTGCTGTCCAATCAAAATATTTACAAGGTAGCTTAGAATCAAAGTGGATAAACTATGCACACTTTTTTTCCATATCATAAAGATGGCTACTAACACAAATCAGATTAAGCTTTATATTGCTACAAATCATGATATTCTAACAGATCCACTATGAAGATAAGTTCAAACTAATAAAACTTTGACATGTTTTATCACATGTTATAATGACTATAAAGACATCCAGCAGCTTTGGAAATAATTGCAAACTCTGATAAGACTTTCTCTTTTTACAAGCTAAATACTTCACTTTGCTTGCCACATGTGGAGCAATATCGCCAACAAGACTTAGGATTCAGAGATGAATGAGATTCAGAGATATATGTACAGATGGTGATCTTCCAGACAGCTTGGTTTTAAGCCATTTAGAGCTTTAAATATTAAACTCACAACACTGTGAAATGAGCCTGGAAATTAGGCTAGGTAGGAATCACTATAATTATGATTGGAAGATGAAGTTCCAATAATTGTCTTGTGCTTTATTTTAAACCAATTACAATTTCCAAATAGTCCCAATTTCATATACTACATTCTTAAGATTTCCAAAGTGAGAGTGACAGACCAGCAATCTTCATGTTGATCTGGTTTTAGCTGAAATATCAGTTGAAATTAATAAAAGATTATTTGAGCCACAGTAGTTTAAGAATCTGTATTTACAGTATGATAAAAAATCTCCCCATATTAAGAAGAAGTTTAAAACTTTCCAGAAACCTGAATATTGTTCAGCCGATTGAGTAATCACCTAACTATATATCCATTTTATTTGAATTAAATATCGTATTTGTTCATCCTTGTCCCATCAATTACCATTTCCAAACATTGAATTCCACTGCCCTAACTTCATCTGCTAGGCAACAAGAAAAAAGAACTTGATATCAATTCTTTTGGATATCAATATTTTTATTTCTACACATACACCCATCTTTCGTCCCTTCCTCTCTCCCTCCCACTCTCAAAGAGCTGATTGTTATATTTAAAGCTCTACATGGCTCTGGACTGGATTCTCCATAGGACTGTCTTGGGTCAACTGCTTCTGAGTCTCACCTACATAAGAATCTTGGTGGTATTCTGAAAGCTGGCATTCTTGACTACTGCCCCCATGTTTTGAAATTCCATTCCCATGGCGATCCAGTCCGTTCCTTCACTCCAGGCTTTCCAGCAAGCAGCTAAAATTTGTTGGTTCCATGTAGCAGAGGAGGAGGACATACTGTGATGAAGGTCTGAAACTAGCAGGTGCATGATTTTGTCTACTGTTGATAGTTTGGATATCGCCATTAATTCAGTTTACATTACACTTGGGTTTATTTATTATTTTTCAGGGTTGTATTTTTTGTTTTTGATTATCAGCCACTCAGATCCTTTGAGAGCAGAGGGCATACAAATAAAATAAGACAATCACTCAATAGTATTAACAATAATTCCATGCACCACTTCCTGGAAATGGCCCATCAAAGCAGAGCAGAGTCCCTGATCTGACCACTAGTGTTTCCTCACACCCAATGAGTGTGAGTGTATACCTAGAAGAATACCAGGAGTGATAGCATAAAAGAGTGCCAAGAAGTCCAGGAAACCCATTTTTCTCAAAATCGTTTGGGAAAACACAACACTTGTCTCTTGTTTCAAGCACACTTTCATAAAGTCCAAGTCTCCTCAATTTCTCAAGAATGCCATACAACCTTCTGAATTTAGCAAATTATTCCTTCCCTGCTAGATTAACAAATGAAACAAAAGTTTGAGCACACAAAGGCTCTGGCACAAACAACTGAAATTCAGCTAGGTAAGGTACTAATTTACGAAAGTGAATTGTATATTCACACAAACAAAAAATTCTTAAAATAACCCATTTTTCTAAAATGCTATTTTTTCAAGGATGCAGTACAAAATTAACTGTCTTAATTATTATCTCATATTCAGATTAATTCTATATTTTTTCATAATTATTTATATCTCAGAGAATAACTAAAAAGCTGTGCTGTAAACTTCATTGTATTGGTAATGAAAAAGGATGGAGGATGTTTATATATAATAAATGGTTGTCCCAATATCACTTTTACTTTATGATATCAGCAGAAAAATGGACTTAAAGATGTTAATATGTGGTAGGTATATCAAAATTTGGAATTTATCAATACATGAAGGTCTATGGATTTATCAAATGTGAGGTACAGTAAATTATTACATTATGATGGAAAAATAGCCTGGAGGAATGTGTGTGGTTTCTCTCCTTATACATTGGCTTGCTATCAATATAATATAAAGGCTTAATATTTAATCAAGACAGTTTTGTCTATCTATCTATCTATCTATCTATCTATCTATCTATCTATCGTGTGTGTGTGTGTGTGTGTGTGTGTGTGTGTGTGTGTGTGTTCCCTCTTGAGCCATTTCCAAAAACAGTTGAGGGTTGGTGGGGGGGTTTTTGTTGTTGATGTTGTTCTTTCTTCTTCTTTGTGTGCTTTTTACCATATTTAAATCAAGAGTCATTTCAGGTTCCCAGATAAATGAAGCTCTTTCGTCCCTCTGCTGTGGCTCCCTGTCAGCTGAACCCACCACTGGCTGGCCCCGCCCCTCACCCTCCCCTCCCAGTCATTCCTCGCCTGGCCTGAGAAGGTAAGGGCGATGGCAGGTGATGGAGACTTGCTCCATATTCCAGAGCGGGAGCGAAGCACCCTTGTACTTGCCATATCTCACAGGTGCTTCTTCCAGCCCTTGTTGGTGCTGCACACACCTTGGTCACCTGGGGAGACACGCAACTTGCTCTCTGCTCTGAGACACTGGCTTGGCCTGGCTGCAGCCGACCCTGCTGTTATTACCACTTCCATAATCTGCCTGCTGCTCTCACAGCACCTTGCGCAGCACAGTTAAATTTAGTGTGCTTCACAATGGGGGAGATGGTGTCCCCTCCTCCTCCTGGAGCCCATTACGATGCAGAGCATAAGTCACAGCCAGGTTGGGCTAGTGTCTCTGGGCAGAGAGCAAGTCATGCATTTCCCCAAGCAACCGAGGTGTGCGTAGCAAAAAGGGCCAGAAGAAGCGCCTGCGAGATATGGCGAATATAGAGGTGCTTTGCTCCCACTCTGGAATATGGAGCGAGTCTCCATCCCCCACCATTGCCCTTACCTTCTCAGGCCAGGCGAGGAGTGACTGGGAGGGGAAGATGAAGGGTGGGGCCAGCCAGTGGTGGGTTCAGGGGACAAGGAGCTACAGCAGGGAGTTGAAAGAGTTGCACATAGCTCTGGAGCCGCAGACACCTGAATTAGAGAATGCTGTACTTCTGATAAATAAAAAAAGTTTTTTATTCATCTGAATTTATATTTCTACAGTTCAGTAACTGGTTAGTTTACAAAATCTTGATTTAAAACATCTGCTACTTACAGCTATTTTTGTTTGGTACAGAGCACTACATGTATATAATTTCTAAATTTTTGCTTTGGAACCAACACAATAATCGTTGAATGATTCCTAAAATCCCTTGCCATTCATCATGCTGGCTGTGGTTGATAAAAGTGTAAATCTAGAGGGCAAAGTTTTTTTTCCTGACCTAGCAGTAACAAACAACAGAGTCCTATTTATTTGTTATTATGCTATATTCTTTATTTAGGGCTTTTCTTATTGGACATATTTTTTAACACCTCCTTTTCTCTTTTCTCTTTCCTTTTTCAAATGGAAGACAATGACCCATTTGCAGCCTAAAAAGTCAATTTAATCTAGTGCTATTACTTGAATTCCAAAAATGATATTATAACTAAAACATCTACCACATTTTAAATAACCCTGGGGATTGGCCAATGATTACAACTTATCTCAGATAATATTAATCAAGGCAATATTAATTAAGGTGCTGCTTAAAAGTTGGTGAACACTTATTGAATTTTCAATATGTTTGCATAAATGTGACCCAAAATGTAATATGTTGTTGAACCAAGCCCTAAAACCAGATAAAAAGAACCCAATTAAACAAATTACTCAAAAACTTTATATTTGTGATCCTTGATAAAGTTAATAGACCATGCTTTTATGAAACTGTACAACAAGAAGAAGGTGCAATGGATGTTTAATGTGATGGGATTTATAATACAAATAGATCTGATTGGTAACTTATTCTATAAAGATGATGAACAGACATTAAATCAGGAAACTGATTTGGATAATTTTTTTCTTCTGAATATATAAAAAACCTTTGCTAAGATACAAGACAAATCTGTTAATGTCCTAAAGAATTTTTACTTTGAAACACAGATAAACAATAAATTACCTCTGGAACGTTTTTTGAAGAAATCAAAGAATATTTTTAAAAAATCAGAGATGATTTATAAGATTGACTTGTTCAATTAGGTTTTTAAAAAAGAAAATAGTTTTATCTGGTTGTCCTTACTGGACTTTTATGGATAAAGATTGATTGACAGAGTATTTGGACCTTGTTTTAGCTAAGAAATGAACTATAAGAAGATGGCAGATTATGAAGAAAATAGTTATATCTGGTTGCCCTTACTGGACTTTTGCTGATAAACATTAATTAACATAGCATTTTTATTTTATTTCTTTTATTTTCCCACAGATGAGCTGTGGAGAGAAGAGAGATTATATTTTATTTAGAGACGGTGATAAACTATTAAAATTGTTTTACCTGCTGCGATGAAGAGAGAAACTATTTTATTTTTTCCGTGTGTAATACACAATACATACTTTGGAAAAAACATTACACTTGTTCAAAGTATATTGTTTATTCATTGAGGGAAATGGTCTTCAAATAGTAGAATTTTTACTTTCTTAATTTTGAAGCTTTCTAAATATTAGAATGCTTATATTTTGAAATGATTATGAATCAACTATGTATCAAGGTTTATAACATTACAATAAAAGGGGAAAAAATACTGAGCACTAGTTTGGTGTAAGAAACTGTGAGTTCTAGTCCTCCCTTGGTCATGAAAGACAGCTAGATGACTTCAGGCCAATCATTCTTTCTCAGCCCAACCCACTTCATAGAATTGTCACTGTGAGGAAAAATAAGACAAAAGAGTATTATATACTTTTGCTACCTTGAGCAATAAAGGGTTACAAATCTAATAATAATTGTTGACAAATGGATTGCTCCTTCCTTTGTCCTCTGAATTATTCTGAAAACTGGCACCCTCCAGGAATTTATAGCAATAGCAATAGCATTTAGGCTTATGTATCACCCCTTAGTGCTTTACAGCATTCTTTGGGTCGTTTACAATGCCAGCTTATTGCCCTCAACAATCTGGGCCCTCATTTTACCAACCTCAGAAGAATGGAAGGCTGAGACAACCTTGAGCCCTGCCAGGATCAAACTCCAGACTGCGGGCAGAGTTTGGCTGCAATACCACACTTTACTCACTGTACCACCACGGTCCTTTTATTTATTAGCATAACTGGCTTAATTTACGAGCATAGTGTATTTAACACTACCAATTATTTCTAAATTCGAAATACCTTGTATCCTTATATATATTAAATATGATACAATGCTAATTATACAGAAGCCTATTAATGGGAAAGAAATGAATATTCATTTCAGAAATCCAATCCACTGGCTAATCTGTAGTCCTGAAGATATTGTTAAATTATATCCTCCTGTGATTATTTGTTTTTGGTGCCTTTGAAGTAGTGTTTGGCGACTGACTGGACAAGTCCCTCCAGTTTTCTTTGCAATGTTTTTCAGAAATGGATTGCCATTGCCTTCTTCCTAGGACTGAGAGAGAGAAAGGATTGGCCTAAATTTGCTCAGCTGGCTTTGTGCCTTAAGGTGCAACTAGAACTCATGGTCACCAATTTGTAGCCTGATGCTTTAACAACTGCACCAAACTGGGTCTTTATCATGCATTAAAATATTTTATTGATCAAGATAACAAAAACACAGAAAGCTATATTTTTTGTTCATTAAAAAGCACTTTGATACATACTTTGGGATAATCCAATTCAA
The DNA here is from genome assembly GCF_059756535.1 of Pantherophis guttatus. Classification (NCBI taxonomy): domain Eukaryota; kingdom Metazoa; phylum Chordata; class Lepidosauria; order Squamata; family Colubridae; genus Pantherophis; species Pantherophis guttatus. The sequence continues at coordinate 86,990,407 of NC_142064.1, read as the reverse complement.
AGAAGGTTTCCAAGTTGTTAATAAGGTTAGGATCAACACCTTTTAAAGGCTTCAAAAGTGAAACACCTGGAAGCTTGCTATATGGTTGTTTATCTGTTGCTTTCTTGTTGAGTTGTAGGTGCCTAAAAGAAAAAAGTGCCATTTAAGAAATGCAAGAGTAAAATGATAATTAAACTTTAAACATTCCTACACAAATATTCATGTTTCCGTTGTCAGAGTTTCATTGCTGGAAAAAAATGCAGTAGCAACTTTTAAGCATACAGATCTACTCTAACTAAAATACAAAAAAAAAACATTAAAGGAAACCTCAAGCAAAAATATGTAATAATGCTGTAAATCAAAACATTGATACTTTCACATCCATTCCATATTCCTGATTGCACTAATGTCCTGAAGATGAAAGGGAGAAATAGATGAATAGGTCAAATGTTTTTATTTTATTCTAGCAGTCTATATTTGAGAGACACAATACCAACACTTCTAATCTCCTGTCTCAGAAATTAACATGGTTCAAATAGACAAAAAGATAGAAATTAACTCCTTTATTCACTCCATCATCCTGAGAAAAATCCCTCGTCATATTTCACTCAAAATAAATCCAAACAAGGAATTTTCTGTTACAGAACATTAGTAGAGGATATTCTACTGGCAAATCTATTCAATTCACGTTAATCATTAAACTCTACCCTCTTCTTCAGAGTCTGGAGATTTCTTTTTTTATATAACTAAATGTATGTTTACTAGATGTTTAGAAAAAAAATCATTTCCCCCAAAAAATCATCTACACTTCAAAAATGAATTCCATGCATTACTTCAGCAAACTTATCAACAAAAAATAAAATATGCAATATGAACAATTTCATTGTAACAGTAATCATGACCTACTTATAGTAGTTTAGCACCAAGAATGTGTAGAACATTTCAAAACAATTTCAAAGTTGAAACACTTCATTTTTAATATGAACAGATTATGAGTTTTTCAGAATACCTTGAAATAGCTGTCTCCAGTTCAAGACACTTCCAAAATGCTAAAAAAATGTCTGTGTTTTAAAAAACGGAAGTGTTTTAAATTTAAATAGAATGAAAACATCTCTATTTAGCACTACCTGCAAATATGAACAATGAATACAAGAGTACCACAAAGAATAGCCTACAGTTATAAAATTTATACTGATGTTCAATTTTTGTCACAAATATAGATTTGTGCATATGTGTATGTATTTGTATATTAATGTTACAATATTACAGGTGCTCCCTTATAATATACACATGCATGATTGAGGCATAATTTCAACCCAGCTATTACGATTGGTTCCCCAAAATATAAACAGGATTGTATATAATTAGTATTTGAATAGGAGACCACTAGAAAATGTTGAACTATAGTCTAGACTGAGAAGGTGAAATAAATCTTGGAAGAAGACAGTGAAAACTATTTCAATATTTCTGCCAAGTAAATTACATAGAGCAGGTGTTAAGGTCAACTGGAAGAGACCTGTATTTTTTATTTCCATATAAATCACATGTACATGCTAAAAGAACAATTACTGAGAATACCAGTAACCAGCCTGAACTTGGACACATTTTAGCAAACATCAAAAGCTGCACTATGTACGTACTCTAGCTAGGAATTAGACAAATAATTAAGAATCTTAGTTTCTTCAGGCCAACCAAGAATTTTTTTCAGAGCTAGGTTGATGTGCTCTTTTTTTTTTAAACTTAAGTGGAGTTTTACTAAAATCCCTATGAATCAAAGATTGTGCCCCTGCTGCACTGGAGCCTCTGCTGCACTACCACCCACATGCTACAGGATATTACATTTACAAGAAGCTGCAGATACCAAATTAGTTAACTGATTGTATCAGCCTTTCTCATTCCACCCATCTCCACACTGGCTTGGAGTTGTAGTAATCCAATTCAACTGGCAGATGCCAGGTTGGAAGGCTGGATAGTTAAAACAGCTATTTTTATCTCGGGTTTCACCTTAGCCAGCTTCCCAGGCATATAATGATTCCTATATTTAGAAAAAAAACTACAGGCCAGTTACAACTAAGCAATACCCAAATGAGCAATATGCATTGTTTTATATACTAATAATATAATATACTAATAATATATACTAATTATAATCCATATCAGAATTGGTAACCTCTGATAACTTGTACTAGCTCCCGAACATCAGTAGAATACTTTTCCTTTCAACTAATTAAATGTAGTCTTTGCTACCCTGAGGTGATGACATTTCTTCCTTACAACGATCTGCAAGTCTGTTAGAGAACGCACTTTCCCAAATACCTAGCAGATAACCCATACTTAACTAAAGATTTATTTTCTCCAAAACTGAATCCTGTTCTCTCAGCAACTCTCATCTGCCAGGGCTCCATAATTATATTTCTTAATTCTTTTGCCACAAGCAAGCTATTTTGTACACTTTTCCATTTGAAGGTTTTATTTTTCCACTTAAAGTAGAACAATGTTGAAAGGCAATTTCTCCTACGTATGAAACAAAATTTCATTTTAATTAAGATATACTTAAGATATTTAAAAATATACTAAACTGCCTGTGTTACACTCATAGATCTAATTAGCTCACTGTAATCTATAATAAAAATTATTTTGTAGCTCAAATTGCAGATGCCCAGGACTGAACCTGGAAACATCTACATTTGTCAGGCTATAGACCTTCCTGCACAAAATACAGGCTTATTTTCTACTTTTTCCCATTTGCTCTATGTCTTACCTGCTATAGCAACGTAAGCAGTTGCCCATTTTATATTATTTGAAAGCTACTTTCTCTTTGAATATTAACGGTATGTGCATTAAAATGTAATAGTACAAAAAAGAAAAAAAGAAAAAATAGCAGGTTTTTATCAATTTTAGCCAGAGATATTGAATCCAAATCAGATAAGCTACTCCATCTTCATTAGAGGAGAGCAAGGAAATACAAAATACCTCTGTTTGAGGCATTTATAAATATTGGTTCCTTTGGTTAGGAATCAACAAGTTTCATTAATGACGACATCTCATTCACAGAGAGTTCATACAGTGGTGAAAGAAACTATCAATTCTTCAGAACAATCTGAATCCTACAGAAGTGTGACCTACAATTTAATGTGAGCTTCATCTACATTCTATTAATAAATATTTGAAGAAGGACAATTTAGTGCTTGGAGAATATACATTAATTTACTAAGAGTAAAAACTGCAACACAGATTGATTTTTTTCTAGGCTAGTGGTTGCTTTTTTCTTACAGCATGCAGCATTCATTCCTTTCTGCATTCCTTTCTGCTTCTCTTTTCTCCACTTCACCAACTTTTGGTATCTGGCCAGATTTACAATTTGTACCAGGGATCAGCAAACTACAGCCCAACAGCCAAATCCAAGCCATTTCCTGTTTGTCTGATGTCCTCAAGCTAAGGATGGACAAGTAGGTGACAGATACTAGGCCAAAACCTCAATCAAACTCCCAGGGAGAAGAGCAAGCCAAGAGGCAACGGGCTAGAGCAAAGTATCTAAGGCAGCAGGCTATCAATGGCCTTTTGCTGGCAGTCCTGTGCTGTTTTTATACTACACAAACTCTTATCTTAATCAATAGCATTTGTCTTTTCTCCAGTAAGCTCTTTCTCTGTAAGCTTTACAAGCCCGTTCATTTACTACTCTCTTTAATGCCTTACCCTCAGCAACACCTTCAAGTCAAAGTATCTAACTGTAGAAAGCAAGCGCTGTTTAATTTAACTTTTCAAAAACAATACTAGGAGCTACAGAGCACATCTACAGTTTAGGAACTGCAAAAGGATATTCGGACAACCATCGTCTGATTGTCTTTTAATACACATTACAGGAAAGATTGCCAGGAATTTAGCCTGCTTAATTCATTCAATGTCTCAGAATGAGAATGTATCTATATCTTTATCTATTAACTATACCTCTAGCCATATAGCTATGCATCTGTATAGCTTTAGTAATATTTTGCTAAGGTTTATCACAGCATGTATACATACACAAATACACACACACTCATGCTGCAAGGTAATAATAATAGACTCAATTTTTTCCTCTACCAGCAGTAGCCATCGATTATAGTATCCTTCTGGACGTGACTCCAGGGATTAAGTGTGGGAGGCATGAGAGATCCAAACCCTAAGGACTCCTTAGTCTAAGGGCATGGGATAGAACTGACCCCAACATCAAACGAACCTAGCCATATAAAAAAAAGAACCTGCAAAACAGTGCTTCCCATCTCTAATCCTTGCAGCCAATCCAGAAGAATACCATGGTCGATTGCACTGTAAGCCACCAACAGATTCAGGTCCTTCTCTATCCCAAGCACTCAAAAAATCATCCACAAGCACAACAAATGCTATCTTAGTACTGTAACCTGGCCTGAATCCAGATTGTTATGACTGTAATTGAGCACAGAATTACGATTATAAATTATGCCAACTATACTGCAATTGTTAACTAAATCCTTTTCTACAATCAGTGTTTTTTGCCAGAAAGTAGACATAATGCTAGTTTCCACCCAAAAAAAAGTGGGGGTAATCATGGTCACATGATTGTGGGATGCTTTAAGTGGCCATAAATGCAGGCTGGAGCAAATGCAGCAAAACTCAAAATGCAATCACGACTGTGGGGAGGGTGCGGGGGTTGGAACTTCAAATCTGAGTCATAAGTATTTGTTTTGGGTCGAACAATTGCTAAATAAAAGGTCAGAAGTTGAGGACTACCTATATATACATGTCTGGGAAACTTGGGGCATTCTGCAGAAAAGAAGAGGGAATTTTGAACTGAATAGTCACCAACATTCTGCTTTTCTTATTGAAATGCAGGAGGAAGGGATATTTCACGTTTTTTTTCCTCTCTGTAATCCTTGGCTTGATCCTGACAAATTTCAAAAAGAGAGGAAGCATTTTAGTCACATTTCCTCTTAAGATATCACTGTATCACCACAGTACCAATTGAAGATAACCTTTATTGTCATTTTCTTTCTGTGAGCACACTGCCAGATTTTAAAAAATGAAATTGTGATGCTCACTCTCAAAAGTGTGTGTGTGTGTGTGTGTGTGTGTGTGTGTGCGCAAGTCTTGGCGTATTTGGGTCTTTTCCCATGTAAGATTGAGAGTTTCTTGGCGACGTTTCGACGAGGTCCCACTAGTCATCTTCAGGTGTCTTCGGCTTCGTGCTAGTGCGAGCAAAGCGTGATCGGAGATGCCGTCTCTCTATAAATACTGGTGGGGAGGTGTGGAGTGCTGGCTTTGTTGTTGTAAGCGGGTTGGTAGGCTGTGTTGTTACATCTTGATTAGTTGATGGAGTTGATGTTTGCAGATTAGTCAGCTGTTTCGTAACATCCTGTGTGGGCAAGTCCTAGCTGTGTGCCCATTAGTCTTTTGTGTTGTAACAACCATATATGTATAGATAGATTGATAGATATATAGATATAATACAAATAAATGTGTATTATCATACACATGTGGTACAAATACAAATGTGTCTATACCATATACATAAATGCACATACATATATATATGCTACACACACACACACACACACATTAATCACAGACCATTTAGAATACATAGCAGAAAAAAAGAGTTAACAAGATGGATACTATATGGCAATGATGGCTAACCTTTTTTTCCTTGGGTGCCAAAAGCACGCACCCACGTGCCCACACCCATAATGCAATGCCCCCATGCCCCGCCCCCCTGTGCATGTGCATGCAATCTCCCCATGCTGCCCCGCCCCTGAGAAGACGCTTGCAACCCCCTGTGCTCCCCATCCCCCACCCATGTGCATGCGACCCCCCCCAAGCCCTGTTTTAGACCTAGCAGACCTCCCTGAAGCCTCCAGAGGCCAGAAACAGCCCATTTCTGGACTTCTGGTAGGCCTGTTTTTCACCTTCCACAGGCTCCAGAGGCTTTCTTGGAGCCTCCAGGAGGGCGAAAACTGTCTCCCCCAGCCCTCCGGAGGCCAGAAACAGCCTGTTTCCAGACTTCCAGTAGGCCCGTTTTTCATCCTCCCAGAGCCTCTGCACAAGCCCTGTACTTCAGGGGTGGGTTCCATTTACCTTTACTACCGGTTCGCAGTGGGATCGCACGTACATGCTTCTGCGCATGCACAGAAGCTTCTGTGCATGTGCAGATCACCCATGATGATGTCATGGCGGGTGGGCGGGGCTTCCCACCAGTTTTACTACCAGTTCTATAGAACTGGACAGAACCGGGAGCAACCCACCACTGCTGTACTTACCTAGCATCCAAAACGGGCTGCGTGGAAACTCCTGGGAAGGATGGGGTGGCAAATGCATGCGCATGCCTCTCCCGCGTGCACGGCAGAGACCCAAAAATCAGCTGGCCGGTGGGAGGTGCGCACGCATGCGCGGTGGAGTTGATCTAGGGCTGTGATGGCAAACCTATGGCACGGGTGCCAGAGGTGGCACGCGGAGCCATATCTGAGGGCACACAAGTGTTGCCCTAGCTCAGCTCCAGCACACATGTGCCCACCAGCCAGCTGATTTTTGGGCCTTCTGGGCCCACCAGAAGTTGGGAAATGGGCTGTTTCCGGCCTCTGGAGGGCCTCGGGGGTGGGGGTTGAGGAAGGCCTTTTTTGCCCTCCCCAAGCTCCTAGAAAGCCTCTGGAGCCTGGGGAGAGTGAAAAATGGGTCCAATGTGCCATTGCATGCCAAAAGCAGGGGGAGCGCGTGGGAAGCATGCGCATGTGCGTGGGAGGGTGGGGCATGGGTAGGCATTGAATTATGGATGTGGGCATACACGCACACAATTCCCCCATTTTCCCCCCACTTTTGGCACGGGACGGCAAAAAGGTTAGCCATCACTGATCTAGGGCGACGGTTCACGTGCCCACAGAAATGGCTCTGCGTGCCACCTGTGCAATAGGTTCACCATCATGGCTATATGGTATAAATCTAGTTGTTCTGCTTCAGATACTGCGAAGCCTCCTTCCAGAAGATAACAAAGAAATCTTCATTTCTTGAAGATATGAGGACATTTTTAAAAAATTATACTTGGCCAGAAAGAGTATCAATATTATTATTTCTTCTAGGGCTTGGGCAGGGCCTTGAAAGGTGTTCCTTAATGTACAATCTCCCTTCTTCCATTCAACAAGAATTTAAAAGAAGTTCATGAAAATTATTGTAAGATTACTATACCTACAAACTTTTATTAAGAAACAGAAAAGCTAAAACTTGATTTTAAAATTCCAAATGAAAAGTTTATTTGTTTATTTATTTGTTCAACTTGTAGGCCACCTTTCTCCGAAGACTCAAGGCGGCTTACAATGCATTTAAAAACCATATATAAAAACATTAAAAATTAAAACATTAAAAACAATTAAAACCCATTCACACCATTCATGGCCGGATCTCGCCAGATCGCAACAGCAAGATCAACGGCCCCAGGCCTGCCGGAAAAGCCAGGTCTTCATCGCTTTTGGGAAGGCCAATAGGGTGTGGATGGTCCGGATCTCAGGAGGTAACTGGTTCCAGAAAGCTGGGGCAGCCACAGAGAAGGCCCTCCCCCACGGGGCCGCCAGCCGGCATTGTTTAGCTGACGGGATCTGGAGGAGACCAACTCTGTGGGATCTTACCAGTCGCTGGGAGCTATGCGGTAGAAGGCGGTCTCGAAGAGAACCTGGCCCTGAGCCATGTAGGGCTTTAAAGGTAATAACCAACACCTTGAATTGTGACCGGAGATCAATAGGAAGCCAGTGCAGCTCGTGGAGAATTGGTGTAATGTGGGTGTACCTAGGTGCACCCATGACAGCTCGCGTGGCTGAATATTGAAATGTATCTACATTTCAATATTATATTGAAATGTAGACACATTTCCCATATTTTAAAGCAAATAAATTAGCTGCTACATACAAAAAACCTGAAGTATTTCTTCTTTGGTACAAAATGGTGTTCAAGTTTGCAATTAGTAGAGAAGAAATGATTGGAAAGATGGCATTTTTAGTTTCTATCACTATTGTGTGTGGCTAGTAGTCTAGATTCCCAGGAAGGAGGGGGTGAAATAAGAGGCAGCTCTATCCAGATATTTTGTGTGAGAGAAATAGAGAGCTCCTCGGTGATAGTTCTGAGTATATAGTAGAAATGGTTAGTAGAATGCTTCAGTTTGGCAAGATTCTGCCTATAAGTATGGATCAATAAAGAGTCATCTTAGAAGAATCACCACCAGTCTTTCTTAGTTTTGGGGCCTGACATCTGTCAGCTAAGAAAATAGTATCAAAGTTCAATGAAAAATCATTGTGAACTTATGATTAGTTGTTTCAGTAACAGGTTTGACACTTAGAAATGTAATTCAAAAATCCTCTAGTCTAGTGCATCTTTATAAAAGAAGTTCTTCACTATCCCTATATAGACTAAAACCTAGGTCTTTTGAAGAGCACAGTGGGTTGAGATCAGAGAGAAAAATATCACCTCTGTAATCAGATTTGTTTCAAGATTTACAACTAGGTAGATATTAGCTGTATCATTGGTTACAAGGCACTTTCATACATATCATTTTAAGAAAGATGGGCCCAGATTCTTATGTAAAATGGTCAGCTAGTTAAATTGGTATTCCTTTAACATCTATGCATTACCTGAAAGAAATCACCTTTTTTCAGCTATTGTTGAGATGTTAGTAAGCTTGTATACCAATCCTGGAACTATGTATTTTACAAAATCACTACCTCTTATTAAAAATAGAAAACATACCTTAAGAAATTAAACATAGTTTCCACTACAAAATGGAATATATATACATATACATACATATACATACATACATACATACATACATACATACATACATTGCAAAGTACTTTCAGTGAAACATCCAATCAGATGTACAGTATTCCATTATGTGCAGTTTTGCTTTAGGAAGTATATATCCTAGAAATGCCAGGTATCAGCCTGCTTGGAAATAAAAATCTTGATTAGGTAATTTTTGACTTCTAACTATAAGACAGTGTTTCCCAAACTTGGCTATTTTAAGATGTATGGACTTCAATTCCCAGAATTCCCCAACCAGTATGCCTGGTTGAGGAATTCTGGGAGTTAAAGTCCATACATCTTCAAAGGGTCAAGTTTGGGAAGCACTGCTCTAAGACATATATTGAAAAATTGACATATGGAGACTGCATAGGATATAGGCTTTGAAGCCTGATTTAAAGTGCTGGCTTTAATCTCCAAAGCTCTATAAAATTCGGCATCTATATACTCACATTATCGTTTCTCCCAAACAGAAATAATCTGCCCTGTACAACCATTTTAAGAAGGGCTTGTGAGAGTCTCTTCCCACTCCGTTAGAAAATGAACAGAAGCCCAGGGACTTGCATTCCCAATGGTGATCTCCATATACTGGAATACCTGGGGTATGGGGAATTTCTACCTTGCTTGTATTTCACTTAGCAATTATGAACTTATTCTTCCAACAAATCCAATCGGGAGACTAGGGTGGGTCTTGAGAATAATATCTGGATTGAGTTTGACCCTGTTTCTGTCAAGGAAGTGGACAGGATTATGGGCAAACTTAGTTCCTCCACTTGCTTATTGGACCCTTGTCCCTCCTGGTTGGTTTCGGCTGCCAGGGAGGTGACTAGAGACTGGATCCAAGCAATTATCAATGCTTCGTTGAGAGAGGGGAACTTCCCCGCCTCTCTTAAGGAGGCGGTGGTTCGACCTCTCCTCAAGAAGCCTTCCCTGGACCCAGGCTCACTTAATAACTATTGTCCCGTCTCCAACCTTCGCTTCATCACGAAGGTTGTTGAGACTGTAGTGGCGCAACAGCTCCCACAATTCCTGGAGTAAACAGAATACCTTGACCCGTACCAATCAGGCTTCCGACACAGACACAGCAGGAAACGGCATTGGTCTGATGAATGATCTCTGGCAGGCTCGGGATGGTGGTTGTTCCTCCATTCTGGTCCTACTTGACCTCTCAGCGGCTTTTGATACATCGACCATGGTATCCTACTGCAGCGACTTGTGGGGTTGGGGGTGGGAGGCACTGTCTTACAGTGGTTCTCCTCCTACCTCTTGGGTCGCTTTCAGTTTGTATGGGCGGGAGGGCAGAGATCCACTCAGAGGCCCCTAAATTGTGGGGTGCCTCAGGGGTCAGTTCTCTCCCCTCTACTCTTTAACATCTATATGAAGCCACTGGGTGAGATCATTCGTGGCTTTGGGGTGAAATATCATCAATATGCTGATGATACCCAATTATACATCTCCACCCCAGACTACCCCAGAGATGCCCTTTTTGTGATGTCCCGTTGCCTGGAGGCGGTACGGGCTTGGATGGACAGAAACAGACTCAAACTCAATCCCTCCAAGACTGAGTGGCTGTGGATGCCAGCATCTCAGGTTTCAGAGGCCCCTTCACTTTTGATAGATGGGGAAAAACTTGCCCCTGTTGATAGGGCTCGCAACTTGGGTGTCCTCCTGGATGCCCGGCTGTCCCTAGAAGACCATTTAATGGCTGTGACCAGGGGGGTCTTCGCACAGGTTCGCCTGGTGCGCCAGTTGTGTCCTTTCCTGGACCAAGATGACCTTCACACAGTCACTCATGCCCTGGTTACTTCCCGCTTGGATTACTGCAATTCCCTCTACATGGGCTTGCCCCTGAGATGCACCCGGAGACTCCAGTTGATCCAGAATGCAGCCGCACGGGTTGTTACGGGAGCCCCTCGTTACTCCCATATAACACCCCTCCTGCGTGAGCTGCACTGGTTACCAGTGGTTCTCCGAGTCCGCTTCAAAGTGCTAGTTCTCATCTATAAGGCCGTACATGACTTAGGTCCGGGATATTTGCAGGACCTTCTCCTGCCTGCCTCTCACCGTCCTGTTCGCTCACATAGGGCCGCTCTCCTCAGGGTTCCGATAGCGAGCCAATGTCGTCTTGCTATGCCCAGGGGTAGGGCGTTCTCTGTGGGTGCTCCCACCCTCTGGAATGAATTACCTACCGAGCTCCGGAGGGCTCCTGATCGCCGTTCCTTCCGTCGGGACCTGAAGACTTGGCTGTTCAAACAAATAGGCTGACTCTGATTCCGGGCTTTATTATTTACTATTAATTAGTTATTTGGTTTTAAAATGGGATTTTATTGTACTTGTTTCTTAATTTCTGTTCGCCGCCCTGAGTCCTTCGGAAGAATGGTGGCATATAAATACATGTAATAAATAAATACATGTAATAAATAAATAAATAAATAAATAAATAAATAAACAAACTTATTCTTCCAACAGGCTTAGGTATAGAAGGTAATTTTCTCAATCATTCATATACAGATAGTCCTCAATTTACAAACATTTATTTAGTCACCGTTTGAAGTTACAAAAGCACTGAAAAAAGTGATTTATGACTGGTTTTCACATTTACAACTGTTGCAGCATCCCTATGGTCTTGCAATCAAAACTTTGATACTTGGCAACCAGCTTGTATTTATGACAGTTGCGCTGCCCCAGAGTCAAATGCTCACCATTTGTAACCTTTTCCAGCAGCTTCCAAAAAGCAAAATCAATGGGGGAAGCCAGATTTGCTTAACAACCGCATGATTCACTTAACAACTACAATAATTCATGTAACCACTGTGGCAAAAAGGTTGCAAAATGGGGCAAAACTCACTTAACAACTGCCTTGTTAGCAATGGAAACTTTGGTATCAATTGTAGACATAAGTCAAGGACTACCTGGATACATATTCTTACATTGAATATGTATATATTGATAAAGGAGAAAATATTGTATCTAGGCAGATTTTCAAATATTTACCATACAGCCAATTTAGTGTAGTGGTTAAGACACCAGGCTAGAAACCAGGAGACTGTGAATTCTAGTCTCACTTTAGCCATAAAATCCACTTGAGTGACTTTTGGCACTCATTCTCATCCCAACTCACCTCACAGGATTGTTATTGAGGGGAAAATAGGAAGAGAAAAGGGTGTGGGATATGTTCGCTGCCTTGTGTTATTTGTAAAAATAATAAAGATGGAGATTGTATGTATGTACAGTATGTATGTATGTATAAACTGATTGTCAAGATTAACATTGGGATGCCACATATGACAAGGAGATCAATGTCTTGTCAGTACACACTACTAAGAAATGTCTGGTTAATTAAATGAGTCATCTGCATTCCCACTTTCCTTTCTCTACTAATTCCAAGAGAGGAAGATAAAAGAGTACAATTTTCTTAGAATACTATGAAAATTGTATAATAAACCCTAAAAAGGCAAAGTGAGTTAGGAAGGGATGGTAGTAAAAAATCATGCCATTCCTTTTATCAGGATGAGTTCCAATTAAAGTTTTTTACAAGTATCAAGAAATCAGAAGACACAGAAATTTTTTTAATCTTGCAAAAATAATAGACAGAAATAGAAATAAAAGAGTTACGAAGACTGAATTTAACACATCTTCTGATTGTGTTGCAAAAACTGAAGGGAAGGTAATTCACATCAGTTTATAATTCCATATAAACTCCTTTTTGGATCTGCTGTAAATAAGACTCTGTTAAGAAGGCTCTATTTCAACTGCTTATAATTTCTGTAACAAAAAGATCTTGGAGGCTGAATATTTCGTCACCTTAAGAAAAATCTTATTAGGTCCAGGTGACATGGCTGGAATTTATTTGTAGGAACTGCAACAATGAATTGAATCTGAAATATTAAAATCAAGTTTGAGTAATCAGAATAAATTGCTTTACAAGAGCAGACAAGTTGGGATGGGAATAGAATGATAAGGTAAAGGTAAAGATTCCCCTCGCACATATGTGCTAGTCATCCCCGACTCTAGGGGCCGGTGCTCATCTCCATTTCAAAGCCAAAGAGCCAGCACTGTCCAAAGACGTCTCTGTGATCATGTGGTCAGCATACTAAATGCCAAAGGCACGGATTATGTGTGTTATGTATGTATTAAAACTAAGCGCAATTATGTGCTTAGCTTTAAACAAATAGGATTGTAACTATTAGAATTAGTGTCTGTAGTAGATCTTTTGTGTCTGTAGTAGATCCATTCATATACTTGTGCAATATTTGTATAACACCAGTGTATGGATAGATATATTGCATACAAAAGGAAGAAAACATTAAGGAATTATGATAAATGAGGCATCTACAAAAATTGTAGTGCAACATTAGTAACAGAATTGAAAAATTGAAGAAATAAAGAAACTAGAATTATATAAAAATCAGATGAACAAAATAACAAAGGAGCCAAATTAATAGAATAATAGCTTCAAGCAACATAATTTTAGAATCTACATAACGGCACCCCTGCATGGATAAGAACAAAATCAAATTGCTTGCATAGTGGCAGAAAACGAAGAAATGAAATCCAGTCAGCCAGGGGACTTTCAGTTGAAAATTGTGAAACAAATCAGTGATCATTGGCCAGATTATTTATGGGACCACCTCTCCCTAGGAATATCTACTCATCCACCCAGATCATATAGGGTGGGCACACTTCTAGTTCCTTCTCTTAAACATTGATTAAATTTGATATAAGATGCATGGATACATACAGTAAAAGTTACAAATAAATAAATAAAATTATAATTGATGATAAATTTACAGGCTAAACTTTAAAAATTTCAGAGTGCAGATGTGCCAGCAAGATTTGGAGGACATACACGTAGTCCTCAACTTTCAACCATTTCTTTAGTGGCTATTCAAAGTTACAGCAGCACTGAAAAAAGTGTCTTATGACCATTTTTCATACTTATCACTGTTGCAGCAACCTCATGACCAAAACTCAGATGCTAGGCAACTGGCATGTATTTATGATTTCAGTGTCCCAGGGTCATGTGATCACCTTTTGCAGCCTTCCCACAAGCAAAATCAATGGGGAAGCCAAATTCACTTAGCAACTAGCTTAATGACTGCAGTGATTCCTTTAACAACTGTGGCAAGAAAGGTCATAAAGTGGGCAAAACAGCTATTGTGCTAAGAAATTTTTGGCTCACTTGTGATTCAGGACTTACAGGACTGTACATTCTATACAGCTAGAATAAAAGAGAGCAATGAAAGGATCAATTCTGTACATTGTAGTTAGGCAAATAAAGAAGCTATGTGAAGAGATAGAAGATTCTGCAAAAACAAAACCAGAAAAATCTCAAAATTTCAAAGAGGAAAATATTCAAGTAGTTTTTTGAAAAATCTATCACAATAGCCAAGGAAAGGCTAAAGATGAAAGTCTTGAGAAATATTCCCCAACTATCTGTTATGATTATATTTCAGCCTGTATTGTTTACTTTTGTTTAATGATTTTTTTAAACCAATGTATGTTACCTTGAGTTATTTCAGTTAGGCAGCCTATATATTGAGGAGACACTGTCCAACTTCCAAATCAGGCAAAAAAGAACAGTTAAATAGTTAAATCAGGAATATCAACAAATAAAGGGGAAAAAAGAGAAATGAGATTTTTAAAAAAAAATCACAAGAAAGTGTACAGCTAGGGCAAAAATAGTCAGGAGTAATCACAAAAAAAAGCTCTAATAGGGTTACATTAAATAAGGTTAAAAATACATGGAAATACAATACTGAAACTCTTTACATACAAGAATATAGAATAATAGAAACGTTTATAGAGAGGCTATATTCAGGAACCGACTTCACTAGGAAAAGATAATGTATGAGTCAATAAACCAGTTATCAAATATGGAAGCATCCAGCATACATGAACTATTCACTGATCTGTTTAAAACTGGAAGAAAAGAGTTTCTTTGTGCTAACAGTCCAATATCAAATAAGATTAGAAATATTTTTTTATTCTTTTATTGCTGCCATTTGAACTGATATTGTTGCTTAATGATATTTATTTTGTGTTATAAACTGCCATGAAGTCATTCGCTAGGAATATGTGGTTATAAACCTGATAATAAATACATATGGAACAAGGCAGTAGGACCTAGAGAAAAAGGAGCTGGGGAGGCAAGAGAATAAGCAAATTATTGAACCGCTACATTAATTTTACATGCACACAATGTGTAATATTAAGATCTTACAAAGAATAAAGCCATATATGGGGAGAGGAAATGCCAGATGAACAGGCAAGTTTAGGAAAAGGGACACAAGGTCAGTTCAATGGATCATAGAGAAAACAGAAATTTAAAAAGGAAGGTTTTTTAAAAATATCTGCAGCAAAGCTTTTGTTTATCTGAAAGTGAAGTATATTAAGGAAAATCGGTGTGCAAAAACATCTGATTATTCTTCTGATGAACCTTTACCATACTTGTCCCTTACACTACTTCAAGATCAAAGAAATATAATAGCTCAGAATTGGAAAGAGTATTTCAGAACATTTTTCCCGTATCCAATACTAGAAAAGGGCACATCTAGAATTAAAATAGTAAAAACTAGGAGATATGCAGATGTTCCTTTATTAACTGAAAATAAAGAAAACTTGTAAAATATAAATCAAAAAATCAAAAAAGGAAACTAAAAGATCTTGGTTAATGTTCAGTATTAAAAAGGCACATATTATTCAACCAGTAAGATTAGTGAGCATACAGTTGATGGCAAATAAGTGAAGGTAGGGCACACCTAGGAAGGTGGCAATTATAAATACAAACAAAATCATGAAGAATGAGGATATTTCTATCATAATCAAGACCAGAATAATTAAACCAATAGCTTTTTCACTGTAAAATACAATTGTGAAATATTGAAGAATAAGAAATAACAGGAAATAATGACATCTGCAAATGATAATGATGGGTTTGAAAGTGACTACTAAGAGCAACTTGGACTGCTAGAAGAACCAATCTATATTTCTGGGTGATATAATTTATTACTGCTAATTTGAAGTTATGATTAACAAACAGAAACTCACATATTTGACCACGTGATACAAGCAAATGATGGACTAAGAAAAAAAACCTACGAATAGTAAGGTTGAGGGAAGCAGAAGATAGGAAAAACAATAGTTAGAACCAAAATGATCACTGGAATATCATTGGAGAAGCTATAAATTATCCTTAAAAACAAATTGAGATAGTATTTGCATAGTCACCAAGAGCCATTTAAGTAACTATTAAATTCCTGATATACAGTATTAGCATCTGAGTTACATATTAAGTGGGAGCAATTGTTTTCCTGAAGTTGTACTCCAAAACTGTTTTGTCATTTACTACTTTATAGCACAGTAAAGAAAAATGCAAGAAATAAATTACATTAGAAATACATAAACAATTGCATTTACAAATCTCCATTTTATCAACTGTAACTGCCCTACACTTCTCTTGAATATTGCTACATAAATAAAACCTTAAACAGAACACTATTGGGAGAACACTCTTTCCCCAACTATCTTCTTTTCAAAGAAAGTACCTCTGGCTGTTTTGCTTCATATCATCGAAAAGATACAGAGATCTATATAACTCCCCTGTTGTGAGGGAGCTGTTCAGAGACTACTGAATAAAAATAGAGTTTGAATGCTAAAAATCAAACAAGGCCCATTCATTCATCCTCAAGCTGCTCCAATGTAACATCTGTTTTTTTTATTTTAACAGGCTATAGGAATACTGAAAGAAAATCCCTTTCTTATAATCATCCACACGTACATTAATAATCAGTTAATTCAGTTAGGGATCAAGGATATTGAGGAAGGTGTGTGTTGTGATCTCTGTTGGTCTCTGGCCTCCAAATGCACTGAGCTTTCCTAATCAGTATGCATGCAAATATGTAATGGATGTAGGAGTGTAGCCACTTTGACTGAGGGTGTGTGAATAAATGCCCTAACACTAAATTCCCTTTGCAGCTACCTTGCCTTACCACAAATTTGTTTTATTTATGTCCTTCAACTAAGCCAGTATGAGAATATTTTTATTACATTGCTTCCCAATAGAGAAGAATTGTACATTTATTTCAAATTAGATATGCTGTTTGAATTTTATAATATGTGATAGTGATGGCTAAATTGGCTTAGAACTAAGGTGCTTGAAATACTATGCTATCTAAAGAGAAATCAATCCATTCCATGCATTACTTTTCTTTTTGTAAAATCAAGACTTCAAATGGCTGAGTATTATGAAATACAGGATAATGCAAGTGTGTAAATCTTTTTTTAATTCAAAATACTATTTTCTAATAGACTCATTATATAAATTTGTAAAAATTTATTCAAAACATGTTTTTAAAATCAACATCTTAATTCCTCATGCAATATATACTTATTTCAGCCAACTGGCCTAAACAAAAACAATATTATTCTTTATACAGTAGATAAGCCTCTAGCTGTTAAGGGAAAGATGTAGAGGTTACTATGCTACATAGTATACTAACGCTATTTGTGCTATATACTAGTTACATTTTTTGCTCTGCTCTATAGGTATTACAATATGTATTGTCTCTTGAAACACTGTATAAAAATTTCTTCTTTGCAGATTTTTGACTAGATTTAAAACAAATCTAGTCAAAATGATTGCATCACTGTTTAACTAATAAATCCTATTATAATCTCCATATTATAAAACCCCGATTGAAATTCAGGCATATATAGATTTAATATTCTTAATTTTCTGCATGGAATAAATGGTTCCTCCTATCCTGTTAATACGACCTGCTTCCTTGTGCTAAGTTGCTATACACAAAGACATAGGATTCAGTGGAAACTTCAAACATTACATTGTGCTTGAAGGAAGACAAACAATATAGCCACCAACACAGTGGATAATTTAATTTTCCATATCAATATTCAAATTGCTAAGTATAAATCAGTCAATAAGGAATTATCTCCTAAATATGATTGATGTTAGATCTCTTTTGAGCTAATCCTCTTTCCTTTCATAGAAGTTTTCAGTATTCAAGAGATTGAATAGCTTTTATACTACAAAAATGTGGTATATAGTTCGAGAAATTAGAAGTATAGCAGTCAAGTTATAAAAGCTAATTAACTTGTTTAAAGGAGAAGGACCAAGAACTCCTTCAGAAGTCTAATTTCAAATTCATTATTGATTTTAAGAGTTAAAATATTATCAGTGTTTGATAATCAGATAGAAAAATCAGTTCAAAGGCCCCAAATGTCAGTGCCATCAAGAAATCATTACATTTATTTCCAAACATTTTGTATAAGCCTGAAGGCAATTCATTATAACCAATGATTGGCAAAAAAAAAAAAAATTAGGATTTTATTTATGAGTTCAAACTGTGTCCCAATAAGTTTTCAGCATCTTCATCTTCTTCCAAGATATTCTTCCAAATATCTCAATTATTACCTTCCCAAGAAATCTGTGGCTAACAAATTTCTAGGCACTTATTTCATAATTTAAGAATATTTCAAGAAGCATTTATTCATCTGCCCATTGCAATACAGCTACTGTAGAAATATGATAAACTGAAATGATGGGATTATGTCATACACCTTAAATTAATCATGCATTAATAGACTGCTTGCATAATAAAACCAGTCTCCCTTTAAATGATGCTTAAAGTAAACTCAAAAGTGAAATCCATTTAGGCTTAACTCTCACTATAAAAATACCATAGCTCCGTGATAGTTTAACAACAAGGAACCCGCAATTCTAGATTTTAAACACTAAAACTGGGAGATACAAACATGGTTCTGCCAAGTTCCCTATGTGGGGGGGGGAGGCATCAAGTATGGCATTTATCTGGGAGAGAGAGAGAAAAAATCACAACAGAAAGGTAACCGCGGCAAATAAAATGCCACCGCTTCGTTACATTATAGCAAAGTCAGCTCCAGATCTACCGCTTGAATATGTATGTATTACGAGACTCACTGTAACGCTTCCTCATGGATCCGCCGGCTTAAAGCAGGTAGACAAAAAGGCAGCCCAACAGAGCTTAGTATGGCAAGTAGCAGATTTAAAAGCATACCTCTCTCCCCTCCTTTCACAAAGGCAAGAAATGCACGGATTCGTTATTGTTTATTAGCAGTATCCAAATCTCTATGACTTGGCCCTTTTCTAGGTTGCTCTCCCAAAAGCAAAGGTCGGACTAGTTCCCGCAAAGGACAGGAGGGAGTAGGAAGCTCCAGGCGCTTTTAGCCCACCGACCGGATTGCAACTGTCAGCTGGTGATGACGAGAATCGCCGGAGAGCGCCCCAATGGTGGGGGGGGGAGGAGGAAAGCTGTGAACGCGGTACATGGCGGGAGGGGCGGAGGGGGGCAGTGCGGCACGGACAAGCGGTGGTGGTTCTTCCCTCCCCCACCCACCCACCCACCCCCAGGGCTGAGCAAGGCAGGTGCGTCGCCTCTCAGCTTGGGAGGTGTGGGTGGGTGGGTGGGTGGATGAGAGGGGGGCTGGCAAAGCGCGGAGGCGCCGGCTACAAGAGAAGCAGCGCAATGGAGGGGGAGGGGGCGGCGGGAGGGAATGGGGGGGGGAGAGAGAGAGAACGACCCCCCCACACACAGTTTCTGCGCGCGCGGTGGCGATTCGGGGGGGGGAGGCGAGGGGCAGCAGCCGAGCGGCCTGACTTACGTGTAGATGATGGACATGAAGTGCATGAGCCACAGGACCACGAAGAGGATGAGCCCGAAGACGGCGAGTCCTTCCAGGGCCAGATCCAGCATCGCCATCTCCGCCCGGCCACAGGGCACGGAGGGGGGAGCGGGGGAGGGAGGGGGAGAGAGAGCGAGTGAGCGAGAGAGAGAGAAAGAAAGAGAGGGAGACACAGAGCGCTCGGACGAGCCGAAGCGGCGGCGGCGGCGGCGGAGGCTAGATAAACGAGGCTCCGCCCCCCCCCTCGTTGGCTGCCCTCACGTTCCCCCTCAGACGCGACCGCCTTCCCTTCCTTTTCTTGCCTTTCTTTTCTTCCACGAGCCCCCTTCTCGCCCCGCCCTCCTCCGTTCTCTCTCTCTCTCTCTCTCTCGGCTGCCCTTCCACCCGGCAGGCGGCGGCGGCGGCTGCTCCTCCTGACAGACTGCCTCGCGCTCTACCAGCCCCCGCCGCGGCGTTCGCCTCCTTCGCCGCCGCCGTCGTTTGCCGCTCCTCGTTCACGTTCTCCACTCTCCCTCTCTCTCTCACACACACACACGCGCGCGCGTACACTCATACATAAACCAAACGGCCTGGGCTCGCGCGGAGGAGCTGCTCAGGCCCCGCCCTGTGACTGTCATCTGCCAAAGCCACGCCCCCCTCACTCCTCCCTGTCTCTCTCTCTCTCTCTCCCTCTCGCTCTCAGGCTTTGACGCCGCGCTTCTTCTCCTGGAAGCGTGGTCCCGTTAAATCCGCCGCGAGGGTGTGCTAGCGGGGGGGGGATGGGGGGATGGGAGAGGGTTTTAAAAAAAAAAAAAACAGGAGGTGAATCAGGATGTGGCGGGAAAGCAGGAAGAGGCGATGTCGTCATTTATTATAAAAGGGCTGGAGAAGTTGCACTGTGAGGGGGGTCAGGACGCCGCTCTGTCCTTTTCCTCCTTGCAAAAGAAAGGGGGGGGGGGAAAGGGTGGCGGCGCGCAAGGGGAAGAAAGCTACCTTTTCTCTTTATGCACCTCGGGAGCCATTCGCCACAGAGGAGCCGCAACGGGTCTCCTCCATTCCTTCCCCCCCCCCGCCCGCCAAAAACATAAATGAAATCACCTTCCCGGGGGGGGGGGAGAAAACGTTTTTATCCCTTGTATAACCCAAACTCTGCAATGCCCCGTAACACCCTCTGAGAATGCAAGCGACGGCGCGTCTCCGCTGGAACGAATCGCCAAAGCAAAAGGCAAACCCCAAATGCGCGACCAGAAATGTCACAGCTTGGAAACTAAACCGACACACCCCCCCCCCCCGCCGCCCACATCAAGAGCCCTGCAGCTTTATTGACAAACGGAATCCCTCTGGGTTCTTCTGTAATGCGGGCTGCTATGCAAAAGTTCAAACAAACAATTCTTGATTCCTGCAAAATTCACCTTGCTTTCTAAAGCTGAATGATGTGCATCGAACAGGTTCTTTATTCCTCCTCTCCTGTCCTCTTGGATAATTCTTAACGGTTGTAGGAAAGACTGTTGTTTTGCGTTCAACAATGGGAGAAATTGCACGGGTGTCCAAAATGGAAAGAACGGTGGACACCTTGAGGTGGTTTATGTGTGTGTAACATTTGAATGTGAGAACATTAGTAATTTTAAGAAGGTAAAACTTAAAATGTCTACATTCAATCTTTTTGTGGAAGGTAATTCTTTTTAAAAAAATCTATCAATATAATCAAAAACTGAAAATCATCTAAAATGCTCTTGTGCACATTTTTCATCCGTTGTTTCTCAGTTTGCTGAAAAGGCTATTGGTAAAAAAAAATAAAAGATTACTCTCCAATGTTTTGTTAATTTGATAATTAGTCATGAGCAAAGCAGTTAATGAACCTACCATATAATACAGTAGTATATCATTGTTCACTTAATCCTTTTTCCTTGATATAAATTCAAGGAAATGTTACAGCACATGTTCTAGGTAACATCCCACACTTTTTAAATGTTTTCAAAAGAACATGTGTTTGCTTTAATAATAAAGAGATTTATTTGCTTTTTAATTATAAAAATGGACATAGCTCTTCAAACATACTTGGTTGGTATATTTGACATATAGTTTCTGTTTTTTCATTCTTTTAAAACTTTTACATATTTTATTAATCTGTTTAAACATTTGGAATTATTTTCAGTGAAAATTAACATGAATTACATTAATTAACATTTTCTAGACTTTTTGTACAAAATTTAGTACTGAATTGTACTAAACCATTTTAAAATATTAGATTATTTTAAACACTGTAAAATTATACACCCTTCCAGCTCAATTTTATATATGTTCAATTTGACCTGTTTAACCTAGTATGTGTTAATATTGTTAAAGAATGAAGCATTTCTAATTTTTTATCTGAAGTTTTTTTAGATAGAATTTTAGTTTTATGTATCTACACTCATCCTCTGAAGGACAGCTTGACTAATGTTAAGCCTCAAAATTGCATATATTTTTGAATTTATATAAATACCCAAAGTGGGTGAATGGGGAAAGAAAAGGACAAGGAGTAATCAGGATTCCATCCAGTTTTACAGGGCAGTTGCCTTTTATTTGTACAAACAACACAGCTTAGAAAGTTTTTTTTTTTTAATATGACCAATGCACAGGTATAGAGACAAATATGGCAAGTTAGTGGAAGTTAGTATGCTTAATCTCTTGCACAGCATGACACTTAATAACTGACCAACAATGAAGAGCTTCAAATTATATAATTCTGATGCAGTATCACACTCTAAACAAAATCATCATGTATAAATTGGGCTTTCTTGCTGATACTGCTGGAAAAAAAAGTCAAAAGTTTTGCTCTGATGATGTTCTCTTGCAAATTCTACCTCAAAACTGTATACTTTATATTACTATAATTCCTCAAGTACTTTCCTTTGTTTTTCTACAAGTCTTGACTAAGGAAATGATGCCTAATTACAGCTTTTACAAATTGCACATACAAACTCTTCTTTGCATTCTCATGTTGTACCTCTTCAATCTTTTTTTAAAGTATTTCAATTCTTTCTCTTTTGGTTGTGAATAACGAAAATTACTGACTTGCAAAATACATTTATTTTTACAACTCAAAGATCATAAAATATAAATTCACAAGCTCGATGATCAATAAATAAACCCATTAGAACGGTGAGGCAAGGAATGTTGTGGGTCCCATCCTCCAGTGCAGTGGTTCTCCACCTTCCTAATGCCGCGACCCTTTAATACAGTTCCTCATGTTGTGGTGACCCCCAACCAGGGGTGGGTTCTAAATTTTTTTACTACTGGTTCTGTGGGCGTGGCTTATTTTGTGGGCGTAGGTTGGAAGTCATGTGACTGGGTGGGTATGGCTAGCTGGTCATGTGACCGGGTGGCCATGGCTATGTGTATAGGGACTACTCAGAGGACTGAAAAAAGTCATTTCTGACAGGTCCTCGCACTTTTGACTGGTCCTCACACTTATGACCATCCTCACATTTATGCCCGTGCAGCATTATTAACAACCGTGTCACTCATTTCACAACTGCTTCTCTTCACCATGGTGACAAGATAGGGCAAAAACATAAAATGTGAGGATAGTTGTAAGTTCGAGGACTGGTCAAAAGTGCGAGGACCAGTCAGGAATAACTTTTTCAGCCCTCTGAGTAGTCCATATGCATAAAAGGATACAGCAATAGAGAGAGATGAAGGAAGGGAAGGGAAATTAGAGTAGGAGTGAGGGTAAGAGAGGGAGGAAGAGAGGAGAAGGAGAAAGGAAGAGGAAGTAGGGAGGAGAAGAAGAGGGGGAGGAAGAGAAAGTAAGAAGGAAAGAAAAGAGAGGTGGTAGATTTGAGGAGAAAGATTGCTGTACAATAAAAAAGATGAAAGGGAAGAAAGCCAACCCCAAACAAATATAAAGATATTAAGATAAAGAATGAATTGTTAAACTTTAAAGAATAAAAGATAATAAATATGAATAAATAACAATAATTAGAAACACACATACAAACATACAATGTATTTTCTTTGAACAGAGTATTTGGCCGGTTCACAAATTTAAACTGTTTAGTCGTTTCAATTAAATTTACAATTTCTATATTTCCTTTTTGCCATATTTATTCCTCATCTATTTTTGTAAAAAACCAATATTACCCTTCATCCTCATCTCTAATCTTAATCAAATTCAATTTTTCCCTTCTATATTATACCCCTTCCCATTGTCATCTATTTTTATATCCATCCTCACATTGGTTAATTATGTAATATTACAGTTGTTTAATATGAATTCAACATTTTAATATAAATCAATTAGTTATATAACTACCTTTTTTGTATATTAATCAATATGAACATGAATATTCCAATTATTTCCATGCAATCCAATTTCTTACAAATCAATTAATTATATTTACCAATAATAATAAACCAAATAATTTCCCCCATATATTCCTCCAAACCACAACTTAACCATTTCTGCTTTCAACACAATATACAATTAATAGTATCTCAATTATTACAATTCCCTAGTTAAATAGAGCTTTTTTTCTTTTGTGTTTTAAAATCTTGAACTCTCCACTTTTTCCCTAAATTTCCCATTGTTTGCACCTACCTTCTTTGGTGAGGAAAAAGAAAAGAAATCTGGCTGCCTAATTTTCCAACGTTGTAGCAACAGCAAAGCCAACAGCCTTCTTTACTTTCAGTTTTGTTTTTCAGCATAGCTAGGGGGGGAAAAATTGCTCCAGCACTCTTTGCAAGGAAGCAGCAGAGCCCTGAGCAAAACAGCTGAGAGCAAATCAGCTGAGAGTCGGGAGCCGATCTAAACAAGGCTAATTAGCCTATGCTGAAGCTCCGCGGGCCAATAAAATTACAAAAAAACACCGAACCATTTGTTAAATTGCTGGCTCGCCCGTCCCTCGCCCACCACTATTTATTGGCAATAAATAGTGGTATGGAGGGGCAGGGCGGAACCGGCAGAATCCCACCACTGGCTATAGGGCGGCCCTTTGAAGCCCCGCGGCAAGAATTTAAACAGTTTTTTTCCTCTAGCCATCAGCTGGGACTCAGGAGGCAGCAATAGATTGGGAGTGGGTGGGGTAAGCGAACGGCCGGCGATCCAACAGAGCAGAGAGTGAGGGTGAGTGAAGGCATGGGGGGGCGAGAGACGGCTTTGGTGACCCCTGTGAAATGGCCGTTCGACCCCCCAAAGGGGTCGCGACCCCCAGGTTGAGAACCGCTGCTCTAGTGAGATACACCTGGTGGGATCCAGAAGAACGACCTTCTCCGTGGTGGCTCCCTCTCTCTGGAACATCATTCCCCCAGAGATTAGAATGTCCCCCACTCTAACACTCTTCCAGAAGGCGCTGAAGACCTGGTTCTACCAACGGGCCTGGGAACCCAGAGGGAGAGCCCATTAAATGGCTTGTGTGATGTGTTTACGCCAGAGTGGGGAGTTATTATATTATTTTATTAATTTATTATTTGATTATTTTCTTCTATTTTATTTTTTATATATATATTTATATTCCTGTAAGCCGCCTTGAGTCGCCATGTGCGAATAGACAGCGATATAAATGAGTAAATAATAATAATAATAAATGGCCTATTAAGGAGGTAGATTTTTTTCATACATTTAGATTTCTACTTTCAATTATTTTGGTTTGTCGCAGCTGCTATTGAAGCCCAAATTTTGGGGATGTGGCTGTATGGCAAGACGATACCAGTTTTCAACCCTATATAAACTAAGTTTCTAAAAACAGTCACACACGTATCTCACTTGACCTTTAATATTGTAACACAATTAGAATTGGACTGCATCTATTGTGGGGGCCTGTGTAAGACTTGCCATTTAAGCCTTAGGCAAAGCAAATCCTTGTGGAACCTCCTTGGTTCATCTTACTCTGAACAATAGGTTTTTATATCCACCCTATAAAAGCAAACAACAAGGCTTGATTTATTGTGGTCTATTAATACAAGCTTTACTTACTTTAGGCTTGGATCAAACTTTAGCAGAAATCAAATAAAGTCTTAGATATTCACTCATATAGGGCCAAAATTTCTCACCCTTATTTTACTGTACAATAGTAGAATTGCCCTTTCCTCTTGGACTCTTGCTAACTGCTTTTTTAAAGATCATGCATGCTCTGCATAAAACACATTTTCCCTGGCCTAAATTGATGCACTACCCATCAGGGCAACAATTAGAAGATATTTCAGCCATGGAAGAGTTCTTCTAGAGATATTACCGACGCTCTGACTTCCCCAGCTGACCCCCAGTGATGGCGAGCCCCACCTGTCTGGGGAAGTCGGAGCATCGGTAATATCCCACTGGATGCCTGGGGGAAGCTCTGCTCAGCAACCAGCTGGTTCCAGCATTGAGTGGCATGCAGCCTTGACGAGATCGGCACAGCTTCCCCTCAATGTTGTCGGCGCTCCTGTAGCATCATCAGTCAGCACCAGCAACTCTAACTACACAAACACACAAAATCTCACAAAGCTGTATGTGGAATTTTGTGTGTGTAAAGTGTGAAAGTTGGGTTTTTGGGCTTTTTGTGGCTGTGTGAGGTTCCTGTTTGTTTCAGGGGCCATTTTGGGTCTAGCACAGCTGCTTTTACATTATGGGTGAGCCAGTTGTGTTGTGTTGTGTTGTGTTGTGTGTGTGTAAAGTGTGAAAGTTGTTTTTTTGGGCTTTTTGTGGCTGTGTGAGGTTCCTGCTTGTTGCAGGGGCCATTTTGGGTCTAGCACAGCTGCTTTTACATTGTGGGTGAGCCAGTTGATGTTTTTTTTAATTTTTATTTGGTGTGCGTTGGAAGAGGGGTAGTCTTATACGGTGAGTATAGCCCAAACCCTATATTTTAACAGGAAAATTTGGGGGTCGTCTTATACGCCCAGTCGTCTTATACACCGGAAAATATGGTATATGAATGTTCTTAGAATATTATTTTTGGGTTATGATTTAATAATGTTATAACAATACATCTTTTTGCCATTTTATTTTTATCTTTTAAACCTTTCAAACTATTTATTTATTTATTTATTTATTTATTCTTTCATTGAGGAGCTCAAGGCAGAATTTTAATAATTCTTTACTAAATTAGTAAAAATTTAGTAATTTGAAAGTTCATAAGTAATGTCTGTATTTATATATTGAATTCACTGAGTTTTTACTCCATGTTTCTGCTAAATACGTCTCTTAATGTTATTTATCCTAACAAAGAAAATATAAAAGAGAATTATAACTAAATACAAATCAGTTAAAGCATAATAAGAACCTAGACAATTAAAAGACCCAAGCATTATTAAACAAAAACTTAATACACTCCAGATGTCAAAACTTATCTGCCATTCAGTAGAGTGATTCAGAAAGGACTCTCACTTTATTCAACCAAATTTCTGTTTTTCTTTTTCTGTATTTCTTCAGATAGATATTTTTCCCATGCAAATTAATAGCAAGAATTAGTTAGGCTTGGTGTTGTTTGACTACTATCTGTGCATCAGCAAAACACCTCTCTGTAACTGCCTCAACTTGTCAGACAGTCCCTACTACCTTGTATTTCATTCCTGAAAAATCATCATTTGTAACTAGCTTATTGGGAAGATACAGGTATGGTTTTCTGAAAACATTAGAGTTCCCTAATTTTCGTACTGCATACATAGTGGGAAACTTTGTGCTAAGAACAAAAACTATGGCATTGTGGAGAGAATAAATACAGCAACAGAGAATTGCCTTCACCAGTGTGTACAGTACAGGAAGAGACAGCACTTTGGAGCAGTGATCTTTAATACGGAAGGAGAATGGCCAGAGATACCCAAACAAAAATGTTAAAACTGTGAAACAGTAGAAGAAAGGGATTGCTCAGGTGTGATGATCTACATTTTTTTTATTCATGACTCACAAATGAATATCTCAGTAATCTTACATCTGGAAGATTAAGTGCATTTGAAAGACTGAACTGCCTCTAGTTAAGGTTACAAAGATAAGGTACCAAACCAGCATTTGACCTGATAATATTTTTGTGTGGTGCAAACTGCAGAACTAGAAGGAAGCTTATGTGGAAGAAATTACCTGATGAACAGAACAGAACAGAACAACAGAGTTGGAAGTGATCTTGGAGGTCTTCTAGTCCAACCCCCTGTGCAAGCAGGAAACACTATACCATTTCAGATGAATGGTTGTCCAAACCTCCAGTGTTGGAGCACCCACAACTTCTGAAGGCAATTAATGATTTTTTTTTCCTTTGTAACCCTCTTATACTATATTCATTTGAAGGTCAAAGAGTTCATCATAGACCTGAGGCGCCATGCCTGTCTTCTCATTTCTCTTTGGGGCACTGCCTATATCACCAAGCTAGAAACTGGAGAATTATGAGATCTAATTTGACTCTAGGCAGAAAGCCTGCCGGGTGACCTTGGGCCAATCAATCCCTATCAACCTTAGGAAGAAGGCACAGACCAACCAATCCAAAATCTTGCCAAGAAAACTGCAGGGACCTATCCAGCCAATGACCAAGAGTCAACACTGTCTTGAAGGCATGTTCACAGGCAGACACAATGCACACAAACAAAAGCTATACATGGCATAATATGCTCTCCATAGTGTGTATTTTTTGTTATAGTAGGATGGAACAGAAAAAAATCCATACAGACAAGGCTAATCCAATGTGCTGTATGAAGTAAATAGCAAGATGCAGCCCCATCCCATTTCTATTCTACGTATAGAAGATTATTAATATTATTTTAATACTGGCAGTAGGGCAGAATTTGCATTTGATTTAAAAGCAGCAAGCTGCCTCCGTACAGGACAGGCTTAATGATACATATAACAATGTCCTTCCCCTCCTCATCCCTCATTATCTGCCTCCTGAAGCTGCCACCACACTCTAATTAGGGCAAGCATTGGGTATAAAATTGACACAGATTGGAAACAGATTGTTCTCTCCACCTATATATTTCCTTGTGGAATGCACCAGTGGTGGGTTTCAAATTTTTTTACTACTGGTTCTGTGGGTGTGGCTTGGTGGGTGTGGCATGGATTGGGGGGCGTGGCTTGGGCGTGGCAGGGGAAGGACACTGTAAAACCTCCATTCCCACCCCACTCCAGGGGAAGAATACTGTAAAATCTCCATTTCCTCCTGATCAGCTGGGACTTGGAAGGTAGAGAATAGATGGGGGCGGGGCCAATCGGAGGTGGTATTTACCGATTCTCCAAACTACTGAAAATTTCCGCTACCGGTTCTCCAGAACTGGTCAGAACCCAGTGGTGGGTTGCTACCGGTTCTCCCCGGTTCTTGCGAATCGGTAGTGGAAATTTTGAGTAGTTCAAAGAACCGGTAAATACCACCTCTGCCTCGCCCTGCCCCCAATCTATTTGCTGCCTCCTGAGTCCCAGCTGATTGGCTAGAAGGAAAAAAACTGTTTAAACTCTTGCTGCGGGGCTTCAAAGGGCCGCTCTACAGCTGATCAGCGGTAAAAGGCAGTGTGGTGGTAGACCAGTGTGCTTGGTAGTAATGCTTGGTCTAAAGCACCCTGTTACTAAGACCAGCTGCCTGCAATTACTGCAGGTTCGAATCTCGCCAGGCTCAAGGTTGACTCAGCCTTCCATCCTTTCTAAGGTAGGTAAATTGAGGACCCAGTTGTGGGGGCAATAAGCTGACTTTGTATAAATATACAAAAGGATGAAGGCTATTGCTTAACGCATTGTAAGCTGCCCTGAGTCTCCGGAGAAGGGCAGCATATAAATCAAATAAAAAAAAAATGGGTAGACTGGTGCACTCCAAAAACAAATGGGTAGACCGGTACGGCTCTGGAAGCAGTTAAAAGCCTGGTAGACCAGTACCTCTGCTAAATCTTAAAGAATTGTCACATGACCATAAAGCCATGCCCACAAAATAAGCCATGCCCACAGAACCAGTAGTAAAAATTTTTAGAACCCACCCCTGGTAAGAACCTGCTGAAACCCACCTCTAGAATGCACTATAACTCAAGTTGGGTTCAATTCCTGCCATCTCCAGATGACAGATAATAGGGGGGTGGGAATAGAGTTGTTAACTGAAGTAGATGAAATGAACTAGATAAGCAATCTAAACTTCTAAAAGGCAACTTCCTAGGTTTACCTAACTTATTTATTTATTTATTTATTTATTTATTTATTTATTTATTTATTTTTATATGCCGCCCTTCTCCGGAAACTCAGGGTGGCTTACAATGCATTACGCAATAGCTTCACTCAACATCACTCAATGATCAAAATGCACATACTATATTCACATGATTTCACATGATGCTTAAATTCGGAATTATGAGAGAAGAGGCACAAAACAGCCAAAGCTCTGTGTTCCTTATAATTGGTTATTCTGAGCTAGGAACAGTTTTAATTCTGATCAAAGGGAATTCTCTTGCAATGGAAGAGCTTACTATGGTCATGATTACCTGATTTAGATACCTAACTACACTTTCTGGAAAAGGCCTTAGCTTTTCCCACAATATTATTTGTAAATTAACAAGAGTCTTTCTTTTTAAATAATTATTATTCTGAATTCAATTCCTTGTCAGTTTAGATTTGTTTCCATATCCAATTTTTCCTAATGAATAGATTTTATATCTGTATAACTACAGTGTGTAAAATAAGACAGAGGTTTTGATTGTGACTTAAGTAACAAATATACTTCCTCTGATACATTTATCCTGTTGCCTGTGTGTAAATATGTCTGCATTTGTGTAGTTATGACACATATTAGGTGTTTGTTGGGCGGATTATCAAATAGCCAGGATATATGATAACCTTGCCAACACCTAATATGTGTCATAACTACACAAATTTACACACAGGTGATAGACCATAATTTTCTTCAGCTGCTGGATTTGGCAATAATGCACCTGCCATTCAAGTTTTAGTGATTCAACCAAACCCTTTTCCAGATTAATAGTGTACATTCCAAGTGACAATAAAGTTATTTTCTTTCTTTCTTTCTTTCTTTCTTTCTTTCTTTCTTTCTTTCTTTCTTTCTTTCTTTCCATCCCCATCACATTCTCCCTCCAGATACCACATACTCAATCCTCATTGAGCTGGGTTTTTTCCCATACATGCATTTTGTATTTCTCTAATCCTTGAAGTTTCCTTGACCCTGCTGAAATTGTTTTGCATGCTGTATCCTAATCTCAGCTCACAGAAAAAGGAAGGAAAACCTAGGACCTTAAAAGCACTTTCTTTCCGGCACTTGACCCAAAACAAGTTGGCAAGAGCAAGGAAAAGAGAAGAATTCAAGGAGAGAGCAAAATACCCTCAACATATTGCAGTTCAGGCCTGAGGTTGGTTGTATCAGGATGATAGTAGCAGTGCTGACTGTTCTTGTTTCTTGTGTGCTTATAATTATTTATTGATCAGTCAGATTTTTAGTCTGTCCAATTCCAAACATCTCTGAATGGTTTTGCAAAATTAAAAACATTACACACACACACACACACATAACATCATATAAAACACAACTGGTGTATGGGTGTTAAACCATACACCCAAAAAACCCAACCCCAAAAACATGCCTTTGCATCACCTGCACTAAAAAGGAACTCACCTGAACCACCTAGAACCAGTCCTATGGAAGCAACCATATTTTTTTAATTGCCCAAAAGCAATAAGGTGGAGGCTCTATGGATCTCTGGGGAGGTTCTTTCCAAAGGGCTGGTGCCTAATGGAGAACATCCATCAGTTGGGGGGATCTGGTATCATTGGTATGTTGATGTTAGTTGCACAACCTAAACCCCTGTCTGACCAAGTTGTGCTGTTGAGGTTTTGTATCTGGAGTCTGTAGGATCCAGGTGGAAAAGAATAAGCTTTGGTTCCTTCCTAACAAGATGGAAAGGTTTAGGATGCTCGTTCCTCCCTGTTCTGGGGAGTTTTCATTTATAATCCTGAGGATGTGACCGCATGAAGCTCTAAGACACCCCACAAGTCAGGAGTTTGGGACTTGAATTCTTCCCTCTTACTAATACTAACTGGAACCAGCCACAGGCAGAGAACGCTCAATAATTTGGGATAGGTCCATGGTTTCCATGATGGCCATGAACTCCCTAATAATTTTTGTCTCAATGCTATCAAAAGGTAAGTTAAAATCCCCAAGGGTTACCAGCCTCAGGGATTTGACTGCTAGCTCAGCAACAAAATGCAGCAACTTAGCCAGGAATGTCACTGCAGAGCAGGGAGGCCGATACAACAGCAAAAAAACCCAACTGCTCCCTGGGGGCCCACTTCAATTATAAGGACTCTTATATCTGTGGCACAGACCTTCCACAAGCTGTTAACAGTTTCCTGAATGACAACTGCCGCATTATCCCTCCTAGTTCCAGGTCCACAGATAGCATCAAATTTAAAACCCGGGTGAGCACATCTGCAAAATCTCCCACATTCTCTGCACAGCTTTCCCTAGGCCCACGCCAGTCTTGGTGATACAAGCCACGGTTGGCTGGCTCAGGCCCAGGATCATACAACTGATGAGGATGGATTTATCATACACCAACCCAACATTTAATAGCAGTAGCCAGCGGCCGAGGCACCGTTGAAATATTTCAATGGATATTTTTATATCCATGTTCACGGTATAATGGCCTTCTGTGATATCATAAACATTTTTCCCCAAAATAAAAGAAGTCACATTTAACTCCTCATAAAAATGTACTTAGCATACCCCCATATTATTTTGAAGAAAAAAGCCACTACTGGGAACCAATATTACACTAACGTACTTCCAGTTTTCAGATGGAAGAGATTGGAACAAAATATTTACCTTGTCTTTCAGAGTACGGGCAGCCCTTGCCCATCATCTACCACAAAGCTATGGTTTATGGTGCCCCACTTACACTGGCTCACATTGAGTTGTGTTTCTGTAGTTATAGTGTCAGCAGAGTTAGAGTGGCATTCAGCAATATTGTGATTGGTGAATGGGTAGAATGTACTTTGGCTCTTATGCCTTGTTGTTGTTCCAGGGTACACTTAAACATAGAAATGTTCCTCTAGGCTGATTTGTTTTGTTCTGGGATGGGCACAAATTGTTCTTATGGACACAGAACTTCCAAAGTGCATTTGAAAATGCAGAGGCTGATTTGGGCTGATTTGATGAGTTTCGGTAGGAGAGACACATTCTGTATGCGTTCGGAGGGCATTTAAAAAGTACCAAGAGCTGAAGACTCTTTTGGGTTGTTGGGGAGCTTTTTTTGCTCTTTTGTCCTGTGCTGCTCTTTCATTTAATTTTTGCTCGTTCAGCTGTATACGTGTGCACGTTGCTCTTTTCTCCTGATCAGAGCTTTTCAGGATGGATTTACATTTTGTTTGTTAAAAGTTGAGATAATAGTGGACTGCGCTGTTGTTATTGTTGGGATCTGTGTTTTATTTGGTCGTGCAACAGTTTATGAACAGCAGACAGCATTTGACAGTACAATTATTATTATTTTTTAAATATTAAAAACAGCAAACTCAACAAAATAAAACTGGCAATATTGCATTATGCCTGCCGGGGGATGCTGACTCAAATTCTCCAGCTTGTAATAATTACTGCTAATTACAATAATACTGAAGAGAAATAAGCTTTATTTAGCTGATTTTAAAATTATTCAAAATGCCATGAAATGTGCTCTACTGAATTTATTTTTGGACTGGGTTTGAGCTACTGATAACAGATCTTAAATTAACTATTAATTGATTGTTTTAGTTATGATTTCATAATGGTTTTCCTTGGGGATTTTTTTAATATACATAATGGTCGCTTTGTTTGCCTACTCTTGTAGCTCAGGGTGCAAAGCAAGGGAGCAAGAGGCTGGTTCTGATTACATACTATTTCCTACAGCTGGAGCACTCAAATAATATTCTGTAATTATTCTGATGGGACACTGAACTCTTCGGAGTTATCTCCCTGGAATACAGCCAATTTAGAAAATTCTATCAGACTATTCAAGTTGGGCTCAACCGCCAGCAGCCCATTTCCATTTCATACACCAACTTAATAATAAAATGCCTCTATGTTAACTCATTAGCAAATTAGAAAATAAATGTAAAAGTTGGTTCTCAGATTGATAAAGAATCTAGCAAGCGCTGTATAAATTACCCACACTTCTGCAAATGTCAGAGGAGATCTTCACTGTAGGGGCCTTGTAAGGCTGTACGCATTATACATACTGTATAGCACAAGTTTCTTTAATCTGATAAGTGGTTTTTCCTTTCTCAATAGAAATGTTGGAGGTGTACAAATTCCTACTTTGTTTCACAATAGATTAAGAAATTGCCACAACAGGTGGGGTTTTTTTTCATATCTGTTTTCTTATATTTTCCACTTGTTCGGCTGGTGTTTCCACTTCTTGCACCAGCTAAGAAGCAAATGAAAAGATTAGAACTCAACATCCAGATAAGCAGGGATTAATACCAAACAAAGCAAAACATGAAGTTTAAGCATAAAACAATGCCCTAATCAAGGAACTACCAAAGAGAAAACCACACCTTCAACAGCAGCGGTAAGTCAAGCTTCCGTATATAAACAGAGAACAAACCCCACACTCACTTGCACTGCTGATGTTACTTAGTTGGGTAATGAGATGTCTGAAAGCAAACGATCAAACAATCACCCTGCTTTCTTGGGCATTTTCTGAGGAGATTTAAGCTGATTTTCTGCAAGAGTAGAGGGCTAATGAATATGGGATTGAAGGGATCACTAAATGCTCTGAGGAAATCCTCAGACTCTCTCAGATAGCCTTTCCAGAAATGCCCTAGGTTTACTGAGCGTGACGTAATCTCTCAGCAAATATGTGCACAGAACAGAGTACACAATCAGCCTGTTATGTTGCAGAATCATGGCAAAAAGGGCTTACTTGTTCACATCAGTACATCCTCAGCGGATTGCTCAGATAGCTTTCCTTGATGATAGGCAAGGTCCTCAAGATAGGCATGAAACAAACTTCAAGGTTTGAGACAACTCTACTATTCAGTTGCAAATATCTTATAAATGATGGCATTTATAAGCATGCTTGAAAAACGTCAATTGTATAAATGCATTTATATGTGAGTTCAGGACTAGATATAGGACAGCCTTGGTTGTCATAAGTGTCCTTACTTAGAAAGCTGATTCTCCTGGATCTTTCAGTAGCCTTTGATACCACTGATTGTGAGATATTGCTAAGAGCAACTTACCGTGCACCGCATAATGGGGGCTCCATTCCTATCTGCAAAATCCCCACCAGAGAATAGCACAGGAAAATTTCTGTTCTTGCCACCAGGTTCCAAGATCTCCTTCAATATTCAATGTTTACATAACTTGTGGAAGCCATCTAGATGTTTGGAGTGTGATCTTCAACTCCATCTCTCTTTGCTCCCTGATTTTAGATTCATTAGGTTGGATAAGGATAAAATACTGAAACCAAATACAGATTAAATATACTGTAGGTAGTATGGATAGGTGAACCTGAGGTTCAGGGTAACATTCCCCAAATGGAAAGATACATATTTGAGGGTCTCTCCTTGATTCCAGTTACTAGTGGCATTGGTTGTCCCAGTAACAAGGAAGGCTTGCAACTCCTGCTGTTGGTGCATCAGTTATGAATATATCTGTACTGGAAAAGCTTAGCTTCAGTGACCTGTTCCTAACAATTTCATTATTGTATGAATACAGTATATTCTATGTGTCAAGTCGGGAAAGAGATAACACAACAGGAATGTTATTTTAAAGCCGTGGTGGCACGGTAGTTAGAATGCAGAATTGCAGGCTAATTCTGCTGAATGTCACAGTTTGATTCTCACTGGCTCAAGGTTGACCCAGTCTTCCATCCTTCCTAGGTCGGTTAAAATGAGGACCCAGATTGTTGGGGGCAATATGCTGACTCTGTAAATTGTTTAGTGAGGGCTGTAAAGCACTGTGAAGTGGTATCTAAGTCTAAGTGCTATTGCTATTATTATTGTAGAGTATAATAACAGAATCTTCAAAGTCTTTCCTCGCTCCCTTTTATACTAAAAAGAATCAAGGTGAGATCATTTTGAGTTTCTGTCTCACCCTTTCCCTTTCCCAGGATTAAGGTTTACTTTCCTCTGTTTCTTCCTAATGATTATCTCCACATTCTTCTATAATAGTACTAGTCTGAGCCTGACGCCAGTAAGAATTCATGATAAACTACATGGTCCTGATTTAGAGAGCTGGTATTGCTGGCATCGATCAGCAGCTAGATGGCAAATACTTGTTGGCTAAGAATTTCTAGAAAAAGGAGAACTCATGAGATCACCCACTTGTATGCTACACAGCTGGTTCTCATAAGCAGACTGAAGGAACTGAGATTTCTGCAGTTGGCCTGTGAGTTGAGCAGCTGAGGCTTGAGAAATTTCAATCTAGCTCTCAGCCATAATGTAGCCTATATGGACATAAGGTTTGCACGAATCTCATTTCTTAACACTTTTGGAAATTATTTAACAGCTAGAGAGATTTTCTCTCTTTAAGAGAAAATTCCACTTTGTATTTTTTTCTGAAGAGCTAAGGAACAAAAGATTTTTTTAAAAAAAAGGTTTTAAAAATTTTAAAACTTTTGGCAAACAGCTTAACGAAAAAAGTTGATGTAAGGAAGTTTAAAATGGATATGTCCCAATGGGACAGTTGGTTTGAAAGATTATTTTTGGGTGAATGTCCTTCGGGAGTAGGGCAGTATACAAATTCAATAAATGAAATGAAACGAAATGTGCTTTAGAAAAAAATTAGAATTAAATTAGACAAACTAACCAGACCTTTGTGGATGTTTTCCGTTTACTGCTTTCAGTTTACTGTTACAGAATGCAGACAATTGGGGGAGTTTACAAAATAATATTAAAGATAATATAAACCAGATTATGATGCTGACTGTAAATATAGAGATGTTAATGGAGATGCTACTGTAACTAGAGATTGCCATTGAAGGCAAAAGTATTAAGAACAAAGGGAGACAAAAGAATTGCAAATATAGCACTAGATGTCTGCAAGCTACCAAGCCTAATTTAATGTTCTCACTAGTCCATAAAGGCCTATATGTTCCAAGACCAAAGTGCTTTAAATGTTCCTTTCTCCTATTACCATCTAGTGCACACTCTAAGGTGAGTTAGGGAAATCTTTTCATAGTCCCACTAGTTTGGCTTATATAATGATGGAATAGAGGCTTTTCAGCATTCCCACTCCAGTTGCCCAACTCTTTCCGCCTATTGCTTTCTTTTAAATTATAACTGAAGGCATCCCTGTTCATCCACCCATTTATAGGTCAACTATTCCAAAAGCTATTCTCCATTTAGACATCTTTTTAAATAGCAGCAAAAAAAGACACCTTTGAATAATTCCTTCAGCATTCATTCATTCTTGATCCCACATTCTCTTCTACCACATTCAATTTACTTTTATCTTGCTCACGACATACATAACTGTCATTCCATATAACAAAGTGAGCAGAAGCATCAGTAGCATCTCCTGTGAGAGATTTTTTAAAAAGTCAAGAAGGAAATCATGACCCTGCAATCAAACTCCACCTTTTTTGTGTGTGCATCTGTATGAAAGTCAAAAAGATGGTCACGAGACTTTTTCAAGAAGCATGATTGTATACTCAACGATAGTGAATGTGGGGGAATTCCATTTCAGTTGATCAGTTGTTAGTTGATCTATCCATCCATGTAGGAAATGTCAACAACAGTAACAAAAAAAAAAAAAAAAAAATTTCAAGGAATCATTCAAATTTGTGAGTTTCCTCAATTAGGATTTTTTTTTTTTTTAGGAGATAACAGCCTCTATTTTATTTAGGATGGGTGGGTAGTTTTTTCTGTTCTCTGAGGCAAAAAAACAGAAGGGAGTGAAAATCTTCAGCCAATAACAGGGATGGATCCAATTGATCAGAAGAACAAACTAGAATCAATGAAGCTCGCTTCAGTATATGTGCTGTTTTGTTTCATGAATTAAGATCTGGGTTGGGTGAGGGTATTCTGTTATGTAGTGTGTGTGGGTGTACAGGATCCTATGCTTAAAAACAACATGTAATCCCAGGGCTAATAATGACCGAGTTCTGTCTGTTCAGAAAGCATTTGTTCATTAAGTCTTCTGCAGATAGGGTGCTAGAAGATTGTGGGTCTACAAAACCAGATATATTACAAGGATAAACTGATAAGGTTACACAATCTTGGCAACTGAGAATGTTTATTTTAACCACATTTTTCACTGAGCACGGTAAACCAGGGCCTCTTCAATGCCTGTGATGTTGCTCTTAATTGCCTCTTGATACAGCGGGAGATATTGCTCTCCGTTTGACTGAAGAAAAAAGAAGGAACATCTGCTCTGGTTCTGCAATATCCTGTAATTGTTCATTGCTATTCCTAGGCTCCGAGAATTCTATTACAACTATCATCTTCTTTGGATTGAAAAATCAATATATATTCTTTTTTATTGCACCATACAATTTATCGAACACTTGCTGCAGGTTTCCAGCCAACACTATGGCTTTTTCTGCGTACAGAGTATGCACCCAGCCAACCAAGAAGTACAAGCAATGAAATAAATTACTATTTTATAATTTATACTGCTGTGCAATTCTGGAAAACAGGATTGGAAATCTGAAAAAGAGTTGAAGACCGGTGTTGCGCTCATATTCCTGAATGTTCTGAAATATCTTTTTTTTTAAATACAAAATGCTGCATAATATTCATTTATTGTAAACATTCATCAGTTGTTTGATTGATGAAATGTAACACACCATTCCATCCCAAGAACAACCATTTTACTGAATTACTGTTGCTCTTGTATGAGCTTAACAATATTCTTTTCTTCTATCTGATTTCGACAGCACAATCAGCTTAAAAGCTCTGTTGCACAAGGCTCCACCCAGCTGAATGCCATTTACTCAAGTACACACCTGTACTCTTGAGCAATTCTTGCTCATTTCAGCAGCGCTTAGTCAAGTAATGTTATTCAGAACCATTATTCCAAACTATGCAAATATTTGATTCAAAAGGCATATCACAAAACATGACGAAAACTAGATATAAAACAAACTTCTTTGTTTTATTGCCCCTCCTCTCTAACTATGCAACAGGCAAACATAGGCTCACAGACAAAATCATAATTTTCCTCTACAAAGGAATTCTACCTATTCCCCCTCCTGTAATGGGCCGAAGAGGAACAGGAGGAAGAATTGCAACCGAGACAGTGGTCATAGAAGAGAAACCTGAATCCAGACCAGAATCATCATTTGAAAAGCATCGCACATATGACTCTTTCCATGAATATAGCAGCACAGGGTTTTTTGGAGAAAAAAGTGGTGTCAGCCCTTCAAAGTAGATCAGACTAAGAAACCAAAGTTATGAATACTAATACTACTTTTATTATAAAGTTACTGTAACAGAGCCTTGCAAGTCTGAATTGTGCCCTCCCCCCCCCCAAACACACACATATTCAGACTTGCAAGGCTCTGTTACAGTAACTTTATAATAAAAGTAGTATTAGTATTCATAACTTTGGTTTCCTAGTCTGATCTACTTTGAAGGGCTGACACCTTCACCTACATTTCTCCAAAAAAACCTGTGTTATATTCGCTTGATCTTCTCTTTCATCAAGCCATAAAGGCAGAAAGGGAACTCCAGTTAAGCCTAAATCTGTACAAACAATAATCTATTAAACCCAACTAACTGCCTCAAGCTCATTATTGCAATCTTCAAATCCCATTCTGATTATAGTTGTGGATTTCCAAAACAGAGGGCCCAGTCTCTGGAAGCCTGGGATCAGGGATTTGTAATGCTGAAGCAGGGAACAAAGAGCTTTATCCCAAAGGAATTCAAGGCCCAGAAAGAGATGTAGGGAGAAATTAGGGTGGACACATGCCGAGAAGTTTTGACCACAGGGCTCTAAATATGAACATCAGTAATTTAATGTAGTTCAGGATCAAATAAGGAACCCATTAAGAGTCCTGTAATAACAAAACATAATAATAGCATTAGAGGCCCAGAACAACCTAAATGGCACTGAATGATTTGGATTATGATCAGGGAACAAAGAGAAGAATCAGGAATGTCTAGTAGGAGATTCTTGTAGTAATCCAGGT
This sequence comes from Pantherophis guttatus, assembly GCF_059756535.1. Taxonomy (NCBI): domain Eukaryota; kingdom Metazoa; phylum Chordata; class Lepidosauria; order Squamata; family Colubridae; genus Pantherophis; species Pantherophis guttatus. The sequence continues at coordinate 86,950,939 of NC_142064.1, read as the reverse complement.
GAAAAACCTTGGTGATTTAACCAGGGACTCTGAAGGTAAAGAATATATTCTACCATAACTATTGGCTATGTCCAAGAGGGTAGTCGAGCTAAAATTATAGTAGATGGATTGCATTCAGTCTGGGTGAGGGAATGGGAGGTTCTTCCTCCTTAACTTCATTTACAAAACTGTACAGTATGTCCAACTTAGATTTCATTGGTTAAAAAAAATGGCTTAGTACAGTACAAGTCATTCAACCATGGCTTAAGGAAAGGTAGATAGAGAATGGAACCTAACATATGTAAATTGCCTCAATCCCATTTTGAACACCCAGATCCTATCAGTGCTATGAAGCCTAAATTAATTACATCAGGAAAGATTCAAACCAAATGCTATCTTATAAAGCAGCAATTATACATCACAAAGGTAAATATGTGAGATATATACGGTATACTATATGTATCGGTATGTATATATGTGTATGTATGTTCACCCACACCCACACACAGAATGAAATCTAAGCTGAAAATACTGTACAGTTTTGTAAATGAACTTAAAAAGGCAGAATTTCACATTTCCCTGCCCAGACTGAATGCAATATACAACATATACAGTATATCCCCAAGTGCTCTGACCATCACTGGGACCACTTCGGCCTTGATTTTCCACATCCTCTCCGGCTCCTTCTTCAGGGCCTTCTTCAGGGCCCCAGCTCCTCATATTCCTTAGTTCTGATGTTGCTGTCACTTGGCATCATTCGGTATAGGCTGTTCCTGCCCTGCTACTATCTCTTGGACTGTGTCTAAGGCTTCTCTGCATAGTCTGCAGCCAGGATTCTGTGTAGTGTGGTAGATTCCCACTTCTTTTTTATATATATATATTTTATTGTTAGAAAGTTATAATATAATTCCACCTTTCCGGTTTCATGGTGTTGATAAACACATACATATACATAATATTTACTTATTATTTACATGGTATTGCCTAATTATCTTAATTTAAAAAGTACTACCTGTAGGAATTCTTACTTATATCATCCTTAATACGTATTATTATGTATTAAGGATGATATAAGTAAGAATTCCTACTTCTATTGATCTGGTGCTTAATGCCGTTCTTGTGCTGCCATGATCAGTGCCTCAGTGCCACCTTTCAGTCCAGCACTTTGGTAGGATTTCCTAATATGTACCCTGTTTCCCCCAAAATAAGACATCCCCTGATAATAAGCCCAATCGGGCTTTTGAGCGCATGGCAATAAGGCCAAGCACTTATTTCAGGGTTAAAAAAAATATATAAGACAGAGTCTTATTTTCGGGAAAACACAGTACCATCTCTGCTATCTGTCAATGGTATATCCCATGCAGGATCTTGTCTTGCCATGGCACTTCCTCTACTTGATTTTCCTCCTATGTCTGCTGCTGCTGCCTCAGGCATTCTCTCAATAGCTCATCTTTGGGTGCCATCTTATTGATATATTCCTGGATACTCTGGGTTTCATCCAGGACAGTGGCTTTGACACTCACCAGACCTTCTTTCAAGCTAGTATACAGTCTCTGAGTGTTGGACTTCAGGTGGAAAGATTTGTACATTGGGAGGAGCTTCCAGGTGTTCACATCAGCAATTTCTATGTTCTTCTTTGGCCAGCTCATTAGACCAGCAGAGTATCTGATGACTGGCAGGGCATACATTTGATGGAATGGATCTTGTTTTTCCCATTGAGCTGGCTCTTCAGGACCTATCTGATCCTTTGGTGATACTTGGATGTTGCAATCTTCTTTGCCTCCTCCTCATGGTTCCCATGTTTCAACTTTCCATGTTGTGGGGTGGCAGGGTTATTGCCTGGTAGTTGGACACTGTTGTTCCCTTGTGTGTGTTTTTCATGATCAGCACTATCCTTCCTTGGGATAGCCAGTCTGGGTGGAAGCGTGCATATAGGCATAGAGGTAGATGTAGATACTGATCCACACACATACACATACAAAACATTTTAATCACATTTTCATTGTTTTAACAGGGATAATGAAATGAATGCACTTGGATTCATACTATACTATTTTTTTTGCGTGAGAACAATGCAGAATATAAACATATCTGAACACATGAGTCCAAATTTAGGCTACAGTGAGGCTTTCTCTTGATACAGACTATTAAATGGATACTTTAAATCTACATTTGTGGCGGTAGCACACTGAAACCAAGTCAGTTAAAGTTTTTCTTTTTGCTTTGGGATAGATAAACATAATTGGTTTTATAGATTATAACATTCCCCTCAAAATGCAAAAAGAGAAGGGATATAATAAACAAGGATTTCGATGCATCAGGCATAAACACAGCAAGGCTAATTGGACTTACATTTTTAAGAATAATAATTTTAATAATATAATCCAAAAATGGCCAACCTCCGTAACCCCTGCTGAAATCAACTTTTAAAATTTAAGCCATGATGTGCCACTTAAAGGAATGAACAGGTGCTTGGCAAAAGAGCTCATGTTAAAATAAAGAGCTTTGGGTTGCTATTAATTATTGGATGATTTTTATATGATTTTACTCTGAAACATGAGTTTGGTTCCATCTGCATGTAGTTGCATCACTGACAAGGCAATTCGTCATTGTTTTATATCCTTTCCATTTCTCATATGCCTTCCAAGCAATACTTTGATAGTTTCTCACCACCATCGCCAGCAAGTTTAATTTAATATTTTGGTAGATGGAGTCGATAGAAATACATGATACTAACATCTTCAATGCAAAGTTTAATCTGGAATATATTCGTTTCCATACAATTTAAGCTAGGGCAGCTATTTCTAATTACCATCTATGGGCTTCTGTAAATTGCATAGCTAATCAGAAATAATTACTCAAATATATTTTGAGTGCTGTCCATTTCCATCAAACTATCCCAATGACTGGCAGATAAAAGGATGTTTTCATCCTTTACGTTTTAATTAGACTTCTATAAGGAGCACTGATAATCAGCTGATGTTTCTAGAACTACCTTCCACAATCAATATTCAAGAAAGAGTAGTTACATTGCTAACAACAAGAAGCACAAACAAAGGATATTCAGCTTTCATATTAAACCCAGGAAGTTATGGGACAAAACATTCTGGAATACCGCTCATTTCTCAGTATAAGAACTTAATTCAATTCTTAAAATGTGTTGTTAACACAGCAGAAACAAGTCTTGAAGAATCCTTTAATTAACCATAGTTTATTCACATTCAAACTCTATTTTTGTTATACAGTAGCAACAAGCAATTCCAAAATAAATTATTGCTATTTATTAAAAAAAAAATCTCTTTTTTAATAGAAATGTAAAATGTTATGTCTCATATGTTTTAGGTACAGTATATATTAAACCAAGAAAAGGTGGGGAGGCTTTTTTGGAAGGGGGAGGTCTCTATAATGTTTGCTTTTTAAATTTTGTTGTCATTTTTATTTTCAAAATTTTGTTCATTGTTATATGTTTCAATAAATATAATGATATAGTAAATATTTTAAATGAGATTTTTAGCACCTATACACATTGTAGGAGGATAATTCTGTTGGGCTATCATAAAAAAAAAATCCAGAAGGGGTCCAATAATACCTTTTCCAACTAACAAATCTTATGAAAAGATAAGTTTTTGTGAGCTGCAACTCACTGCATCAGCTGCATAGAATAGCTAAACTGATTAAATATAACAGATATATAACAGTAACAGAATTGGAAGGGACCTTGGAGGTCCTCTAGTCCAACCCCCTGTTGATGCAGGAGACCTATACTAGGGATTCGAACTGCCGAACTGCCGACCTTTCTAATCGACAAGCTCAGCGTCTTAACCCCTGAGCCATCTAGCCAGGCAAATATAATTGTAGATATGATTGCTGTGTGGAATATCACTCCCTTATACCGTTTTATCTTTATCTTTTTCTCTTTTTTCTTATTTTCTTCTCTTTTTTTTTTCTAATTGCACTTTTAGCTTTTTTGTTATTTCTCTCCTTTTTGTTTCTCGGTTTTAATATAGTTTGCACTAGTTCTTATTACTGCTCTTTAAACTTTTAACAAAAATTACTCGCACACACTACATCTAAAATCTAAACTGTGATGAGAGAATTGGGGGGAGAAGACCATTTTTCTAACCAAATGCGAACAATATGACATCATTCCTAAAGATCTGAAAGTGAAGAACCCTCTGCAGACCTCATAGGGCTGAGCCTTTCCTATCCCCTGGTCTCCTCTCACTTTATGTGCATTTATGGCTAAGTGGATTCTTTACCTCTGGCATCTCCAAGGCTGCTCCAGAGAGATTATTTCTCTAGGACTGGTGAGTAAAGGATTGGATTTCCTATCTAGTATGTTCCGCAATTCCAAATGCCAGAATATTACTTAAAAAACAAAGCTGCTTTATATTACCTCAGAAGCATTTTGATTCCAAAACTAATCCTTGTTGCTAAACTTTATGGGCATTAGCATATCCTAATTGTAAATTTTCTGCCACTTTGGCAATTGCTCTCTGTTGCTCTAACTATGTAATAAGTAAGAAGTCCATGCTACCCAGGCAAACCATAGCACTTAGTCTCCACAATCTGTTCTTCCTAATAATTGCAGTTTGTCAACCGAAACTGGTGCGAGTATCAATGGGGCTACAAGTTTTCTCTGCCTCCTCCATAAGGGCGAATCTGCTTCAAGAAAACAAATCCCATGATAAGTATGTACACAAAATGCACAATACTGCAATTTCTTTATTTAGGATTGCATAAAGAAGGTGGTTTGTGCAGCATCACTCCCATAGGTAGCAGTCACACCCTGATGCATCAGCAAGCTTTGGGAAAAGAGGTGTTGCAAGATCCTGAAGTCATTTTATATTCCCAAGACTGAGGTGTAGAAACATCTCCAAAATTCAAAGTTGCATCTATAAACTGAGGAAATGGGGACATTACTGTAGTGCCTATGCAATAAACAGGGTACAGTATATAAATACTTTTATAATATGAAAAAAACATTGCTTCAGCAGCGGGAAGTGTATATTGCAAAAGGGTCCATGCACATATATTTTTTTTTTTTATTTGTCACAGCTGGAAACCTAAATCCTTCTGACTTTTGTGGAGAAGAAGGCAGAAAAAAACAGTGACATGATGGCAGGGTTCCAATATCTCAGGGATTGCCACAAAGAAGGAGTGAAGCTGTTCTCCAAAGCACCTGAAGGCAGGACAAGGAGCAATGGGTGGAAATTAATCCAGGAGAGAAGCAACCTAGAACTAAGGAGAAATTTACTGACAGTTAGAACAATTAATCAGTGGAACAACTTGCCTCCAGAAGTTGTGAATGCTCCAGCATTGGAAGTTTTTAAGAAGAGGTTGGACATTTGTCTGAAGTGGTGTAGGGTTTCCTGCCTGAGCATGGTGTTGCACTAGAAAACCTCCAAGGTCCGTGGTTCAAGTTTTATAAAATGTGATTTTGATTTGGATTATATTCTGTGGAAGTCCTGGGGGGAGGGGAGGGCTAGGGAGGGTTAGGGGGGTTGGGGAGGGTTGGGGGGGGAAATTGGGGAGAAAATGTATTTGTAAAACTTTTCCAATAAAAAAAAAAAAGAAAACCTCCAAGGTCCCTTCCAACTCTGTAATTCTATTCTATTCCTTTCACTTCTTCCCTGTTCCCTCGTAGAGCAAGTTTTCATTTAAAAGAAAGGTCAAGGAAGCTCTCTGCATTTACAGAAAATCTATACTTAGCTGCTGATTGGATTCATGCATTGCACTAAACTATAATACGGTTTCCTTTTGGGTTTATTGTTATTTGTAAATTGTGGTTCTCATTCAATGTGATATATTAACTTAATGCTTCTTAACCTTGGCAACTTTCAGATGTGTGGACCAACTCCCAGAATTCCCCAGCCAGTCATGGCTTCCCTGGGACCTGAAGTTCATACATCTCACGTTGCCAGAATTGAGAAACATTGGATTAACCCAACAAATTGTAATTTCTTTGTGTGAGAAAAATGCATTTAGTGGTATGGCCTCGTTTTTGAAGCAGCACCTCACATGTCCCCCCGCACTTCTGGGCACTTTAATACTGATGGCAAATGCCCGCAAGAAAGACCAGAGCAATGGTGGCAGGATACAATTAATGTGGACATTAAAATTCCACAGTTGCACCCAGTTGTTGCATACAATCACAGCAAAATACACGTGGCAGTACTAATCTTACCCAGAACCCTGTCCACATCCTCGGGAGCCACAGGATCAAACTCCTCCCAGATAATATTCTCAAGACCTACCCTCGTCTCCTCCCCTGGACTCATTCAGTCGAGGTCCAAGCCTTCCCGAATCCTAGCGACTTTATCATGCAGGAATTGCACAAAATCCTCAGCTCGACCCTTCCCTTCGAAGAAGGGAGTGGGTCACCCTAAACAGAGTGGCTGGGCGGTTCTCTGCAGATGCGATAAGAGCGGAAAAATGGTTAGATTTCACCATTTTTATCGCCACTAGGTAGGACTTGATATAAGACCTCACCAGTGTCCGGTCGGAATCGGATTGACTAGTCCTCGAAATGCTCTCTAGGCATCTTTCCAACGCTTCATCTCTCTCAGCTCCTCAGAGAACCAAGGAGCCAATTGAGATCGGCATCGGGTCAGAGGCCGCAAAGGCACAACACGGTCCAAAGCTCCGGCAGCTGCACTTTCTCGGGCAGCCACCAGGTCTTCGGTTGGGTCGTGTGCCAGGGTCTCAGGAAACGGCCCAAGCTCCATCAGGAACCTTTTGGGATCCATCAGGTGCCTGGGACGGAACCATCTGGTCGGTTCCATCTCCCTGCAGCGGGGGGAAGCGGCTGGAAAGTCCAAGTGAAGGAGCGAATGATCTGTCCATGACAAGGGTTTAATGTCTAGATCCCCTCTACCAAGATCATTCAACCACTGACCAGAGACGAAAATCAAGTCCAGAGTGTGTCCCCCTATGTGAGTGGGGCCTTGAACTAACTGGGTCAGGTCCATGGCTGCCATGGAAGCCATGAACTCCTGAGCCACCTCTGACACCTCACCTGCAGATGGTAGGTTGAAATCCCCCATGACAATAAGTCTGGGGGTATCAACCGCCACCCCGGCAATAATGTCGAGCAGCTTGGGCAGGGTCACCGCCATGTGGCAGGGAGCCAGGTACATAGTCAGCAAACCCATTTGCACCCCATGGCCCCACTTCACAAAAAGGGACTCACATCCGGCTATCTGAAGAACAGTGGTCTCCCTCGGACAAAGACTTTCCCTAATAATCGCCGCCACTCCCCCACCCCTCCCCTGAGCCCTCGCCTGATGAAAAGCATGGAAACCTGGTGGGCACATTTCAACGAGGGGGACCCCCCTCTCCTGGCCCAACCAGGTCTCCGTAATACCTGCCAGGTCCACATCCCCCTCCAAGATAAGATCAGAAATGAGGGGGGCTTTATTAACTACCGACCTGGCGTTACATAACATCAGCCGAGGACCCAGGGCCTGAGACTCTGTGCAACCCAGGACACGAGCCACGCCTTGGGGGCTGGAATGCGCAATCGCTCGAAGACAGCGCATGTGCACCCCCGTAACCTGATATGGCCCCCTGCGCCCGTCATACCTGCCCCTCCCACTTATTATTTCAATTGAACTGCCCTTCCTTTCGCCCCCTGGCTCCCTGGTCAGATTACCCTCCTCAACCCTTCCTTATTAAATACTTAAATACTTTGTTCGTTACATACAGTAGTTTTGGGTTCCCTTTGTTTGAGCAGTGTATAAACTACTTTATGTAAAGAACAAAGTATTTAATAAGGCTATTTCATTCATTCAGATCTCGGATGTCTTATTTATTTATTTATTTGTTTATTTATTAAATTTATTTGCCGCCCCTCTCCGTAGACTCAGATTGCTCACAATACATTTTAAAAAAACCATTCTAAAAACATTTAAAAGATTTAAAAAACATTAAAAACCTTAGAACGCATACACACCATTCATGGCCAGATCTCACCAGATCGCAAAGCGAGATCAACGGCCCCAGACCTGTCGGAAAAGCCAGGTCTTCACAGCTTTTTGGAAGGCCAGTAGGGTGGGGATGGTCCAGACCTCAGGAAGTAACTGGTTCCAGAGAGCTGGGGCAGCCACAGAGAAGGCCCTCCCCCGCGGGCCTGCCAGCCGGCATTGTTTAGCTGACGAGACCCGGAGGAGACCAACTCTGTGGGATCTTACCGGTCACTGGAAGCTATGCAGTAGAAGTCTTCTGCTTGTGTTCCCTTTATTTTTTTGAGCAGTATATTATGACCAATATATTATAAATTGTCTACACTCAGAATATGATCTGTACATAATACAGACATTAATCCCAGTTGGGGAACTGCAGATTATCTTGACTACCACAGTAGAAAAAAAAGGGATGTAAATATTATAAACTTCAATCCAGAAATGATTTCCTCTCAAATTCTAGTCTAGTCCAAAAACATTAGAAAGATGTAGAAAATAATTATTTATTAAGGTCACTATGTCTCAAATACCATTAAGTGTTCTGCCCCAGCTCCGGATTCCCAAGGATTGTGACACACGCCAACGGTCCTTATCAAAGTTATAACGTACCAAGAATAAACAAAGTCCGGCAAAGGTTGGCAACCAGCCCAGAAAACAAGATACGATAAGACACTCACTCTCCAAAATGCTCTGTAATAATTACACGTTGTTTCCAACAAGAAATTACTAACTGTGTGCGACTTAAATAGGCTAAGGGAGTGGCCAATTATCCTCAAACCTTACTGTCGAGGAGACTCCTGCCTTTTGGTAGCCCTGCGTGCTCAAGCATTGAGGAGAGGCTCCTCCACTTCACTCTCTCCACTTGAAGAAGCCTCTGGAGGTTCTGAAAGCTCTGGCTGAGTCTCTGCCTCTGGCACCACATCCTCTTCAGCCTCCTCACTGTCCGACGCGAGCGCCGGCTGCGCAGGCTGCTGGCACGACCCCACACCAGCCTCCTCGTTGTCGGGATCAGCCACGATCCGCGCAGGCTGCTGGCGGGCCACAACATTAAGTAAGAAAGAAAAAAGGCTAAACTCAAAATAGAAAAGTCTAGTGACTGTAGAGTCTCTTCAAGCAATAGGTAATTAAAGGACATTTAACCAAAGAATGATCTCTAATTAAACAAATACAAAAATAACCTCCCGAAAACAAACAAAAATCTGTATTCTGAACAATGCTTAAGGAAATCAGAAGGAAAAGGTAATTTACTATGTAGATGTCCAAAAACTCCTGGAAATCTAGATATAGAATTTAAATGTTTGTGATGTTCAAGTGGGAGAAGGGTGAGACAAAGGATCCGAATTGTACTATTCAAGTGTGTGTATCCACCCAAGAGAGAATACAAAAACGGCACACTTAACTCTGAGTAGCCAAGTATAAGTGTACTTATGGCCAGCTTAAAATTAACTAAGGCAACTTGAATTTGAACTAAAATAATAAGTAACTTAATGTAAGTGATTACTCATGACATACTTAATTTTTCACTTCTACTTCTAATTCGTGATGCAATCATTTGTAATATAAATTAGGATTTGGGGGCAATTTTGGGAGAAAGGCTGAGGCCTCAACCAATGATTTAGAGAGCCATATGTGCTTTGGGACCACAGGACATGCAACCCTCTTCGAAGAGTCTAGAAGTTGTCCTGATGTGAGTGGGACTTGCTACTAAAAAACTGGACAACATGGAAGGGATCTCTTTGTGTTGAAGATATAATATTATTAATTAGAATACCAATTATTATTAAACATGTTTTATTACAACATTTATTTTACTTCCCCCTTTTAAAAAGCTGGCTTAAACTAACCAACATGAATATTTAATGTAAGAATTTCAGTCAGAAGTCATGGTAGTTGTTAAGTGACATGCCCACATGATCACATCACTTAACAACCACAATCCTTTTTCTTTCTTTTCAAGAATCCTTTCACTAGGTAAAACCACAAGCCATACCCCAAATAAGCAACTCAAGTGCCTGAAGATTAATTCTGTTTATACCAAAGGTTGTTTGACTTTCTTCTACCAAAACCATAAACTTATTATTATTCAGCCTTACTCTGTACATTTATAAAAAGCAAACAAACATGCTAATAGACTGGATAATAGATATATTGCATGTGTCTTAAAAGATTAAAAGTCTGTTTTACAAGTAGGAGTGGTATACGTCTTTCCAAAACACAGCATTGTAGTATTTTTACTGTCTGCCAAGCTATCTTGTTTGGTCTTTAAGAACAAATTGTTTCAATACTTCCATTAAAGTAACAACCATTCTTGCATCTGGCCAATGAATTACTACTATCACATGTACAAATTAGTTTTGATAAAATAGCCAAGTTTATCTAACCAGGAGCATCTAAAAACTGTGGGTAGAGCCAGCTCAAGACAATTTGTTTTGTCAAGTCAAAGAGAAAATAGCCTTCTCCTGTTACATCTCCAGAAGCTGATTAGATAGGGAGGTGGTTCTTGCTGTGTTGTTGGCAACAGAACAGTGCTTCCCCCACACTCGAGGTCAGGAAGCTAGTTCACCAGCAGATTATATACAGCTCTAACTGGACATCAGAAAGAGTCATCTTCACTATTATATTGAACTTCCAAAAGTTTACTGCTGAAGGCTGTTCCATCACCTTGTCAAATTTGGGGGTGGCCCTGCCAGTACCTTTACAGGGTTAACATGCTCGGTGTTGCACTGTAATGCAAACTCTTCAGTCTTGGACATTTGCTATTTCCATCAGCGGTGGGTTTCAGCAGGTTCTGACCAGTTCTGTAGAACCGGTAGCGGAAATTTTGAGTAGTTCGGAGAACCGGTAGTAAAAATTCTGACTGTCCCCGTCCCCATTTATTCACTGCCTCCCAAGTCCCAGCTGATCGGGAGGAAATGGGGATTTTGCAGTATCCTTCCCCTGGATTGGAGTGGGAATGGAGATTTTACAGTATCCTTCCCCTGCCACACCCACCAAGCCACGCCCACAGAACCAGTAGTAAAAAAATTTGAAACCCACCACTGATTTCCACATATAATAGTTTCTACGCTTGTTTCATGCGATAGTTTGGTGATTTTGTAAAAATGATTTCCAGCTTCTTATTTTCAAACACAGCTAAAGCTGTTATCCTCAAACTCTCCTCCAATCATCTTAATACTCATTTTGGAAGGGCCAATTGGCTATGCTGCCCCCAGAAGAATGTCTTTTGCCACTGATTTACCAGAGGCAAGATAAATGGACTTAAATACAATAACCGAAGATAATAAATTACAATTTTTACACAATGTAAATTTCTGTTAAGTCCCTATGGGTGCCTGAGCCTGAGACTCAAGAGTGTAGATTTCAAAGAAATAGATTATATAGATTCTAATATAGGGACATACTCAAAAACAGCAGTGTGCATGATAGAGGAGAAGGAAGTAATATAACAATTTGTGGGTTGTAATGGGGACTAGCCAATGCTAATGATATAGTAATGTAGGTATTAGTTAAATAACCTACATCAACCTACAATGTCAATGATTAATTAAATAACCTAATCATTAGTTATCATCAAATAACCTATTTATTAGTTAAACTAGCTGAATACGTGCTCCACTATGAAACTATATGATCGGGCTTGATAAATCGACACAGCTTGAAAATTAATGAGTAGTTACGATCGGCCTCTCCTCTCCCCTTCTCTCCCTCAGCCTTGCCCCACAGAGGCCTCTCCTATCCCTATCCCCTTCTCTCCCTCAGGCTTGCTCCACAGAAGCCTCCTCTATCCTATCCCCCTTCTCTCCCTCAGGCTTGCTCTGCAGAAGCCTCCCCTGATTTCATTTCAGGTGGGGAGGGGGAGTAGAACTCCTTAGCATCAGAGGACTGTTTGGAAAGTGAAACAGTATTTGCTGTGTGAGCAAGAAGGAGACAGGAGCCTGGGCGTGGCTTAGCTCAACTATTCTGTAGTAAAACTGCTTACTGCTGTGAAAGCAAAACTGAAACTCCTCTCCTCTGCTTGTGTTTTGCATTTGGAACATATTTCTTTTCAGGTGGGGAGGGGGAGTAGAACTCCTTAGCATCAGAGCATGTTAATAATAATATAGGAAATACTAATGCTCTTATGGTCATTTCAAAAAAAATCCTTTCTTAGTGAGCACCTAGAAGCCAGGAGGAACATACGTGGCAAATTTCAAGTTTGTAGGCTTTACGGTTCTGGAGATTTTGTGATGATGCGTGAGTGGTATTTCGCTGTTATATATATAGAAAACCGACATCAATCTACAATGTCAATGATAGAAGTGAGTGAATTTTATTTTATTCCTAAATGACTACTTGTTTAGAACTTTAATATTTCTATAAGCAAATGGTTTTCTCCAGGCTCTGGATTTATGAGGCCACAGAGTTCCTCCCCATTTTCCTCTAATGTGGTTGCAAACATTTCCTGGTATTTTTTTATGCCATAGGCTTATGACTTTCACACCAACCCATGGTTTAAAAAAAACTTCAAGTTCTTAGCTTTACTGTTAAGCTAACTTAAACGTTTGCCTTCTTCTGATGTAACTTTTTCTGTGGGAACAATCCAAATGTTTCATTAATGATATGATTGATGATGCAGTCAGATTTTGAAATGTGCCAAAGTTGCATAGGTCACTTTAGGCGGCTCTGAGCATACCCCTTTTTTTTCTTTTTTTCTTTTTTTTTTTTAATTTGATTTATATGCCGCCCTTCTCCGGAGACTCAGGGCGGCTTACAATGCGTTAAGCAATAGCCTTCATTCTTTTGTATATTTTATACAAAGTCAGTGTTGCAATATTTTCAGGATCAGACTCAATAAAGATAATAGGAGTTAGAGCTTTAAATATATTTCTTTTTAATTATGATAGGCATTCTATATTCACTGAATATTCAAGGTAGAAGCGACGAGAATGGTGAGGGTGGCTCCTTATATATACAAGGGGTGGAGTTAGGAATGGGAGTGGTAAGTTATGAATACATTAAAGTCCAAAGAATAAGTTAACCTCTGATGTTCCATATATACATTATTTACACATTGGAGAATAAGGCATTTACATCTGACAAATCCCCCTCTAAATGCCGGTTCGTTACACAACACCAATTACATTCTGATTCAGGACAATATAATACATATAATTTAGAAGTTAAATATTTGTGTTGTTTAGAAGGTAAGGGTTTTGTTAATATGTCAGCTAATTGTTCAGAAGTATCGCAATGTATTGCTTTAATGAATCCGTCTTGAGACAGTTGTCTCACATGCTTAAACTTTATATCAATATGCCTGGACCTTTGTCCAATTGCATCGGATCTGGATATTTCAATGGCCGCTTTATTGTCTTCATGCATAATAAATGGTAAGGTGGGTTTCTTCCAAACATCAGTGATCAGATCATTGAACCATACAAGGTTATTTGCAGCTTTGGACAAACAAACATATTCCGCTTCTGTAGTAGAAGTGGCTACTAGTTCTTGTTTACCAGTATACCAGTAAACTGGACAATCATTCAATAGAAAAACATAACCAGAAGTACTCTTTCTGCATGATGTGTCACCAGCCCAATCTGCATCAGCATAACAAGTAATTTTTGGTTCTCTGTCATTATTGGGTTCCAACATTAAACAAAAATCTAATGTACCCTTCAGATATCTTAGAATTCTTTTGACAGCTTCCCAATGATACAAGGTTGGTTTACTAACATATCTTGACAATAGATTGAGAGGTAATGCAATATCTGGCCTAGTCCAATTAGATATATAAAGGAGTGAACCTATAACTGATCTGTAAAATGTGTTGTCTTTAAACTCAGGGGAAGATTCATCAGTGTTTCTAAGAAAATCAGTTTGCATAGGGGTGTCACAGGTTTTAGCATTATTTAAGTTACATTTGTTTAGGAGTTCGATGATTTTATCTTTCTGTGTAAGTTTGAATCCCCTTTTAGTTTTGTTAATTTGCACACCAAGGTATTTATTCACTTTACCCAGAGATTTCAGTGAGAAGTGTTCATTTAACTTATTTACAAAGATTTCCCTGCTCTCTTTATGCTTTCCAATGTATAAAATATCGTCCACGTAAATTAATACAAATTCAATATGATCATTACTCTTTTTTACAAAGAAACAGTTATCAGCAGTGGTGGCGTTGAAATCCATGGTCTTAAGTACTTTTACCAAGCAATCGTACCATCTTTTGCCGGATTGCTTTAATCCGTACAGACTCTTATTTAATAACCAAATTTCGTTCTTATTAGTGTATTGACTGTGTGGTGCTCTTACATATATTTCCTTATCTAATTTTGCATGTAAGTATGCGGTCTGTATGTCATATTGGAATACGTCCAGATTGAGTGCAGATGCTACTACAAGGGCTGTTTTGACACTCTCTGTTCTCACTGTGGGTGAATATGTATCAGTATAGTCTTCTGGATATTTTTGTGCATAGCCTTGTGCAACTAGTCTAGCCTTGTATAAGGTATTGCCTCCTTCTAAGTTCTTAATTTTATAAATCCACCTGGTACCTATAATTGTTTTATCCTTAGGTGCGATCGCAGGTGTGAATACATTTAATCCTTGTAAACTTTCCATCTCTTTTTCCATAGCTAGTTCCCATTTTTCTCTTTCTTCATGTGGAAGTTTCAATACTTCTTCATATGTATTAGGTGTTATTTGTTCTCCATTCATATGCATTATGTAATCTTTGTATTTATTTGGTATTTGGTTTCTATTGTTTCTAATAGTTCTTTCAGGCTTGCTATGGTTATCATGCAAATATCTAGCTTCCTTTTTTGTTAATGTGTCTGTCTTTATTTTATGCTGACTATTAGTCCAAGTTTTGGTTTTGTTCTTACTTTTGTTAATATTTTGATTTTCTGTTGTTCCTTCCTCGCAAGATATCGTATCTTTACATTTATTAGGAAATATTTCATTAAGGTGCAATTTTGACCAATTGGCCTGTTCATGGAACACAGCTGTTCTGGATACTATAAATTTGTTATTACTATCAATAAATCTGTACCCTTTGGTTCCAGTTTCGTATCCCATGAATCTTAATCTCCTGGATACGTTTTCTCCCTTTCTCCTCAATTGTTTAGGTATGTGTACGTCTGCAGTGACTCCAAATATGTGCATGTGTGATAATTTGGGTTTTCTATTGTACATCACCTCATATGGTGTCTTATTCACAATACTGGACCAGGTTCTATTTTGAGTGTAATTCGAATAATGTAATGCCTCTGACCAAAATTGTTTGCCTAAACCAGCATCCTCTAATGTGCACCTAATCATGGTTTGTAGTGTGGAATTTTTCCTCTCTGCAACTCCATTTTGAAATGCAGAAAAAGGATTGGACGTGAAATGTAACATTCCTCTATCCTTTAACCATTGGGAGAATTCTTTAGACATGAACTCACATCCCCTATCTGTCATAATTTGCTTTATTCTGATATTATGTTGTGTTTCTATACGTTTGTAGAATTCCTTAAATTTCTGAAATGTTTCATCCTTGTGCTTTAATGTGTAAACAAAACCATATCGGCTGTAGTCATCCACTATTGTTAGGAAGTAACGTTTTCTATAGGTAATTGAGGGACTTAATGGACCAACTAAGTCCATATGTACCAAATCAAAAATATTGTTAGTTGATCTGTTAGATTTTTTTGGTCTGGGACTGGTTTTTAGTTTGGTGGACTTACATACTGAGCATTCCAAATAATTTTCACAATTTTTTATTTTGACACCTTCTGCGTGTTCAGTCATTTTTTGTACTACAGGAAAGCTTGCATGTCCTAACTTCCTGTGTAAGATGTGAGCACACTCATCATGAATTGGTTTACCTATTTTTGGTTTCTTTTCCTTGTATGTGTTTTTGTGATCATGAGTTATTCTACACTCATCATTGTCACTGTTACTGACATTTTCATCATCTGCTTCAATACAATCTTCCATATTTGAATCAATGTTATGTAAACATCTTTCTTTAGTTATCAGATAGGGTAGACCTCCTTTTATCATTACAGTACCTACATTTGTTTTGTTCTTTTCTATAGTTGCTTTCCCCTTTGAGAAAACTATATTGATATCAGATTCTCTGCTTAATTTTATGGCACTTAGTATGTTGTGAGGTATTTCTGGGATTAATAATACCCCCTCTATTTTCCCTAGACCAGGCAAGATCACATTTCCTTTGCCTAGTACTTGAACCTTTTCTTGATTAGCTACCTTTATCACAAACTTATCTTCTATAAATGAAGATAATATACTTTTGTTGTTGGTGGTGTGATTTGTTGCACCAGAATCAATAAGCCAATTGTTATTCTCATCCTGCTGTGTTCTGGTGCTGTCTTGTTTATTTAGCCCATTCAGTGACCCAGATTTCCTCTCTTTTGAATTTTCTCTACCCCCTCTACCTTCTTTGTAATTTGGTGGGCTTCTATATTTGTGTCTATCTGTGGAAGATTGTCTGTAATTATATTTGCTCCTATATTCTGGTCTATGTCTCTCTCTTGAGACTTTGGGGCAGTCTCTTCTACTATGTTCCCTGGATCCACAATTGTAGCATCTAAAGGCCTCATTATGTTTATCTTGAAAGACTACTTTCCTAAAAGGTTTGTGGTCTGTTTGGTTACTGGATCGATTTTTTCTTGAATTGTCTTCTGCTATCAATTTGTTAGATAGACTTTCTATGGATAAATATCCCAAATTAATGGTATCTAAGTGTGACATAAAGCTATCCCATGATGGATCAAGTGAATTGATAATAACACTTTTCATTGTTTGATCTGAAATCACTTCCCCCCTCAATTGTAGCTCAGCTCTTATTTTGTTTAGATTTATCAAATGCTCACTTATAGAAACCCCTGGTTTTACTCTAGAGGAAAAGAAATCCTTAGACATTCTTGTGGTTGTAGCTACGCTATCGCTGTGAAATAGATTAAACATGCATTGAATTATTTCTGATACAGTTAGGTTTGGTTTGATGCTATGATACATTGCAGGAGACACGCTAGATATTATTATGAAAAATGCTCTATGATGTAAACAATCTATTTTTAAAGTCCAAGGTCTTCTTGGAGGGCTAGTTATAAAGAATAGTAAATTTTCTTTCATGAAAATAACCTGAAGCTGTTGATACCACTCTTGTAAATTAATGCCATCAATTCTAAGTTTTGGGAAGTCACTGGGTAAGTTACCTACATTATTCTGTCCATTACTTACAACCTGGGGCAGTCCGTGATCTCTCAAGTGCAGGAAATTACAGAACGGCATTGGGATGCTTGCAATGAGTCTGCGCGGTTCTCTGGCCAGTTCAAGTCCTTCTGGGTCGTCTACGTAGTTTCGCACATGCGCGTTGTTCATTTCTTCTTTGGTGGCGTCGTGGACGGTTCTCTCCCTTTCAGCTCTCTCGATCCGCTCCTCCTCAGATGAGTCGGTCTCTGGCTCGGTTTTTGGGGTTCTGGTGGTGGTGACGGTTCTTTTCTTCTTTTTGTGTGCGTTGGTATTCGATTTTGTCTGTGGTGTAGGGCGAAATCGGCATGGCTCTCTGGGCTCGGGCGTCGTCGCTTTCGAAGTCAGGATGGGAGCGTGCAGGTCTTGAGTCGCCGGTTTGATTTCTTGCTTCTTCGTAGATGTCTTGGTAATTTTCAGTCTTGGCCCAAAGGCAGCAAAAAGCGTTTTCATTGCTGATTTTATTTGAGATTTTGTTAAATCGTCTTCACTTTCTGATTTTGGATCATCTGAAGAGTTTGAGACTTCTTTCTCACTTTCTTCGTCTGATAGTGTTTTTCGCGCCAGAAATTTTGAACTGAGCGTTTTGATTGGCTCTGCTCCATTCTCTTTTGAAGTTCGTTGAAACCAAGATGGCTGCCATTCAAAATTTCGCGCGGGATCACATCTTTTCTTTTTAACAACTATTTTCTCAGTAGTCATCTCACTTACGATTTTTTGATCTTTGGGTTTTTCTTTAATGACGTTTTTCTCTCTCGCTGCTCCGCTGTTCTTCAGCATCTCCTGGAGGTCCGCGATGAGACTTTCATCATTCTTTTGGCTTTTTAGTATCTTTAATATCTCTGACCTGAGTTCGTTATTTTCTATTTCGATTTCTTTCTGGTCATTATTTTCACTCATTAGTTCTTCTTCTTCAGTGGTGTATTCTTCGGATTCTCTCGAAATCGCATTGGTGGATTCGTTGATCATCTCTTGATCAGTTTCTATTTCTTTGCTGTAGGCCCTGGTGTTGGGCCTATCTTTCTTGGACATTTTTAATTACTTATTGAGTCAATTAACCATCCTCTGCTACCAGCTTGTTGCAATATTTTCAGGATCAGACTCAATAAAGATAATAGGAGTTAGAGCTTTAAATATATTTCTTTTTAATTATGATAGGCATTCTATATTCACTGAATATTCAAGGTAGAAGCGACGAGAATGGTGAGGGTGGCTCCTTATATATACAAGGGGTGGAGTTAGGAATGGGAGTGGTAAGTTATGAATACATTAAAGTCCAAAGAATAAGTTAACCTCTGATGTTCCATATATACATTATTTACACATTGGAGAATAAGGCATTTACATCTGACAGTCAGCTTATTGCCTCCACAAACTGGGTCCTCATTTCACCTACCTTAGAAAGGATGGAAGGCTGAGTCAACCTTGAGCCTTGGAGAGATTCGAACCAGCAGAAATTGCAGGCAGCTGTGTTAATAACAGGGTGCACTAAACCCCTGTACTATCAAGGCTCTTTCCCTTCCTTCATTGAACACTGTCCCCCATGGCCATTTTGAGTTGCACTTCAGGCATGACCACAACCTGATTTCCAGAGGCATTTACCTGCATAATTCTTGCCGGTTGTTTTTCATAATGCTTGTCAGATCTTTAAGAGTACAGACTACTTATAATTACAGGCTTAGTGCTCCACTGAAAGAGCTTACACCTGATTTTTAAATGTGGATTTCATGTTCTCTTAAAAAGCCTTTACACTGCACAGAAGGTTGATTTGAACGGAGAAAGAAAACCGCTTTCTATCAGCTACATAGTACTAATTATATCACCACAGGTTTTCCACTGCTTCTACAGATAAGGTGTTTATGCTTCCCATTTTTACTCCTTTTATTATTTATGAGGATTTTTGCTCAAACAATAGAGCTGTTGCCCTGATTTGTCAGTGCTCCAAGGATCAGTATCATGCAGCTGCAGTTCCTATTGTGCAATGTACCACAATTACTTAAGTCACCCTGAAAACATTGCACGGCCATTTTGCCCATCTCATTCTGCCTTTTGCAACACTAGATGCCATACTGATAATTGTTAATATTATACAAGGGCCCATCAAAATTGCATTTTATTCATGGCCATCCACAACTCCTTCCAGATATTGCCATCTATCAATTCAGAACTGGAATTCTTGGTCACTCACGTAGGCAATGCCATTTCCTTTCAATAATAGTTGAGGACAGAGCTCCCTTGTTATCACTTGCTCCATTGTGCTTCAGCCTGTGTCTTCCACCATGCCTTTTACTTGAATATGGGATCAGAAATATAGAATATATAGACCTGTGTTCAGAAACAGCCCAACTGACAAGAGGCAGCAGGAGGCATTGTCAGGAACATTGGGAGAAATTTCTGCTGCTTGACCCTCAGCTTTTATTAATTGGCACAATTTGATAGGTGGCTAAACCCTCTTTTCTAAGGAAGAGCGATTGCTGATTTTTTTCCCCGCCCACTGGTAGGAAGACAAACAAAGCCAAAGAAATCTAAGAATCCTTTTTTCAAACATAAGCCATGATAAATTACTAAGGACAGGGCCATTCTCTGGTCTTTTTTACCATAGTTGAGTAGGAATCATCAAATGAATTAGCATAATTTGAGCCAGGATGCTTTTCTGATGGCTTAAGTGCTGGTATGCAACACTACTTCATTGTGTTCATGTGCCTAGTTGCTTGGAGTATGTAAATTAATCTTTGTCATGCAAGTCAACTTGGCTGGGGTAAATCTGATTAGCTCTCATTTGGCATCTAGACCAATTGATTGTTTCCTGTAATTGAAAAAGTATATTTGTAGAGATTATAAGGAGTCACTCTAAAGATGTTGTATATATTTTGTTCCTAGATAACATCATAAATGGTAGGTATGAGTCATAATTAAAAATATTTGGCAACAGTTGTGTACTTTTCCCCACATTGTTATATGAACATAATTAATCAACTGTTTACAGTTAACTATGTTGGATTGCAACATGATTCCTACACTGACCTAAGATATCCTTTCCCTAGCAGCTCCTTGACCCACAAGATTAAATTCTTTACGGAATTACAAGAGAAAATGTCTTCCATTTGGAATATTTCAAAGAAAGGAGTTCCTAAGAAAGCCAGTATTTTCAAGATCCTTTTTGTTTGCTGATCTAGATTACCATATTTTTCAGAGTATAAAACGCACCTTTTTCCCCCCTAAAAGGGGGTGAAAATTTAGGTGCATCTTATACACCGAATGTAGCTCCATCCACCCACTGGCCCCCACCCTTTGGCCTCTGCCTCGCAGCAGTTACCTCCTTGCAAGCAAACAGCAAGAAAAAAACAGCTCCTTTCAGCTTCAGCACAACCTAATTAGCACAAGTTGATTGGATCGGCCTCCCGACTCTCAGCTGATTTGCTCTCAGCTGTTTTGCGCAGGGCTCTGCTGCTTGCTGCAAAGAGGGAAATTGCTGAAGCAGATTTTTTTTTTCCTTGTGCTAATCAAGCTATGCTGAAAATGAAAATGAAAGTAAAGGTAGGTGTGTCTTATACTCCAATGCGTCTTATACTCCGAAAAATACAGTAGATACTGCTGCATGCAGCATCAATCACTCTCTCAGTCTAATCCACAGTACAACATCCCACAGGATGGGTGTTGTGGGGAAAACAGGTGGCAAGAACTTTGAGATGTACAAAACAAAAGTGCAATATGAATCTAATAGAAAATAATGTTTTTAAAAATGTAGTTAAAAGCAGGAACAGAGGTGAGCCAGAGAAGCAAAGTTTCCCCACCTTTAGAATGGAACGGACCTACTACAAAGAGACTAGCAAATCTCAATAATGTTTGAAGCTGATTGGAAGGCTTCTAGATGGCAGGTAGGCACATTGATAGTAGAAGCTCTTGAGAGTTGCTGTGATGACCTGAGGCGTGGCACCAAAGCAACACAGCCAGAGAACAGGTCTAACTCCCTTCTATTGTTCCAACTTTGCCCCCAAACGTCCCCACATTTACTACAAGTCCTGGAGCAAAACTGTCACATGCACCTTCAGCAGCCTCTGGTTTCAAGTAGTCCAGTAAGCCAGGTTAGCCCAAGAGTAACCAGGGCTGACACCTCCTTACATCTCAGTCCCCAGGTATGCCTTGTGAAGGGAGGCAGGACACTCTTCTCCCTTGTAGCTGGCTCAGTCTGCTTTAGATTTAGTCAGATTTAGTTTAATCTGGCCTTGTTTCCTGGATGGTTTTGGACTATCATTATGGACTCCCTGGCCATATTTGTACCATCATCCCAGAGTTTTGGATGTACTCAAGGTCCAAGCTTCTTGCGCTGCGAGATTCCCCCCTCTTGCAGGTTTGGCCCTCCATGTTATTGAGGGCCTATCTTGATGACGGGTTTTTGAACCCTGAGAGATGGCATGTGTCAAAGAGGAGATTAAGGGGTTTTTTAAATGTATTGTTAACTAACATTTTAAGGGGTTCAGGGATGACCAGAGTGGGATTGGGGGAGAACCCACAAGGGTCAAGGCCGGGTCCAGCAGAGGGCAGCGGCACTAGGGGTGCAGGGTTGGACATCAGGGAGGGGGCTAGAGCTCGATCTTACGAGGGCCGTATGATCTGTACTGTGGGTGGGAGGGGCAGATATGGTAGAAGCAGGGGGCCATATCATGTTATGGGAGTGCACTCTTGCTATCTTCGAGCGATTGCGCATTCCGGTCCCCAAGGCTTCACTCGTTCCCCAGGTAGCACAGACTCTCAGGGCCTGGGCCTTCGGCTGTTGTTGTGTAATGCCAGATCCATGATAAATAAGGCCCCCCTCAATTGCGATCTTATTCAGGAGGAGGGAGCGGATGTGGCGGGTATCACGGAGACCTGGTTGGGCCCAGAAGGCGGGGTGCCCCTGGTTGAAATGTGCCCACCAGGTTTCCAGGCATTTCATCAGCCGAGGGCTCAGGTTAGGGGCGGGGGGGTGGAGGTTATTATTAAAGAAAGTCTATGTCCGAGGGAGACCACTGTACCTCAGATAGCCAGATGTGAGTCCCTTCTGGGGAAGTGGGGTCGTGGGGTGCAGATGGGCCTGCTGATTACGTACTTGGCTCCCTGCTACGTGGCAGCGGCCCTGCCCGAGCTGCCTGACGTGATAGCCGGGGTGGCAGTTGATACCCCCAGGCTTATGGTTATGGGGGATTTCAACCTGCCATCTGTCGGCGAAACATCCATGGTGGCTCGGGAGTTCTTGGCTTCCATGATGGCCTTGGACCTGACCCAATTAGTTCAAGGCCCTACTCACATGGGGGGGACACACTTTGGACCTGATTTTTGTCTCTGGTCAGTGTCAGAGTGATCTGGAAAGAGGGGATTTAGTCATCGAGCCCTTGTCATGGTCAGATCACTCCCTCCTTCGCATGGACTTTTGAACTGCTACACCTCGCCGCAGGGAGATGGAACCAATTAGATGGTTCCGTCCCAGGCGCCTCATGGACCCGGATAGGTTCCTGATGGAGCTTGAGCCATTCCTGAGGCTCTGGCTCACGACACGACTGAAGAGCTGGTGGCTGCCTGGGATAGGGCGGCCACCGGAGCTCTGGATCGTGTTGTGCATTTGCAGCCTCTGACCCAGTGCCAATCTCAACTGGCTCCCTGGTTCTCTGAGGAGCTGAGAGAGATGAAGCGCTGGAAAAGCCACCTGGAGAGTGATTGGAGGGCCAGTCGCTCCGAATCTGACCAGTGAGGTCTCATATTAAGATCTACCTAGTGGTGATAAAAGCGGCAAAATCTAATTATTTTTCTGCTCTTATCGGGTCTGCAGAGAATCGCCCAGCAGCCCTGTTTAGGGTGACTCGCTCCCTCCTTCATCTGGGAGCAAGGGAAGACCCCTTGCAGGGCAGGGCTGAGGATTTTGTGCAATTCCTGCATGACAAAGTCACTCAGATTCGGGAAGGTCTGGACTCTGATTGGGTAGATCCGGATGGAGTGATGGAGGGGGGTCTTGAGAATGTTATCTGGGAGGGGTTTGGCCCTGTGACTCCCGAGGACATGGACAGGATTCTGGGGAGGCTTAGTGCTGCCACATGTTTATTGGATACGTGTTCCTCCTGGTTGGTGCTGGCCTCCCGGGAGGTTACACGAGGCTGGCTCCAGGGGATTATTAGCGCTTCTTTGAGTGAGAGCTACTTCCCCCCCTCTTTGAAAGACGCGGTGGTGAGGCCTCTCCTCAAGAAGCCTTCCCTGGACCCAGCTGTATTAGCAAATTATCGCCCAGTCTCCAACCTTCGCTTCGTGGCAAAGGTTGTTGAGAGTGTGGTGGCACGACAACTGCCCCAGTACCAATTATCTAGACCTGCTCCAGTCGGGCTTCAGGCCAGGGAACAGCACGGAAACAGCATTGGTTGATGATCTCTGGAGGGCTTGGGACAGGGGTTGCTCCCCTGTCCTGGTCCTATTAGATCTCTCAGCGGCTTTTGATACCTGTTCTGTCCCTGTCTCACACACGCACACAAACAGTTAGTCAGGGGTTAAATAAAACTGGCAGACAATAAATTCTTTTGATAAGGGGATTGGCAGCAACCCAGTAGTTGCTTGCTAAGAACTTTACTCATAGAGGGAGGGGTTGTTCCTCCGACAGATAAACCCAAACAAGATACACAAAGTTCAAGAATTGTAAAGTCCAATCCGTATTAAATCCAAGGCAGATAATGTTGTTTCAAAGATACAATGTGACTCGCTAGTAGTTAGTTTTGTCCGTCACAGAGTCTGAATGGCCACCTCACCCCCTTTTATCCCCTGTGGGGTGTGGTCCAGTGACATAACTGGTCCAGAATGCGGCTGTGCAGGTGGTTATGGGTGCAACTCAGCTCACCCATGTAACACCCCTCCTGCGCGAGCTGCACTGGCTCCTGGTGGTCTTCTGGGTGCGATTCAAGGTGTTGGTCATCACCTTTAAAGCGTTCCATGGCTTAGGACCAGGATATATACGAGACCACCTTCTGCCATCAACAACCTCCCACCGGCCGATACGCTCCCACAGAGAGGGGCTCCTCAGGGTGCCATTGGCCAAACAATGTCGACTGGCGACACCCAGGGGGAGAGCCTTCTCTGTGGGGGCACCAGCCCTCTGGAATGAGCTGCCCCTAGAGCTTTGTCTCAGCCCTGACCTGTTTACTTTTCGCCGCGCCCTTAAGACCCTTCTGTTCCAGCAAGCCGGACTGGCCTAATATGAATTTTAAATGGGTGTATGTGTGTTTTTAAATTGAGGGCCAATTTTATATATTTGATTTTAATTGGTTTAAAATTTTATAAATCTATGTGTTTTTAATATGGCTGTACACCACCCTGAGTCCTTCGGGAGAAGGGCGGTATAGAAATCTAATAAACTTTCAAACTTTCAAACTTCTCTCTTCTCTCCATGCTCTATGATCAAGAGGGGGTGGTCCTTGTTCTTCACCTCAGCTCTGTCTCTCCTGCTCCTCCCTGTCTGCAAGCCTTTATAATCCTGAAAAGCCTTGCCTGGACTGACTCTGCCCTTCCCAGTTTCCTCCAAGGCCAACAGAGCCACCCTCTCTGTCAGCTGTTGTTCCAGTTCTTCTTCCCCTGCAGATTCAGACTTCCCCTGGCCTGCTGGGGAGCAGGCAGCTCCCCTGCAGGCCATGCACCCGGGTGGAGGAGCTGCTTCAGGATGACCAAAGGACCAGTCCTGTGACTACTACAGCTCTGGAATATGGGACCGACTTTCCCACCAACATCAGCAAACCATTGTCAGTCTGCCTGTCTTCATTTTCCTTCACTCAGACTGATTAAGCTTCTTGAGAGAAGGAACACAAAAGAGATTTCCAGGCTATGTGCCTGGATCAGGTGCTTTCTCTCAGGCCTCCCACCCGGAGGTCTCACAGAAGCAGAGAGGTAGGCCCAAAGGGTGGCTGAGCCTCCCCCCCCCCCAGTGGTCCGCGGGATTTAAAATTATGAATTTGGTCATCCCTGAGGTCCAAAAGGTTGGAGATCCCTGCCATATAGCACATATGCCATAGGCAAAATGGGTCATGGTACAGAGGAATAAAACCTAAGTTTTTCCATCTAAACTCACTGTATTCTACAGCACTGAAAATTTACATAGTATAATTGACTGAATCCATTTCATCTTCAAAATGGCAGAGGAAGAGGAGAAGGGATTAAATGTTGATATATGTTGATATGGTATGCATTTGCGCAATCACTGTATGATGATGTGTACAGACAAAACTGGATGATGTACTCCAATATTAGATGTGTTCAATCAAATTGAACACATTGGGTGTCTTCATCCATATGATGATGTAGGAAAAGAGAGACATTAAAACTAATTTCATTAGTAAATTTGGAAATAATTTTAGCCCATACAGCCAAATGCCAATGACTCAAACCACAGGCCACATCTACGCCTATACATGTCGATTTGTACTTAGGCACACAGATTCTCCTTTTGTGTTTGTATGTACTTTGCTTTTTCATCATAAAATACAGGGCAATAATACACTTTACAAAAATCCTTTGATTGCAATCCTGAAAATTGGAGTTACTTGAAAATATGCTCCATTGCTTATTTCTAATTTTACAAGTTTCTGCTCTAAGCACATTAAACTTTGCTAAGTGGTCATTACATAGTAAAAAATACAAAATTTAGCTTTTAATTAGAGATTTAAACCTTGCTTAGAAAAAGTATTATTCACACTGCTACTGGGAACCAGTTTGGTATAGTGGTTAAAAAGGCACAACTTAGAAAATAGGAGAGCGGGAGTTTTAATCTTGCTTAGACACAAAAGTCAACTAGCTGAGTTTAGGATAATCATTATTTTGCTCAACCCTTGGAAAAAGATATCAGCAAGCCATTTATGTTGCCCAAAAAACTACATGGACTTGACTCAAATAATCATATGAAGAAGGGAGAACTAGCATATTAGAGAATTATTAGAGAATTAGCATAAAGAAGAAATTTCTTTAAAAAGAAGAAATATTACACATCTGATCATTTTTTTTCCTTTAATTTTTTTTCCTACTACATTTTTTCCCACAGGTATAGTTGGTTTCAGTTCCCACCATCTCCGTTCATTCCTTATAAAAAGCACCAGATTGGAAAAAGCTAATTTATCCCCAAAAAAACAAAAACAAAAACACAGTAACGTTTAAAAGCCTTGGGTTATGCCTCATTCATTTGCAAAACAAAGTAAGTTTGAGTACTATGATGAGAAAATGAGATAATAATTCCTGTTCTAAAAAATCTTTTCCACTATATTTTCTTGCATTTCAGCTTTGCTAAGTTTCAGTTTAGTTTTGCTAAGACAAACAGATGCCTTGTCTATTCCAGTCTGAACTATTTTAGGATGACATCTGTACAGCAGTAATGAAAAAGCCTTAACATAATGTGCTGGTTCTGTGTTTGAGGAAGCATTAAAAATAATCTCCTGGCTCTGTGTTTCAAAATAGACATTTCTGAAATTTCAAATGTAAGATTTGAACTTTGCTTTTAAATGATGCATATTACAAGTATTTTTAAAACTGAGGAACTTCCTTTAAAATTAAGAGCAGCGATTTAAAGAAAGGAGTAGAATTACAGGAATTTATGCAAAAGAAATAGCAATAGCACTTAGGCTTATATACCACTTCATAGTGCTTTACAGCCCTCTCTAAACAGTTTACAGAGTCAGCATATTGCCCTCAACAATCGGGGTCTTCATTTTACGGATCTTGGAAGAATGAAAGGCTGAGTCAACCTTGAGCCGGTCAGGATTGAACTCCTGGCTATGTGCAGAGTCAGCCTGCAATACTGCATTCTAACCATTGTACCACATATTACAGATTTTCACAAAACAAATAATTTCATTTCATTTCATTTTATTTCTTAAGACATTAATAGGGTAACATTTACCTTGATTAATGATGCTTTATTTAACCATTGCCGAAAGATATAAAATCTTGTTTTCTAATTGACTTGGATCATAATGGTTAAATAATGGTTAAAAATCATGGTTTTTCAGTTTTATTCATAAGTTCCTCTAGCTCCATCTACTTATCTGATATGTTATTTTTTTTATCATTAATCTAAACGACAGCTATAATTCCTTATTCTAGACTTTTGGTTTTGGCTGAATATATTGTATGTACAAAAACGGTTGTGATTGATGAATGTGGTTTATGATTTAATAAGTTGTGCCTATTGTGCACATCATGGGTCAACAAATGGCACAGCATAATGTGTATGCGAATCAGATCAACACAGAATAAAGCTATTTGTGGTTGAACCATAATGGCTGATTATTACTGTCATTAACAAAATAGGTTTAATGAATTATGTTGTAAATTTTTATGGTTATTGCACAGAGATATTTGCGAGACTGCCTTCTGCCGCCGATAGCCTCCTACCGACCAGTACGCTCCCACAGAGAGGGACTCCTCGGGGTGCCGTCAGCCAGGCAATGTCGGCTGGTGACCCCCAGGGGGAGGGCCTTCTCTGTGGCAGCGCCTGCCCTCTGGAACGATTTGCCCCCGGAGATACGAAGAATACCAGATCTCCGGGCCTTTCGCCGTGCCCTAAAAACTTTTCTTTTCCATCAAGCAGGGCTGGCGTGAAACACCCCCCCCCCTTTTTTTTAGCTCTTTTTAGCTTTTTAAGTGTAAATTGGGTTTTAATTGGATTGTTTTAAATTGTGGGCCAAAGTTGTATAATTCTTTTAATTGATTTTAAATTTTGTATTGGTATATTTTTTATCCTTGGCTGTGCACCGCCCTGAGTCCAATAGGAGAAGGGCGGTATATAAATTGAATTAATAATAATAATAATAATAATAATAATAATAATAATAATAATAATTGTACCCAGACGACACACTGTTTAAGGGAAAATGGAATGTTTATATTTTAAAAAAATAAAAACTTTTTTTAAAAATTGATTTCTTAGTACCAGTTGTTGTGTTCCTGTCATATGATTGACTCAAATGAAAACAGACGGTGAAACATGACTCAGCATTGATTTCCTTCAAAGTACCACAGATGTCCTTGTACTATGCTAGAGGCAAACATAAGCAAGACATCAGTCCCCTTCTATAAAATAAGAAAAGTCACTCAGATTTGCACCAGAAGTATCCTGACACAGGAGAGACATTAGTCTTTTTAATGATTTGATGACTACGGAACAATCTAAGTGTTTTCAGGGATCCTGATTATGCCCAGATGTTCAAGTCAGAGTATTACAGTATGTAACTAAAGGAAATCCTAGAATTAACAAATGTTTTGAGCAAAAACTACCTTGTTTTTTCATATCTGCCTATTCAGCTTTAGTGGGCAGAGGGAGAGCGTTTTGAGAAAAACTCGGAATGGAATTCCTCTAGATTTTAGGAAGTTTGCATATTTTTTTAAAAAAAAATGCATAGCATGGGGAAATCTTTACTAAGACCAAGCAAAAAGCATGCAATAAATTCAAGTTCTTTAGATTACTCCATCAAACAGAATACTATAGTATAGTGCGAAAATTCGGACAAGGGGAGAAAGGAAGGAAAAAGATCTACAAATTATACCAACTGACTTGAGGACAATCTCAAAAGAAAAAAGATCTGTAGATTGAATGCAATGTTTAATAATAGATTTTAATTAGATTTTTAATTAGATTTTCTAATAACAAATATGTTGGTGGGTGCTGATAAAAAAGAAAGACAACTCAGAAAATGTATACACATAGACCAGTGATGGTTAACCTTTTCCAAACCGACTGCCCAAAGAGTGCGTGAATGTGTGAATGTTTGCTTGCGCGTCCGAACCCCCGAAATGCAATGCATATGTGGCCCCCGTGCACCCTGCTCCACGCATGTGCATGCAAGTCCCCCACATGTGCCCCCCGCACATGCGTGGCAGAGTCCCAATGACCAACTGGCTGGCAGGAGGCGCACGTGCATGCATGGCAGAGCTGAACTGGGACAACAGCTTGCGTACCCACAGAGAGGGCACTCCGTGCCACCTGTGGCACGCGTGCCATAGGTTCGCCATCACAGACATAGACTAATTCCTTAAGTGGATGAGATAATTGCTACCTCCCAAAAAAGGAACTCAGCAGCCACAGATTGCTGAGTGACCAGATGGAAAATAAAAAATAGAAAGTCAAGCTGGGTGATAGGGGAAACAAAGGAAGGTTTGCTTGATTTCCTTAGATGTTCTAATGTTCTGGATGAGGGTATGATTGGCTTGGTGACTGGATCTTAAACAAGACCCACTCCTGTTAGGTATGTCATTATACTTAAACACTGTGCTGTGATCCCACTTTCAAATTTTAAGTTAAGAGCAATTTGGGAGAGAATTTTACATCTTTCCTCTCATGTATTTTCCCTGGATTAAGATATCCCCAAACTCAAAGATGCTGGCTATATTTGAGGGAGATGAAACAGAGTTCTCTCAGCAATTTGGGTATTCTTGCAACAACTTCATCCATGGCATGAAACAAAACAGTGGCAGCAGTACGATTGTCCATCCATCCCTCAATGGCTGATGTGTTATTGTTGCTACCAGGAAAACCTTGTGTAACCCGAATTTCAGAGTACTATGTCATCTATTCTATAAGAACTCTTTCAAAGAAAATAGCAAAAGGAAAACATTAGTGACATTGTCCTCATTGGAGGTGAATGTTAGAAAGTATACCAAACAGACAAAATGAGAGCTGGGAAACCAAAAGATTTCATATCTAGTACTTTTGCAAGCCATTACTTCAAAGAAGCTGCTATATGAATACATGACATTAACCTTCACATTGTAGTTTACAAACTACAAAGCCTAGAGTCACTCATTATGTTCGTTCCCAACAAACAAACCCTATGGTAAATTACTGCAATGTGCAAATACAGCCTATGTTTCTGGGTCAAAGCTAAACGTTAGGATAAAATATGCCAAAGTAATCACAAATAGCCAGGTTGAAACTGACTGGTGTTTCATTTTATGTGGAATTATGAGATGGGAACATGCTTATTCCCATTTAGTAAACATGATGGCGGTGTGAACACTCTCTTACAAAGAATTTTAGCCTAAAAAAAATTGCCTTGTATTTAGAACTCACAGGATAGTTATAAAAACTAATGATGTGGCATTGTGTTGCATTTGCAGCTTTCAGCTGATATTTTTAGTACAGGTAGCCTTCCTGTTACAATAGCAATTCAGATTAGAATTCCTGTCACTGAGCAATGTAATCATAAAACTCAATGGTAAGTGACTATGTTGCTTAGCGAAGGCAATTCAGGCTGCCATTGTAGCTTCAAGAGTACACAGGTTGTTTAAGTGGGAAGAGCCAAGAGTTCCAGTCAAGCAAGCCAGTGTATAAATATGCAAGTGATGCAGGGGTTGCCATGGGCTGGTGTTATGGAGCATAGGCAGATGGCCAGGTCTGCGGTGGGATGAGAGTGTCATGGGCAGACACTGTAGAACATGGGTATCAAACTTGCAGTGTCATGTTGCCGACATGTGACATTTCGTGACATTTTTTTTCCCTTTCCAAAGCTGGGGTGGACATGGCTTGCACGTGACGCATCAGGCCTGCTGGCCGCCAGTTTGACACCCCTGCAGTAGAGCATAGGCAGGTGCAAAGGTGCTGCAGGAGGAGGGGTGCATGTGTGTGACTGTGGGGGGGGGGTGTCTCAGTGATGCGGATGCTATCGGGTGCAGGCAGGCAGGCAGGCAATAAAGCAGCGAGGATGATTTCTAAATTCCCGCTGATTTCCTCAATGTGACTTTGTTTGTGAGAAGCCAGCATGTGATCACAGCTCATTGGACCATTTTAATTATGAGTCTGGAACCCAAGAGCCCAGATCAAGATCACGGGATGGCAGGGATGCTGCAATGCTGAGAACCAGTGGTAACTTTGAACGGTGGCTAAACGCGTGATCATAACCTAAGAACTACCTGTGAAGAAAATAAAATGAGAGTGTGGTAGTTTGGCACTTTTATTCTGCTAGAAGTGCTAAATTTGGGGTTGTTTGTGCAAAAACCAAATTCACATAAAGGATACTGCTGAAAGTATGGGTGTGGAACTCTAATCATTTGTTTCATTTTTTGGGGGGTGTGCATATAAATGGGGTGAATGTTGTTTGTTGTTACTCCAAGCATTGGCAGTTGCTTCATTGAGCCAATAATGCTCCTTTTTGTAGATTCCATTTAGTTAGATAGAGGGCTAGCATTAGATGGTTCATTATTCTTTCACTATTCCCCCCCCCCCAGACTCAACCCTTCCAAGACCGAGTGGCTGTGGCTACCCACGTCCCGGTATAGTCAGCTGATGCCATCGCTGTCTATAGGGTGTGAATCTCTACCCCCCACAGAGAGGGCTCGCAATCTGGGCGTCCTCCTGGATGCACGGCTGTCTTTAGAAGAGCATATGACGGCCGTGGCCAGGGGGGCTTTTTATCAGGTTCACCTGATTCACCAGTTGCGTCCCTTTCTGGACCGGGACGCCTTGCGCACAGTCACTCACGCCCTTGTTACCTCCCGGCTGGACTACTGTAATGCTCTCTACATGGGGCTCCCCTTGAAGAGCACTTGGAGGCTCCAACTGGTCCAGAATGCGGCCGCGCGGGTAATTATGGGTGCAATTCATTGCATCCATGTAACACCTTTCCTGCACGACTGCACTGGCTCCCAGTGGTCTTCCAGGTGCGATTCAAGGTGTTGGTTACCACCTTTAAAGCGCTCCATGGCTCAGGACCTGGGTACCTAC
Organism: Pantherophis guttatus; assembly: GCF_059756535.1. NCBI lineage: Eukaryota > Metazoa > Chordata > Lepidosauria > Squamata > Colubridae > Pantherophis > Pantherophis guttatus. Next base: position 86,919,049 of record NC_142064.1, on the reverse strand, counting down.
GAGACCGCCTTCTGCCAACGATAGCCTCCCACTGACCAGTTCGCTCCCACAGAGAGGGACTCCTCAGGGTGCCGTTGGCCAAATTATGTCGGCTGATGACACCCAGGGGGAGAGCTTTCTCTGTGGGAGCCCCTGCCCTTTGGAATGAACTGCCCCTGGACATACGCAAGATCTCTGACCTCCAAGTTTTCCGCTGTGCTCTTAAGACCCTGCTCTTCCGACAGGCAGGGCTAGCTTCATAATTTCAAATTTTAAATTTGGAATTCTTAAATTTTTGGGTTTTTTAGTTAATTGGCCTTAAATGCAATACTTTTAATAATTTTTTAAATTTAAATTGTGATATTTGTATTGTGTTTTTACCTGGCTGTACACCGCCCTGAGTCCTTCGGGAGAGGGGCGGTATAGAAATAAAATTATCCTTATCCTTATCCCTCCCAATCTTCAAGCCGGCAGGAATGAAGGCATAGGGGCATGATCCTTCACAGAACCAATAATTGGACTCATTCATTTGACTAGTGCCTTTCTACAATTCTCCAAACCTTGAGGAGATGGTAGGTAATATGCCATCTCATGGAGTAATATGTTCCCTTTCCTTATGTCAGTCCTCCCAGGTAAACCAGATAGGAAACACGACAAGATGAACTGATTTTTACTTCAGTGTAAGGCTACATTAAGAGAATCTTGCAAGTCTGAAGACACAAATTTCCTGCTTCCTCTTTTAACTGTTTAATCCATCAGGGCAAGTTCTTCCTCAGTTTCTTTCACTGACTATGAAGGAACTGAAGGCTCCTTGCCTGACTGTTTCCTAGGCAGCATCTTTCCTCAAGGTCATTCAGACATTTCATTGCACGTCATAAATTCGCTGAATCCTTTGACAAATTTAACATGCTTATACCAAAAGGAATAGATAACTGTTATGAAACATCCTGGACACATATACTAGGACTGTCTTCACACATCATGATATTTAATATCACACTGCAATGCTTCCAAACTGATTAAAAAAAAATGCTTCTTTTTTCTGTTTTGATACTTTTACATAGAATTTCAGGCTTTCTTAATATTTTAATAAAGGTGATATTAGCATTTTAGCATGACATCCATATTTCCTTTTGACCTTTAGGGAACCATGTTTTTCCTGCGAGCCAAAACCATTTCCTTTGTTGATCAAAGTTTGTGAGTGTTAAGAAAGAAACAAACACAGGTACAAAAGGAGGAGATGCAATGTATTTAAGACTGTCTTGTCCTTTCTCATGTCTAAGAAAGCAAAGGTTTGTTGCAGATCAATGTCTTATTGTTTGAGTTGTTGCTTTCTGATACATCACATATAGCAAATGTATGTGGTCATTTATTTCTGTACCAGGGGTGAAATGCTCCCAGTTCAGATGGTAGTGATGGCGGCGGGTGGTTCAGAGAACCAGTAGCAAAAATCCCTCCCCCCCTCCCACCATGCCCAGCTGAGCCGCATGATCATCAGAGGCTTTTTTTTTTTTTTTACTTTTAAAAGCATTTTTTCTAAAACCTCTTCCGACGAAAAAATGCTTTAAAAAGTTTTTTAAAAAAGCCTCTGATGATCGCAGGGCTCAGATGGGATCGTCAGATGCTTTTCAAAGCATTTTTTTCTGCAACCTCTTGGCTGAAGAGGTGGTTTAAAAAATGCTTTGAAAAGTCTCTGACGATCCCAGCTGAGTTGCCTGATCGTCAGAGGCTTTTCAAAGCATTAGAAAAAATGCTTTGAAAAGTTTAAAAAAAGGGAGGGGCCACGCCCACCCAGTCACATTCCCCTCCAAGCCACGCCCACAGAACCAGTAGTAACAAATTTTACATTTCACCCCTGTTCTGTACCCTATATAAATACTTGACCCACCTTAATAAAGTAAAGTAAACACTGAATTACTTGTAGTTCATCTTGCCAGGAGGCGAAAGATTCACTTTGGAAAGGTTTTAGATGTTTTTCAGACTCAAGGACTAGGCTTTTTCCAGCTTCACACCAACCTAGGGTGCCTCAGAGTTACAGGCAACAGTAACATCTTATTTCTGATGTGATAATGAAAGCAACAGAGGATACATTTCTGTTTTGCTTTTGCTTCTTCTGTAAACTAAATTAAGTAGCAAAGAACTGCTTGTACATCTTCCTGGAAATAAAGTAGCAATATTCCTAGTTTGCAAGTTTAAAACGCCCTTTAACATAAAGGAAAGGTTTGCAGCGGAAGTGGAAAAACAAAGAGAGCGTGCTTTTATCCAGGCTAATTAGAAATAGAAAGATTGCCCAGCAGGAAAGGCAATGATTGAATGGAGAATGAGATTCTAGAGTTGATGATAGTTCATTAATTTAATACTCCATCAATGAATTACCTCAGGATAATGATGATGATGACGATGATGAAACCTAGGACGCTGGCAGCAACTCATAGCAACCATTAGCACCAGTCAATGGTATTTGTGACACATTTTTTAATGTTCAGTTGACTTCAGTTTCATGTTTAATGAATAAAAAAGATAATGAGCCTTGGTGGCGCAGCAGACTAAAGTGCTCTTAAGTAGCACCAGCTGCCTGCAATTACTGCGAGTTCAATTCTCACCAGACTCAAGGTTGACTCAGCCTTCCATCCTTTCGAGGTAGGTAAAATGAGGACCCGGTTTGTGGGGGCAATAAGCTGACTTTGTATAAAATAGAACACCGTTTGGGGGGGCCCAAAAAAAGCCCTACTAAGCAGGTATATACAAAAGTATGAAGGCTATTGCTTAACGCATTGTAAGCCGCCCTGAGTCTCCGGAGAAGGGCGGCATATAAATCAAACCAATAAATAAATAAATAAATAAATAAATAAATAAATAAATAAATAAATTCATGTTTAATGAATAAAGTAAATAATAATAATAATAATAATAATAATAATAATAATAATAATAATGTCACAAATACCATAGGCTGGTGCTAATGGTTGATACAGGTTGCTGCCAGCGTCCTAGGTATTAATCAAGTATTTTCTTAAAATATATGATGTTCTGAGTAGCGCAGTTTTTTGCAGTTCCGTTGGTGTTATTGCAGGAAGCTGCTATTTCTTGATGTGTTTTGTAAAATTCTTGGACATGGTACCAAAAGCCCTGATGACAATGGGTATCACTGTTACAATATTTCATCCATAGCCATGTAGTTTCAATGGCCAGGTTGTGATATTTTGTAATTTTTTTCCAGTTCTTTTTCTTCGACTCTGGTGTCTCCTGGTACAGCGATATCAATTAACTGTACGCTTCAGCCTTTAACAACCGTGATATCTGGCATGTTATGTTCCAAATGATGATCCGTCTGTATTCGAAAGTCCCACAAGATCTTTACTGTCTCATTTTCAATAACTTTTTCCATTTTGTGCTACCATGACTTTTCGGATACAGGTATGTCGTATTTTTTACATACTGAGCAATGGACTAATTTAGCAACTCGATCATATCATGACATATTTTTAATTGTTCAGTTGACTGAGTTTCATGTTTAATTAAATAATAATAATAATAATAATAATAATAATAATAATAATAATAATAATAATAATAATTTAAAACCTGCTGAGAACATGCAGTAGCTGCCTGGCAGTTCAGGATGAAATGGCTGCACATCAACCCCTGGAGGGAAGGGAGTGTGCCAGGCATCGTAGCTATTCAGAACCGGGGCTGTTACTAGAACAGAATTAGATTGTCTCCTTTGAAAGGCAAAAGATGGCTTGTGTCAGAAAAAGCAGTTTTGACTCAAGACTGCAAATAAAGAAATGTGTTTGCTATGGTCTGGGAATTAAAGATAATGTCATCCATTTCTGCACTCAAAATAAAGTGAATGGCCTGTACTGGCAATAGTCCAAGTAGAAAGTGTGGATCTGCCCTAAATTAGAATTCAGAAAACAAACAGGTCCTGCAAGCATAATAACTTTGAGTGCTACTTCGTTGAAAATTGGAATTCCTTGTAAAAACTGTTAGACTGTTAAGAACCATCCAAGCTTTCATTATTCCATTAGATGAGAATATCTGTCCTTCATGATACAGATACGGAATCAAATCCAATGAGAGCCAAACTAGATAGCAGAGGTGAGGAATTGACTGACCACCAATAATCGGACTATATCTTCCAACTTCTTTAATAAATAGCCAAGCAGACTGGGGATGAGAGGAGCTGGAGTCCATTAAAATCTGGACAATTTCAAATTATACTGCACTAGATAACGTTTATTTGCATGAAAGACACACTTTTTTTAAAAAAAACAGCTTGTACTATATTTTTTGATAATGGGGAAATTAACCTTTTGTTTCTTTTAAAGTAGAAGTTGTATTAGGCAAAGTTGCACATACTCGCCCACAGAAATTTTCCTTCCAGTACAAATTGCATTTTTTATATGACGGTTTTTCTCAGAAGCACAGCAACAGAGAGTTGATTTCTTGTTCTTTCTTAATAGGATTCTACTGTATTAGTTATCAAAACACACACACACACACACACACACACACACACACACATACACACACACACAAAGTTCCTGATGCAAAGAAACATTTGTGTCTCTGAGACTTCAACCTAGAAGAAATATAGGTAATTAAATTCCATTAATTTAAATGGAATTTGCTTCATGCAAATAAGCTTATTGTTCGAACTGACATGCAATTGAAAGATGATGTGATCAGACCAGTGGTGGGTTGCCCCCGGTTCAGATTGGTTCACAAGAACTGGTAGTAAAACCGGTGGGAGGCCCCACCCACTGCCCTAGATGTCATCATCGGTGATCTGTGCATGTACAGAAGCAAGGCGCGCAAGCGAGCGAAGCAAGTGCGCACACACGATCTTGTTGCAAACTGGTAGTAAAGGTAAGTAGAACCCACCCCTGGATCAGACATAATCTTCCACTGAAATCCAATATGATCATCTTTAAAGAAGGGATTCGGACTTCCGGTTTGCAAGCTTCGGCGACGGCGGTGTTTTTTTAAAGACCGCCAGCCCCGCCGCCTGTAGAGCCGCCCCGCGAACTAGGAGCGGCTCGAAAACTCCGAAATCCTGAGGATTGTAGGAGAAGAGACAGCAGGGCACAGGTTGAGCCCCTGTAACCCCCCAGGGAATTGTTTCTGGGGAGGAAACAGGCGCGGCTCCCTTCCAACCTGCGGAGACTCCGGGCGGCGTGGGACGATTCTGCCTTCAGCAGAACAAGCCTGCAGCAGCAAACTTTTAAAGTGAAAGGAACCAACCTTAACAAGCAGCGGAAATACCAACTTGAATCCAGAAACTTGAAAATTGCAAGTATTAGTGCTTTGTTGACTTTTTAATTCAAGAGAAAAAGCGAGTGAGTGAAAGTGATTTGAAAAAATATGGCGCCCAGCATTTGAGTTAACGAGCTAGTGAAAGTGGATTTGTGAAGTCATCCTGCTTTGCTACAAAGTTACAAAGCTGCTACAAAGTTGCTCTATTTAAAGAAAAATTCCTTTTTTAAAAAATTTGACTTTGCTTTACTTCAGTTTCTATTTGATTAAACCTGGGGGACTTTTTTAGAAGTCTCTGTGGAGGTGGAAAAAGAAAAAGGATCCCCCTTTTCAGAAAAACTAGCTTATGTGGCAGGATGGCTTCAAAGAAGCAGGAAGGAAAGGCAACAGGGGGAGATCCCCCACACATAAACATGAAACGCAGCTTCCCCCTGCTCAACAGATACAGACTCAAAAAAAAGATTTTGATATTGAACATTTAAAAGAATTTATTTCTAAAGCTTTGGATGATAAATTTCAAAAATCCCAACAGGAAATAGATGACAAACTTCAAAAATCTCAACAGGAAATCATGCAGGAAATTAATGAAATTAAAGATATGGTGAAACAGGATTATGGCAAGGTGACCAAAAAAATATCAGAGGTGGCGTCTGGCCTTGGAGAATTTATTATTAAAGTTGACTCTAAAGTGGAAGAATTTAAATCAGAAGTCAATGTTAAGATGAAAGACAATGATTATAAAATTTCTGATGTTGATGACAAAATGCAGAGAGTTGAAAACGAAATTGTTATGATGCAATTCAGGGCAATGGAATTTGCCATAAGGTTACGAGGAATCAGAGAGGATGATAGACAGGATTTGAGACAGATTTGTGCTGATGCTCTGGCAAGGATTTTAAAAATTAATCCTGATGTGGTTTTTTACAAAATAGACAAAATTTACAGAGTGAATTCTTGGGTGGCCAGACAAAGACAACTGCCTAGAGATGTGGTCATATACTTCACGGATAGAGCAATAAGAAATGACATCCTGCAAAAATCTTTTCTTACTTCTGTGCAAGTGGGGGGTGCACAAATTGGAATCTACAAGGAACTACCACCTAAAATGCTGAAAGCCAGAAAAGATTTTGGCTTTCTTGTAAAAGAATTGCAAAAACAAGAGATACCATTTCGATGGGATGCCCCAACTGGCATAATCTTGAAATATAAGGGAGAAAGACACCGTTTGAATACTGTGGAGAAGGCAGAGCATTTTTACACTACTATTTTTAAAGAAAGAACACCATCTCCACATACATCTACAGTTCTGGAGATTAAGGAGAGTGACAAGAAGCAACTTCAACAAGAACCGCAAGAACAGTTAAAACAGGTGGAGCTAGAGGAAATGCAGGGTGCGGAAGGAGGTTTCTTGGATGAGCCCCTGTTGGAATCTTCTCCAATATTGGACCCGGTTCGGACGGTTGAGGTTAAGGATCAGCGCATAACTCGTGCAAAATCTAAGCAACTTAAAGAAAAGCAACAACAACAGGAAAGACAAGAAAAAAAGGGAGCTAAGAGTACCACACAAGAGATTGGAGCCATGGGGGGAGCGAGACCGAAGATTCCGGAAGATATTCGGTTATTCTGCTCGTTGCTCCATAAAGATAAAGATGACGATTAAATGTTTATCTTGGAATGTGAATGGGTTGAACTCGGTACAGAAAAGGAAGAAGTTATTTGTATATCTGAGACAATTTAATAATGATATAATTTGTTTACAAGAAACTCATATCACAACTCAAGATCAAAAATACTTGATAAATTCCAAACTAGGCACACATTTTATATCTTCAACTTCGCAAAAAAAGAATGGTGTGGTTATTTATGTAAATAAAAGATTAACAGCTAAAATTATAGAAGCAGATGAAGATGGTAGGTTTATAGCAATCGAATTGCTTACAGTGAATGGCCAAATTCTTCTGATTGGAATTTATGCTCCCAACCAACAACAGGATCATTTTTATAAAATGTTACATACCAAAATATTGCAATGGGACTATAGATCTATTTTAATAATGGGAGACTGGAATGGAGTAATTGATTCTAAATTAGATAAAAAGAGTTTGGCGAAATCCAGGATTAGATTACCACAGACTTTTTTTGATATGAAAGAAGACCTGGAATTAAAAGATATTTGGAGAATACATAATCCAGAAGAATTGGATTATACTTTTTTTTCCGATAGACATAGATCCTTCTCTAGGATTGACTTTATTTTGTTGTCAGATGATTTACTTGTTAAGACAAAAAGAACAAAGATTTTCCCAAGAACTTTGTCCGACCATAGCCCAGTATGGATAGAAATCGAGATGGGTAAGACTGAACGACGCTCTTGGAGAGTGAATGAAAACTTGTTCAGATATGAAAAAAACATAATAGAACTTAAAAAGCACTTGAAAGAATTTTTTGAAATAAACTTGAATAAAGGTACCCCAATTGAAATTGTGTGGGATGCGAGCAAAGCATATATGAGAGGGGTGCTTATTTACATGAACTCTAAACACAAAATGAATCGACAGAAGAGAAGATTTGAATTGGAAATAGAAATAAAGAATAAAGAACAGCTACTTATTAAAAACCCAACAGATGAAAGAATACGTGGTGTTATAAAACTTCTGAAAGATCAATTTCAAATGCTTATGGCGGAACAAGTTGCAACAAATTTACAATATGCAAAGCATAATACTTTTTGTAATGCCAATAAACCGGGCAGATGGTTGGCCTACACTTTAAGAAAAAAGCAGAGTACACGGACTATTGATAATATTGATATTGGAGGGAAAGAAATTTTTCAACAAAAATTAATTAAAGAAGCTTTTGTGGACTATTACACTAAACTATATGCTAAAGATGATGTGCAGAATGGACTTATAGAAAAATATTTAGATAATAAAAGAGTTACAAAAATTACAGATCAACAAAAGGAAAGAATGAATTATCCTATAACAGAGGAGGAGATATCGGCAGCAATTAAACAATTAAAAACAGCTAAAGCTCCTGGAACTGATGGCTTGACAGCAGTGTATTATAAAACTTTGCAAACAGAAATGGTGGAACAACTTAGAGATTTGTTTTGTAATATTCAACAAGGGGGTAAAATACCCCCATCATGGACAACAGCATATATTTCTTTGATACCAAAAGAACAAGCAGGTCCTAAAAAACCGGAGAATTATAGACCAATATCTCTTCTTAATACTGATTATAAAATTTATGCAAAAGTACTAGCCAACAGGCTGATGCCAGTAATTCAAAAGGTGATCCATGATGACCAAGCGGGATTTATCGAGGGTAGATACATGAAGGATAATGTAAGGCAAGTAATAGATTTATTGGAATATCTTGAGAGGAATAAACAGGTACCTGCAGTGCTGGTCTTTTTGGATGCGGAAAAGGCCTTTGACAGAGTGGATTGGAATTTTCTATTAAAGACTTTTAAAAAGATGGACTTTGGGGACCAATTTATACAGGCGGTTTCAGCAATTTACCAAGAGCAAAAGGCACAGATTATTATTAATGGAAGTTTGACAACAGAGTTTAAAATTGAAAAAGGAACAAGACAGGGATGTCCGTTATCCCCATTGTTATTTATTTTAACATTAGAAGTCTTGTTAAATACAATACGGGACTCTAATATCTTGAAAGGTATAACGATAAGGCAAGAGGATTACAGAATAAAAGCATTTGCAGATGATCTGGTTGTTACCCTAACACAGCCAATGGAATCAATAATCCAGATGAAGGACATTATACAAGACTATGGTAAAGTTTCAGGTTTTAGATTGAATCAGAAAAAAACTAAGATGATAGTTAAAAATATGACACAAGATCGTAAACATGAGCTTGAAAGGAGGACAGGTTTTGAGATTGTACCAAAGGTAAAATATCTAGGAGTTCAGGTTGCAGAATCAAATATGAAATTGTTTCAAAATAATTATGAGGTTTTGTGGCGAGATGTGCAGAAAGATATGGAGACTTGGAAAAAACTGCAGCTGTCTTTACTTGGAAGAATAGCAGCAGTTAAGATGAACATTTTGCCAAGATTTCTTTTTTTGTTTCAAATGATTCCGGTGCTCAAAAGTGATAAGCAATTGAAAGTCTGGCAAACTGGAGTGAACAAGTTTGTCTGGAACGAGAAAAAACCGAGAGTGAAATTGAAAATTATGCAAGATGTTCCAGAAAGGGGAGGTCTTAAACTTCCAAACCTACAGTTATATTATGAAGCAGCAGCTTTGACTTCAGCAAGTGATTGGTTTGGAAGGAAAAAGACTGGAATATTGAATATTGAAAGTTTTGATCTTGAATTTGGATGGCATGCTTACTTATTTTATGATAACAAAGTGGATAAAGTATTTAAAAGCCATATACTGAGAGACTCTTTGATGAGAGTTTGGAAGAAGCACCGATTCAAATGGGATTATAAAATACCGCTATGGCTGGATCTTGGTCATATTATGTGGAATACAAATATAATGTCACTCGGGGGGGTTTTATACAAAGAGGTTCTTTTTACAGATGCGGGCAGATGGCAGTTGAAGACACTACAGACACTGTTGGACGAAGGGATTAACTTAACTTGGTTACAATATAATCAATTACAATTGAGATGGAGAGAGGACCAAAAAACTGGTATTATGTTGCATGAGGAAGAATTGGTTAGACATATAAAAGAGAAAGGTCCAATGCATATTAAAAGGCTTTATAATGTTTTGTTGGAAAGGGATTCAGAAACTGAACTGGTTAAAGATTGTATGATTAAGTGGGCACAAAATTTTGAGGAGCCGGTGATGTTGGAAACATGGGAAAAAAATTGGGTTCAGAATGTTAAATTTACACAGTCGCAGAATCTGAGGGAAAATTTCTATAAAATGTTTTATAGATGGCATTTAGACCCCAAAAAATTGTCGTGTATGTACCCTAATGTTCAGCCAAAATGTTGCAGATGTGATTGTTTAGATGCTACATATTATCATGTTTGGTGGACTTGTAGGAAAGTTAAGGCTTTTTGGATAAAAATTTGGTGGGTCATGCAGAATGTTTTGAAGAAAAAAATTCAATTTTTTCCACAATTGTTCTTATTGGGTATAGTTAAGGGTTTTACTAAGGGTGAAACAAAGTTGATATTGTACATGATAACAGCTGCGAGATTATTGATAGGTAAATATTAGAAGAATGAAGTTTTGCCCACGATTGAGGAATGGACTTTGAAGATGGCCAGTTTTGCAGAGATGGCGAAGATCTCAGCATTTTTAAAAGACTGCTCACAAGAGACTTATGAATGGGAATGGAAAAAGTGGATAGATTATGTTCAGAATAAATATCAAACTAGGAAGTACCAAATAGCTTTTAATTGAAAATGATATTTTAAGATAGAAATATTTCAGTGTAATGAAGATGAAAAACTTACAAGGAGGAGGGAGGGGTTCAAGTTTTATATAAGTTTTATATTAAGGGTTTTTTTTTTACCTGATATAAGTATATTGTGTGGAAGTCCGGGGGGAGGGGAGGGTTAGGGAGGGTTAGGGAGGATGGGAAGTTCGGGGTGGGTTGAGGGGGGGGGAAAAGGGGTGAAAATGTAATTGTAAAACTTTTGCAATAAAAAAAAGAAGAAGAAGGGATTCGAAAGCTAGGAGTCTATACATTAATACGCACGCAAAACATACTGTATGATATTATAATTATGCCTCTTTAGAAAGATGAAATATAAAAAATTAAATTCAGGAAGATAGCATGATGATTCCAATACTGCAACAACAAAAATTGGTGTTGTGACCCAGGCCCCAGTAAATAGTAGGAAAATCAGTCAGTGAAAAAACAAACAAACTTTATTCGAACAGCTGAGAATTACTTCATTCCCAGTGTCATTCAACTAAATTAAAGCAAATTCCTCCCAACAAAAATTCCTCAGTCCTATCGCAAACCTTGATCCAATTAGGCAAACTGCCAAAGGCCTTTCTTGGCAAACATTCAGAAGTCACAGATACAAAAATAAATGCAAAACGTAGATGAAGACGACAAAGCTACCAACGTTGTTTTTCGGCAAAGCCCAAACACCCTTGCTGGTCTGTTTTAAGCCTTATGGGAGGGGCCAATCATCTCTTGGCCCTACTCCCAAGTTGTCCTCTTTGCTTCCCCAGCCTCCAGGACTGGCCCATGTTCTTTCTCAGCCTCATCGCTGTCCGACTCGGCTGCCAGCTCCGCAGGCTGATGGCGGACCACAACAATTGGGTAATTGCAGATACTGATATCTGGCCATGTCTCACTGCACAAGAATGTCTCAATATCAGATTCAAATACAAATGATTGAATGTACATATTCAATAGCTGGATTATTTCAGCTTTTTAATTGTTCATTTCTTAAACACCCAGCTATAGGGATAAGTTAGCTGCACTTGCTGCCAAATAAACAGAGCAGTTCAGAGCTGCTGCTGAAGATTTTTATGGTGTGTCTAATCTACTTTACTGTATTTGGTATCTCATAAATTTCAATTTAGATTTGTTTGGTACTAAAGCCACATTTAATTTACAAGCAGAAAACCACCTCAGAGCCAAGCTTGTTTCTTATCCGTAACATATTTTTCAATTAGGAAGATGTTAGCCTACATGCCAGTACCAACGAAAAGAGACTTGTACAGCATTGTTAGTTTCATGTACTGGCAAAATAATGCTTTGGACTCAAATCTTGCTAATGCAAATCAGTGCTCTACAGAGAAAGGGAGATCCAAATATTCAAAGCAGATTTAGAAAAGGCCAAGGAAGAAAAAATGTTATTGCTGTTGTACCCTGGATAACTGAGAAATTAAAAAAAATCAAAAAGAAGAAGAACCTAGAATTAAGGAGAAATTTCCTGACAGTTAGAACAATTGATCAGTGGAACAATTAATTTGAACTTGCCTCTAGAAGTTGTGAATGTTCTAATACTAGAAGTTTTTAAGAAGAGATTGGGCAACCATTTGTTCGAAATGGTATAGGGCTTCCTGCCTGAGGAAGACCTCCGAAGTTTCTTCCAACTCTTGTCATTCTATTATTCCGAGAAATGTTCTCAGGAAAATGGGAGTCCCAGAATATCTTATTATTCCCAAAATAAACATACACACAGGCCAGGAAGCCATTATCTAGACAGAACATGAGGAAAAAAATCTAAATAAGTGAGGAGAGACAAGGCTATAATAAAATAACTATTCTCTTTTAATTTATTCAACCCATATGCTGAATATATATTGATGGGAGTATGAAAACATGAATGTTTTTTAAAAAGTAAAGGAAGAAACTACCTGTAATATGTGTTATATTGATGACATCACTCTGACAACTGAAAATGTAATGGATTTAAAAGTTCTGGTAATGAAAGTCAAAGATCAAAATAATGACAATCGGTACAATAACCAGCTGTAGAATTGTCAACAAAGATACTAAAGTGGTGGATCACTTCTTCCTTTTCAGATCAATCATCAACGGTAAAGGAACCAGAAATCCAGAAAAATGCTATAGAGTAGAATACAATGGGGTAACAATGTTGGTCTTGGAACATATATTCATATGCCATGACATATTATGCAGGCAAAGGTTTTCCCTGTGACACTTTATGGAAGAGAAAATTGAACTTTGAAAAAGCAGGAGAGAAATTGACGCTTTTGAACTTTAATGTTGTCAAAGTCCCTTGAAAATACCACAAACAACCAAGAAATGGGGGGGGAAAGGTTCATAGTACAAATCAATCCAGATTTTTCACTTGAGGCACAAATAACCAAGTCTTAGTTATCCTATTTTGGACACATTTTGCTTAGATACAGAAATACTGAGAAGGGTAGAGGAAAAGAAAAGAAGAGGACAACAAGGTGAATGGACTCAATTACAGCAGCAATAGATGCCCCATTGAGAACCTAAAGGATGAAGCTGTGATTCACCAAAGCGAAAACCTAGCTCACTATTTGTTCCCATCTAGTCCCAATTGCAACTGTAAGTCAAAGACTATTTGTTAAAGGAAGAAATATAAAGTTAGTTTATTTGACCTAAGTTAAATAAGCTCTTGTGTTAGCAGCTAATTAAAACTCTTGTGTTAGCAGCTAATTAGAGCTATAGCCTGTAGTAATAGTTGTCAAACTATTGTTGTCAAACTGTTAAAGACCATCCCTATGTAATTGTGGGTTGGTTTTGAAGGGTCCGCTCGCAGTTAAGCTTCTTGGCTCTGCCTTATTATTATTCCTTTTTCAGCCATTTTCTTGGAGAAACATGTACATGATGACAATTGTGGGAAAGTAATAGAGCAGGGGTGTCAAACTCGCATCGTCACGGCGTTGTCACATGACGTATCGGGACTTTTTCCCGCTTCACTAAACCGGGCGGGGGCAGGGCCAGCCCGTGACACATCTGGCCCATGGGCCGCGTGTTTGACACCCCTATAGTAGAGGTTCTGACTTATTTTTTTGCTGTTTATTTAGGCAGTTGTAATGTCTTGAGCAAAAAGAAATAACCAGTGACTGAATAGCAGTAAGAATAATAATAGAGAAGTGAAATGCCACTTGGACTCAGGATCCACTAAACCTGGACTCTTAGGATATGAAGTCGTCTGAAAGCAGAACTGATGACCACAGCAAAAACCAAGGAACCAATGAATAGATTACATATATACATATAATCCTTAAACAAGTAAATCACTTTCATATTTCTTTCCTTCACTTTACACAGTTCCATGTCATTTTCTCTCTAGAAATACAAAGGAAAACCAGTCTCTTCTTCCCATCTCTTAAATCTATAAACACATCTTTTAATACATCATCATTCAGGTGTTAATTGCTATTAAGTAAATTTGTCTTCCCCAACTGACTTTGCTTGTCATATGCTACTTAAAGAAGGTCTCAAATTGTGATTACAGCAAACAAGCAAAACGTTAAAAAGTTATTATATCTATCTAGTTATTTACCAAGCACATGTATGTAGCTATGTAGTCATTAAGCCAGGTATCGATTTACCAGACCAGATTTTACAACTATATTTACCAGGGTTAAGTGAATAACCACAATCATTAAGTGAATCTCACACAGCCCGTAAGCGAATTCAGATTCTTCAATTGAATTGTTGGCAGAAAGTGACTGGGAAGGTTGTGAATCAAGAGCCACAGAAGATGCTGCATCTGTTGTAAATACATGCCAATTGTAAAAAACGCCCATTTGGAAGAATGGATTTGCACTTACTATAATGAATTACAACGTAAATCTAGTCCCAATTGCAACTGTAAGTCAAAGACTATTTGTTAAAGGAAGAAATATAAAGTTAGTTTATTTGACCTAAGTTAAATAAGCCTCCTTTTCTTTTCCCCAGCATTCCGGCAACTCTTTATAGACTTTTTGCTGACACCAGGATTGAAAAATTGATGTTTTATGGATTTGCTTATAAATAAGGAATTGAATATGGGATGAAAAGATGAAAAGATAACTTTTTAACCTTATAGGAGGTGAACAGTTATTAAATTGGTTTATTCCCAATGTGATGAAATCACTTCTTTATGTATTTTTTTTATTATATTCTCTTTTTCTTCTTTTCTTTCTTTTCTACACTTTTTATTCTTTCTTTCCATTCTCTTCTCTTTCTCTAAGTTTAGTTTGTACTGGTTCTTACTATTGTTGTTAAAATTCTTAATAAAAATGTATTTTAAAAATAAAATCTTCAAAATTTAAGAGTGAGGATTGACAGGAGTTAAGAGAGTTATAGATCAACCTATCTAGAAAGAAAATATCATTGAGAACATTTAACATAGCTCTTAACAGTTTTTGCCTTCAGATGTTGCCGCTACCCCATCTAAAGAGTAGACAATCTATGCTTTTTGCGATTGTTGTTACACTTTCAAGCTAGCAAGAATGCTCTTGATTACCATTTCTGCTGTTTTCATGTTTTCATTTATTCATCTGTTGGTTCATTTTCTAAGCTGGAAGACAAACTGTATGACTCAGAGGAGCTCATAGAAGAACAAAGTGCTTAAAATATTTATATAGTAAGCATCCTTAGTTCACTTAATAACAAGTCCAAACAACTTTACCTTACTTAATAGTCAGATGTAACCCCATTTGAAGGGGACTTTTAATATGTCTTTTTTTTACTGCTTTTATTACTATTTATTAAATGTATATGCTACTTGACTTTCAATGACTCTGGGCAGTTTACAAATAAAAACAACAAGAAACCAAAAAAAAGTATAAATGGAAGAACAACAAACTGGGTAAAAACAAAGGGAAACAACATAGGTTAAAAGGAGCCTTCAGTCATCTTTATTAAAGGCTTAGATGAAAGAGCCTGGCCTTAAGGCCCTTCAAAACAACAGCATGGAAAGGACTATCTGGATCTCAGGAGGAAACCTCATTTCATTGGGCAAAAAAGTATTACAGAAAAAATGCACTTCCTGGGCCCCAATCAATGGCATTGCTTAGGTGAAGAAATCCAGATTGTGCTAAACGTGCGAGATCAAGCTGGGCTAATGTCATCAGAGAGACAAGTGATCCCTCAAATTACTAGGCCCTGTGCCATAGCTTTAAAGCAGTGGTGGAATTCAAATTTTTTTACTACCGGTTCTGTGAGTGTGGCTTGGTGGGTGTGATGTGGCTTGGTGGGTGTGGCCTGGTGGGTGTGGCAGGGGAAGGATACTGCAAAATCTCCATTCCCACCCCACTCCAGGGGAAGGATACTGCAAAATCTCCATTCCCACCCCACTCCAGGGGAAGGATACTGCAAAATCTCCATTCCCACCCCACTCCAGGGGAAGGATACTGCAAAATCTCCATTCCCACCCCACTCCAGGGGAAGGATACTGCAACATCCCCATTCCCTCCCCACTCCTGGGGGAAGGATATTGCAAAATCTCCATTCCCACCCCACTCTGCGGCCAGCCAGAGGTGGTATTTGCTGGTTCTCCAAACTACTCAAAATTTCCACTACCGGTTCTCCAGAACCTGTCAGAACCTGCTGAATTTCACCCCTACTTTAAAGGTAACGACCAACTCCTTGAATTACACCCAGAAGCAAAAGGCAAGCAGTGTAGCTTGCAAAGCAGAGGTATTACGTGGGCAATCTAAGCACTCCCATCACTGGTCACACTACCATATTCTGAACCAGTTCAAGTTTCTGGATGGTCTTCAAGTCTACCCCAAATGGAATTCATTATAGAAGTCTGCCAACTCAAGATGCAGCTCAGGGCAGCATTCTTTAAAAAAAGAGAGCAAATAATTACCCAAAATAAACTAAAATACAATATATACTATACAATATTGTACTGTAATACAATATAACAATATAACAACATACTCACAACCCATCTGGCAACAGAGGCCTTTATTTTATACAGTTCATTTATTTTTAAGCAAATATGTGGTTTAAGCAGATATGTGTTTCATATCAGATCCACAGAAACAAGTGCCATTCTGTTCCTGTGGTCAACATGGTGCCATAAAGTGAAGTGAATATAAAATGTGATTCTTATGAAAAAGAAGGAAAAATTATTAGGCTGGCCAGCAAAAATATAACCCAGTGGCAACATGGAAGCATGTTGTAATTTGTTTTTATTAATTGTTTTAACTGACTCTGCTAATTCACTTTGAGATTTTTTTTTAATGGAAAGGCTTAAACAAATATTACATGAATGAATGAGTGAGTGAAGGAAGGAAGGAGAAATGCTAGCCATGCATACTACAACTGAATGAATACACATAGCGGTCTGTCTGTGGCGCTTTCCTAATTAATTCTGTGGCCTAAAATAACCTAGTTGCTTCAGTAAGTTTATTGCAAGGTATGAAAGAGCCTCACCCAACTTGAAATACACAAACTCTCCAAGGCAGACAAATGGGCAGTTATGCAAGCACCTCTTTAAACCAGGAAATTCATTTCACTTCAGTGGTTTCATATTCCTACTTACAGGAACAAATTTGGAAGTTGGGATAATTTAATTATTTAGCTATACTAGCTATAGGAGATCACTACAGGAAGTCTGCTAGCTGCCCTGTTTTAAGAGATGGAATCCCTTCTGAGAAGAAAGAAGCAGAAAGCGAATTGAACAAAAAAGGGCAAATGACGGAGAGAAAAAGGCAGTCAGGATCAAGCACAATTCAGGGATTCTGGCTTATGACTTACTCTTATGTTACTCACAATTGTTTCATCTCATTGAGGCCTTTTGTCTCACTAAAAGTAGGCTGATTAGATTCAGCCGGTTGCTTCACACCAATGGCATTCATGCTGAGGGGGGAAAAAACACCTCCTGCTCAAAGGCTTACCCTGCTAACCTGCAACCTTAATATTTAATTCAGTCCCACTAACAACACATGAACAGGAATGTTTCTACATGTTCTTGACTGCATGCCAACACTGTTCCTCTAAACAAGCTTGCCTGTGTTTCCTTTTCTAATTTAAGAATAATTAGTGATGTGTCATAAATAACGGTAGCTACTAATTCTCTAAAAAAAAAGGAATGACCAACTGGCCACCTTTTCTTTCTCATGTGGATTTCCTCTTCCCTTCCTACTTTTGTTAGCTGTGACATCTGTGTTGTAGTCTATCACAACCACTTTTTTTTTCCCCTCTCTCTCTGTTCAGCCTTCAAAAAGATAACAAAAAAATGAGGCTATATTTAAACTCTTAATATGAAATACTGTTTGGTGGTACGTAATGTGATTTATTCTCAAGCTTTTTATTGCAAGTATATTAGAGCTCTTCCTTAGGTTAGTAAAATGGGTAAGGAGGAGAAGAAATCCTCAGAAAAAAAAGTATTAGGAGGCTGCATCCTTTAAATGTATAAACAATGATTTTGCCTAATGATCTATGGCAAAATCTATTATAAAAAGCTATTTCTGGTCTTCCTTATAGCAATGACATCAGAGGGATCCTTCCCCAAACATTATCAGCCTTCAGTACAATTATGCTGTTATACAACGTGCACAAGATGACATTTTCAGTTAGCAATATTGGGAGACCTGCTTTCAGCTGTAATCAAACCTTGTAAAAGTTGATACACAACTTGAAATACAAGACTTTGCCTACAAAGCTATAGATTTTCAAAAAGTGTACCATAGATGCACTTTGATGTTGGTAAAGCAAGAAAAAAGAGTTCGAAACCTTACCTGATATGGCCATAGACATGTTCAGGAAAAACACACACACATGCTCAACTCAAAAAAAAAAAAAGTCTGTTTGAAGAACTAAAACAAGTTTAGAGCAGAAACATCTGATAATGATTGCATTTGATAATAATAAATTCATCAGAAAAACTATTTCATCTCTAATACTTCTACTTCTCTGAAACCTAGTAGATAGTTCTTGACTTACAACAGTTCATTTACTGATTGTTCAAAATTACAGCAGCACTGAGAAGTGACTTATGTCCATTTTTCACACTTATGACCGTTGCAGCATCTCCGTGGTCACATGATCAAAATTCAGACAGTTAGCAACTGACTCATATTTATGACAGCTGCAGTGTCCCGAGATCATGCGATCTCCTTTTGCAACCTCCTGACAAGCCAAGTCAATGGGGAAGCCAGGTTCACTTAACAACTGTGTTACTAATTTACTACTTTAATTTAAGTGATTCAGTTCACAAATGTGGCAAGAAAGGTTGTAAAATGTAATTGTAAAATTAACAAATGTTTCACTTAGCAACAGACATTTTGGGCTCAATTGTGATCGTAAGTTGAGGACTATCCGTATTGCTTAGCACAAGTGTCAGTCAAGGGCATGCAATTAGAGTTTACAGAATGGTAACTCTTACGGCACTTCCACGTCATCATTTCCGTTGCCTAGTTACTCAAAGCATTTAGATGCCAGTCCCCATCACCTTTCCACAATAATATTGAAGCACAATGTTATGTAGATCATTAAAGGGAAAGGAGGTCAGAGGAGAGGTGAGATGAGAGATTGAGTCAGTACAGTCCCCACAAGTTCCGTAGAAGCACGACGACGCTTCAAGAAAAAAAAGCCAGCTTTACTGCAATTGCACTTAAGCTGCAAGGAAGCCAGGAGTAAATGTATTTGGGTCCCAAGAACAACTAACATCCTGAGATTATTCTAACAAAATGGGATATTTGAAAAGTACAATAATTCCTCTTGTTTAGGCTTACCAGAATGAAAGAAAACTGTAAAGGACAAGCCTGTTCAAAGAAAGAATTCTGGCACATAGTCAAGGAACAGGCGAATGTCATTGCTAATGTGTTGTTAGTGGGAGTGAGCCAAGTGCTCAGGATGCAGGTATCAGGGTAATCCTCTCCACAAGTTCACACCGTGTCTCCTGAGTGTCTGGGAGGTTTTGAACCACTAAATATTTTTTTTCAACACAGAGTATCTTATAATCACCAGTGGCTTAATTTCCTGGAGGGAGTTGTTCAGCTACTGCTCAACATCACACAACTTCCCTCTATTCCTGCCAAAGTAAGTGAAATTTGATATTGCTTTAAAAGAAAGCTGTTACAGCACAAAAAATGTAATGTACACCAGAGGTGCAAAGAACGACTCTGGCATTATCTCAAAAGAAACATTCAGAAAAAAAGTAAAAACTTCTGTATGACAGACTCATAATTGCCTATCTTTGCAATCACAAGTATTGGCCACAAACAGCAAGATCAATTCAAAGTTGTAATGTTATAATGAATGTTGCATGTAGCCTACCAAAGCCCCAAGCTCTGCCAGTTCTTTCCCATACTTACCAGCATTTGTGCAATATGCAATTCAGTGTAGCTATTGGGGTATTTTTCCCCATTGCAGCCTCATTCTTCTCCCTGCAGATTGTTATACAATGGCAACACCTTTGTGCTGAACATGTTGTAGAAAACACGATAGCATTAATCCCAAATAATCTCTTGTACGCATGCACGCTGCTGCATTTTTCCTGGCCTCCTTCCATCACTTATTTTTTTTTACAGAATTTGCTTCCATTGGAGCTTCAAAATATTCTGAGGCTTTGATAATCTTTATCAGATACTGCTATTTTAAATTATTATTTTAGTTCCTCAAATTATCATCGCCCAACTGTATTTTATACTGAGATTTAAATAAGAGCATAACTGCATATTTGGGGGCTTTTATTTACGGTTCAGCAATGAAGAAGAAAAAATGTACACCTTCAGGTCCTAACAAACTGCAGCACAAATGTCACAGCTAACAAAAATAGGAAGTGGAAAAGGAAGTCCCCATGAGAGAAGAAAGAAAAGGGGAAATATGTTTTTACAGGATGCTCCCAATGTCTGTGCTATGGCATTGTGCTGAATTGACAGTACATATCTGAGGCGCACTAGCTTTTTTTTCTGTCTGTACAGTATATGTAATTTGGTAGAATTTTAATGTTACAGGAAAACACAGCCGGAATGGCTGTAAGGTCCAAACCATCTCAATCTTACAATGCTTGTCCTGTAATTGGGGTTTTTTAAAATATAACTCATGGGCATGGTAGAGGGCTAGGCATGTTTGGGATGAGATCAGCATCCTGTCTGGATATCTTTCTGGATATCTGTCATTTTCCAGATACAGAGTTCTGTCTTTAACTTTAGAAATACAAGAGATTGCCTCTATAATCCAGGGCCAGCAGAATGACCACTACAATCTATCGAGTGAACTTTTTGCCAAAGTAAAAATGTTATTTAAAAAAAGGAAAGGAAAAAAGAAGATGAGAAGCGTATTTCATTCTTTTACAGATGGTAATGAAAAAAAAAATAAGCATCTTCTTATAAAGCAGACAAATGTGTACTTCCTTTAATTCTGAAACAAAATTATTCTTTAATACGTTCTCATCTCTTCAAAAAAAGGAAGAAAAAGCTGGTACCAGATTTGGGCAAAGGGTGGGCCTCTGATGGAGCTTCCCTGCTGTCAATGATCCTCAGTAAACTTACTGGTCATTGTGAGGGGGGGCAGAAACAGCACTGACAAAAAGGATCAAGTAACATTTCCAATAGTGAAGCCTGAGAAATAGGGTACCTTGTAAGGACTACCATATCTGAGCTGAAAACATCTTGATGACTTCTAACTGGTGGATGGAAGTAGAACAGTTCTAGAAACCTAAACTTTCTGCTGCCCTCTAGTCATTTTATGGATTTTTGCAATCAATTACAGGTAGTCTTCAAGTTACAACCACAACTGAGCCCAAAATTTATGTGGTTAAGTGAGGCATTTGTTAAGTGAGTTTTGCCCCATTTTATTTCCTTTCTTGTCACACTTGTTAAGTGAATCACTGAAGTTGATTAGTTAGTAATAAATGAATCTGGTTTCCCCATTGACTTTGCTTGTCAGAAGGTCACAAAAGGGAATCACACGACCTTGGAACACAGCAATGGTCATAAATATGAACTATTTGCCAAGCCTCTGAATTTTGATCACATGATCATGGGGATGCTGCAAAGGTCGTAACTGTGAAAAACAGTCATAAGTCACTTTTTTCAGTGCTGTTGTAACTTTGAATGGTTACTAAATGAACTGTTGTAAGTCATGGACTACCTGTACAGCAGCCACTGGCAACTTAAAATTTTGAGGGGGGAAACTAAATGGACATAAGCAGTTAATCCTGCCAGGGTGCTGATGTCTTGGTAGCTGCTGAGTTTTTTCAACTGTTAATTTGATGGAAAAACTAAACGCCCTTCCCCTAATATCTTTATATTAAGAAGCTAAATTTTAGAAGCATTTAGGCCTTCACATTTAGTAACCTGCTAGCATGCAAGAATGGTTAAGAATGCTTACAAAAGCAAAAATAATCAAGAATGCTTGCTCAAGTGAAACCCCAGGCATGTCATAGGACAAGGCAACAACTTGGAAAAAGAGGAACTTGGGGGCAATGTACTAATTATAGTATAATATGCTAAATCTTTTTAGAAATAAGAGCCTTGATAGTACAGTGATTTAATGCACCCTGTTATTAACACAGCTGCCTGCAATTTCTGCTGGTTCGAATCTCTCCAAGGCTCAAGGTTGACTCAGCCTTCCATCCTTTCTAAGGTAGGTGAAATGAGGACCCAGTTTGTGGGGGCAATAAGATGACTTTGTATAAAATATACAAAAGAATGAAGGCTATTGCTTAACGCATTGTAAGCCGCCCTGAGTCTCCGGAGAAGGGCGGCATATAAATCAAAAAAATTTTTTTAAAAAAATAGGGACAAATTAGTGGTGGATTTCTACTGGTTTGCCCCGGTTCGGGTGAGCCGGTAGCGGCGATGGTGAGCTGAAGAGAACCAGTTCACTCCGACCGTCAACTGGGCCTTCCCGCCGCCCCCCACCCGCTATATTCATTCATTTTTAGCCCAGCTGATAGGCGCTGCAGAGCGGATTCCCGCCCCTCACCTGTTCTGAAATGCAATGTGCTTGTGTGGAGCTCAAGTTTGGCACACATAAAGCGTGTGCGTGAAGTGAACCGGTTGTAACACCGATTGAAACCCACCACTGGGACAAATGTGCTGAATGCTGCTAGAACATGCTGATGCTACTGGCTGAATTCAAGTCATATGGATAAGGTCATAGGGTGACATAAAGGGGGTGGGTTTACGGTGGGCTTTTGGAGAAGTAACTATAAAAACTGTATTGTTGAAGGATTGGTCATTACACAGGCCTAGGAGCCCTGGTGGCGCAGTAGTTAGAATACCATATTGCAGACTAATTTTGCCCACAGCCAGGAATTTGATCCTGATCTGCTCAAGGTTGACTCAGCCTTCCATCCTTCAAAGATTGGTAAAATGAGGATCTAGATTGTTGGGGGCAATACAGATAGTCCTCGACTTATGACCATCATTGAGCCCAAACTTTCTGTTGCTACATGAGACATATGTTAAGTGAATCACTGCATTTTACAACTTTTCTGGCCACAGTTGTTAAGTGAATCACTGCAGTTGTTAAGTCATATGGTTGTTAAGTGAATTTGGCTTCCCTGCTGATTTTGGTTTTCAGAAGGTTGCTAAAAGGGATCACATGTCCCCAGGACACTGCAACTGTCATACTGTAAATACGAGTCTGTTGCCAAATGTCTGAATTTTGATCACGTAACCATGGGGATGCTGCAATGGTTGTTAAGTCACCTTTTTCAGTGCCATTGTAACTTCGAATGGTCATTAAATGATCTGTTGTAATTGAGGACTACCTGTATGCTGACATTTGTAAACTTTTCAGAGAGTGCTATAAAGCACTATGGAGTGGTATATAAGTCTAAACGCTATTGCCACTGCTAGTGGGAGTGATCCCCTTGTGTCCTTCTTCTGTGCAAATGAAGTCTTTTGAAATCTCCACCTCGTATATGCTTTCATTGGTTGTTGCACGTTGGGCAGGACCAGCTTTCTGGGATAACAATTTAATTCTGTGGAACGGGAGAGGAAGATTTCATTTAACAAAATATTCATTTAGGAAAAATTGTAGATTCTTCAAACACTTTTCCAAATGCATGCATAAAATGTAAGACCCCAATTTTGAATTGCCAGGATAAATAATATAATCCACTGAAAATCTCTGAATCAGTTCAGCAAGCTTCCCAGTTACCTTAGCAACAGATACTATCTTGCTAATAATTTATAACCAAATCACAGAAGTATTTAGAAGTTTTTTGCATCACTCTTCAGCTCCCATGCAGTCAGTAAAGGCGAGACCACTGGGTTTTTGTTTAAGACATGTGTTTTTAAAAAAGAAAATTCAAGAATTATGTAGTTATGAACTTTTTAAAATATGTAAGCAATATAAAATGAAAAGTCATTGTTTATATGTGTTGGAATGTGAATTAGGACTGGGAAGACCCATAATCAAAATTCTATTCAATAATATCAATATGATAAACTATTTTTTTCAAAATAAGAAAATCCAAATATCACTGGAGTTGCATCCTTTCATTTTCTGCTTAGTTTGATGCCACCTGGTGACAACTGAGCAAGAGCCTGACGGAACTTGTTTTCCTAATAGGAATTTATTTATGTATTTAGGAGAATTAGTTGCAAATCATAAAATAAATTATAGTGCGCCTTTTCAGATTATGTCTTTTCTAATTAATATAAGCACCCCAATATGAAACATGTTGGTTCTTATTCTTGTACAAAAATAATATATAAGAATATTTTTATTCTTATTCACATTTAGATCGATTGATTAACAGACTAATTTATTGAAAAGAGAAAAAAAATCCAAGGCCAGAATAAATAGGCAAATTGACTGACTCTAAATATGTGTTTGATACTGAAACAACTTAACAATTAAACACGGTGCTTATCAGATGAGTAGGACTACAACTCTGATTTTTCCAGCTTCTCGGGTAAATGGGAACTTACTAGAACATAAGTGAAAAACAAATAGATTATGGAACCCATTTTTTCAGGCAATAAGGAAAAAAACTTATCTTGCCCTATGCTATAATAGCAGCTTACCATTGTCTTAGCTCTATGGAAAATTCAGTCATTGCTGCATTGCTGTAGATGTATCATGTCTCAAGTATTTAAAATATTGCTCCAGTTCTCAGTTACAAATCCTTGGAAAGCTGCCAAGTCACTGTCATTTGGGATGGAGCTCTGCATATATTGCAATCAGGATCACCAAAAAGAAAAGATTTATAACCTGATTGTTGCATTTATTTATATCTGATTTATAACCAGATGGTAGCATTTAGCTCTTTATAATATGTCTTCCTGCAATTATTATTTCATGCTAGTTTAATACATGGCTGCATATGATACCAATCATTTAGAATTTTACATTGGTCCCTTTTGTCTTTTTTCCTTGTTATTATATTATTATAAATCTTACTATATTGAACAGGTAGTCCTTGTCTTACAGCAGTTCATTTAGTGACCATTCAAAGTTACAATGGCATTGAAAAATGTGACTTATGACCATTTTGCACTCTTAAGACCATTGTGGCATCCCCATGGTCATGTGATCAAAATTCAGATGCTTGGCATTCGACTCATATTTATAACTGTTGCAGTGTCCCAAGGTCATGTGATCACCTTTCATGACCTTTTGACAAGCAAAGTCAATAAGGAAGCCAGATTACTTAACTGTGTTACTAATGTAACTACTGCAGTGATTCACTTAACAATTGTGGCAAGGAAGGTCATAAAATGGGGCAAAATTCACTCAACAAATTTCTCATTTAACAACAGAAATTTTGGGCTCAATTGTAGTCGTAAGTCAAGGACTACCTGTATTGATTAAGTACACGGATGTTTGTACCATATTAAATGAAAAATAATAACATTCTATTATTAAGGTAACAGAGTGTTAAAAGGAGAAAAAAGTATTATTATTATTTCGGTTTGTCGCAGTCAGCCAGGTGTTCAGTGTGGATTTGGCATTTTTGTCCATCTATCAAGTCCTTCCCAAAGATCTGGGATAGGCAGAATTCGATGTTTGATACTGTTACAGATATTGTTACAGGATGTAAGCTGTTCTGAATAAAGCTGCCTTTTGCAATTGAACTGATGATGAATTTGTCAATGCCGATGGTGTTCAAGTGATGCTCCAGTTGTTTTATCCCCAAAAGGGGGTGAAAATTTAGGTGCGTCTTATACACTGAATGTAGCCCTGCCCACCCACTGGCTCCCACCCTTTGGCCTGTGCCTTGCAGCAATTACCTCCTTGCAAGCAAACAGCAAAAAAACCCAGCTCGTTTCAGCTTCAGCATAGACTAATTAGCACAAGTTGATTAGATCAGCCTCCCGACTCTCAGCTGATTTGTTCTCAGCTGTTTTGCGCAGGCTCTGCTGCTTGCTGCAAAGAGATAAATTACTGGAGCAGATTTTTTTTTCCTTGTGCTAATCAAACTATGCTGAAACTGAAACTGAAAGTAAAGCAGGCTGTTGGCTGTTTGCTGCAACGAGGCAAAATTAGGCAGAGGCAGATTTCTTTTTCTTCTTTTTCCTCATCAAAAAAGGTAGGTGCAAACAATGGGAAATTTAGGGCAAAAGAGGAGAGTTCAAGATTTTAGACACAAAAGAAAAATAGGAGAAAGAAAAAGGCAAAAATAAAAATGGGAAGGGAGAAAAAGAAAAAGAAATGAAAATGAAAAATATTATACATATTTAGAATTGAAATATGAATAGTAGTAAGAAATAAATGGGAAATCATGATTGTAAAAATGAAATGAATAATAATTGGAATAGTTGTCTTTGTATTTTTGAAATCTAGACAATGATAAGTTTTTATTTTTTTATTTTTTTTAGAAATATGAATAAGTATAAACTATAACAATTGAAATACGTTTAATGGTATATGGTGGTGAAAGTAAAAAGGATTAAATTATAGCTTGGATAACAGCTAGAACATTTTTAAATTTAATTAGGGAAATTGTAATGATTGAAATATTTTTAATTATATATTGTGATGAAAGTAGAAATGATTAAGTTGTGATTTGGAGGATTATATGCGCAAAACTATGTGGGTTATTGGGAGAGCTTAAGATGTGAAAATGAGTAACATAAGAGGGGAAAATTATTTGGTTTATTATTATTGGTAAATATAATTAATTGATTTGTAAGAAATTGGATTGCATGGAAATAATTGGAATATTCATGTTCATATTGATTAATATACAAAAAAAGATAGTTATATAACTAATTGATTTATATTAAAATGTTGAATTTGTATTAAACATTTGTAATATTACATAATTAACCATTTTATATCCAGGATGGATATAAAAATAGATGACAATGGGAAGAGGTATATTATAGAATAGAAGGGAAAAATTGAATTTGATTAAGATTAAAGATGAGGATGAAGGGTAATATTGGTTTTTTTAAAAAAATAGATGAGGAATAAATATGGCAAAAAGGAAATATAGAAATTGTAAATTTAATTGAAATGACCAAACACTGTTTCAATTTGTGAACCAGCCAAATACTCTGTTCAAAGAAAATACATTGTATGTTTGTATGTGTGTTTGTCTAAAAAATTTTTTAAAAAAACTTAAAAAAAAAAAACCAAAAAAGGTAGGTGCGTTTTATACTCCAGTGCGTCTTATACTCTGAAAAATATGGTAATTACGTAGTATTAAAGTCCCCATTGCAGTGGCGAAATCTGGCCGGATCTATCCGGTTCGTGTGAACCAGTAGCGCCAGCAGCAGGAGGCTCCGCCCAGCAGTGGGTACATCATTACGTTCCGTTTTTGACCCTCTGTGCATGCGCAGAAGTCGCACACACTCACACTCCTAAACTGGTAGCGAAGGTAAGTGCATTTCACCGCTGCCCCATTGTATTGTTACACTATTTATCTATTTATCTATCTACATGTTACTAAAAGGAAAAAAAATAAATGTAACAAGACTTAAAATAGCAAAAGTAGAAAAAAAAGGAAAGGAAAAAGGGGGGAAGCATAACACTGTCAAAGCTGCAAGTAATGTATAACCAAGAATAGTCTTAGTTCCTTGGATTTCTTTAAGCATCTTTTCAGACTATTCATTTTTCATCCTTTATTCAGGCTAAGGACCATGTTTCACAGTAACAAGTTGCAACATGCAATTATATGAAATTAAAGTAGGACTACTCAGTTTTACAAGCCACAATCACTATGTTCATACAGCATAGTAACCCAAACAAAAGTCAAACATGTTATGACTTAGCTCAAGGACTGCAGTGTCCTTGGTGCGCTCTGTTCTTGGCTGTTTTCTTGCAGATGTTACATTACCAAACTAGGTAACATTATCAGTACAAACAACCAAGGTCAGTTCAGTTCAACCCAGAGGTACAAATATGCTTTTCCATCAGTTAGCTCAAGGAATTTACTGCAGGTGAAGACATTTTTTATTCAAGGTGAATAGCTCTTTAATTATTTTAGCTGTTCTTTTAATTTGTTTGATACCATATATTCACAGACAGTGACCGCCTAGTGGTGTCTAGAAGAATCCAAAACAACAACATTGTGGTCATGAGAGCATGATCATAGTTCTGCAGATTTGCACATAGGTCAAGATCACACATACAAAGAAGGCTTTGTTTAGGGAAAGGCTTCGTGTGCATTGCCATAACCAGTATTTTCAGTTTTTTGAGCATCCCCCACTGGACACCAGTGACACTAGCCTAGAATACCATTACTAATCTTTCTATAAACAAGTTTCACTATCATGCTAAGTTATGTTTGCTTAATAATGGGTTAATAAATAAGATACTGATTAGGTTCATACAGCAAATTAAACCAATTCCAAACAAACAGGAAGTGGCAGTCAGTTAATGAGTAAGACACTTAATTGATTAGGTTCATACAGCAAATTAAACCAATTCCAAACAAACAGGAAGTGACAGTCAGTAGCATGGCAATGAGGAGGCTGTGAAATAGGAATATATTTGGACTAATGAGCAAATGTTATACTGCTCCAAGTCCTATAACATGGGTGGGTTTGAAAATTGGATAGATGGGGAAATACAGGAATGTGTGGGAGATGTAGATAATTTTGTTGTGAACCCCATGAAAGGTGGTTTCCCTTAGAGCGGTTGATTGTTTACCAAACACAGAATCAACATCCTCATCAAGGAGGAATGGCCTCTTTGTTACACAGGCACAAAAAAGAGATCTGTAACTCCTTTCTTGGCTAGAAATAAAACTTCGAATACTTCGGAAAAGATTGTATTGAGGTGGAAACAGGAATGAAGTTGCTTATTTTCCAGAGAAAAGGAATTTCAAATAAATTGCTTCAAAGGTTTCTATTTTTGTAGAACTAAGTGAACATCGAGCTAGAAACTGCATTAAGAGTCTTTGGGGTTTTTTTTTTGGCCTCTGTGTTGCTAAGAATCTCTGTTTTTAAAGACATCTATCATACCAATATAATTTATCGTTCTTGGGAGATGGAGTTCAATCTCTTGTCTAATTGCAAATTATTTAGACTGGTCCAAACAGGCAATTTTGCATTTCCTATTAAATGATCAGGACTACAATGTTTCTAGAAGACTGACAAAATTATGTGGCCTATCAAATGCAGTTGGAAGCTGTATGATTTGCACATAATCTTGGTACGTGTAGTTCCTGCTCCATGCAGGTCATAATGTTGATTATTTTTTATTTTCATTTCTAGCAGGGTTTGGTCTAGAACTGCAAATTTTTAAATAAATTATTTGCTAATTCTCCTAACAAGTTCATATTTTTAATCTAACATTTTAACATTTAATTTTCAGAAAGAGTTGAAGAACAGGCTGTCTCCTACAACTTCTTTATGAAAAAAGCATCGTGAGGAGAGGACTCAATTATCTTTTTTGCTCTGATCTGTTTCTAAAGAAATATCTAAGTTTCTTACAGTGAGGAAATAGATGCTCTGTATCTTTCTAGGAATGTACTTTTTGTTAAGTAGGTAGATTGAAGAGACTGGAGGCAGGCTTCAGACAATAGCTCTTTATTCAGTAACTATCCACAATCCAGCAGCCAGTCTCTCTGAGCTGTCAGGGAAACCAGTCAATCACATTTGAGTATTTTCCCGCTCAAACAATGGACCAGAGGGAAGACTTAGGCTGTCAGTATCTAACACCTTTCTTGGAATGTACCTAACTGAAATAGCAGATCTTCATTCTGTACTGTATTGGGGCAACCAATAGTTTTAAGCCCATCAAGGATTGAAAAGTATACTGTGACATATTGTAGTGTAACCATCTGTCTCAGTGTGCTATATGCTTGAAATAGCTCTGTGTGAGTATTTACATACCATAAGAATATTTTTATTCTAACTGGAAAGACTATGACATAGTTACTCTTTCCTGGAAATCTCAACAAGGGAAGTAGATATCATTTTCCAATTGAGAAATCTTGTAAATTACTTATTTAACTTTGTGTGTGGCTTCTTGTGGCCTATCTCATGAATATGCTAATAATAGCAATAAGTCTTCCTTCCTATTTGACCTAGAAAAAGCACTCTCCCAACATTTTCATTGCTTGGCAAGAACAGACATCTGGATTCTACCCAGTTGGCTTACATTCTGTTTAAGCATGATGCATGAGAGGGAGACTGAAATAAAACAGCTCCCCAAAAACCTGGCAATCAACACATCTGGGTTTCTATCATTCATTGATATCTTGGAAAAATGCTGACTACAACTTGATCACCAGTTCATAATAATAACAAACACACTTTTCAGCATAGTTAAATGGATAAAGTGCTTCCTGGAAATTTATGCCTCCTTCATTTATCCAAATGAGTACAGCAAGAGAGTTGATCATGAAATGTAAAAATAAATACAACTTAACAGGATCCTGCCAATTAATGGCCTATCCTTCAAAATTTTAACAGAATAACAGAGTTGGAAGGAACCTTGGAGGTCTTCTAGTCCAACCTCCTGCTCAGGCAAGAAACCCTATACCATTTCAGACAAATGGTTGGCCAATCTCTTCATAAAAACTTCCAGTGTTGGAATATTCACAAATTCTGGAGGCAAAAAAAATAATTGTTTTAGAATTACTACCAGAAGATATTCAAAGCTGTCATATGACTTTCTTAAGTAACTGATGGTTATCCTACTTTTTTCCTCACTCTGGATTAATTTTTGTTGTTGTTGTTATTGCATCAACATGAGCTGGATATAGTAATTCCTTGCTTCATTTCCTACTATTGCTCAGTGTCTGAGCTTGCACAATATATTTGTGGATAACTGACAAAATTTTCTTAATTTCTATAACACTCAGTCATTAACTATGCAGAGTGATTAGATTCACAAATGCAAAGCTAAAATAAAATTGGTAAAATGGGTTCAGCATTTTGTAGGAACATACCAGACTTGGATTACTGTGGGAAAATCAGAAGAATGCCTAACACAGCTACCCAGTATGGCTTGGAACAATAATTTTACAACCAATTACATTTTCCACAGCCCACAGGTTTATTTTCCATGGGAGAATGGTTTCTGTGGTGATACTCAGACATAAAGTTTATCCTGACCTGAACATATTCAGACAAGTAATTAGGGAAGTATTAAATATTGTGGCTATATTGTATAGATTCATTTAACAAAGGGAAATACTATACATATGGAATGCAGGCCAGATATGTACAATAGGTAGCTGAATCTTTCTTCATTAGCCCTGGTGAATGCATCTTTCTTCATTAGCCCTGGATCAGATTGGCATAGAGACTTCTCAAAGAGGCTTCACCTGCTTGCATTTACATTCCCATGGGTGAGGTTCCCATTTGCATTGCTTCCTAAAATGTTGGGAAAGTTGCACATTTGTTGGGGCGTGAGAACTATGTGAAGGAATTGGAAATAATGTTTTGGCAATTTTCCTTTGGGTTAAGCTCAGCACAGCCTACACACTCGGTTTAGGACTGCTTGCATTATGGGTAGCCTTTATCTGACATACAATTGAAAAAGTCTTGCTGCAAACACTAAGAAACACTAATTACCTATAAACAAAATACATTCAAGAGCACTGAAGAGGGATTTCTTTCTTAATTAAACGAAGTTAGTTTTTATAATATGTTGACTTAATTTATTTAATGTTCACTTACCATATTATACGAGGTCAATAGTAACAGCTTAGCATTGTATACAAACTATATATTTATTTATTTATATTCCTCCCTTGTTATTTTTATATATAAATAAATAATTTTTTATAAATAACTGAAGGCAGCAAACATAACTAACACTCCTTCCTTGTCCTATTTTCCCCACAACAACTCTATAAGGTTAGTTGAGCTGAGAGAGAAAATGGCTTACCCAGCTGGTTTTTCATGTTTAAGGCAGGACTAGAACTCACAGTCTCCTGGTTTATAATCCAGTACCTTAACTACTACACCAAATTATGCCATTGTAGCTTGTTTAGTAAATCATGGATTTAACAAATCTGACATAACTTTATGTATAAAGCAACCATAGGATCATTTATCACTTATGGTAGAACAATGTCAAATGTCTGCTTATTTAATCAAAGTAACAATAATGTCACATTAAATAATCCATAAATTAGGTGTAGTATTTAAGGAATCAAATTAGAAACTGGGACACCATCAAACTAGTCCCTTTCTCTCAGTCCTAGGAAAGAGACAATGGCAAACCACTTCTGAAAAAGCTTGCCAAGAAAATTGTTCAGACTTGTCCAGGCAGTCTCCAAACATCAGACATGACTTAACAGAACCTCACACATGCACACAAGATACTTTTTACTGGATTTACACACCAAATAATGGCCTTTCCCCACTGCTGAAGTGAAGTGCAATCAGGCCATCCTTGATTTGGCAAAAAAAATGATACCATATGAAATTTGCTGTCCTCATTGCCAAACCCTATTGCCTATGCTTCAATTCATTGCAGTCACTAGTCTAGTGGGTGATGGGCAACGAATGACAATACCTAACAGATATTATATGCTTTTGGAAAGTATCAGAGTAGAAAGTAAAATATGTCTGTAATATCAATGTTAACAAAGACATATAAGGCTATTGGCTTAGATCCAGATAAAAGCACAGAAACAGAAAAAATGTTGCCAGAACATGTTTAGATAATTCTAAGACATAGTTAAACTATGACTTGTTGCCAGAGTGAACTAGATCACATATAACACAAAGTTAGATATCAGGGTTTACAAACTCCAGTTGGGTTCACATAGCATAAAAGAATGGAAAGGGAGCTTAGAGGTCTTCTAGTCCAACCCCCTGCTCGAGCAGGAAACCCTATACCTGTGATGGCAAACCTATGGCACACATACCAGAGGTGGCACGCAGAGCCCTCTCTGTAGGCACGTGTGCCATTGCCAGCTGCTCTTCTGGATTCTGTCATGCGCATGCGTGCTGGACAGCTGCTCTCTTCCAGGTTCCGGTGCTCCAGCATGTGCGCATGTGTGCATACATGCTCCAGTTTCAGCATTCGGTACCAAAAAAGTTAGCCGTCACTGCCCTATACCAACCATCAAATAAATGGTTGTCCACTCTCTTTTTGAAAGCCTCCAGTGATGGAACGCCCACAACTTCTGAAGGGAAGCTGTTCCACTGGTTAGTTGCTCTCACTGTTATTTCTTAGTCATTTCTCCTTAGTTGTAGGTTGCTTCTCTCCTTGGTTAGTTTCCATCCATCGTTTCTCATCCTCTTTTTTTGGTGCTTTGGAAAAGAGTTTGATCCCCTTGTCTTTGTAGTGATACTAAATCACACATTATGCTAAGCTAAAACAAAGCCATAGATAAATCAACACACTGGAGGTAAGCAACATACTAGTTCCATAAATTCCTAAAATGTTGGTTTTGTATATTTCAGTTAGGTATACTGATTTTTTTCTAAGTCACTCAGAGACAATTTGATTGAGTTTGGTAGGCATACAAATATTATAAATAAATAAATAAATTACAACTCTCTGCATCTTGAGGAAGCATGGCCTATAGTAAGGAATGTTAGGAGTTATAATTCAACACCATCTGTTGTGCTACTGCTTGTCAAGTACAACTTAATATGAATGTGTGAAGGCAACATTTATGCAAATCTTTTTTCATCCACTTATGGCAGTGAAAAGAGAGAAGAGAAACTCAGTCAATGCCTTCATGTCAGTGGTTTGGTCTTACTAAATTTTACCAGAGAGAAAAGGAGAGGAACTATAGGCTTGTAACTTTTGTGGAAGGAATGTGACTCGAGCATGCAGTTAACTTATATTTTTATTTTTCTCATTGTTAAAACTGTTAATATATTGTTTGTGTAAAAGGATTGGTGCCAATTAGAAAGGCAAGACCTAACTATTTTAGCAAGCCTATGTAATGCTTCCTTTCCACACACACGCGTGCACACACACATACCTCACTCACTCCATGTTTACAATTTACTTAATGGTAGGGGAACTGATAGCTTGAAAACCCAACAAGCTCTGTAAGCTGGCTCATAGGTGCTTGATACATCTTACATTTTAATACATATCTATATCTATTTATCATCTATTTATCTATCTATCTATCTATCTATCTATCTATCTATCTATCTATCCCTATATCTATATATGTTTTCCTGTATATTCATGCTCTGCATATGCTTGATTATTTACACATATAAAAATAGAACTAGATATATATCTAATCATTGCATATAGAGAGATTAGTTCCACACTTCTTTCACTGCTAATATCCTGTTCAAATTAACTAGATATCAAAGTTTGTGTTCCCTAGCCTTTCTTTTGATCACCACACATTAAGTGTACTACATAATCCAATATATCTGGACTTAGCATCTCATCATGTTCAAGACTATAGATAAGGTTGAGAGCTCAAGTAGATTGCTGAGTTCAAGTAGAGAAATTCTGGCATCTTTCACAAAGAAGGTATAATGCATTACAGTGTGAAACATAGTTAGCAATGTTAACTGTGGACACTGTATGGCCACTATGGAGCTAACATGGAATAATAATAATAACCTTATGGAACACTGTTTCCCGGGTGATTAGCAGGCCCCTACTCTTTTAGGCGTTTGGAAGGCCATTAAGACATAGTTATTTACTAGTGCGCTGGGATAGGATTGTATAGATTGAAAGTGTACAATGGGGACAACTGGAGCTTGCTGCAGGACATCACAGGGCAATGATTAAGACACAGGGTTTTTATCGTTTTGTTTTATAGTGATTAGTTTACTGTTGTTGTGAGCCATCCAGAGTTGAATAAGATGGGCAGTCATCCATCCATCCATCTATCTATCTATCTATCTATCTATCTATCTATCTATCTAATATGCACTACATATTTACACTACTCTTTCTAGAATTAGACCAACTCATTAAGTATAGGAGAAACAGTGGCTGAACCTGGGAGCAGAGTCAAAAGAGAAATCAGCCCAGCTATTTAGTCATTCACTGGAATAGGTTTGATATTAATAACAAGAATCATATGTTCTTTTCAGGCTGGAGCTACACCAGATGACTATGAACATTGTCATTGGGACATTGCATTGTATCAATTGTGTGACAAAGCTAATTGGATATATCTGACACAAACTGACGTGGATCAAATCAATTTATACATCAGGCTGAAACTATAATGTAATTCATTGCTGTGTGAACTTCTGATAGCCATCTTCCCCATAACAATTGGATCAAAAGGTGCAGCATTACTCAGAGGAAGTGCCAAATTGCTTATTCTAAGTTACCCCAATAAAGGAGACAAAATTTCCTAACTTCAGCTTCCGAGTGACATTTTAGATAGCATTTTCGTAAGTCCTCTATTTTGTCCATTCCATTAGCTTTAATCAGGAACAGAAGAGTTTTTCTCATTCCTTTCTTCCTTTTCTATATGTTTTCTATATTTATTTAATATTATATTTACATCCCACCTTTCTTTTGTACAATTCAACCCAGTATACATAATACTCCCAACTCCATTTCCCCCCCACAACAAAAGCCATACGAGATAGATTGGGCTGAGAGAAAGTGACTGGCCCAAATTCACCAGCTGTCCTTTACGCATAAGAGAGGGTATTCGAATTTACAGGGTCCCATTTTTAGTCCAGTATCTTAACTATTAATTATTAATATAAATTACCCTGACATAGCTCTTAAGGTCACTCCCAAATTACTTAATCTGTTTTAGAAAGAGCTTATGTCTAAAACTTTCACATGAAAGATGTACTGTATATATTTTCTATAGAAAAAAATAGGAAAGCACCGTAGTAAACATACTTATGCAAATAAGAATTTATTTGTTCTTTAAGGAAGTACACTGACATTTTTCTAATAAATTAACCTCATCTATACAAATGTAGTTTTGAGAATACTGAATACTGATATTCAAAATGATCATATTTCTCTTCAAGATATATGTGTGGGCATATAACATATAACACACACACACACACACACACACACATATACAAATATAGGTCCCATTAATTAATATGTAAATTTGGAAGAGGAACATAAGAAATGCAGAAGATTGAAGGAAGACTCCTAGTAAAAGAATACACAAGTCAGCAAAAATTAGGTATTACAATGTATGGGTACAACTGTTTTAACTTCAGGCTGCAGAACTAAGTCAGGTTCACCTACATAGTATTAGAAGGCGTGGAAGAGGTCTTGTAAAGGAAATGATACTGAGCCAAATAGCTTGAATGTAAATCAATGCCCATATTAAGTTTTCAACCAATTAGGTGGTTCCGTCCCACACGCCTGATGGATCCGGATAGGTTCCTGATGGAGCTTGGGCCATTCCCTGAGGCTCTGGCTCATGACTCGACTGAAGAACTGGTGGCCGCCTGGGATAGGGCGGCCACTGGAGCTTTGGACCGCCTCGTGCCTTTGCGGCCTCTGACCCGGTGCCTATCTCAATTGGCTCCTTGGTTCTCTGAGGAGCTGAGAGAGATGAAGCACCGGAAAAGACACCTGGAGAGCGATTGGAGGGCCAGCTGTTCCGAATCTGACCGGACACTGGTGAAGTCTCATATTAAGATCTACCTAGTGGCGATAAGAGCAGCAAAATCTAACTATTTTTCCGCTCTTGTTGCATCTGCAGAGAACCGCCCAGCCGCCCTGTTTAGGGTGACCCGCCCCTTACTTCATCTGGGAGCACGGGAAGACCCCTTGCAGGGTAGGGCTGAGGATTTTGTGCAATACCTGCATGACAAAATCGCTCAGATTCAGGAAGGCTTGGACTCCGACTGGGTTGGTTCAGATGGGGTGATGGAGGTGGGTCTTGAGAGTGTTATCTGGGAGGAGTTTGATCTTGTGACTCCCAAGGACGTGGACAGGATTCTGGGTAGGCTTAGCGCTGCCACATGTTTATTGGACCCGTGTCCCTCCTGGTTGTGCTGGCCTCCCGGGCGGTCACACGAGGCTGGCTCCAGGTGATTATTAATGCTTCTTTGAGTAAGGGTTTCTTCCCTTCTGCCCTGAAAGAGGCGGTGGTGAGGCCCCTCCTCAAGAAGCCTTCCCTGGACCCGGCTGTATTAGCAAACTATCGTCCAGTCTCCAACCTTCGCTTTGTGGCGAAGGTTGTGGAGAGTGTGGTGGCACAACAACTTCCCCAGTACCTGGATGAAGCTGTCTATCTAGATCCATACCAGTTGGGCTTCAGGTCGGGGTACAGCACGGAAACGGCATTGGTGGCATTGGTTGATGATCTCTGGAGGGCTCAGGACAGGGATTGTTCCTCTGTCCTGGTCCTTTTGGACCTCTCAGCGGCTTTTGATACCATCGACCATGGTATCATGCTGCGCCGGTTGGAGGGGTTAGGAATGGGGGACACCGTGTTGCGGTGGTTCTCCTCCTTCCTCTCTGACCGCATGCAGTCTGTGTTGGCAGGGGGACAGAGGTCGACCTTGAGGTGCCTTGTTTGTGGGGTGCTGCAAGGGTCGGTCCTCTCGCCCCTCCTGTTCAACATTTATGTGAAGTCGCTGGGTGAGATCATCCATGGTTTTGGGATGAAGTTCCATCAGTATGCTGATGATACTCAGCTGTACATCTCCACCTCGGACCACCCCAATGATGCCCTTGACGTGATGTCCCAGTGCCTGGAGGCCGTGCGGATCTGGATGGGGAGAAACAAGCTCAGACTCAACCTCTCCAAGACTGAGTGGCTGTGGTTTCCGGCGTCCCGGTATAGCCAGCTGGCTCCATCACTGACTATTGGGGGAGACATCTTGGCCCCCTCAGAGAGGGTTCACAACTTGGGTGTCCTCCTAGATACACGGCTGTCTTTAGAAGATCATATGATGGCGGTGGCCAGGGGGGCTGATTCGCCTGATTTACCAGTTGCGTCCCTTTCTGGATCGGGATGCCTTGCGCACGGTCACTCATGCCCTCGTCACGTCCCGTCTGGACTATTGTAATGCTCTCTACATGGGGCTCCCCTTGAAGAGCACTCGGAGGCTCCAACTGGTCCAGAATGTGGCCACGCGGGTGATTATGGGAGTGACACGGTGCACCCATGTAACACCTCTCCTGCGTGAGCTGCACTGGCTTCCGGTGGTCTTCCAGGTGCGCTTCAAGGTATTGGTTCTCACCTTTAAAGCGCTCCATGGCTTAGGGCCCGGCTATTTGCGAGACCACCTTCTGCCACCGATAACCTCGCACCGGCCAACTCGGTCCCACAGAGAGGGCCTCCTTAGGGTGCCGTCGGTCAAGCAATGCCGACTGACGACCCCCGGGGGGAGAGCCTTCTCTGTGGGGGCACCCACCCTCTGGAACGAGCTACCCCCAGGAATACGACTAATCCCGGACCTTCGGACCTTCCGTCGAGCTTTGAAGACCTTCCTATTTCAGCAAACTGGGCTGGCTTAAAATTTTAAATGGGTTATTTTAAGGGTAATGGGTTTTAATATTTTGGGAAGCCAATTTGATTTAATTCTGCTTTTAAATTATTTTAAATTTTGTATTGTATGTATTTTAATTTTGGCTGTGAACTGCCCTGAGTCCTTCGGGAGAAGGGCGGTATACAAATTTAAATAATAAATAAATAAATAAATAAATAAATAAATAAATATGTAAGTAATGGCTGGAGGGAAAAGGGAAGGGACAATGTGTCACCAAATTTTCCTGCACAGTATTTCTCCTTGGTTCTGTTATTATTATTTTTTTTAATTTGGCCTTTGGAATTTTAATTCTTCCTTCTTTTATGCTTATAAACTTGAAAAAGGGATTTTAAAAAAGGCTCATCTAAATGGAAGTGGAACTATGAGCTTTGTTGATGTCTCAGGAATACCCTTAGGCAATTGTTTCCCTCAAACTTTTGGGGTGCTGGGGAGGAAATTAGGATGTGTGCCATTTTTACCCCCTTGGTCATCCTTCTCCTTGTAGACCAGCCCACGGTCCCTCCGTCTTTCTTACCCAAAGAAAATGCTCTTACTTTGAAATTTGAAAATGCCTTGGTGATGCAGCGGACTAAAGTGCTGTTAAGTAGCACTTAGCTGCCAGCTGCCTGCAATTACTGCGAGTTCAAATCTCACCAGGCTCAAGGTTGACTCAGCCTTCCATCCTTCTGAGGTAGGTAAAATGAGGACCCGGATTGTGGGGGCAATAAACTGACTTTGTATAAAAAAGAACACCGCTTGGGGGGGGGGGCGAAACCCCTACTAAGCAGGTATATACAAAAGTATGAAGGCTATTGCTTAACGCATTGTAAGCCGCCCTGAGTCTCTGGAGAAGGGTGGCATATAAATCGAACCAATAAATAAATAAATAAATAAATAAATAAATAAATAAATAAATAAATAAATAAATAAATAAATAAGACACAGGCGAGATGTGCTTTTTATGGAACCATAGTGAAGCTCTTTAGAAAAGAGTAAGTAAAATTTACTTTTTAAAGTAAAATTTATTTACTGTTTTTTAAATTTAAAAAAGAGTAAAATTCCTTCCCCTTCCCTATTTAACAACACCAGGGGTTCTATTCAGCAGATTCTGATGAAACGGTAGCGGAAATTTTGAGTAGTTTGGAGAACCGGCAAATACCACCTCTGGCTGGCCCCAGTGGGAATGGAGATTTTGCAATATCCTTCACCCAGGAGGGGGAGGGAATAGGGATTTTGCAGTATTCTTCCCCTGCCATGTCCACAGAACCAGTAGTAAAAAAAAATTCTACCACTGAACAACAACACATTGCAATTAGTAGGGATTCTCAATTTGGTGGATGGGATCTTTAGGCTGGCTTGATGCTATAGTAGTGTGATCAAGATTCAACCCAGAACAAAGACATTTCCTGACAGAACAATCAGTGCAATGATACAGGGTCTTCTTTTTTAACAGGGAGTTAGACTAGAAGTTTTCCAAGGTCTCTTCCAACCCTGTGTTTCTATGTTGTATCTTCCATATGTATGGAATTACTATTGTTGCCATTGTCTATGTCCCTAAAAAAAATTAAAAATCAACGGTCATAATATGCCAGGGGTTAATTTTTTTAGTTCAATATGCAAAGGGTTCATCATGAGAGCTAAATGTCTACTTAACATTTACTTAAAGCAGGAATCCCCAAACACTTCTGCTTATGGACTCCTTCATGAAGTTTCAGATTGTTCATTGACACACACACACCCAAATGTTTGTTTGGTTCAGATTGGTTCTTATGTATAAAGTTCTGAAAAATAATATTCAATCTCATGCAACATTGCCGTAAAGGATTTATAATCATCGTTCAAAAAAGAAACCAGTCTATAGTTTTTTTGTCAATATAGCATCTTGACCTTCTTTTGAAAGCAAGGCAATATTAGCTTCTCTTCACAATTGAGCCATTTTGGATCCTGTAATATAGAGTCCATTACGTTTTTCAGTGGGGTCCAACTTTATTTACAACTGCAACAATTTATAACAAAAATTCCGACACCAGTTGTGATTGTAAGATGACTCCTTGTACATTTCTTCATAATACTACTATACTGTAAATATACTCTCTTCTGCACCTTAGGACCAGAAATAATGTTAGTTTCAAAGGATAGCTAAACACTTCCATCCTTATTGTTAAGTTAATTCTCTAGTAGCAGAGCTCATAGTTTTCCCTTCCATGTCTGGAGAGAACTGGTATTTCCACAAATCCTATACTTGCTGGCTAGCAGGAAATTCAGGGAATTATAGTCCCAGCACATGTGGAGGCAGGTTGATGAAATTTGGCATAGCCCAACTCTTAACATCTAATAAATTCAGAGCAACAGTTCATAAAGTTTGACTATGATATAGTCAAGAAGATGCTATACATCTTGCCACAGTAAAAAAACCAAATATTCTTAAATGATTTGCATTACAATTATGATAATACATTATCTTCCAACTCCATTTACTGGGATTTATGTGATTAGAAGCCAAAGAATCTGGAAGTTGTCTACCCTTATTTATTTATTAGTTTTTTTTATTCCACCTTTATTACTTTATAAGTAACTCAAGATGGTAAACATACCTAATTTGCTTTCCTCCTCCTATTTTCCTCACAACTGCAGTCCTATGTGGTGGGCTGGGCTGAAAGAAAGTGACTGCTTCAAAGTCACTCAAAGGATTTCATACTATATTTTTCCGAATTTCATTGCAACAAATAACATTAACTCAATAGAATAGACAGTTTGGTAAGCAAATTGCACCTAACCACAAACATAGACAAATACTAGTAGCTTCTTTCAACTGCAAATATCCAATTTTGGCAACTATAATGAATTCCATTGGCAGTCAATTTTTCAGCACATAAACTTGATAAAGGTTTTCCTCCTGACACCAACTGAATCTGCAGTAGTTATTTAGCAGTTATAAGTGTGAATTTGATGCATCAGCCTAATCTGTTTCAGGGTTTTTGGCAGAGGTGTACAGTCATAAATTGGAAATAAGGATGATTGGCAGGTAGAAACAAAAAGAGCTGGGAGTAATAGAAGTATAGCAAGTATTTCATATACATTTTCTATTAACTTATTTTCTGTGCTATTTACAATTCTAAATATATTTCCTTAAGTAAATTTTAGTTCTATCTTATGTCAAACTTTATATAACTAAGGTTAGATGTTGCAGTAAATCATATGGTTGGCTTGATTTTAATTTAGCACTGAACTACAGTGTCTGATTGAGGTCCAGTTCTATGCTCATTCTGTGTCATACTACCAAAAAGCTAACAATAGTCCAAAAAAAACCTTGTTTATTCTTGGTTTAATAGGTAGTCTGAATACAGTTATTGTGATTTGTAAATAATAGTTATGGCTTAGT
This sequence comes from Pantherophis guttatus, assembly GCF_059756535.1. NCBI lineage: Eukaryota > Metazoa > Chordata > Lepidosauria > Squamata > Colubridae > Pantherophis > Pantherophis guttatus. Next base: position 86,877,250 of record NC_142064.1, on the reverse strand, counting down.
GTGGATCAAAACTGGCTAAATATTTTGAATCCACAAATATGATGCAAAGCAACATTAGGAAAGTTTGCATTCATTCAGTTGTGAAATAATTTAATCAGTTATTATTTTTCAACCTAAGCTATTTTATATAACTATAGTGTGACATCTCACAAGGAAGAAAGAGGTCCACCTAGTGGAATGCAGGAAAAATATGACATGGAAAAACAAAATGATGTTTTTAGCAATCTACAACTGACAACATAGATATTATCGGATAAAAAAGGTTCAGCATTCAGCATCGTTTTCTTCTGTTTGTTACTGTGAACTTTTCTACTAAGCCAGAAATAAAACAAGTATCTGATTAAAACTAAAACAATTATGGGAATCTTTGGGTGCAACCACAAGGTAACTATTTTGGTTTACGTAAATGTACCTCGGTCTCTAGTTGTAATTCCAAACCCAAATTACTTGGGAATGGAATGGAAGCGGAAGTGGAAGAGATAGCTGGCCCACGGGGGTAATCTGATAATTCTGTAATAGAATTATCCGCTAGTTTACAGATAGTTTTTGACTTACAACCATTCATTTAGTAGTGAACTTTCAAAGTAACAACTGAAAAAAGTGACTTATGACCGTTTTTCACAGCATCCCTGGGGTCACATGATCAAAATTCAGACGCTTGACAACTGGCTCATATTTATGACAGTTGCAATGTCCTGGGGTCATGTGATCATTTTTTGTGACCTTCTGACAAGCAAAATCAAGGGGGAGCCAGATTCACTTAACAACTGCAATGATTCACTTAACAATTGTGGCAAGAAAAGTCATAAAATAGGGCAAAACTCCTTGAACAAATGTCTCGCTTAGCAAGAATAAATGTTGGACTCAGTTGTGGTCATAAGTCACTGTTCTCAGTGCCATTGTAACTTTGAACGGTCACTAAAGGAACTGTTGTAAGTCAAGGACTACCTATAGTGACATATTAATATGTTTATCTATTGCTAAAGTATAGAAATTAGAAAGTATAATAGTGTTTCAAATGCAAGTAGTCCTTGCTTAGTGACCCCAGTTGAGATTGGCAACTTGATTGCTAAGTGCTGTGGTTGCTAAGCGAAACTTCACATGATGATAGGCTTATGCTCATTGCTGCTTTTGGTCATTAAGCAAATCATCATGGTTGTTAAGGGAGACATTACAGGTTGCAACTTGTGATTTTATTTCTGTGTCTAATCTCTGCTCATCAGAAGCTGGTTGTGAAGCACCCATTTGGTGATTCCTGACCATAGACAACACTGGTTGCAAATGCAAGCTGGTTGCAAAGTGGCTGAATGGTGATCATGTAACGATGGGATAGTACAGTGGTTCTAAATGTAATGATTAATTGCCAAGCTTTTTTTTTATCATTGTAACTTTGAACAGTTGCTAAACAAGGCAGTAAGTGAGCACTACCTTAGGTGCTTAAAAGTTGCAATTTGGAGTCAGTTTTTGACTTTTGGCAACTGCCCCTTGCAGTTTTCAGAAGGAGCTTGCCAGTTTTTTTCCTGCAAAGGCAGAGGGGGAATAACTGGCCCAAACTCAGAAACCAGTTTTATACTTAAGCAGATCCAGAACTCAAAATCTCCTCCTTTCTAGAAAGCCTGATGCCTTAGCCACTACACCAAACTGGCTCTATGCGTTTGTGCTTTCAGATTATAATATAATTTCATTAGTCACTGAAGCCTATAAGCAAAATGTGAAACTGAGGGCCACGCCCTCTCCTATTGTAGATGTAAAGAAGAGTGTTGTCTTTGGTTGCAGAGATAATATATAGTCATTAGGGTCAGTGGCTATTGAGAATCTGGATTCTCCATTCATTTGTCTAATGTTGCCTTAAAATTACCTTAAATTGAAACCAGAGGTTATCATTTCACGTGGAAGTGGAAGCATATTTTAACTGTACCGGATCTCTTTTGGCCTGTCTTGTACATCTTCTAACAGATTATTTAAAATTCTAGCATTATGAGTCTCTATCTCTTATTTGCTTGCTCCATATCGTCTGTGGTTTATAAAACCCCAGATATAGGTTGTTTTTGTTTGTTGCATTGTGAAAATCAAACAATTGAATTATTTGCATATAGTCACAATTAAATTTAACATGTGTTGGCATATTTATATGAAACCCCTTAACAATGTTTTTTAATTTAAGGGCTGCACTTGGCCTTTGATGGAATATCAGTGGGATTCCTCCCACTCCAAAAAGTAGGAGGAATCGGGATAAAAATGAAGTGTGATTGAACCAAATCAAAACTTAAATAATCTATAATTACTATGATTGTTAGATTAAAATCAATATTAGATTAATATGATTATTAGAGACAGTTTGGTGGAGTGGTTAAGGGACCAGGCTAGAAACTGTGGAGACTGTGAGTTCATTTTATTTATTTTATTTATTTTATTTTATATTGGATTTCTATACCGCCCTTCTCCCTGAGGACTCAGGGCGGTGTACAGCCAGATTAAAAAACATGCAGAACAAATATTAAAAACAATTAAAAGATATATAAATTTGGCCCAATTAAAACTCATTTACCAATAAAAACGTTTAAAACATTTAAAAACAGTTAAAAATTTCATCTTAAGCCAGCCCGGCTTGTTTAAATAAATGGGTTTTAAGGGCACGACGGAAGGCACTGAGGTCTTGGATTCTCCTTATCTCTGGGGGGAGCTGATTCCAGAGGGTGGGAGCCCCCACAGAGAAGGCCCTCCCCCTGGGGGTCACCAGCCTACATTGTCTGGCTGATGGCACCCCGAGGAGGCCCTCTCTGTGGGAGCGCACAGGTCGATGGGAGGTCGTTGGTAGCAGCAGGCGGTCTCGAAGATAGCTAGGCCCTATGCCATGGAGCGCTTTAAAGGTGATAACCAACACCTTGAAGCGCACCCGGAAGACAACTGGGAGCCAGTGCAGCTCGCGCAGGAGCGGTGTTACATGGGAGCGCTATGCTGCTCCTGCCACTACCCGCGCTGCTGCGTTCTGGACCAGCTGGAGCCTCCGGGTGCTCCTCAAGGGGAGCCCCATGTAGAGAGCGTTGCAATAGTCAAGGCGAGAGGTGACAAGGGCGTGAGTGACTGTGCACAGGGAATCCCGATCAAGAAAGGGCCGCAACTGGCGAATCAGGCGAACCTGACAAAAGGTCCCCCTGGTTACAGCCGTCAGATGTTCCTCCAAGGACAGCTGCCTATCCAGGAGGACTCCCAGATTGCGAGCCCTCTCTGTGGGGGCCAATGACTCGCCCCCAATAGTCAGTGATGGAGTCAACTGACTATATCGGGATGCCGGGATCCACAGCCACTCAGTCTTGGAAGGGTTGAGCTTGAGCCTGTTCCTCCCCATCCAGATCCGTACAGCCTCCAGGCACTGGGACATCACTTCAAGGGCATCGTTGGGGTGGCCTGGGGTGGAGATGTACAGCTGGGTGTCATCAGCGTACTGGTGGTATCTCACCCCAAAGCCACGGATGATCTCACCCAGCGGCTTCACATAAATGTTGAACAGGAGAGGCGAGAGGACCGATCCCTGCGGCACTCCACAAATGAGAGGCCTCGAGGTCGACCTCTGCCCCCCTGCCAACACAAACTGCGACCGGTCGGAGAGAAAGGAGGAGAACCACCGCAACACGGTGCCTCCCACCCCCAACTCTTCCAGCCGGTGCAGCATGATACCATGGTCGATGGTATCAAAAGCCGCTGAGAGGTCTAACAGGACCAGAACAGAGGAACAACCCCTGTCCCGAGCCCTCCAGAGATCATCAACCAACGCGACCAATGCCGTTTCTGTGCTGTGCCCAGACCTGAAACCCGACTGGAACGGATCTAGATAAGATGTTTCCTCCAGGAATTGCGGAAACTGTCGTGCGACCACACTCTCAACAACCTTCGCCATAAAGCGAAGGTTGGAGACAGGACGATAGTTGGCCAATATTGCCGGATCCAGGGACGGCTTCTTGAGGAGAGGCCTCACCACCGCCTCTTTCAAGGCGGTGGGGAAGTAACCCTCACTCAACGAAGCGTTGATAACACCCTGGAGCCAGCCTCGTGTAACCTCCCGGGAAGCCAGTACCAACCAGGAGGGACACGGGTCCAGTAAACATGTGGCCGCACTAAGTCTCCCCAAAATCCTGTCCACATCATCAGGAGTCACAGCATCAAACTCCTCCCAGATAACATTCTCAAGACTATTCCTCGTCACCCTGCCCTGATCTACCCAGTCAGAGTCCAAATCCCCCCGGATCTGGGCGATTTTGTCATACAGGTATTGTCCGAAATCCTCCGCCCTGCCTTCTAAGGGATCCTCCCGCACTCCCGGATGGAGCAGGGCGCGGGTCACCCTAAACAGGGCGGCCGGACGATTCCCTGATGACGCAATAGAGGCGGAAAAGTAGTTAGACTTTGCCGTCTCTATCGCCACTAGGTAGGCCTTAATATGCGACCTTACCAGTGTTCGATCAGATTCAGCGAGACTGGCCCTCCAACCGCTCTCCAGGCGTCTTTTCCGGCGCTTCATTTCCCTCAGCTCCTCAGTAAACCAAGGAGCCGCACGGGATCGGCATCGGGTCAGAGGCCGCAAAGGCACAACTCGGTCCAAGGCCCCACCAGCCGCCCGATCCCAGGCGGCTACCAGGTCCTCGGCCGAGTCATGTGCTAGATCCTCAGGAAATGGCCCAAGCTCCGTCTGGAACCTATCAGGATCCATCAGGCGCTTGGGGCGGATCCATCTAATTGGATCCGCCTCCCTGCGGCGAGGGGTCGCGGTTCGAAGATCTAGGCGAAGGAGTGAGTGGTCAGACCATGACAAGGGTTCCATGTCTATATCCCCTATAACAAGACCACTCAACCACTGGCCAGAGACAAAAATCAGATCCAGAGTGTGACCTCCCCTGTGAGTAGGGCCATGAACTAACTGGGTCAGGTCCATGGCCGTCATGGAAGCCATGAACTCCCGAGCCACCTCAGACGCTTCACCGACGGATGGCAAGTTGAAATCACCCATGACTAAAAGCCTGGGTGTATCTACTGCCACCGTGGCTATCACGTCGAGTAGCTCAGGTAGGGCTGTTGCCACGCGGCAGGGAGCCAGGTAAATAAGCAACAAGCCCATCTGAACCCCACGGCCCCACCTCACAAGGAGGGACTCACATCCGGCTATCTGAGGCACAGCGGTCTCCCTCGGACCCAGATCCTCGTTAATAATAACCGCCACCCCCCCGCCCCTCCCCTGAGCCCTCGGCTGATGGAATGCTCTGAAGCCTGGTGGGCACATTTCAACCAGAGGGACGCCACCCTCCGGGCCCAACCAGGTCTCCGTAATACCCGCCAGGTCCGCTCCTCCCTCTTGTATAAGATCGTGGATGAGGGGGGCCTTATTGACCACGGACCTGGCATTGCACAGCATCAGCCGAAGGCCCAGCTCCTGAGTATCTAAGCCACCTAGTGTCCGAGCAGAGCCTTGGGGACCGGGGCAAGCAATTGCTCTCAGACAGCAAGTGCGAGCCCCCAGCACCTGATGTGGTCCCCTGCTCCCGCCATATCTGCCCCTCCCATTCACCGTGCCGATGGTATAGCCCTCATAGATATCGTCCCCCATCCCTTTCCCAATCCCTCGTCCGGTGCCCCCCGAATCGTTACCCTGTGCCGGGCACGGCTCTGACCCTGGTGGATTTCCCCCCCAATCCGCCCTAGTCGTCTTCCCAATATCTTTAAAAGAATAATTACAACCCCCTCCCCCAGAACCCCTTAAAATCTTTAAAAATTTCCCTAAAAAGCCCCATAAATTCTTCCTTGCTCCATGCCATCTCTCCGGACTCCAAAGTCCGTCATCGAGATAGGCCCTCGATAATGTGGGGGGCCAAATCTGCGAGAGGGGAGAATCTGTGGAGACTGTGAGTTCATGTCCTGCCTTAGGCATAAAAGCCAGCTGGGTGATCTTGTCACACTCAGCCCAGTTTACCTCACAGGGTTATTGTTGTAAGGACAATAGGGAAACAGGAGGAAGAAGTATTGTGTACTGCTTTGAGTTGTTTATAAAAATAATAAAAGCAGATATAATTAAATAAAATAAAAAAATCATTTTCATGGATTTAATAAGTTCCCTTCTGTCATATCTCTCCAATCAAAAATTAAATTTTTTGAACAGGCTTTGGGAGTAGAAATGGGAGTGTACCAGAGGTGGGTTTCAGCAGGTTCTGACCAGTTCTGGAGAACTGGTAGCGGAAATTTTGAGTAGTTCAGAGAACCGGTAGTAAAAATTCTGATTGGCCCCACTCCCATCTATTCTCTGCCCCCCAAGTCCCAGCTGATCGGGAGGAAATGGGGATTTTGCAGTATCCTTCCCATGCCATGCCCACCAAGCCACGCCCAGTCGCCCACCAAGCCATGCCATGCCATGCCCACCAAACCACATCCACAGAACCGGTAGTAAAAAATTTTGAAACCCACCACTGGAGTGTACCTCTGCTCTATTATATTGTCTCATAGATGTACATGTTTTCAACTTAAAAATACAACATGTCCAAAATGTGTAATTCTTTTGACATAAAATTTGGGTTTATATGCCAATATGAACCTCATACATTAAGATATATGGTATTTCTAATTTATATTCCACTTTTATAACAAATATATTAATGTGTTATTTTGCTTTTCAACTGAATGAACTATGACTTGAGATTAGTTCCTTAATTACAAAATTTATTTATTTATTTATTATTTGAATTTTTATACTGCCCTTCTCCTGAGGGACTCAGGGCGGTGCACAGCCACAATAAAAGACAACATCTCCATAAAATTTAAAAACAGTTTAAAACATATTAAATAATTTGGCCCTTATATTAAAAACAAAAAAAACCTAAAACACCCATTAAAATTCGTTATTTAAGGCAGCCCAGCCTGTTGAAACAGTAAAGTCTTAAGGGCACGGCGAAAGGTACGTAGGTCAGGGATCATACGCATCTCTGGGGGCAATTCATTCCAGAGGGCAGGTATCCCCACAGACAAGGCTTTCCTCCTGGGGGTCGCCAGTCGACATTGTTTAGCTGACGGTACCCTGAGGAATCCCTCTCTGTGGGAGCAATTGATGCAATGCCTTTCATCTTTCATACTGTTTGCTTATCTCCTTTTCAGCTGTTGTTTTACATAAGTCTTGGGAATCTTTTCTTCCAGATTCCAAAACGTCTAAATTTAAGGTGTTAACATAGGGGATCAATTCCTATTTTCGTCTGGTTAAATTTTTACATACAAACACACATACAACACACACAGTTGAGCCTTGCAAGAGCAAGATCCTAATTCTCCCTCAGAGCACAGACTTTAAAGGACAGGCCGAGCTATAGAAAACAGAGCCAAAGGCTTCTTAAGGCCTCACTAGGAGGCAATTTGAAGAGAGGTAATGTTATCTTATAATTCTTCCTTCCAAAGCTTTTTCTTCTTCTTCTTCAGAAATACTTAAGGATTCAGCTGAGCTGAAGAGAGAGAAGCTTACTTAGGTCTCAGCTGGTTTGTCACAGCCTTATTGACTCAAAAGCAACCGTTGAAACAGTTTAGTCGCATGAGATCAAATCTAATTAGAATGGTAAGATTATATGTCTATGGGCCTAGCAATAGTACGTGAAATGAAGCCTGTGTGGCCAGCAGAATTGTGCAAGTTAAATGAGTACTACACTTAAATAGGACTTAAGCTGCATTGCTTGCAGCTTTTTAAAATTAAAATTGTTACTTTACCAAGGTGTGTAATCCTGTTTTATCTATAGTACCATGGGAGGTTTGAAATTATAAAGCTAATTGTGAATGCGCTAGCTCTAGCATTCACAGTTGTACCACATGAAATGTTTAGTGGGTTACTTATAGCATTGGGTGAGTGTTTAAAGTACCAACAGTCCTGGTTTAGCAACCACAATGGGGACTGGTAACTCAGTCGTCAAGCAAAAAGCAGTCATTACTGAAACTGCAACTGTGCTTCTGATTTTACTTCAGCTTTCCTTTGCTTTTTAGTCCTGCAAGTCATAAATACGATTGGTTGTAAAGTTACTTTTTTGACACCATCGTAACAATGGCTAAACAAGGCAGTTGCTAAATGATGACTGCCTGTACTGTTCCTACTACTAACAACCAATATGGAAACAGGCTTTTAGAATTAGGAGTAACACTCGTTTAATATATCTAGCAACACAATCCTATCCTAGCAAAAATCTTTCCAGGGAGTTTTGGGATTTTCTGCTTTTTTTGAAGAGCATTCAATCCTGAATTGTGAGATTCAGAGAGCAGCTTTTTCAAGGAATGGAATGGGGAAAACAAACAAAAAACAAAAAATTCTACCACCCTCTCTCATCCTAGAACCTTTTTCATTCATTGAAACCTATCTCACCTCGTGCCTAGAATTATATAAGTGACATAGTTGTTACCTGTCTGTGGTTTAACTCCTGGGCTGTGGTTTATCTGTTATATTGTGTTACTCTATTGCTTTTAAATGTTGTCATATGTCCAGAGCCATTCTTGTGAAAGATTGAGTTATAGAAACCAACCAAATCCAAATAAATACATAAAAGAGCCCTTACAAAATAAAGCAGGTAATATGAAAGAGGCCTCTCTTTATCTTGCAGATATTTCTGCCTTAGGCAGATTGGTGCTAATTAGGTTGAGAAAATAATGATCTTTCATATACTCTAAAACTGTGGTTCTTAAAGGGGGCAATATGGGCTTATCCTGAATGTAATGAAACAGTTTATAATTGCTTGTTTGTAAATTGAGGATTCATTTTGGGATTACTACTGCCCAGACCTTTAAGTAAAACAACAGTGTCTGTGATATTTTTGTCCAGGTAGTGACGTTATTTGAGACTGGGAAAACTGAATGATATACCGGTAATTTCAGAACTACTGCTCTACTGTGTGTGTGTGTGTTGATTTTTTATCATGTAATGCAAAAATTACAGGATTTTGGTACACACTGTAATAAGGTGTTTTATCTGCTTTTCTTCTGCCTAAAATGGTTGCTTTCACCAAAAAAGCATTTATCAATACGATGAGGAGTGGAAGAAACTTTAGCTTTGCAACTGGACTCAAATGATTACAAGTGGTTTTTTGGTCTAAAGCAGAGGTCCCCTGGACCACAGACCGGTACCAATCCGTGGCTTATTAGGAACCTGGCGGCACAACTGGAGGTGAGCAGCCAGTGAGCAAGTAAAACCAAAACCATCACCCCACCCCCGGTCCATGTGAAAATTGTCTTCCATGAAACCAGTCCTTGGTGCCAAAAAGTTTGGGGATTGCTGATCTAAAAGCTGCATGTAGCTATGACTTTCTTTTTTAAGATTAATTACCGTTCCCAAAGGAGGCTGATGTCTTGGAGACTTTTCTTTCTAAACAGTTTTTTTCACCATAGTATGGAAATGGTGTGCCATTGCTACTTTCTTGGATTTTTTTTTTAATTTTTCAGATTAATTTACTGCCCTGACATTTTCTGGTAGTTTGGAATCCAAATACTAACAGATCCAGTCCTGCGTAGTTGTTTTTTTTTTCACAGAACCATTTCCCATTGCCAAAACCTGCCATTTTACCAAAAGTTGCCTACACCTTCAATTTAATATATATGTTAGCTTTGTATTCTAGCAATAACAATAGACAGTAGAAATCTTTCTTCTAAAGAAAGAATTATAAAATTCTAATATTAGGCTTGTACTGAAAAAGGAAGAGGGTTGTAATTAGCATTTCTTTCTTTCTACCATAGTTAGTATATTAATTAAAATCAAAATTGTGAAGCATTTTGAAGCTCTTTAATAAGGGTGCCTAACTGGTAAAATAAAATGGGGGGATGATGACCATGAGTCTGATTAGGAATTAATTCATAGTTTAGAGCAAAGTTCTCCAACCCCTGGTCCACAGACGGCTATCAGTCTGCAGCCTGATGGCAACCATTCTGCGCAAGCAGTGGGCAAGTACGGGAAGCTCCATTTCCACAAGCGGCATGCATGCATGCAACTATCCCTTCCCTCCACCGTCACTGCTGCTGGTCCGCAGAGCCATAAAGATTGGGGCCCACTGGTTTAGAGTTATATATATCAGCCCAATAAACTTGGGGATCATTTACTAGCCTTCTTTTCTATATATAAAAGGAAAGAATGCAAAGCATTTGGTCCTTTTTTAACAAATATATATAGTATATATCTAAATACACTTTCTTGGTTGTCAACATATTTAAATCAAAAAAATTTATCTAGCTATCATAGCTTACAGTTTCCTCTGGTTTCTTCCAGTAACATAAAAGTTAGTTAAGTATTGTGCTTCCACAAACACTTTTTCAAAGACTTTTAACATTGATTTAGGTTCTATATGTCCTATTATGCTTATCAAATTGTCAAATTTTATTTAATGTAAATGGTAGAACGTTCTTCATGAAATAATTGAAAATTAAAATCATACTGACCGTATATGTCCATGCATCAAGGATGCTGCAAATTAACTTTATATTAATTCATCCCAATTCTGTCTTAAAAGTTCTTGCCATATCATATACAATCATGTTGTCTGTCTCCAAAATCCCATTAAGCCTTTCTGCAACTGCAGAAGCAGTATAGGAAATTAAGCAATAATAATTTTTCCTAATAAAAATGATTTAATTGTCTTCTTGATTTTGTATGATAAAAGATCTATTAGAAATTGCAATGTGTAAAAGGTAATGGTACATAATTTATGTACTGGATGTACATCTTTTCTATTTTCTTATTTCAGACAGTTAAATTTGAAAATGTATCACAAAATGAGAAATACTATGTTTTCACCTGTGAAGTTCCATGCAATCGACTATTCTTACGAGGTATGCTATCAAAGTTCTAAATGTCTTGGAATTTCAAAAATATAATCGGAATAGAAGTAGAAGAGAAAGCAAGTAATTAAGTTATTTCTCATTATGTTAATAGTAATTTTAATAAAATTAATAATTTCATTAATAAAAATAATTGTATTAGACTGATTTTTTTGTGTTTGGTAATGTATTGTATGCAAAGAACTATTTATGTGATCATATAAAATTATATCGTTTTAAGAAATATGGCAGGGTATTGAAAGAGTATGTTTTTGTTATTTAATGGGGTGATTCGGGAGGGACAGACCCCGAAATCATGGACAGAAGCACTAATAACTCTTTTGCCAAAGGACGATAGTGACCTATCTCAGATTCAGAACTATAGGCCCATCTCGCTCCTTAACGCAGATTATAAATTATTTGCAGCAGTTTTAGCAGAGAGACTCAAAGGGTTTCTTAACCAATTTATACATGAAGACCAAAATGGCTTCTTATCAGGCAGACAGATTAGAGACAACGTAAGAATAGTTATGAATGTTTTGGAATACTACGAAACCCATATTGATAAACAACTGGCCCTGGTATTCATGGATGCACATAAGGCCTTTGATCATGTGAACTGGAGCTTTTTAATAGGTTTACTGCAACATATGCAATTTGGAGAAAGATTTATTTGGGCAATCCGTGCAATTTACTCGAAGCAGACTGCTAAAATTTCAATTAATGGTGATGTATCTGGTCAAATTGATATTGAGAAAGGAACTAGACAAGGGTGTCCGCTTTCCCCGTTGTTATTTATTCTGTCATTAGAACCCTTACTGAGGGAAATTAGACGTAATACGGGGATAAAAGGTCTTTATATCCAAAATCAACAATATAAGGTGCAGGCTTACGCTGATGACTTAGTATTTATATTAGAAGATCCGTTAATATCGGGACCGTGTCTGACCCAGGAAATAGAAAAATATGGTAAATTGGCGGGATTAAAAATCAATAGGAAAAAAACTAAAATTATTGCCAAAAATCTGACAGTAAAGCAAGGGAAAGAATTAGAAGCGAATTTGGGGTTCCAAATTGTAAATAAACTAAAATATCTAGGTATTATTATATCAGCCAAATGCTCCACGATCAAAGAAGACAACTATCTGAACCTTCTCAAGAGAACAGGTCAGGATCTAGAGAAGTGGAAGAACATGCAGATATCCCTACTAGGTAGAACAGCAATTATAAAAACTTACATACTCCCGAAATGGATATACCTATTCTATACAGCACCAGCTAGATTGGATAATAATTTTTTTAAAAAACTAAATTACTATGTCCTTAAATTCATTTGGCAAAATAAAAAACCCAGAATCAAACTTAAAATGCTTCAAGAGCTTAAAGAAAGAGGAGGATTTGGTGTTCCAAAATGGGAATACTACTATCAGGCTGCAAATTTAGTCTGGATCAGGGATTGGATATTGTTGAGAAGAAGGAGGTTGTTCATCTTGGAAGGGGAGGGGCTACATCAAGGTTGGCATTATTTTCTTTGGCAAAACAAAATCCCAAAGCACAGGTGCCTTGCAGGACAGTATGTGAGGAATATTCTAATTGAGTCCTGGAGGAAAATTAAGGGTAAATTCTTCAATCCCCTCTTGGCTGGTCCCACTCGAAGCTATAACGTATAGGCCTCTATATAACAAAGAAAATCACCTCTCTTACTGGGAACTTTTGGACCCCCATGGTAGTCTGAAATCAAGAAATGAGTTGGAGTTGCAGGGAAGACAACTGGATTGGTGGGCTTATGCCCAAATTTGCTCGAAATTTAAAAAAGATAGGGAACAAGATGGTATTAATTTGAATCAGCATGATCTGGACAATATCATTCTAGGAAAAGAGGACAAAATGTTATCAAGGATATATAAACTTTTAATAGACTATTGGATAGGGGATGAAATAGTTAAAGACTCTATGATTGCCTGGGGGAGAAATATTGGCTATCCAATTGATATGACAAAATGGGAAGAAATCTGGCTTAAACATATGAAATTCCTATGGGCAACATCATACAAAGAAAATGTGTACAAGATGCTGTATAGATGGCACCTTCCACCTGCTCGTCTTTCTAAAATGTATTCAAATCTCTCACCAAACTGTTGGAAGTGTGGGGAGATTGGCACCTATTTCCACATGTGGTGGACCTGCTCCAGGACGACTGAATTCTGGAAAATTATACAGGCATGGATCATGGAAATCACAGGTTATAACCTAATTCTGAAACCAGAGTACTATCTACTGAACATCAGGCCAGACAACATAGGCACAAATATATGGTGTCTGTGTGTATTTATCACCACGTCAGCAAGAATATGTTTCGCCCAACATTGGAAGGGGAAAGACCTGCCGGCTGAAGATTTGATTTTGGAGAAAATTTTGGATTATGCGGAAGCCGACAGGCTGACTAAAGCATTGAGAGATCAAAAGGATTCCGTATATTTCCAGTGTTGGGACAAATGGTACGTTTGGTTGAACAACAGACGCCCAAAAAGTCAAGTATAACCAGGATTATGTTTAATATATGTTAAATCTGACTGAAGCCTACATACCGTAGAAAGTGTAAATATCATGTAAAGTTCCTGTCGCGATCATTTGTTTGACTATTTCTTTTTTTTGATGTATTGTTTTAAATACGGTCGACCCCGAGGCACCTTGCTTGTGGGGTGCCACAAGGGTCGGTCCTCTCGCCCCTTCTGTTCAACATTTATGTAAAGCCGCTGGGTGAGATCATCCGTGGCTTCGGGGTGGAGTTCCATCAGTACGCTGATGACACCCAGCTGTACATCTCCACCCCAGGCCACCCCAATGATGCCCTTGAAGTGATGTCCCAGTGCCTGGAGGCCGTGCGGGCCTGGATGGGGAGAAACAGGCTCCGACTCAACCCCTCCAAGACCGAGTGGCTGTGGCTTCCGGCGTCCCGATATAGCCAGCTAATGCCATCGCTGGCTATTGGGGGTGAATCACTCGCCCCCACGGAGAGGGCTCGTAACTTGGGCGTCCTCCTGGATGCACGGCTGTCTTTGGAAGATCATTTGACGGCCGTGGCCAGGGGGGCTTTCTATCAGGTTCGCCTGATACGCCAGTTGCGCCCCTTTCTAGATCGGGACTCCCTACGCACAGTCACTCAGGCACTCGTCACTTCCCGCCTGGACTACTGCAACGCTCTCTACATGGGGCTCCCTCTGGGGTGCACCCGGAGGCTCCAGCTGGTCCAGAACGCGGCCGCGCGGGGGATTATGGGGGTGACGAGGCGCTCCCATGTGACACCTCTCCTGCGCGAGCTGCACTGGCTCCCGGTGGTCTTCCGGGTGCGCTTCAAGGTGTTGGTGACCACCTTTAAAGCGCTCCATGGCTTAGGGCCGGGGTACTTACGAGACCGCCTTCTGCCACCAATAGCCTCCCACCGGCCAGTGCGCTCACACAGAGTGGGCCTCCTCAGGGTGCCGTCCGCCAGACAATGTCGGCTGGCGACCCCCAGGGGGAGAGCCTTCTCTGTGGTGGCGCCCACCCTCTGGAACAACCTCCCCCCAGAGTTACGTACAATAACAGACCTCCGGATTTTTCATCGGGCCCTGAAAACCCATTTATTTCAACTAGCTGGGCTGGCTTGAGTCAAATTTTAAACTGATTTTAAATTGGAATTGTTTTAATTACGGCCAAAAGATTTAATTATTTTAATCAGTTTTTAGATTTTGTATGTTTTGTATGTATGTCTTGTTTTTATTTTGGCTGTTCACCGCCCTGAGTCCTATATTGGAGAAGGGCGGTATAGAAATTTAAACAAATAAATAAATTTAAACAAATAAATAAATAAATAAATAAATAAATAAATAAATAAAGAGTATGTTTTTGTAACATCTGTGTATCTTACTTAAGAATACACTTCGATGGAGACATTTTTTTATATATATCCTTTTTTTGGGGGGAACATATTGAGAGTGGGGAAGTATTAAATTTATTTTATTTTGCTCTAATGTATAGAGAAACTAGCCAGCATAACCCTATCCAAATAAAAAAATGTACATATGCTAAATCATTCTATTTAATATTATAATGAGAGCTATAGTCTTAAATATACCCAACTAAAAAGCAAGCCCACTAAACATAGTTAGCCTTATTTTAAAATTAACATATAAAAGTTACGAAATACCCCAGTGTGACTTAAATTTTAGCTTTACCGATCTATGAAAATTAGGACCTAGGTGTGAATTTCTGCATTAAAATTGATTTAAATGGAATTTGGAAAGGCTTTACTCAGGATCATGTGATCTATTTTCCTTCTGCAGAAACTGGCAAAAGAGAGAATTACCTTTCAGTTGTTATCAATTCACTTCCCTTTTAGTTTATATCAGGATATACATTACTATCATGATGGAAAATTGGCTGATAATAAATATAGAAGACCCTGGACAAGAGGTATGTAATATCTAACTTTCGCTTTTTATATGTTTTAAATGTAATAGCTTTGCTGCAAGAGAAAGTCAGTATATTATCAACTTGTGGAAGAAATACACTTTTCTCAATAGGCTATAACAGCCCATAACTCCCACATAATTGAAATAATTGTTCAGGATACAATATAGCTATTCTAATTTATATAAAGATCTAGATGGTAGCCACTCTGCTATTTTTTAAAAGAGCCATCCACTACGCCTTTGGTGGAGGAGAATGAGCCCCCTTGCTTTGTTTTCATCCGATCTGTCCTTGCTATCTTGCCCTCTTTTATCTTGATTTTTTCCCCTTTTATTAGTTTTATAGATATTGTAATTTCTTTTCATTGCTGTGATGCTCTGATAACTGACTGAGCTAACTTTAAGATATGAGATTCTATCTCCAACCATTCTACTTATTTCACAGGATATCCGCTATTTTGTTCTAATGTATAGAGTCACTAGACAATAGACACTATTTGTCTATTATGTCTTCTAGTATCATCCATCCATTACTGAGCCAATGTCCTCATTATTGTTATTTTGGCCCTACCAATGGCTCTAGAAGATTTTGCAAATCACTAGTGGGGTTTCGGCCTTAATTTTTTTTAAAAAAAATTGTTTACAGTCTGTATTCCATGAGCAAAGGCAAAGCCCAGAGTTGTAAACACAGAGCTTGTACTAGTTTTATGCATAAATTATGTACTACAAATTGATTCTTAAATATGGAATTAGTAAGAGATATTGGCTAAGACTCTAAACTATGTTGTTACAGTAGAACAAAACATTGTGCAGATTAAAGCATCAGAGATAGCATCTATGCCGGGAACAAGAAAAACAAGATACGTAGGAAGATGGCTGCAAATTTATATTTATATAATACACTATCACTTGCTACTTCTTATATAGTGATTAGCTTAGCTATCCTGATTTTACAGATGGGTAGACTAAGGGATTCAGGTTGCCAATGAATACACTGCTGTTTTTATTTTTTTCTCTCTCTAATTTTTTTTTTTGTTGTTGTCCTTACTTGCTTTCCCTGAACTTCTGTAGAATTTGAACCATTCAGCAATTTTAATGAAATACTGTTTTCAGACATGCATTTTGATATGCATTCAGAATGGCTCATTATAGTAATTTTGTGGGAAAAGCAAACAACACCATTCTATAACTATCAACCCTTCATTTTTTAACAATCTCTTTAGTGGGACAAGCAGTTTTATATACTCTGCTTTTATTAATTTAAGAATTGTATTGTGTTGACTACTGTACTGATACTCATTGTCCTTTCTACCTGTTCATTTGCAACTGCACAAAATGTGCAGATTTAAAAAAAATAAGTTATATCTCCAGAATTTCAGAATATTATAATATCTTGATTTTGAGATTTGCTCCACACCAGAAAAATGATATTTTTACAATGTGTAGAATCTCTGTAAATACTGTGAACATTACTCAAATCAGCTATACCACCTATTTCTCTACCTCGAGAATTCCTTAGACTATCTTCATTATAATGTTTATTTCATTATAATGAAATAATGAAATCATTATTTCATTTTAAGATTCCTCCTTGAAAGATAAATAAAGAAATAAATAAATAGTTACTTGTTATTTTTTTCTGACTGTTTTCTTTTTTGGCTCTAGCTTCAGCTGATTCCACTGTGATGAATATTTCAGTAGCTGATATTTGGAAAAAATGTCTCTTCACTGAAGATTTCTTAGAAAAGTGAGTCTTTTAAGTTGGAAGCGACAATGTTGCGTCCCAAAATTAGGGATTTTCCGAATGAAGGTGCCAGCAGCCTGATAATGGGACAAAGATTATTTCAGGTTAGATAAATGCTGTTTCAAGGCAGCAAATACTAATTCAGAAACAGCACAGTATTGCTGCCTTGTGTTTGAGGCAGAAATTCATGCTCCTGTTGGAGAAGATCCTTCACTTGTCCTAACTTTTGGTATCTGGTGGTAGGGTCAGCTGGTGTAGTTTTAGAAAGTCTAATTGCAGCATTACTACCATGCCAAAATTAAGGATTGGGAATGTAACAAGACTTGTTGCCTTGATAAATGGTAGGATTTTTAGTGTATTAACCTTCTCTTCTACTTATTAAACTACCTTATGTGCTAGTTCTATAGCAGTGGTGGAATCTGGACTGAAGGGAAAGGAGGAGTGAAAAGACTGATTCGCCTTGAATTGTTGAGGGGGAAAAGCAGCAGGAAGCAATCCTCCCTAAATCTTGAAATGCTTATTTAGCAGTTTCTGTAGTGGTGCATTATTAGTCTGGTGAGTCAGTAGGCAAGTAGCAATGAACATATTCTGATCAATTCCTTGTGTCATCCTAGTTCCCTGTGCCTAACAGTAGCCTTCTTCAAAGGAAGCAATTCAAACATTGTCAGAAATCTGGCAATATTTTGTTTGAGTTTTTAATGATTTAAAATTATTTGTAGGTGACAATAATTACGATACTGCTTCTCATTTTAGAACATAGAATAATAGGATTAGAAGGGACCTATGCTATTCTAGACAAATTGTGTCCAGTCTCTTCTTGAAAAATCTCCAATAACGGAGCACTCACAACCTCGATTCCACTTATTAATTACTCTTACTGTCAGAAAATTTCTTCTTGCTTCTAGGTTGGATCTCTCTTTAATTATCTTTGACTCATCATTTCTTGTCTTGCATTCTGATAGACAACGTTGTGCTTGTTTATAAACTTTTGTAAATATAACAATAGCACTTAGACTTAATATCATTTATTACAGTCAATGCTTTCCACATATCACAGTCTCTACTATTACCTTTTCTAAAATTCCTTGTGTCTATAAATCTTACTTCAATTCATATTTTAATTCTAAGTGTATACAACATATTCCTCTTTCATTTCTTTCTCCAATAGCACTTAGACTTATATACGGCTTCATAGTGCTTTACAGCCCTCTCTAAGCGGTTTACAAAGTCAGCATATTGCCCCCAACAATCTGACTCCTCATTTTACCAATCTCGGAAGAATGGAAGGCTGAGTCAACTTTGAGCCTGGTGAGATTTGATCTGCCAAACTGCTGGTAGCCGGTGATCAGCAGAAGTAGCCTGCAGTACTGCACTCTAACATATTTGTATAAGAGATAACATACATCTCTAATTTCAAAATTATTATTTCAAAAAGAATTTTAAGAGTTTTCAAACTCTGTTCTAAGAAAATGTGACTTTCTCAAACACTTCTTAATGGAATTCCTAAATTCTTTATCTTAATCTATAATCTGCTAGGCATAATAGCATTGGATGAATTCTTTGTATAGTAGATTTCCATTTTAAGTGGAACCCCCATTTTGACTTTTTTTAACACTTAATTGTCAGAAGAGTTTAAATAGGGTTTTACTTCCCAGAGAAAGTAGCACAAAATAGTATAATATACATTTAAAACTTAGCGAATTGTGCTTGTGATAGCACGTATACTGTACAAAAGAAGAAAGAACAGGTCTCCTTTATGCTGCATTTAAACACATGCTCATTCATCTCATTTTACAGACACAGTTGCTAAGGAAAGGAGAGGCTTTAATATCACCCCTTCAGGTAAAGATTGCTGAAAGCTTCCAGACAATGGTGCTTCTGACCATTGGAGGAAATGTCACCTTTTTGTTATCTCACCAAATCCTCACACCAGGACTCACCAAATCCTGGTTTGTAGTTGTGACCTATCTTTGTGCCAGGGCCATTTATACTTGGATGTGGAAACAAATGCTTCTTTAGAAATCCCAATTTATCACTACTTTGCACTTCAAGCAGCAGTCTATATTCCCATTTGAAAAGATTCCTGCCTTCTCCCACCCCATCCCATCCCATCCTACCTCCTAACTGTTTAGCTCCATTTATAGCAATATGGTTGCATGCTCCAGGAAAGGTAGCTAAATACAGAATTGGTGTATGCCATGGCCTAGAGCCATTAGGAGTCAGGCAATATATAAATGGTATTAATACATTAATAAATTATGTATATAAATGTTATATTTATTACAGAGTCACATCATTTTCTATTATCCCAGAATTCAGGACATATAATAATGCTTTTAATTTATAGAAAGACAGTTTATCTTCAATGTTAAGAAGATATCTTATGGTAAAAGTAGTTTAAATTGGCAATGGTTGACTTCCATATGCTGGACATGCTCATTTAGGCAGAGGTTGATATCCCTCTTCAAGGGTGCTTTAATTTAGACTCATATCCTGAGGGAGAGATTGGATGGTATGATTTAAATGATCTTTTCCATATTTATGACATTGATGACATTTCCCAAAGCAGTTTGAAGCAGGCCTGCTCTTGTTTTCACTCCTGCCAGTATTGTTATCTTCAGAACATACTGAGAATACAAAGAGCCAAATAGGGCCATTGCACATGTTCATCTTATAGTCAGTCACTCCTTCATGCATATGAGATCTCTCAGCCCCCCTTGCTCTCTACCTGGGTGTTCCAAGTAGATGTGTCTAGAGCAGAAGTGTCAAACTCGCATCGTCACAGCAGTGTCACGTGACTTATCGTGATTTTTTTTCCCTCTTCGCTAAACTGGGCGTGGCCGTGACTAGCCCAAGACGTATCTGGCCCATGGGCTGTGAATTTGACAGCCCTGGCCTAGAGCATACAAGATAGACAATGTAGATCAACAGTCAGAAAATTATTAGGAACACACTAATTGGAAAATTAGGGAAATAATTAGGAAATAACTTTCATCCAAACACTAAAGCAGGTCAGGTTTTGATGGAATACACAAAATCTAATTAATTCACAATGATAGCAAAACTGTATTTATTAATATGTACAGTTGCTCTCTCACACACTCATATGTTCATACCTACTTACCCACCTGTTTCTAAACTAGTAGGGTGTGTCAAATTTTTCAATTTTCAATTTCCAAACATTAGGGGTGCTCAAAAGTTGTGACATGTCTTGGGGATTGTAAAAATATTTTTACAATTACTTTAATATAATTTGGATGTGCTTGGTAAGTAACTACATAAATATCATACCTTTTTTTAACACTTTGTTAAACTTTTTGTTATCATTTTGTAGACTGCTAGACATTAACTAGACAGACAGAAGCCACCAAGTCTTGATCCAGGATAACTGCAAGAGTGGGTGGGCTTCAGGATCTTTTTATCACCCCAACTCTTGTTTTAATCTTTCACAAGGGTTTAGTAGTTGCACTTGGCTTGTTGCTTCACAAATCTGGTAGCTTTCAGTGGGATTAAGAGGTGCTTTCAGTATGCTCAGCATACAGTGTCTTTTTCCATCTTCTGGTGACATTTCTCCTTTAATCCTTATCTACTTCTCATCTACTTCCCAAAGGGATCTTTTTGATAAGACTCCTGGCTTTTGCATTCATGCCTGCTCCATTTTTATATTATGGTGTCTGAACTGCCAGTCTGGAGAAACAATAAATTACTACTACTTTTCATAACTACAGTACATTTTAATATATCTTTTGCAGAATTCTGAAAACTGTATCCTTGATAGGATACTTCACTTCATGAAGGTATATTTCTGCCTTATTTAGAGATATAGGTGCATCACTTCATTTTAATGAAATGTCAGAGTGGACCCAATCTACCTTGATTAATAAATCCATCCTGCTATCAGCAGCTGCTATGCACTGAAAGAAACTACTGTGACTAAACAAAGCAAAACAGCACAGTTAAATTATTCTATGGGTTAGAATCGAGGTACCTTCAGTTTAATAGCCAATGATGCAAGAGAATCTATGAAAATCTGCATAGCAAATTTCTTAGCAAGGTTTTCCAGAAGTGGTTTGCCATTGCCTCCTTCCTAGAGATGAGAGAAACTGGTTGGCACAAGGTCACCCAGCTGGACTTTCTCTCTAAGATAAAACTAAAACTAACAGTCTCTAGGTTTCTAGCCTGATGTCCTGACCACTATATCAAACTGGCTCTCAGAAGTAGAATGAAAATGTTTGTTTACCAATTATTAAAAGCCTGCCGAGAATTGTAAACGTCAAATGATACTACGTCAGCTCTGTACTTATATTCTTTTCCTGATTTCTTTCACCTGTATAGTTACAGGTTACAGCATTGACTGGTGGGAGGGGGGAAGGATTTCAATAAAGCTCATTCTTTATAGGTTACAAAACCTAGAACTCTTGTCTGGGTTCTTCCATAACAATTTTACTGTTCTTCAACTGGAATAATCAAAATTCCCTTAAGCCCAGTTACTTCTCATAAAAGGAAAAATATTAAAAACCAAACAGCCTAATATTTTCCACCATTCTTATTTTGTACTTATCAAAAGAAGAAAAAAATAGACAGATACCTGGACAATTTGAGTTAAACATTTGACCTGCCAAAAATAAATTGGTTGAAATGCTGAACACAACCAAAGATGTGGGACCACAGAGACTGGAACTACTTTTGAACTGGTACAAAGTCTATATGAGTTTGATTCTATCTTTACTAGGATGAACTAGATGTCATTATTATGAAGTTGCTTCGTAAGTAACTAACACAGCACATTGCAAATCTATCAGAAATAAGTAACCAGTACAGATCATTAATATATTTCAGGAACTAAAATATTTTAACTTTTCACTGTTCAGGAAGCCTGTTTCAAATATTGCCTTCCATACCCCTAATGAAGATGTTGAAATTATTCCAAGTTCAAATCCTTCTTCTCAAATCAGTACACAAGATTATATGCTTATGAAACTTGACAAGGGAGAACTGACTGATAGACATCGCTTGCAGGTGGATTATGTTCCAGTTGCACTTAAACAAGAAGGTAAATTTCATTCCATATTTCATATAGCCAAGACTTCTAAATACAAAATTCTACGTGCCTTATTAATTGTCTTCCTACATATAGCAGAATGGTTTAAAAAATTTTCCCAAAAAAAGGTATGTGTTTATATATGTTTAATTTTGTTTTATTACACTCTGAAAGCTGTGATAAACTTTCTTCTCCCTTTGAAGTAAAATTAGAGTCGCATTCTACTCTTCTCATTAGAGGACACTATTATTTTGTGACTATTGTGATTATTGTTCTTGGTTGGAAATCATAATGAGAGCCTGCTGAGGCTCTCACTAATATAATTAATTAAACCTAAACTCAAGATACCCTCTTAAAATGTGTGGATTTGGATGTGGGGAGACACATTGTAATTGCTTCAAAAGCTTAAACTTAAATGTAACATTGCTGACCCACTCTGCTTCGACCATGTTGGCTTGAAGACGCTCTTTTTAATCAGTCTCAAAAGACATGCCAATGTGGTGCAGACTTCCTTTCATCCTCAGCCAAGATTAGATACTTTTTTCTGAGCCAAAACTGAAGAAGGATTTTCCAACCTCTCCAGACAGAAACTTTATACAATGCATGATGATTGATTGTAACAGAAATGTTGACACAGCAAAGGTTGGGCTTATCCAAACTTCCATTAGTTACTTTTGGATGGTGTAGACACTCCCCTTTTCCAGTCATTTTCAGGAAGTAATAGATGGAAGGCAAGCTGGAGGGTGAAAGGAGAAGTAATTTATTCTCCTCTTCCATATTCTTCTCGCAGCATATCGACAGTCATATGTCAGCAGGCAGCATGGGGATTGAGAGTTTGCTGAAGCTGCTTCAGCCAGCACTTCTTTTTAATGCATTGTGCTGGCAGATGATGTGGGATCGCAGTTCTGACAATAGCAGGAGTCCTCTCACTTCTGCCGCTACCCTTTACCCATGCAATATTCTGGAAGATCCTCAGGAGATTCTGAGGAAAGAGTATGACTAAAATAATCTTAACTCTCAGTACCCCCATGTAGCATATTGAATGGGATACCAGCAGTCATGTGGATTAGGAATTTCCCACTAAAAAAGGAAGGAACCTCCCTTTATTAGTTTTCCACCTTGCCTCGTGGAGGTGGGGTTCTAGAGGCTAAAACTGAAATTTGGGATGGGTAAAGGTTTCCCAATACAGTAAAGAAAATCAGAAACTCTACATACCTTACAGATCAAGTTCTGACAGCTGGCTAAACCTGTCACTCTAAACTCTTGCCTCAGCTTCGGTCCATATTTGGGAGAGCAGTGTATGTTTTCCCTGCCAACAGGGACATGCACCAATTGCTACACTTGAACTTGGTTGATGCTAAACTGTTCAGACCGTACTACTCATTGCCTTCATTAACAAGAAAGAATAAAGGCCGACTCGTTCATGCTGGTATACTATGTGCTGTCTCACAGATTGGAGGATAGTGTGTTAAATCTACTGTCTGAGGGATTCATTTGTTTTAATAGGAATATGACTTCTGCCTAGTCTTAGCACAATAATACCACTGCCCAGGTGTTAAGGAAAAGAAATAGTTTTGAACGATAATTTGATAATAATTTAATCTTTTTAAAACTAAAGGAAAATGGACATGTGACTGACAAGAAAGAAAAGGGAAAAGGAATGTCTCATTCAAGATGTTCCACTAGACCACGGGTGGGCAAATGTGACTCTTTTACAATCTGTGGACTTCAACTCCCAGAATTCCTGAGCCAGCTTGGCTGTCTCAGGAATTCTGGGAGTTGAAGTTCACAGGTTGTAAAAGAGCCACATTTGCCCACCCCTGCACTAGACTAAAGATGTTTTTTTCCTTAGAAAAGATCTTTTTTTTCCTTAGAGCAACAAATCATCATACAACATTGCAAACATCTGTGAAGCTTCTCTCCAAAATCTGTTTGCCATGCTGTACTAAGCACTCCTGTCTGAGAAAAACAAATGTAAAACCTCCTTGGACTCACAGAATTAGTACCATAATTAGTATCAAAAGGCCACCCCAACGATGCCCTTGAAGTGATGTCTCAGTGCCTGGAGGCTGTGCGGATCTGGATGGGGAGGAACAGGCTCAGGCTCAACCCTTCCAAGACTGAGTGGCTGTGGTTCCCGGCATCCCGATATAGTCAGCTGACTCCATCGCTGACTATTGGGGGCGAGTCTTTGGCCCCCTCGGAGAGGGCACGCAATCTGGGAGTCCTCCTGGATACGCAGCTGTCCTTGGAGGAACATCTGACGGCTGTAGTCAGGGGGACCTTTTGTCAGGTTCGCCTGATTCGCCAGTTGCGACCCTTTCTTGATCGGGATTCCATGTGCACAGTCACTCATGCCCTCGTCACCTCTCGCCTGGACTACTGCAACGCTCTCTACATGGGGCTCCCCTTGAAGAGCACCCGGAGACTCCAACTGGTCCAGAATGCGACTGCGTGGGTAATTACGGGAGCTGCATGGCGCTCCCACATAACACCGCTCCTGCGCGAGCTGCACTGGCTCCCAGTGGTCTTCCGAGTGCGCTTCAAGGTGTTGGTTACCACCTTTAAAGCGCTCCATGGCATAGGACCTAGTTATCTTCGAGACCACCTGTTGCTACCGACAACCTCCCACCCACCCGTGCACTCCCACAGAGAGGGCCTCCTCGGGGTGCCATCAGCCAAACAATGCACACTGGTGACCCCCAGGGGGAGGGCCTTCTCTGTGGGGGCACCTACCCTATGGAACCTGCTGCCCCCAGAGATAAGGAGAATCCAAGACCTCGTGCCTTCCACCATGCCCTTAAAACTTTCTTTTTTCAGCAAGCCGGGCTGGCTTAACATATTTTTAAATATTTTTAATTGGTTTATCATTTTAAACTGGGGCCAAATTAATATATAGTCTTTTAATTGTTTTTAATGTTTGTATTGTATGTTTTTATCTGGCTGTACATTGCCCTGAGTCCCTCGAGAGAAGGTGCGGTATATAAATTCGAAATAAAATAAAACAATAAATAAATAAATAATTCTTTTAAACAAAGGAAATGAAATGAGGAACAGGAATATTTAATATCTGCCATGCAGTGTGTTCATAAATATTAATTAACTGTTCTTGAAAGTAAATATATTTTGATTGTAATTTTGTATTTCTGAAAAGATAGTAATTTTTAGCTCCAGGAATTAAGTTATGTAATGTGTCCAAAATACATATGCAGCCAATATAAATAGTTCACACATACAAACATACATATCTATGGTAAAAACGAGAAGAAAAAGGATGCAGAAATCTTTAACTTAGATTTATATGGTATTTTTCAATATGCAAAATGATTGATAAAGATGTCACCTTGATATTTTTCATTATTATATTATTAAGGTTTATATATTGAAGAAGAACTTGTTTTCACTAATAATTTGACACAGTCTGGTAAATCTCTACCTTCTCTACAAACACTCCTGAGTCGACTAAATGTTTTCCAAGTGCAAGATCCCCTTTTAAATTTTAAAGGTGACAGTTTCATGGAAGAGGACATATTGAGGTACTGCACTACTAAATGAGATGCAATAAGGGATATACATGATTATTATCTTAATTTCTGTTTTTGATTTTATTTCTACACATTTTGATGATTACTTAGGATGAAGTAACCATCACTTCAATAAATGTTTGTGACTTTTATTAATTATAGTAGCTTTAGTTAATTAACTGTAGTTTTACATACTGGCTATGCTAACAAGGAACAATAAACTAAAATTATGGGGAATTATTGTAAATATGCTACATGATACAGCTAGACTGTTACAATTTTTTTATATTCATTCTATTTAATGGCTCAAGAATGCAAATATTCAGTGGCTCAAGAATGCAACAGTGCTTATGTGTGACTCTTGAAGAAGCCATTTTCAGCCAAAGCTTCAATATCTGTCTTTTTTGGAAGAAAAAGCCCAGAATCCCAAGATTGGGGGGAAATTATTAACAAAATATTTATTTTTGTCTTATCCACAGTTACTAACATGAGGAGCCAAAGAGAAAAGAACAAACTGAATGCACTCATTAGTTAGTTGTTGCTTTCATTTAAGCCCTAATTTGATGCTCACCCAACACCATTAGTAGCAATGCTGACTGGGGATGATGGGAAATGCTGTTTGACATATCTAAAAGTACCAAGTAATGACAAACTGCTATATACAAATGACCCATTCATCCCTAAGAGGCTTATTTTCAAGTTGTGATTTGAGTGGAATGTGCTAACTTTAATGGATGAATAGGTAGATTCAGATTCAAACTGTAACTAATCATCAGTGAATTTCTAGTTTACTATATGAAGCAAAATTACAGTGTGCCTGTAGGAAAGGGGAAATACTGGATTTTAAAAATTTAATGAGATGAACTAGCTTCTGGGTTGTTCACAAACAGACAAGTGTTCCTGGGATATAATTTAAAAGTTCTTTAAATGTATGGAACATTTATTTAATGAAATTCATGTTGCTTTAACAATTAAGACATATTTCAACATTCCTATGGCTTAGAGCCGTGATGGCGAACCTATGGCCCGCGTGCCACAGGTGGCACACGGAGCCATATCGGTGGGCACGTGAGCTCAGCTCTGGGCACACATGCACACACCGGCCAGCTGATTTTCGGGCCTTCCAGGCCCACTGGAAGTCGGCAAGCAGGCCATTTCCGGCCTCCAGAGAGCCTCCAGGGAGGTGGAGAAGGTCATTTTCACCCTCCCCAGGCTCCTAGAACGGCTCTGGAGCCTGGGGAGGGCGAAAAACAGGCCTACCAGGCCCACCATGCTATCGCATGGCAAAAGCGGGTGGAGTGCGGGGGGGGTCATGCACACATGCACAGGGTGCATTGAATTATGGGTGTGGGCACACACGCGTGCGACCTCGCTGCACTCCCCCCGCTTTTGGCACGTGATGGCAAAAAGGTTAGCCATCACTGGCTTAGAGCAAAGTTTCCACTAAAATGTTTTATACTACATTATATATTATAAAGTATTACCACCTTCATCTTTCACCTTTGGGTGTTAATATATGAGAAATGTTTTCTAAATAATTAAAATGAAATCATATTCTAACCGCTTTTGAGGAAGATATATAAAGTGGCTATATGGCTATATAAAGTTGATAAAAAATATTCAATAACATTATGTTGATATTTACAGTATTTTTCTGTAACATGCCTTTACTTGTATATATTTGAGACTGCATATATTTAATACAATATATTAAATATATATCTGATTAACCTAGATTGTTTTCTTATCCTGTTTCTGCTGAATCTAAAAGTAGCTTCAAAATACCTCTGCTATATATTTGTGTTAGTTTGTTAGTCAAATATCTATGATGCCTAATAATGAATGTTAAAATGTTAACATAGCGTATCTTGCATTTTTGGAAGTAAATACTTCTGGAAACTTTTCTTTCCTCATTCCTCGTGTTTTGCTTACTTCTTATGAAAAACACTTATTGTATTTCTCCTGAAAAGAAATATTTAATGAATTATGAATTTTGGAAAATTCCTCCTTCCCCCAAACCAGCAGCCTTAAGCATAGTTGGATGGAGTATATATTATTAATCATGATTTTCCAACCTGGAAGTAGTTAAAAACTCATTCTCCAGATTAGAACAGATTATAGTGTAACATGCTTAACTTGTTTTACAAGTGGAAAACATGCCTCTGTATTACTATATTATTGCCGAACCAAATAATGCCTATTATAAAGTGTTATGCTTGTGCTTTCATTTTAAAAGGGAGTGCTTTACTTTCAAAATGAGTGTGACACCTCAAGAAAAAGGGATGGAATCAAGTGAAGATTTCTGCAAAGTTTGTTTAAAGGATGAAGAGGTATAAGAATGATTCAATAAATTGTGCAGAACATATCAAATCACTGTGCAGTTCTATTATAAATTAATTTTTTCACAGAAATGTAAAAGAAAATAGTGACAGACTGACAACAGAAAACAACATTCTCACAAAGTGTTCTTTAATCAAGTTAAAAAGGTATTGGATTACAGACATCTCAAAAAATGGATATTTTTATTTAGAACCAGGTTATTTCAAGTTTGTTAAGGTGGGACTTTTAAATTCTTATACTAACAAAATATGGTCAACCTGGGAAATAGCTATCTATTTTCCTGATATGGAGTCATGTGCAAATGTTCTGAATTATTAGTGTTTAATGAACTGTTATCAATAGTTTCCAAAGCTATTGTTCTTCTGTCTTCAGTGGAATATTCCTACTTCAGTAAAGCTCTCAGTATAGTTCATAAAGAGTTTTCTAAAAGTCAGCAAGTTTTAACGGTAACATAATGTTTTTTTGGAAGGGAAGCATACAGCTGGTGAAAATACTATTTAAATAATTTATTATTTTCTTAAATAAGAAAATATTTTTATTTAGTTCAGAACATTTAACCTACTTAAATCCTAGGTGATTTACATGATATATTAATAACTTTAAAAATTAATAAATCAATCCCATCATTAAAAATATGTTTTAAAAATATCCCTGCACCACAGACAATTTCAGGTTCTAAAAGCAAATTGGGAAAATGCATATGAGGCCTGAGTGAAAAATTCTTAATTGACAATTGATGAGTGCACTGATGTCATATCAATATACATCTCAGTTGTGCCTGGAGGTAAACATTGGCCATTTGAGTAAATTATGGGGCTTTGGATAGAAAGAGAAAGATCTGGCCTTTTAAAACAGTTTTCTTGTGTCTTCCACAATGAAGTATTTCCAGTGATGGGATTCAAATAATTTAACAACTGGTTCTCTGCCCTAATTATTTCTTCCAACAACCAGTTCACCAAACTGCTGAGAAAGTTAACAACCGGTTCTCCCGAAGTGGTGCGAACTGGCTGAATCCTACCACTGAGTATTTCTATAAGCTACCATGAGTTGTTAAGAAAGTAGATAGAATACAAAAAAATTGTATCTACAAGCTATTGTGACAGATACTGTTGTCTTTCTTTCTAGATTCCTTTATTTCTTGTTAAGTTTCAATTCTGTGAAGCAACAAACTCAAAGGTGGATATGGAGATTCTCACATGTTTAGCCCTTAAATCTTTATTACAAGTAACTCCAGAAATTTTAGAAGATGAAAATGAATATCTCAGAATAACTAATGAAAGTAAGAATATAAAGCGTTATATTTTGGGACCAATTCTCCTATTTCGCATTGCCCATTATCATTTTATTTCTGTTCCTTTTATTAATGCAGTTAAACATTAAGCATATTTTCTAGGAAAAGGACATTACAGTATTGAGTTTTGTGTTAACATCTTTTCCAGAATTTAACATGACAATTATACCAGAGATGATAAAGAGTTCAGAACATTACTCTACTCAAGAAGTTTATTCTAGTCAGAACAAAGATCTATCCGAATTCAACAATCCAAGTAGGTACATTTGCACTAGGGTTACTGGACATCTGGCAAAAGAAGGGCATATTCCCTTTTTTGTCCTTGTGTTCTTCATCCAGAAGGCATAGCCTTAAAGTCAATTGGCTTCTTGATTACCTCTTCCTAAGCAGCTATTCTCTGAAGAAGCTATTCTGAAGTTATTAGAATCACATTTCTAATAACTGCTCCTGCAATCACAAGTTAACAATCTTCACTCTGTGACCTTAGTTACTTAGTGCCTTCTGTCTACTTACATTGCTGCCTGAAATTGACAGCACCTTAATTCAGGGCTGTCAAACTTGCAGCCCACAGGCCAGATGTGTCACGCACTGGCCACACCCACACCCATTTAGTAAAGGGGGAAAAAGTTGTGATACGTCACGTGACGCTGCCCTGTGATGATGCAAGTTAGACACCCCTGCCTTAATCAGTTACATGTTGAAGGCTTTTGCTCCTAATCTAGCACATTCCTGCAATTGAAAATTGATATTTCTAATGCTGGAAAGAAAGATTTTATACATATGTACTAAGTTTTTTGGGGTTTTTTTTGCAGTTTTTCACTGCAATTTTTGTCACTGATGCCCAAAAAGTTAAACAATGTGTCCTCCTTCCCCTCCCTTATCCTCTTTTCCTATTATCTATGTCCTCTTTTGCCTGTTCAGAAACTTGGTAACCATTATCTGAACTAGAATTCAGATACTTTGGATAATATTAAATTTCAGAAAGATCTCTTGATTTTATTTCATTAACAAGTGCTAATTGTCTGTAGGATTTTGATCAAAAATTGAGTGCATTACAAGATTATCAGATTAAGTACAGTACGAGCTTTACTTTGGAGGAAGTAGTTTACTAGATTGTAAAAGAGATGGGGAAATCCTGTGGTTTTATTACTATCATTAAAACCTCGTTAAACTGTAAATTACTTCCATGTGTTTTTCAGATTATTGTATTCTTAATATTGAGAAATACTGAAACCATTGTATCTTAAAGTCTTTTTTCTTTTTCTAAAATTGCCAGTAAGTTACAATGGAGAACTTGAGGTGCCATTAACCCCTCCATGTAGGAAAGAAAATATGTGCATGAATTCATTGTATGTCCACTTAAAACCAGAACCTGTTTCTCCCATTAATAAAAGGTAAGGGCGTTTTTGTCTTTACTGTGTTTTATGAGCTCATTGAGGAGGGGAATTAGATCTTTCAATCAGTGGTGGGATTCAAAAATTTTATTACCGGTTCTGTGGGTGTGGCTTGATGGGCATGGCATGGCTTGTGGGCATGGTTTGGTGGGCGTGGCAGGGGAAGGATACTGTAAAATCTCCATTCCCACCCCACTCCAGGGGAAGGATACTGCAAAATCTCTATTCCCTCCCGATCAGCTGGGACTCCGGAGACAGAGAATAGGTGGGGGCGGAGACAGTCAGAGGTGCTATTTACCGGTTCTCCAAACTATTCAAAATTTCCGCTACCAGTTCTCCAGAAGTGGTCAAAACCTGTTGAATACCACCTCTGCCTTCAATGCTGCTTCCCCGATTGGGTTTTTCTTTTAGTCCTCCTAAGGGGAGGATGATTTAATTGTAATTTGATGTGTGTATGTTAAATGTGCTTTTGTATTTATATTTTTATGGTAATTTTTTCAAGTTAGATGCTGGATTATTTTTAAATTATATTGAATTTATTTATTAAGATTATATGCCACCTTTTGTTCCAAAACCCCAAGGCAATATATGTCATGCTCCATCCTCCTGTTTTTCCCTATGCTCACAGCACGGTGACATAAATTGGGCTGAGAGAGTGTAGATGACTCAAAATCACTCAGTGAGCTTCTGCAGCTGAAGCTAGAGCAGAACTCTAGGTGTCAGTCTAACACTTTAACCACTATACCATACAAGTTCTTTATAAAGATTACAAGGTTTTTTTAAAAAATAAAAAAAAATTTAGGAAAGTAAATATATTAATTTGAGAAATATATAAAGCTCCTATTAAAAATTCACCTGAAACAGTTCTGATTGATTTATTAAATGTTACTAGAGTTCAGCAACCTCTGAAGAAATACACAGTCTCTTTTATTTCTTAAACACAAATATTTGCTGATAATTTCTTTAAGAAGTAACCATGACTGGTCTGGAAAAACAAAATATTTTCAACAGGAATATACATCTTATTCTGCCTAAGGGATCAACTGCTGATTATGTAATTGAATAGTGAACTGCATTTTGGTTTAGTGGGTCAAAAAGATAGCAGCTTAGTTTTTCTCACACATATAATTTTCCACCCTATGCATTCCAGCAAAATAACCAAATATTTCTAGTATGCAAATAGATTCTTTGCTTTCAACTATGTTAATTAATTATTAGAGATATTTAAGCTGCATAATGAAATGAAAGTTTCTGTGTGGTGTAAAACAATAGTTCTTCCTAGTTATATTTGCTAAAAATGAAAAATTGGTGTAGAAAAGAGACAGCAGTATTTGTTAACTTATATCTATCTGTGTGTTGTTCTATCTGAAAACAGGATACAAAATCTAATGTTTTTCCTGTTCTTTTTTCCCTTAGTGATTTCATTACAGAATCTACTTCAAATTATTTGGAAGGGCTTATGTGGCAGTCAGAGAAATACCAGAATGCTATGTCTTCACTTTTCCTAATAGGTAATTAAGTACAAATTTTGAATTTAGATTTAGTAAAGGTTCACATACTTTCCCCCCCACACACACACACACACATAAATATGTGTCTTTGGATTACTTTCCTCAATAAATAAATGAACAAGTATAATGTTTTTGACTCATTTGTTTAACTGGGTCTTTTTATCTAGTCTTAGCATTTTTGTGGAGAACTGATAATATTTCAGGTCACATTTATGCAGAAATATTGAAAGTTCAAAAGGGTTCATAAAATTTTAAGAGCTATTGTTGACAATACTGAACTAGATTGACTAATATGAGTATGAAACAAATTTCTGTTTTCCTAAATAAGCTTATTAGATAATACTTTAGATAAGTATAACAAGCTGAAAATCTTGTCTGTTAAATATGCCTTTCTTTCTATTAAAATGTATTTTAATGAGAAAGTTGTTTATGTAATCAATATAGTCAATAGAGCTGCGCCTACTTAGAAAATTATTTACAAGATATTGCATGCCTTAGAATATCCAAGAAAATGAGATCAGTATATCTTTAAAGCATCCACATTTTTTTCCACACTTTTTCATGATTTCAAAGCAGACAAAGCTCATATAAGATTACTCCTTTAATGCGTCAATTCCTTAAAGCAGCCTATTTTCAAGATTACAAGGAGTCCCCAAAACAGACTGCTTTAAAGCAATGTTGCATTTGTGTACATGTACATGTGCTCCTGCACATTCCAAAAGATTTCTTTCAAATAATTTTCAAAGTATATTCAATTGCCTTACTGATATTTAAGTAAGACTTGCTTCTTAAAGCTATAGACTTACATTTGCATCTTGCAATGTACCCATGACTGATCGCATTCAAATTTACTTTTGAGTAATATGGTTGTGACTTGTCAAAAGGAAGGGTTTGTATTCATACTTTTCAGTCCCACAAGGCTAACCAGCAGGATGTGCAATATTTGACAACTAAATATGCATACATAGACATGTATGATCACTTAACTGGAATGTAGGGATGAAAATAAACTGGTCTGTATCATTTTTTTTACAGTACCTCAGAATTCTGTTGCTGTATGTCAAAAGTTTTCAGTCATAGAACTGAGGACAAAGTTGTCAATACATGAAAATTCCATGACTACCGGAAGCTTGGAAGAAGATGAGTGGATTAATTTAAGAGAAAACCTGACCGTGCCATGTGTTTTAGAAGCACTGAGCGTAAATGTAAATGATGAAGGAAGACTTGCTAATACAGATGTTGAAGATTATTCCAAAGTTACTAATTTCCAGTTAGATGGTAAGTATTTTAAACTTTATTTCAGTGTTTTTTAAATGAAAATGAGATATTTCATTTCCACTTGAATTTGTCTAAAAAATATTAGAAGATGTAGAATTAGCATGCTAGCTTCCAGCATTCTATTAATGCTATGGCACTCTGGGAAAGATAGTACAAGTACAAGTACAACACTAATGACATCATTATAGAAAATGTTGGCACTGGAAATATGCTGCTTGAGGCAATATTGTGCCTGCTCTACTGTCCTGGGAACTCTAGCTAACTATACTTATCACAGAAACCAGTCTGTCAGGATCATGCCTATTTTTTAACTACTACTCCTTTCTTTTAATTGAATAAGTCTTATCCTTTTCATTTTCATTCTTTGGTTTCTTGTGATAACTTGAAACTGAACTGGATAGATATTTAAACTCAATTTGAGAAGTTTATGTCTACAGACTGTCAAATGTATTTACCACGCATGCTTGGAACAAGTTTTTCTACTCTCATTTCCAGTATAATGTATTTTTGCATGGGCAGATAGTACAATTTTGTGTTTTTCGTAATAATTTCTATTAATTTTTTTTAAATACAATTTAAGTATAAAAATTAAAGAAGATAGAAGAAGTGAGAAAAAGAAAGAAAACGAACTATGATTTCCACCCTTCTTTCCATTGAGTAATTGCCATCTTCATTTTTCCCCTTCATCATTAACACTTTTTAATCTCCAAATCAATACATCATTAATTGAGTCTTTCAATAAAAAGTCCATATAAGGTTTCCAGTCTTTTAAATAAGTCTTTATTCTTTTTCCCAGACCACAGATAGTACTGTTTTCTGGAACACAAATTATTAGGGTGGTAAAGGGATTGATGGTCCTTTTTTCATTTTATTTTTGATTATGTATTAAATCATTGATTCACCTTATACTGTAAATCACAACACAATCAAATATCTCAAAGTAACATATAGCGTGCAGCCCTGGTTTTATTCTGTGTATTTCCAACAGAGACTTTGATCTGAAGATCAAGGAGAAAGCTAATGTTCAGTTATTGTTCTTCTGTAAAGGCATTGGTAAATACAGATCCATCCAAGATTGTAAATGGTGATAACATGATTGTGGGGCACTTGGTAACCAGTCATAAGTGCAAAAGGATTCCCAAGCATCCAGATCGCAATCACATGATTGCAAGATGGTGGTAGTGCAACATTTTGTTATGGTCAGAAGTGCTTTACAGGCCAGAAGCTCCTTTCTGAGGCCATCCATAATTTCAAATGATTGTTAACTGAGGACCACTTGTACCAAAGTCCGTTGGGAATGGAGATGAATTCCCTTCATTCTTATTTTGCTGACAAAGACTTTTGCCACTTAAAAAGAGTATCTGTTATCAGATTAATGAGATGTAATCCAATAACACAGTTTTTGATGGTGTGGAAACATAGAATTTCCTATTTCTAATCCCCCATAGTTACAATATTCATAGACATAAAAGGAGATATTGTATCAAGCCTTAATAACACCATCCAAATTTGTTGGGCTACAAATAGGGTACTGATTGGGAATGGACATAGCCCAATGCATCTGGTGGGAATCAGGTTGGTGAAAGCTACTGTGATAACATAAATAAATCCTTTGAAAAGCTATATTACAGAAAGCTTGTGGTTTTACTAAAATATTTTAAATTGTTGACCTTTTAGAAAGCCCTTAAAATATGGTTCTGTCAATTAGCTTGAGGATCCCATGATACAATGGAGCCTGCTAGATGACTGATTGATAGTTAATGTAATTCTCTCTTTGTATGTTTTACTACCATTCTGCTTTTTTTTTTTTTACTTTTTTACTTTAAATTGCTTGTTCTAATGGTTTTATATGTATTTTGTCTGTATTTTGTGTGTATTTTGATTGTTTATTATTATCTACACCATCCAGAGTCACCATATGAGATGGGCAGCTATACAAATATGATTAAATAATAAAATTATGTTTTCTTAATTACACATTGCTTTGCAGGTAGAACTCATTTAGTGACTACCTTGTTTAGCAACAATATGCAGTTACGACAATTATGAAAAAGTAAATTTACAACCAATGCTTGCATTTACAAGCTTCACAGGTTTGTAAGGCAAAGGAAAACTGAAGTAAGGCCACAAACACTGTCTTGGTTTCATTTGCAAACCGCTTCAGTTAACCACCAAATTGCTGCTCCCAATTGTCAAGGAAGTCCTTGCTCCTGTGCAAGGACTTCCTGTATATCCTAATTTCAATGGATGTGAGTGATTGTTTGGGTTGATTGTGATATCCCATAATAATTCATAATATGTTTTTGACTGAGCTGTGTTCAATTGAAAAATACTGTAAATACATAGATAGACAATGGAGAAATATTTGTTTTCTTTTCAGAATGGCTTGATGACAAGAGTTCCTTCTGTGATTGCAACGTGAAGAATTTTAGTATCCCTCATTGTATTGGGACCAAGGATTCTTGTTCTCCTAAAAAAAATGAGACTTTTTCTTCACTATCTCTGACACCTACTTCACCACAGTATAGTATCTCTATAGCAGACAACAATGTATCTACTGAAAATTATATCAAACAAACCAAATTACAAAATGAAATTGAAAAGCCAGTGCAGATTGAAAATCATGAAGTAGGAAAAAACAATCAAATAGTCAGTTGCAAGAAAGTCTCTATCTCAGCAAATAGTAGATTAAGAAATAAAAAGTCAGTTCTACCTGAACAGCCTAGAAAATGCAAAGATGACTTTGATCTTTTGAGTAATTTTATCATGCTGCGATCTAAACAGGTGATCAGTCAAAGAAAAGAAGGAAATGATATGGATATTCAAGAAGAAGGTAGTTTAATTGCCTTTCTTTAGATTTTAAGTCTTCTTTGTAGGTTGTTGGTAAGCACAGCATAATTTAGCATCAAATGTTCTTTTCTGATAAAGCATTACAACTATTAAGAAACACCCATGTAAACCATCGAGATCAGAAAGGATCAGATAGGAATGTGGGAATATTTAAAGTACATGGTAAATTTACCTAATAAAATAATCCCTTATTATAGGGAACATTTTGATCTATGTGGGAAAAAGAAAATTAAATATTTGCAATAGTGCATTCTCTAGTATTTGAACAAACAGTAAATCATAAGAGCGTTTAATTATTAGAGTATATTGTAAGTGATTTATACACATACACACATTTTACTCTGTGTACCCATATTGGGAAGCTACACGCAGTTCCCATCAAATAGTCAGTTATCTACAGCACTAAGCAAAAAGTAGGAGGCAAATTACAATATGAACAACTGGCCGTTATGCAGTCAAGTGCTTTCTGGGTTGAGCTATAATATTACAGTGGTTCTAATTTTTACTTTAAAATCAACATAGTTTAAATGTACAGTGAAATGAACCTTGGTTTAAATAATGTTGTAAAAGAATAAGAATAAGAATAATTTTATTTCTATACCGCCCTTCTCCCGAAGAACTCAGGGCAGTGTACAGCCTATTAAAAGCACGACAAACATCAATTAAAATAATTTAAAATTATTAAATAATTCGGCTCAATTTAAAACCCCAGCCTATTGTACTTGCTGATAGAAGCACACCGGGAGAGATCAATCAAAATGTGCTGACACAATGAAGGCATACAGATATAATTTGTATATGCTGTAGCTAAAGGATGCCAGATTAGACTGATGTGTGTATGTGTATGTGTGAATCACTAGCTCCCTGTACTACTACCACAAAAATTTGGATAATGTAGTGCTTCCTGTTACCTCCCTTCCACTCCCTTTGGATTTTTCCACTGTTGATTCTCCTCCTATTTTCAGAATGGAAAGCAATTGGAATAAATCAGGCTCATTATATTTAATTAGATCATACATACCTTATTGCCCCTAATGGTTAGCAAATTCTGCTCTCAGAAACATCCAGTCCCATTTTATTAAATAATTGTGCTAGTTAATGTGTGATTCAATTGGGGTGCAAGTTAACTAAAAATATCTGGATATATTTAATTAAAAATAATTTCTACTGGATGAATAATGAATTTGTTGTATAGAACCAGCATAGATGATAAAAATGATGAATGTCATTGATACAACAATTACCATTGAAATATTAAACTATTTATGTTCACATACATCAGACCCTCTAAGCTTAGACTTTAATTAAGTTTCATGAGTAATTTAAATATTTATTTACTAATGAGGAGCATTGGTTACTGTGTTATATTTTCATTGTTTATGAATATATGTTTTCAGCTGTACATAGTACAAAATTGTAGGAACTAATAAATCCTGTAGTAGAGTACTACATCTTTTCTTAGTCTTATGTTACCATCTAGTGATCTCACACTAAAACTGCACTGTATGTTACATTCTGTAGATACTTTAGAATTTCTCTGTAGGAAACTTCCCTATGATTTCTTTTATAGAAAGCAAGAAGCACAATAGCAACCTACAGCCACTTATATGTGCCACACAGATATTATAGCTTTTCAGATCTCTCATTAGATAAGAAGCTGTCATTCTGGGTGCAGGTTGCATTCAGTTTCCAAATCTTGGGTCACTTCTACTTCTTCCTCCCCAAAACTACTATTGATCTGTGATTTTTACAGTTAGAAAATGGGAATATTGCTAAATACAAATTATATCATAAGGAAATAAACATGAGAAATATTAACAGTATTTAATTAGCTACAGATGAAAACTATAGTACTGTCCTGATCTCATTCATGAATCCATTTATTTTTTGAATAAACATGCCACTCAGGGTGGGTCTTGATCCAAAA
Organism: Pantherophis guttatus; assembly: GCF_059756535.1. NCBI lineage: Eukaryota > Metazoa > Chordata > Lepidosauria > Squamata > Colubridae > Pantherophis > Pantherophis guttatus. The sequence continues at coordinate 86,839,090 of NC_142064.1, read as the reverse complement.
AAAAGGGCATCATTCAGTAAGAAATTAAGATTGCTTTAACTTATTTTATAAACCTGTTTTTGTATTCCCTAAGTATTTGATGCTGAGGACGAACAACCTTCAAATGAAAGCCACAAAAGTCCTGGGGTTCCTGGCATGACAATTCCTATGGAAAACCAATCAAAAGACAATCATACATTAGCTTTCCTCAAAATTAAAACATCAGGTACTAAATATTTTAAAGCACCATTTTAAAGTTTCTTTTAAAACAGGAGCACTGGATTTCAAATTCCTCTGTAATGATTTCAAAACTTCCCCAGTTAAAGAATAACAATTATATGTATGTAGAATTCTGTTCAGAAAAGATGGTCAGATGAATGCACATTTATGAGGGAACTGATTATACCAAAGAAGAAGAAACAGAAAACATCATAATCCCCACAGGAGGCCACCTATTGAAAATGGAGTGCAACACCAAAATAGCCAATTGGATTGGTACACATTGTATTATAATGACAAGTGCTGTTTTATATGTAGAGAAGCACATTTTAAAAGTACTATATTTTTAAAATGATGTTTTCACCTCTATCTGCTATCTAAGAATTGACTCTTGATGGCCACTAATTCCTATGGATCTTTATTTTTAAACAGGTTAAGAGTTGTTAAGCTTTCAAACACAGAACTGCCCTCTATGTGCCATTAAAATAGAGGAAAATGACCTGTAAAATAGGATACATGGCATATTAGATCTCCTATGCAGAGAAAGAGAGAAAGTCTCTATCTTTCTATGCATTGATCTGAATTCTAAAAAAAATAGTTTTGTAGTATCCGTTGGCTCCTCTTCAAGCATATGTTTTCCTGAAATTGCACCACACTAGCACAAGCTTCTGCAAAGCGTTGCTGACAGGTTTTATGTGACTGTCCAAAAGCCTGCCAAATCATCTTTTCCCATTCAAATCTGGATTACTGCTAGCCTAATACATGGAACTAATATGTCTGTGGTTGGGAAATAAAGAAGTCAGAAAGGAAGATAAAGCAGAAGTAAATATCCCGTTGTACATTTGTTCTAAAGAAAACATGATTTTTTCAAAACATGTATCACAATGCCCTTTAGTTTTAATGTGGTTATCAGCAAACTTCAGTTTCTAAATCATCAGTCATAAAACAGTGATTTATTTCAATTTTGTTTTTCAGGACTTTAAAAGCTTTTTGTTAAATCTTTGCTTTGTTTTAACCAGAGCGTCAGTCTCAGGCATATCATATCCTAGAAGCTGCAGCGGCTCCAGTTTTGAAAGAACTTATAAAGCTTGACATGCAGAATTGGAGGTTTGCCACACTTAATTCTGATAACAGCAGATTTTTTTTAAAACAACAAGAGAAAGTGATCAGTGACACATTGAAACAAGGTGGGACTGCTGCATTTTTTCTAAAACTATATATAGTTTATATTCTATATAGTAGAAAGGTACAATTCCATTTTTATTCATTTCTTTTTCCCTAATACCACCTTGAATAAAAATCTTTTAACAAGATATTGGGGATTGAATCAGGAATCTTCTTCATAATAATCCATGCTTTGATTGATTGATTGATTTTATATAGCCAGCCTGTCAAAAAGAATTCAGAGTGGCATATAATTAAACTGGTGTTTCTCAACCATGACAACTTTAAGATAGGTGGACTTCAACTCCTAGAATTCCCCAGCCAGCATGATTAGCTGGGGAATTCTGGGAATTGAAGTCCACATGTCTTAAAGTTGGCCAAAATTGAGAAACACTGAATATAAAGCGTGTAATACATTCTGTTAAATCTAATCAGCAATCAAAATAATGACATTGGACAGGGACACAAGTTATCCTAAACAATACAGATCATAAAAAAACAAGCAGAGTCGGGGTCATCTGGACTTCAAGAGTAGGGGAGGGGGAGACAATGATATTCTATGGGACAGGTGCAGCAACAAGGAAGGTATCTCTTCTGCAACCCATGAAATAACACTGTTTAAGAGACAGAAGTGGGATTAAAACTTCTGCATAAATTGCAGATAGCCCCACAAATGAGCAGGCCCTTTGCCAAGAATGATTTTAGATATTATAATCAGCATCCTGAATTATACCTAGAAGCCTCTGGCACCCAGTGCAGCTCATGAAATAATTGTATTACATTGCCATGCTGAGATGTGTCAGTCACTACCTAGTGCATCTACTTTACAAGATGGATCTGAACAAAGACAGGATAGAACTGCACCAGGACACTCTGCGCCACAGCTGCCACCTGTTTTTCAACCAAACATTTTGTTCAAAAAATGGTGTAAAAGAAACAGAAAAAAAAAACATGGAAAAAATATTAACTAAGGCCATTTGCAGGTCTAGAATGGAAAATACCATATTATTAAAAAGTATTGGGTGAACCATCATTTTAATTCTACTTCCAAATAATTATGAAAAGCAATGCTTTTGAAATATTAAAAGATACTAATATAAAAGTAGTCTTAACCCTTTTGCCACTTGTATGGTAAGTAGCCATGGCACAAGCATCTCCTAGCAATGCTTTTTTCTCATGTTCCCACTATATACTTTCATCTTGAACCAACCTTAAGTCATCTGTAGCTATACCAGTATTAAAGGCATATTCCACACTTATTCCAACACCATATAGTAATTCCCTCCAGTATGGGTAAAATAAGTGAGGCTTGGCCATCCTTTATCTTGAAATGAAATTACTGGACTCAATGATTCGAAACAGGAACAGTAAATGTGGGATAAACATCAGCAATGGAGAGAAGAAGTTTCAAGTCAGTGTAGTTTTTTTCTATTTATGCAAGGAGGGGTAATAGCACTTCAATTCTATACCAAAAAAAAAAACAAAAAACACCACCTTAGATTGCATTTTTAAAATATGCAAGAGGACATCTGACGCTACGATGTCAAATTGCTCCATATGTCAAATTGTCCAATTTAGTGCTCAAAATTGCTCCATTAAGTGCTAGATGTCAGAGTGGTCCAATTTAATAACAGGATTTTTGTGCCTTAATACCCACCAAACTAAATATAAGAAATAATTATTGTGTTTACTAAATAGTTTTTGTAGTTCCGGAAGAATAATCTCTAATATTATTTTCCCCTTTTTTATAGGTAGCAAAGATGCAAAATATATTTTGGTATTCAGACATGCTGCTATTCTTCATTTGCTGGTTACAGTTCGTGATCTTTTATTAACCTGTAACTTGAACACTGCATTAGGTAATTTTTATAAAGAGATGTAGTCCTACGTTGGTTTATTGGAATATATCATTCTACGTCTACCATAGATTGGAAGATGGAAAATTCATTTATATTTTCTACAAATGTTATTGTCAGGCTACATGTAGTGAATTTTTTTTAATTTTTAAAATAAAAATAGCAATGGGAAAAAATTACCATAAAATAAATTTAAAAAGTAATGTTTTACTTTGAATGAGCAGGCCTTGGGCATAAAAGTTGGTTTAGTGTTCAGCTTTAAAATGCATTAAGAATCATTTAAAGAGGGAAGATACGAGGAAGAAAAATAGGATTTGAAACTGACTTATGTGAAATATGCAGAACATGTGATAAATAATGTTTATTTGAACAGAATATCTGTCCAAGGCAAAAGACAATTATAAAGATTTCCAAGACTATGACCTGGATATTATTTGGAAACAGCTGAAAATTGTGGAAATTGTTGTGCAGGAGCAGAAAGTCAGTCCCAAAATGACAGAATTACAGCATCAAATTGCTAAGTGGGTACAGAATAATGCAAATGATCAGAATAAGGTAAATAACACAGAAAACTTGGTATTTGTGGGGTATTGTGGAGAAAGTAGTCAAATTACAACTGCAGTGAACCCTGGGAGAAAGAAACATTTCACCCAAGTTTCAAGCTTATGTTCAGTACAGAGCAGTGGTGAAATCCAAATTTTTTACTACCGGTTCTGTGGGTGGGTTTGGTGGCCGTGGTGTGGCTTGGTGGGCGTGGCTTGGGCGTGGCTTGGTGGGTGTGACAGGGAAGGATACTGCATAATCTCCATTCCCATCCCACTCCAGGGGAAGGATATTGCAAAATCTCCATTTCCACCCCACTCTGGGGCCAGCCAGAGGTGGTATTTGCCGGTTCTCCGAACTACTCAAAATTTCCGCTGCCGGTTCTCTGAACTGCTCAAAATTTCCGCTACCGATTCTCCAGAACCTGTCAGAACCTGCTGGATTTCACCCCTGGTGATGGTCATACTTGTAGTTTATATCTGAAAGGACCAGGATAGGGGTTTCTGAAACCTTGCTCAACCTTTGAGTATCTTTCAATACAATCTCTCATGGATTTCCTGGTTTATGGCACTGTTTTGCAGTAGTTCCCCTTCTTTTTGAAGGAACAGCTCCAGTTCATGGTGATATGTGGCGGAAAGACCAAGCACTTGAGCCCTCTGTTGTGTCCTTAATAATCTGCCTACTCCTATTCAACACCTACATGAAATTGTTTCTTCAGTATGTTGTTGAGACCCAATTCATGTTGATTTCTGAATGAATATATGATGCTGCCAAAATGCTATCCAGGTATTGGAAGATAGCCTGGATGGAGAGTAACAGGTTGAAACTCAATTACAGAGTGGCTCTGAAGGACCACCAATTCCAGTTATACCTTAGACAACTGTAATGTGCTATATATGGGATTGTCTTTGAAGAGCATCTGGAAACTATAGCCAGTCCAGAAAGCAGTAATTCAAATAGTTATGGGTGCGTGCATCCCAGGTACACACATAATATTTCTGTTTCAAGAGGTGCATAGTTGCCAGTTGGTTTAGAAGTGCAAATCAGTTTAAATCCTTCATGGTTCAGGACCTTGTTATCTATTCTATGGGATCTGGTTGGGTGGGTTCTTGATGTGTTCTCTTAATGTGGTTTCCTTGAGTTAGTACTGATCAGAGACACAAGATTTAGATATTCCCCCCCCAAAAAAAAATTAGGGCTGTTTTATTATACAAAAATACAGTATTGTAATTATCCTATTTTCTACTTTTAATCTTAATTTTAACACTATAGATTTATGTCTTATTACTGGCTAGTAGTTTCTTATCATTATAAGTTTTGTCTCTACTTCTTAGAATTACTGCCATCTTATTCAATCAGTAAATGTATATTATCTATAGCTCTATATCCTGGTTGTAGATTTTCTTACATCTACCATTTCCTATCTTGATATTTTCCTAGCTAAACAGTTTCCTATTTCTAGAGATTTTAATTTTCCAGGTCTTCATCTCTTCCCATCCACCATCTGTTTCTCAACTTCAGCAACTATTGTATGAGATATATGGACTTCAACTCCCACAATCCCTAGACAATATAAAGTTGCTGAGGTTTAGAAATACTGCTGTAGAGGGATGAGAATCTTTTACTCATTCCAGGTGGTGATTTCATCATTGACACACCCTTATTTCAGATTGGCTATTTCAATAACAGAAACATATGTTTTAATTCAATTCTGCTAAATGCTAGTCCCCTTGACATTTGCTCACCTCCCCTTCCTAGTGTTAAAAAATTGATGTAAACCAGGGGCGGGTTCCAAATCTTGCCCCTACCAGTTTGCTTGTGCGCTCACGCACGCTTGCGTGCACACACAGCACTCCTGCGCATGTGCAGAAGCATCCGGGCAGGTGGGCGGAGCCTCCCACCACCGCTGCTACCAATTCGCTGGTAGCAGCTGCAGTGGGAGGCTGGTGAACTGGTAGCAACCCATCACTGATGATGGGTGAACTGGTAGCAACCCATCACTGATGTAAACCTAAGTATTTCATCAAGTAAGGGGAATTGTCATTGTGTCTATCCATTCAGATATTAGATTAGTTTTTTATTGTTTTGACTATAACCCCAGGTTTTACATGATTATACTTTTGGGTGTTTTTATTAATTTGGTTTGAATCTGTCTGTTTTAATCCAAATTACATACTGGATTGCTATATGTTGTTCAGAGTTGGCTAATCTGATAAATAAATTCTACTCAAATCCATGTCAGGTTCTTATTGAACTGAATTAGGGATCCAATGTGAGCAAGGAAGAAATGGACAGATCTATAGTCATGAATGCTTCAGCTTCCCAAATGAAATTAAATGGATCAATTTAGCTGATCTTGACTAGACGTTCCCTGGAAAAAACAAAAGATTATTATGACAACCTGCATGCTTTCAGATGACAGAGAAAAAAATGCTTACTAATTATATTGCCAATAACCTGAAGTAGAAATACCAGCTTTTCACAGAAAAAGCTCTCATTAGAACCAGAGAATAGAGAATATAGCCTACATATAAGCAGAATAATCTTAAATTCAGTAAAAAATTAATGACATTGCATTGAATTTTTCCACATTAATATATTTTTATTTTTTCCTGTTTATTGTTGCTTCAATCCTATAATCATTGAAATACTCTACTGATGATTTGGGTTACTGTTAGAGCTCTTAAATATCAAATGGAGATTATTAAATTGTTTAATTGTCTTTTAATGCTGTATCAGGTAGTAATTGTGATTAGAATGGATTTTGATGAAGAAACAGAAGTCCTAATCAATACCATTAATACAGTGCAAGGTAAAAGTTACTTTTAATTTTCATATTGCTTTGAAAGCTGATGTTACTCATATAATAATAAGTTTATTCCATAGTTCATTTCAAATACAATTGATCAGGGTATCAAATCTCTAATATTATTACATTTTCTCCACTTATAATGGAGCTAGCAGATAACATGCATCAAATATGTCTGTACAGCTTGAAGTAAAAATATTAGCCAACTGCTAAAAAGCATAGTATAAATATATGATAATTTAACCAGTTTTATTGAAGCATACTGGTTGAACAATCAACAGATGATGTTATAGGCTTAATAAATAACTTTGCTTATAAAATGCTTTTTTTAAAATTTCAGCAAAGTTATATAAAGACAGCATCAGTTTAATAATTTTATGCTGTTACTAATTTATCCACTCAACTGGATAAATAACTAATCAATTCCCAGGACTGCAAATGAATGTTTAATATATTTCTCTCTTTATATAGGCTTGAAGGCCATATATTTGAGTTCTAAGAAAAGAGGAATGTTGTTAGAGAGTAAACATATAATAAATAGGTAGGCATAGTTAATTATTATTGAAAAATATTAATTTCTTGAAATTATTTCAGAAAAGTATTCAGAAGATGTAACTAAATAAATATATATATATATGTTAAGACTTTTTTTTGACCTTTCATCTTTAGTTTGGACATATATTCTTGTATCGTTATACATAATCAACATATTGGGCCTGATTTCCCCTGGACCAATTTTTCATTGGTGATCGAGTACAACTACAATGAGAATTCCTGTTGGATTGATCTATGCAAAAAAATGAATATATCGTACTTAATTTTCCAAACAGCTCCCCCGGAAGCAATTGAAACTGGTATGTGAATGTTTCAAATACAAAATTGAAAAGAAAATAAGATAGACCTTGCTTTGTAAAATAATCTAATGTTTGTACATAAATATTTTCTAGAGAGAAAAAACTTAATTTGTAAAATTGTTTTTAATTATACAGCTGTATATAATTAGTCTATATGGTGAACTATTTGTGTTTTAGTTTACAGTATTTCATATTACATTATTCAACTTGAAAATTGTTTATGTGTATTATCTCTGCAATCCTTGGTGTTACTTTGAGATATAAATGTTATAAATAAATCTGGGGGGGGATCATATACAAAAATATTAGGTTCATTTTTAATACTGATGGGTACTGTCATTTTCCCAAAGCAACCTATTTGAATTAACTTTTTTTTTCTTATGTAAATAGATAAGATTTTGAGTTTTAGTCAATATGTTATCTTATATTAATTGTACTTCACATCTTATAAAGCACTTCAGGGTATGGAAATTCTAATATGCACTGTATCTCAATCTTTACTAGAGAATCAAATCTGTACATATCTTCTTTCTGTTGACTTGCTCCTCAGTTAAAAAGGAAAGGGTATGACAGTACATATAAGTGCTCAATATTAACATCAAATTAAAATGTCTTTCCTCACTGAGATGTTGCTGAAGAGCTAAATGATAGGAGATTTGCTATAAGCAGAGATTAAATTCAATGCATTAAAAGCAGGATAGCACTGAATTTGGACACTGGAAAGTGTAGTTTAAGAATTCCTTTCATATAGTAGGAATATAATAGCTAATACTGATTTTGTGCTGACCCAAACAGCTGCCAAGAATGTATCAAAAACACAAAACATTATAGCAATTAGGAATTGTATTTCCCAGAGGGAATCTCTGCACATCCAAAAGCACAATGAAGCTTTTATCTGGAATTATACATTCTGGAGTTTTAGCAATGACATGGACATTCTGAAAACAACAATTTCTAAAATACTATTTATTCATAAAAATAGATAATTGACCCAACAGATTGTATGATACAGATATTTGGAACTGTATTTTTTTTAATGATTTTTTTTCTTGCTTAGTTCCGTAGCTCCATAGCTTCTAAGGCATTGTGGCCTGTCAGCGTTATCAATAAATAAATATTACTGTAGTATGGTTTGTAATATTGCTTTTAATGAAATGTTGATGTTATTTGTTTTTTAGAAGAGTTTTTGCCAGATAATCTTGGATATGATCTTCTGAAGTTGTCAATTCCTTATGTTTTCTTGACATCTGAAGGACTTCTCAATACCCCAGAAATCCTTCAATTACTAGAATCCAAGTAAGCAGTAAAACTCCAAGGCTGGAGAAGTTCATATTTTCAGATCCTTTTCATTGTCACATGTTCTTCCTAGCCCCATGTAATCTTACATTTGTCTTGCCTTATACTTATGTCAATTTACTTTTTAAAATAGTTTTAATCATGCATTAAGGTCCCACTAAGATTCAACCTACTTTTTCCTGAGAAATAGCCAAAAATACAGAGTGATGTGTATGGACTGGACCTTGATTTGTGCTCCAGCATTAGGCATATAAGGGTCCGTAGTATTGTCAGGGACTTTACACAATCTCCCCATAGCTGCTTTTTTTGTTGTTGTTGTTACCTTCTGAGAGGAGGCTTCATGTTATCCTAAAGCATAGATTCTGTAACAGCTTTGTTCCACATAGTATCAACCTTGTTAACTCTCAAGACTCTTTTTTTCCATTAAGTATTCAAAATGGACTATGATTAATATAAGTTTTGGTGTCATTTTTGCATGGCATCAGATTTTCATTTTAATGTGTGCTGTTGTGAGACCAATAAATTCCAGTAAAGGTTATCTTATCTCACATGAGTTGCAGAAGGCTTGAGAGAACTGTACTTAGCATATAGTAAGTCACTAGTGACATAGGCAGAACATGATTGTTGGAACTTGGACTGTGGGTACAGCGAAATTGTAATATATTCAGTGGATTACTAACAGGAACTTTCACATGCAGGTATAATATTACTTTAATTGAAAGAAACTGCTGTGAGGCCTTAAACTATTTTGGAGGCACAGAACATTATGTGGTGATGACTATAGATGAATGCACAGCTATTGTTATGCAGGTAAAAAAATATTATCACGATACCGTTATCACGTATCCCTATAGTATATTTGCCTCACATTCATATTACAGGCACATACAGGTAGTCCTTGACTTACGACAGTTCATTTAGTGACTGTTCAAAGTTACAACAGCACTGAAAAATGGGACTTATCTTTCACAGTTATGACTTCTGCAGCATCCCCATGATCACATGATCAAAATTCAGATGCTTGGCAACTGGTTCATACTTATGACCGTTGTTGTGTCCCAAGGTCATGTGATCACCTTTTGCAACCTTCTGACCAGCAAAGTCAATGGGCAAGTCAGATTCACTTAACAACTAGGTTACTAACTTATCAATTGCAGCGATTCACTTAACAACTCTGGCAAGAAAGGTTGCAAAATGGGGCAAAACTCACTTAACAAATGTCTCGCTTAACAACAGGAATTTTGGGCTAAATTGTGGTTGTAAATAGAGGACTACCTGTATACATTTTTAATTATTTGATAAATATCCACAATATGTGTTTTAATATATATTCTAGAATTTTTTTCACTTTTTTACAAAGAGAAACTGAATAATCTGTTTTGCATGCAACTTGTATCTTGAACTAAACCTTATTGAGATATATCAGTGTTTTTCAGCCTTAGCATAGCTAGGGAATTCTGGGAGTTGAAGTCCAGACCTGTTAAAGTTGATAAGATTAAGAAACACTGGGCTGTACCAACAGAATCTTACAAGTCCCTCCCTCTTATACCTTATTGAGTAAGGAAGGAGCAGCCTGAGCTTCCTCCTAATATTATCTTCTTTCCTAGGACTTAAGGAACAATTTTGTCCTTGTTTTTGTAATGGTTAATGAACATCCCCTTCAGTGCCATTGCCATGGCTTTCTACAGTTTAGCCACTTCATACACTCACAAAAGCGTCTATCTTTAAATAAAATTTGTTGGTCTGAAGAAATGCTATCAGCCTCCAGAAAATAAAATTTGCCATATTTATTATGGCTACAATACTGAATCTGACTAGTAAAACTTCAGTCACCACTAGATGGCTGCCTTCTAGGGTTTTTCCACATTTTTGCAGTTCAGATATAGTAGCCTTAGCCAATTTCTTATAGCATCAGTCATATCTCTGGTCAATTATTTTATAATGCTACACATCAGTTTATTTACTTGCTTCATAGCAATTTTATTATTAGTAGAGTATTTATTTATTTGTTTCCCACCTTTATTATTTTTACAAATAATAAACCTTCCTCCCTCTATTTTCTCCACCACAACCACCCTGTGAGGTGGGCAGGGCTGAGAGAATGTGACTGGGCTTTTTTTTTTTTTTCATTTTGTTGTAGAACATGGAAGAACTCAATTATGAAAACTCCTCTGATAATATTGTCTTAAGACTGATGGCGCTATCACTCCAGTATGTCTCCTGTTGGATTATTTTATACTCCAGAGAAAGATTAAATTCTAAGTAGGTAAAAAGATTTAAATTAATTCTTAAACTTAAATTATGGAGTATACATTTAGAAAAAATAAAAGTTAGAATTGTGATATTCTTGCACAATTGTTGCTGAAACAAAGAAGATATTCTGGAATACTTTAATAAATTACAAGTTGTAGTTGTTAAAATGCAAAACAAATCATGGAAGCAATACTCTAGCCTGTTCAAAATAAATGTGATTGCTTTATTATAATTGTTTTTATTACTATTTCATGCATTAAAATGTTTGAAGTAACTCAAGTTTCAGCTATTCTATCTATCTACCTCTCACCTCCCCATGTATCATTAACCTTTCTCATCAAAAAACCTCTTGGTTTGTGATATATACCTTTAGCTTTAATAGGAATGCTCTGTTGTTACTGTTGTATGATATGCTGAAGACACAGATTTTCTACTATAACACTGAACTATTTTGTAGATATATCTGTCAAGTCAGTCTACATGTAGAGTGTAGGGTAGGCCATTAAGGTTCATTCTGTTTTTGTTTTTGTTTTTATTTCTCAGATGATGAGACACCAAATCTATTTTGGGAAGTAGATATACGAAATAACTTTAACCTGTTGTAAATATTTTTCCCCAGCAAGTTCATAGGATAAGTCAGAGCTGTATGAATTTATTCAGTCAACCTTAGGTTTCTGCTTAATTTCAACTGAGTTAAATAGTTTTCTCTTTGTAGGGTTCAGGAAAGATTTGTGTGGGAAATAGAACATTTTGTTAGGTTTTGCTCACTTCATTGCAGCATTTAGCCTTTCATTTGAAATATATCAAATAAACAGAATGTTATCCAGTTAGGATATTAATATTATTAAAAAAAAAAATTATAGCAATTTTTGCCTCAATTTATATGTTCAAGCCAATTACTATACAGCAACTTTGGTTTTCTTAAAATGTAAAATATTAAAGAGGTTCAAAAAAGGCTTTTAAAAAGGAACACTCTGCCTCTTTCTCTCCCTCCCTCTCCCCTCTCTCTCTGTCTTTGTGTGTGTGTGTCTTTCTCTGTCTGTCTGTTTGTGTGTGTGTAGAAGAAAAATAATAAAATATGCTGTTTTATTTAGATATAGTCTAACTGGAAAAACTCTGCATCATCTTGCTTTGATTTATGCAGCATTGATTTCTTTTGCTCAGAAGTCAGAAGACTTTGAAGTGAAGGTAATTTGTGTATAAATGTATGTGTCGCTATGTTCCCACATTAGAAATAATGGCATCATTATGTCTCAGACAATAAAGGGTTATCATATATGCAGCATTCAGTACCCAGATTTGTTCTGTATACATTTTACTGGCCTTCTCACTACCATTCCTATCATGTGATTCCTAATTTGGGAGTCAGGATACTTTGATTGAGTACATTTGACCACTGGGATTTTGCATTTTTATTCTTTTACTAAACTAATTCAGACTGTAGAAGAGCAGGTAGAGCTGGAGGGTGGAGTTAAGTGAGTCATCCGCCTGGAGTCATTACATTCCCACAAACAGTCTAAGGCCAACCATCCTTGAATTCCATTGACTCTTACCTGGTGCCAATTTAGCATTGAATGTGAATTGACTAGATTAATATCAGGCACGAAGGATCAAGATCGCACATAAATTCCAGTTCAGTAGATTTATTGCTCAAACTCATACATAAGAATATAGTCAACTCACGTTCAATGCTAAATTGGCACCAGGTAAGGGTCAATGGAATTCAAGGGGAGGTTGGCTTTAGACCATTTGTCTAGGGCTAGGCCAACAGCTGATGACTCTTAACTTCACCCCCCAGCTCTGCCTGCTCTCCTCCTGTAGGCTGGTTTAAACACATATTTCCCTCTTTCTGACCTTGTTTTGGGATGCTCAAATATGTGTCACAAGACTCAGCCAAAAGTGCTTGTATAGATATATCCTAAAATTTGATTCATACAAAAAAGTTTAGTAGTGATTAATCCTTCATTCATTTAGCCACATTCTCCCTTCTTTCCTGTGGACAAGAATAGTATTTTAAAAAGCTTTATCTTTTAAAGTTAATACACAATAGAAGTTCCCCTACCCCTTACTCAATTATCCAGAACTATACAGGAATAATATATTTAATATTCTCAATCCCAGTTAGGTTATCAAAGCATAAATAACAGAGATAACACTTACTATATTTTTCCAAGTAGGCTAAGAGGGTGAACATGCAGCATCACTTGGGCATTAAACTATCAAAAGATTATTTTTGTGCTTTTTACTTCATATAATTTTCATTCTAAATTTAAAAGGCAAATATATTTTAGATGGCCCTTACACCAGGAGTTGAAGAAACAGCACTTTTGGTTCGCCAAATAGCTGACCATATATTATTGGCGTCTAAACAACATCCTCAGGAGTGGTTAAACAAGTCATGGCTTTCTGTCCTGCCATTAGAAGTAAGTGATTTGGCTTCATTTTGCTTACAGGACACCATTATTTCTAGTGTTAATGTCCTGGAGACCATTTAGGAAATATGGATACTAAGGTGTTTTAGTTTAGTTCAGCATTTGTTTTAGGTGGCAATCCCAGGGAAATTGGCTGATTTTCTTAGAAAGACTAGGAATAGGGGAGTTGATTGACAAAGAATAAAAATGTGCCCTGCTTCATGTGGAACAGCAACTCCTTGCTTCAGGTTTCCCAAGGAGCTGATAGACAAAAATAAGCTGGAGATCAGGAATAAAATATATTCATGGGAGATTCAGTTCGAAAGCAACTGTACAAAGCAACTGATCAACTGATCAAAGAAATTTCATTGGTCAATCCACCACATGAAGAAAGTCTGAAGGAGAAATATTTTTCAAGCAACCCGAAGTTTGCAACTGGAGATTTTTACATATGAAGTTTTAGTACGGCACTCACGGCTGTGAGAAAGATTCTTACAGATACAGATCTTGCAGAAGAAATAAGTCTCTACTTATGTGAACCACTGCATATATGTGCATTTTTACATTCATCAGGATCCTTTGATGCTGGTGTTCTATAGGACTAAATAGAAGCTCAGCTTTTTTTTCAGAAGCAGAAAGGAAATTTGTTCAACTTCATGATTCCTCAGAGCAAATTCTTCTTAGGGAAGTCAAAATTTCTTAAGAGGAATCCTCTATGGTAACATGACAAAAAGTAAGAGGCTGGTTGGAATGGCAATAGAAATAAGTACAGTGAAAGTTATTTGAGCAGAAATTGAATTGAAGGGGGAAAATTTATTTTGAAAATTTATTTTATCTTCCATTAGACCTGGAGAATATATTAATTTTAGAAGCATTTATTTAGAAAGGTTAATTTAAAGATGATTTGGGGTTTCTGTTTTGTGAGATGAATGCAGGAGAAAATTGTGGATTCAAAGGAATGTTATATTTTGGAAATGAGTCCAAGCATTACTCCAAGTTGGAGGCTCTTATAGTGAATTAGTTATCTATAATTTCTCAGATGCAAGAGGGAGCTGAGGAGCTGAGGGAGATGAAGCGCCAAAAAAGACACCTGGAGAGCGGTTGGAGGGCCAGCCTTTCCGAATCCGACCAAACACTGGTAAGGTCTCATATTAAGACCTACCTAGTGGCGATAAAAGTGGCAAAATGTAATTATTTTTCCGCTCTTATTGCATCATCAGATAACCGCCCAGCCGTCCTGTTTAGACTGACCCACTCCCTGCTCCATCTGGGAGCGTTGGAGGACCCCTTGGAGGGTAAGGCCGAGGACTTTGTGCAGTATCTGTATGACAAAATCACTCAGATTTGGGAAGACTTGGACTCTGACTGGGTAGATTCAGAAGGGGTGATGGAGGCAGGTTTTGAGAATGTTATCTGGGAAGAGTTTGACCCTGTGACTCCTGAAGATGTGGACAGCATACTGGGTAGACTTAGTGCGGCCACATGTTTATTGGACCCGTGTCCCTCCTGGCTGGTGCTGGCTTCTCAGGAGGTTACACGAGGCTGGCTCCAGGGGATTATTAATGCTTCATTGAGTGAGGGTGACTTTCCCACCGCCTTGAAAGAGGTGGTGGTGAGGTGTCTCCTTAAGAAGCCTTCCCTGGACCCGGCAGTGTTAGTAAATTATCGTCCAGTCTCCAACCTTCGCTTCGTGGCGAAGGTTGTTGAGAGTGTGGTGGTGTGACAGCTTCCCCAGTACCTGGATGAAACGGTTTATCTAGATCCGTTCCAGTCGGGCTTTAGGCCTGGGTACAGTACAGAAATGGCATTGGTCGTGTTGGTTGATGATCTCTGGAGGGCTCAGGACAGGGGATGTTCCTCTGTCCTGGTCCTATTAGACCTCTCAGCAGCTTTTGATACCATCGACCATGGTATCATGCTGCACCAGTTGGAAGAGTTGGGGGTGTGGGGCACCATGTTGTGGTGGTTCTCCTCCTTTCTCTCTGACCGGCCGCAGTCTGTGTTGGCAGGGGGGGCAGAGGTTGACCCCGAGGCACCTTATATGCGGGGTGCCACAAGGGTCGGTCCTCTCGCCCCTTCTGTTCAACATTTATGTGAAGCCACTGGGTGAGATCATCGTGGTTTCGGGGTGAAGTACCATCAGTATGCTGATGACACTCAGTTGTACATCTCCACCCCGGGCCACCCCAATGATCCCCTTGAAGTGATGTCCCAGTGCCTGGAGGCCGTGCGGATCTGGATGGGGAGAAACAGACTCAGGGTCATCCAAGACCGAATGGCTGTGTTTTCCGGCGTCCCGATATAGTCAGCTGGTGCCATCACTGACTATTGGGGGTGAGTCGTTGGCCCCCACAGAGAGGGCTCGCAACTTGGGTGTCCTCCTGGATACACGGCTGTCTTTAGAAGAGCATCTGACAGCTGTGGCCAGGAGGACTTTCTATCAGGTTCGCCTGATCCGCCAGTTGCATCCCTTTCTGGATCGGGACTCCTTACGAACGGTCACTCATGCCTTCATCACCTCCCGCCTGGACTACTGTAATGCTCTCTACATGAGGCTCCCCTTGAGGAGCACCCGGAGGCTCCAACTGGTCCAGAATGCGGCCGCGCGGGTGGTTATGGGAGCGACATGGCGTTCCCATGTAACACCTCTCCTGTGCGAGCTGCACTGGCTCCCGGTGGTCTTCCGGGTGCGCTTCAAGGTCTTGGTTACCACCTTTAGAGCGCTCCATGGCTTAGGATCTGGGTACCTACGAGACCGCCTTCTGCCACGGGTAGCCTCTCACCGGGCAGTACGCTCACACAGAGAGGGACTCCTCAGGGTGCTGTCGGTCAAACAGTGTCAACTGGTGGCCCTCAGGGGGAGACCCTTCTCTGTGGGGGCACCTGCCATTTGGAACGAGCTCCCCCCGGAGATATGGAGGATCCTGGATTTACACACTTTCCGCTGTGCCCTCAAGACCTTTTTATTCCAGCAGGCTGGGCTGGCCTAACTCCTTTTAATTGTTTAATTTTAATTTGTTTTTTAAAAAAACAGGGGTGTTTTAATCAGTTTGGGCTAAATTTATTTAATGTGTTTTAAATTGTTTTTTAAATTTTATACTATATGTGTTTTATCTTTGGTTGTTCACCGCCCTGAGTCCTTCGGGAGTAGGGCAGTATATAAATCCAAATTAAACTAAAAAAAACTAAAAAAAACTTGACTGTTGACCATCAGGAAATATCAGTTTATCCTGTTCATTTATTCATCCAACCCCTTTTTTCCTACTTATAATTAGACAATTATAGCGGTAAGGTAATCTCATAACCAATCAATCCACTTTTATTTGGTCATAGATCACCAATTAAAATAAAAAAAATCAGAGTTAAAATAAAAAAGAGAAACACATAAAATTCTAAAATATTTCAGAAAAACATTGGCTAATTATCCAGACTACAGTTAGCTATGGTCAACAAAATATAGCATATTCAGTTGCCTGGATTCATTTATGGTAAAATACCTAAACAAAATATACAGTAAATCTAATTCTACTTTTATTTTTTTTCTCTAGGCAGAGAAATGCTTGCTTACATTTCCATGCATGAATCCACTAGTTGCTCAAGTCATGCTAAAGAAAAATTCTTCATTGGAATGGCTCCTGGGAGCATCGTTTGCTGAGCTTCAGGAACTTCTGCCTGAGGTGCCAGAAAAGGTTTTGAAGGTCAGTTGTCCAGGATATAAGCATGATGTGTATAATTCAGTTATATTGTTGCTTCGATTGTTGTTGAAACAGGAAAGAAACCAAAATAGCTCCTGAGACTAAATTTGTTTGGATGTTTTTAATTCATTCCTAAGCATATCTGCTTATGCCAATACAATTGCAAAAAAACCTTTTGCATTAAATTAAAAACAAACATACAATAATCCGGTCATTCCTAGTCCTTTGCAAAACCACATACAGCAAATGCTGCTTATCAAGAAGATTATAAATCAGCAATTCACATGTATTCTGATATTAATTCAAATTAATGTGGCACCATAACAACCTGTAGTATTCCTATAGCATGGTTTAAGATATCCTAGGCTATCACAGTACCAGTTTTAACAGTCTGATGCCCTATGTAATTCTTGTTTGAGATACCATTATTAGGCTACAGATGTTTCCTCTTCAGTGTAGGGTTATATTGTATGCCAGTGTTTTTCAGTAGCAAGTTGATAATAGTAATACTATACTTCGAATTCAACTTTGTGAATACTTTCTTTCATTATTGTATGGGTAGAAAAGTTTGAGGGCAACTGCAGGTTGTTGTAGAACATCCTAAGGAGACAATTATGGCACAGATTTTTGTTTTATTATTCTATTGTCTTACGGTTTTATTATTGTTTCACAGTTGTTTATTATTGTGGCAAACTGCCCAGAACTGCTTAGGGCAGCTATATGTATATTTTAAATAAAGAAATTATGGCATACAGCCTTCAAAAGAAGTACTTCTGATCTTGCTGTTGTTAAAGCAGTTTATTGTTAAAGCAATTATATCTTTATCCAAGCTGGGCTTGCTGTGCGTATGCATGCACTGCTTCTTTGCTTTGCATTTCCCATGTGATGAGAAGCACATCTTCCAAAGAATTTCCACAGCTCGAATGTGCAACCCACCAAGGGAGTTATTGGTGGTATTCTGTAATGCTATTTTTTTCCTCAAAATTCTTAAGTATTTTCTTAAAATATTGCAGTTTGTATGGGAACACAGTGATCAACATAACATTACTAGCATTTCTTCCAGTCCATAAATTTTCCCCCTTATTCCCAAACTGTACTCTTCTTTGGGTGTTGATAATATTTATGTGCAGGTTGGAGTTTCTGTAGCAATTGTTACATATTAGTTGAATATTCACACTAAAAAGATGCATGTCTTTTATTTTTATGGACTCAGATCTACTTCTTACTTTTTTTCAGAATTTTAGTGATATCACATCATTATACAACCTCAAGCCACTAATAAGACCAGGAACACAAAAAGAATCCATATCTCTTCAAGGAAATATTAATTCTGCCATCTGCTCTTGTTCTCAACTTCCATTTCCGGAGGCTTTGTTCTCCAGATTGCAAGGACATAGTTCCTGTACTGAGTATTCAGAATGCTTTCTCGAAGAATGGAACAAAAACTGTTCCCAGAATGGATCTTGTGGTTGTCTGAAATCAACTGGAGAATTTAACTTAGTTGTACCTTCAATATCGTATGAAGGAGACACCTGTCCCTTTCAGGAGAATGTAGGGGTAGAGAGGCAACTTTATCTCCCATTTCTGAAAAAAGTGGAAACAGAAACAAGAATAAATGCATCACATTTAACACTGAACATTGGGGAACCTTCCCATGTCAATAATGAAACCACAATGCCACATTTGCACTGTAACCAGGACATTAGCTCTTATATTGAGAATTGTCCACTGAATAGAATGACTGTTTCAAAAGTGGACACAGGCAAACAGCTAGATATCTCTGAGTTCTTGAAGAAGCCTATCTATCATGATGCTAAAAATGAACATCTGGGAAAAATTCAACCTCTCGTGCAACAACTGAATTCTTTCCATGATTTCAAGCATTCTTCTCATGTCATTTCTAGTCGAAAAAATGTTCTGTTCCAGGAAAACTCCGGCAGTGTTTTAGAAATAGGAAGAAAAGCAAGCAGCAGTCCTGCATTACAATCTGAGGAAAGATTTTGGGGTAACCCCCCATTCATACAAGCAATGGATTCTTCTCCCTATGATTCACGTGAAGGCAAAGCTATAGCCAGTCCAGATAGGTTCATGAATTTGGGCATTCAGTTTACTGGAGATTATACCAGAGGGAAAGGACATAATTCATTATCAGGTGAACAAAGACAACAAGATGTTTCAGGTAAGAGCATAAAGCAAAGTACTGTTATTTTCTAAATTATAAAATACTAAAAATTACAAGGGAATATTCAGTGTTGTCTTTGTTCTAATTAAGAAACAGCATTTATTAATTTTTATAAATTGGTGGGGGTGGATGGGTTTGGCAATTCTCCATTGAGGGTTCATCAAAAACATCCTAAGAGTCAACAAAAGATCAGCCAACCACCGAATCCAACCACTTAGGGGTCAGAAATGCATCTTCCTTTTGCATCCAAAAACTAAACTACTCTGCTTCCTGAGAACAGGAATTGTAGCACTATTTTATTCTAAATCGGTGATATTCAATCTGTAGTTAAAATATCATCAGTAGTCTGTAGAGGTCCAGTAGTGGCTTGTCCACAACCTTCTGCATTCACTAGCCAGAATCTGTTTGCCAGTTCATTCCCTGATACTTTGCATTCACAACCAATCAGCTAGCCAGATCAGAACCAGAAGTTGTCATTTCTGATTGGTGCAAATATATCCGTGACTAATACTGTTAGCAACTTGAATGCTGAAATCTAGAAAACTGACAATTTATTTATTATTTATTAATTTAATTTGTATATCACCCTTCTCCCAAAGGGACTCAGGGCAATAATGAAGTAGTCGCAATGCAGTTAGAGTCCATGTGCACAATCATGGTAGCTGCCATTTTGTACCAGCACAAACATGTTGACCTCTGTTTCACATATGTGCAAGCAGGGCAGGTGCCATTTTGTTCTATGAAAATGATTACTGAAATGTTTTGTTGCAAGCAAATTTGTGTTAAGAATTATTTGTTATATGATATATTTGACCAAGTGCTATCTCTGTAGAATGCAGCTAGGGCCTAGATTCTGATACTATCTTGCTTTGATTACAGCTCCTAATTTTCTGCTTCAAACATTGTCAGGCTAACTAAGGGAAGCTTGGGCTGAACAGAAAAATGTTAATTGAAATGTTTTGGGCAGTTCATATTGTCAGACCTTGGGGAGATAAGATGATTTAAGAGAATTGTAGGCAATGCTATAATCTATTCCACGCGGGGTAAAGATGATACAGTATTCTACGCAGAATCTGTATTTCTACATACAACTCTTTTTTCTATTTATTATGTAGTGGAGTGTGCTACTCTGTAGTTTTTCAAATGAGAAAGAATTGTGAAACATTTTGAAAACTATTGTATTTAGGACAGACAGAGGCCTTTTTGGACCAGACTTTACTAACAGAGGCACAAAAGATTAAAAATGTATATAGAAAAAGAAAATAGCAGTACAAGGGGAAATGAAGTGAAAAATATTTAGACTGCAACAATTTCTTTTCAAGGTTAAAATGGGGACATGCATATTTTTCAGAGCAAGAAGTAATACTGTTGGATGGCAGGCTTAGAACTATTCCATAAAGTGAATGACTGATCAGAATAAAGGCTAAAGTTGATTAAATTTAATTTAATGAATCAAATAAAGTTATTTTGACAGAAGTTAAGAATTTCAAGAGTTCTTGATTTTAATCTATACATTTATTAGATTCCCACTAGTTTAAAAATATGGAATGTTTCATTTGCTATTTGCATAGAATGGGAAAATAACAACTGAAATACAGTCAGTTTTGTTTTATTAAATAATTGAGAGATTAACACATATTAAAATTACATTTAAAAAGATATACAAATGATGTTTACAGTTTTTCCTCAGGTTAAGCTTCTTGATTATTAGAAAGCAAAGATTTGATTCAAGAAGAGTTATAACAATGTTAGAGTTAAAGTTATCTATAATGAATTTGCTAGTAATTATTGAACATTTTTTTTTATTTATATCAGATAAAAAGGGAGTTTGGTAACAACTGGAAGATTTTAGAGACCAGATGACATCCTGAGGCCTCTATATATTCTCTCTCTATATATTCTAAAGTTAAACCAAGTAATTAGGCATAACAAAAAGTCAACTAAAGGCATGGTAGAAGTTTTGGCTGGTGTTCCAAAGGGAAATCTACCTGAGCTCTCCTAAGAAGTATATTTATGTGTTTTATATCACTTATACTTCAGAGAAATAATACGAAATTTCAGGCCAGATGCACAAAATCTGAGGCTTCAGGATGTCTTGTGGTCCCTAAAACCTTCCAGATGTTACCAAACTCCCTTTTAATCTGATATAAATTTAAAAAAAAAGTTCAATACTTACTAGCAAATTCATTATAGATAACTCTAACATTGCTATATCATTGTTATAATGATATATTCATGCATACACACACACATATATATTGTATGAACTGAATTTGTATAATTGTAAACTGTTTATTTGATAATGATTTATTTTTTTTCTCTTTCTTTCTTTCTTTCTTTCTTTCTTTCTTTCTTTCTTTCTTTTTTGGCAGGTTTAGAATTTATGCAATTACCACAGCTTAAAAAAAGGCGTCTAACTTTTGAAAAAGATCCTAGGAGACATGATGGCCAAACACGTCTCAAATTTTTTTAGAAGAAATAGAAGCTAACACTTCAAGAGTCTTGTTATTTGCAATACATAAAAACAAATTTAGCAGATTCAATCTTGTTTTCGAGTAACTTATTTACAATTTGTTTCAATCTTGTATGTCCTAATTATTTTTTTAAAAAAATGTGGACTTTTTGCCATTTTAGGGAATAAGATAAAAGAGTTTTTTTGGAAAAATTGGTGCTTTTTATGACAATTACATTAAAGTACTACAGTTTAATTATGCATAATCTATATAATTCATTTATATTCTCTGTATATAAGAGAAATATATTTGAAATTGCATACATACTTTGGAAGAGCTTGGTCAGGGAGTCACCACAGTTGTCAGAATGTGATACATCAGAGTTTAGTAATCTGCCTGTTCAGTTCTGCATAGCAGTTGTTATCCCTAAATGGGTTAGTATCTCGGCAAATGAGTCAACTGAGTAAAATCTCAAAACAAAAATCTGGCAGGATTATTAGGTATTTTCTGCCTTTGTAAGATAAAGGTTTCTGATCTCTGCCTTGAGTTATATATAAAGCAATGGAACTACAGTGCATAAATCCTGCCAGATATAGATTGATCAGGCAGATGCTATGGGGGACAGGCAATCCTTCAAGTAACCAGGCCCTATAGGTCTTTATAGATAGTAACTTGAATCACACCAAGAAGCAAACTGGCAACCAGTGTAGTTTGCAAAAACATGTGTTAAATTAGGATATCAAGGCATGCAATCACTACATTCTGGACTAGCTGAATCTTCCAAGTGGTCTTCAAGGACAGTCCATGTAGAGCTCATTGCAATAATCAAGCCATGAGATGACCAGGGTATGAGTGATATCTTCCACTTACCCACCCTTATTCCTATAAGGGTTCTATGTTATATCCAAAAATTTTAGCCCATACTATCATCATCTCTTTGACTTGTTCTTCTTCCATGTTATAATTTAATAATTATATAATATCCTTATCAATTTGTCATTAGTCCCCACTAATATCTTATCCAATGTTATTAATTCTCTATAAAAACCCCATATTTTCAATACTTAATCTTCTAATACTGAATTGAAACTAAAGTCTTAAAGTCTTTAATCTTTATCTTTTTCCAAACATCCTTGCATTAGTTGGGATGAGGTGCTATTTCAGTATTTTTTTAATTCCTACTAAGTCTCCACCATGCTGCCCACCACAGCTTGTGGTCTTGACAGTTGAATGAAAGTTCTGTTGTAATAGCTGCCGATCTCCAGATGTCACCTTTGCTTTCTTGTCTGTAGGTCTTTTGCTTTCACTTTTCCTACACCCCTCATTCCGTTCTTTCTTAGCATTTGCTTTTATAAGTTCAAAAGCCTGGGTGAAGCTTCCTCTGGACATCAGCACAGCCTTGAAAACACCAGTGGGTGGCAACACCAGCTAGCAAGGCAACTGGAACACCAGCTTGAATGCCTGTGAATACAGTTCTGAGGGAATGGATGAACGATTGTGGGAAGGGGAGGGGGGAAGCTTGTCTGCAATACAGCTACATTTGAAGAGCAGACATGACCCAACTTGCATCCTTCACACACACCTAATCTATGAAAGGGTGCTAAACGAATCTTGGCAAAGGCCTCCCTAGCCATATCTGCCACCTGCTCATCACTTTGTGAGCTCAGAAAGACCCCCCAAATTGTATGTTTCCCTTGCATTGGGAAGTGCAACCCCATCCAAGATCAGGATGTTCCCAGATTCAAGTCACCCAAACACCCCTAACCATCTGGTTCTGGTATGACTGAGTCAATTCCTCCCCATCCAAACCCTAGACACACTGAATCCCAAACTGGCAGATGATGTCCCCCAATGGTTTCATGTAGATGTTTCAAAGGAGGAGAGCGAGAATAGATCTCTGCAGAATCCAATGGAGGGGCCTGGAGGATGATCACTCCCTGCCAACCATCAGGTGGAACCAGCCCCTAAAGAAAGGAAGACAACCACTGTAAAACGGAGGTCAAAAACTAGACATCTCCCTCTTTTTTGTCATCTCCTTGTGGTAGCTGGTTGCCCCTTCCTGTTGCGTTTTTTAATTGAAACTCTTCACTATCCCCTTTGTATCTCCAGTTCTGCAATCCATGGAGTTGAAAATAGCCAGAACAGCATAGACACTGCTCCAGGAGTGAGTCAACATTGTGAGCATTCCTGCTATTTGTCTGGAGGTCCAATTTCGTCTTAGTTCAGACGGTACATTAGAACACGATTATAGTGAATTACGCAGGCTTATATAGGTGATCAAGGTGCTGTGTGGTTTACACTATATGCCAAATCAAATGCAAACATGTCCAGTGAAATACCATGTACAGTAGAACCTCTGGTCATGACCATAATTCGCTCCATAACTTTGGTTGCAAAGCGATTTGGTTGTGACCTGAACCTAATTTTGGAAATTTGGTGCTTACAAAAAAAATGGCGTAGAAGAGGAAATCGGCCGCATAAGGAAAAAAAAATTGTGATTTTTTTGATTGGAACCAGATTTGGTTGTGGTCAGCAGCATTCGTGACCAGAGGTTCTACTCTATATGTAAATGGACTTAGTGGGCCACACTGGAAACCGCTATGGGAAAGTATAAATCTGCCTCAGGAAAGCATTCTTGATGGCATTACTGTCTGTCTTAGAAGTGCAATTATCTGAAGAATTCACTGCACAGGTGTATATGTGCACATTCACTTGTTTTAACCAATTTCCGGTAAAGGGGAAAGGGTTGAAATAGCATTATTGGTGCTGACTCTGATACACACAAATCCTAAAAATGGTTGTTTTTAAAACTAAGTTTTAAATAATTTATTTAAGATAATTTATTATTTATAAGGCTAATCTAACATTTTGTACATTTTTTGCATTGCTCTTAAGCAATGTTTTGGACTGCTGATCTAGAGAACATGGTATTTCAAGCAAGTTTCTTGGGTTAATTTACTTTCTTTCCACACTTTTTCTATTATCCTCTCCATAATTATTGTGTCAATTTTTTTATATTGACCTCCTCTCAAGATACACATTACAATTTTTGAAAAGGCATCATCAAAGCCTTTTCTTTTCACAAATGAAATATTACTATTGTCCAGTCCTGTTTTTTCTTTTTATCCATGCAAATTAGTGTAAATGTGGTAAAAAAAGTGCTGAAAATCATAGGACAGTGTAAACAGCCATAAATGTGGGCTGGTTGCCTAATACCCAAAATGTGATTACATGACCATAGGGAGGGGAGCCATTGGAACTTTGAAACTAGATTGTAAGCAGCTCAGGGGAAGTCCATTGGAACTTCAAACCGTCAATACATGACCTGTTATAAGTTGAGAACTACCTATATGGAAGTTCCTGTGGGCTGGATACAAGGGAATATTCTTTATGAGCTCTGCAAATTATTGACATTGGCATCTACGGGCAGAATAGTAATTTCTTGGCGGTCTTTTAACTTTTATCATTGATGTATTGGAGGTAACCGAGGCAGATGTGATTTTTTTTTGTATTTTTCTAACATAGGTCAGATTCTTCAAACATTTCCCCCCCCCCCCTTAAATGTGTTTTCTTTCCACAAAAAAAATCCCAGTAATTAAGAAAATACTTTTTAAAGCTTTTAATATATTAATACAAACAAAAAAGAACTTTCTTTTTAAAAGTAAACAGCGTGTATAAAAGTGCTTGGTAATCCAAAATCAAAGATATCTGACCCACAAAAAAAAAAAAAAAAAAGTGAATTGTTCCAATAATATTGCAAATGCTAGGAAAATTTTGCCTAAATTTATTGTATGTCTTGTAGTGTTATTATCAGTGATTATTTGCCAAACAGGCATATTTGAAGGTTATAAACATGTTGACCCAAAGAGGTTATCTTGGAGAGCACAGGATTTGTCCCTCTCTGAAACGGAGTAATAGATGTTGTAACTTCAGCAGGAGGCAACATCAACAAAAAATGAAGCATCTTGATGCAGATATCCAGTATAAATGGATTAATTCTTAGGCTTCTTTTCACATATCCAAATTCATCTTGTTCTATGTGAAGTGTTTTCTGTCCTGTACTGCAGCATCTTTTCATCAGAGTGGAACGGTTAAAAAAAAATATATAGGGTGGGGTAAAGGGCAATTTTCCTTTCCTAAGACTTGCAGACATCTGGCAGGGTTTAAAATTCTTTGGAGTCTGTGACATTGGAATGTCCTGAACAATAGGCATTTTCTGCAAGGTAACTATTTTATGTGAAAGCACAAGAGACAAAGATAAGATCTTCTGTAGTGAATATGCAGCCCCAAGGACTGTATGTACTAGAGGGTCAGGAGCCATGTGATTGGTAGACTTGGCCAAAATTGGTGGGTCCTATGCTGGGAGTTGGTGCATCCTCTCTCACTCTTCCTTCGTGGTCTCAGTGGACCAGGCTCTTCAATCCCCCCACCCTACCTTAATCTCACTGTACTATCCTCCCCCTTGCAGAGACTGGCATGAGGAGTGGTTTATCAATCCTTGGCAGTTCCCAGTTCCATTCAGCTGCAAATGGGCCACTGTGCCCAGCTTAAATGGGAAGATGATTTATGACATGGTTCCTTTTGTACCTCTCAACCCTCCAAATACACTTCTGTTCTTCCTAATCCCCTGGAAAGCTGAATAGCAAGATTGTATTTCTGGGTAAAATTGGGGCTTGGGCATTCAAGGGAGCTATAGTAAATGCCTCTAACTATGAAGTGCATCTTCTTCATTTCAACCAACTGGAACAGAGCAGTACTTTTCTTTTAACAAACTGGATATATTCCAACCAATGCAAGGTATTTTTAAGGGAGACTCAATTTTAGAAGTTCTATAATACTAACTAGGAGCGTTCTTGGTATATATCACGTTGATTCAAAAGTAACAAATGTGCGTAAAACTGTAGCCTTAAATGGCCAACTTTGCCTGGATCAAACCAGTTTGAAAACATCTCTGATTAGAAAACAGAAAGCCGATAGTAGGGAGGTACCTGGGACGTTTTTCATTTCAGGCACAATAGAAACATATCATTGGCATTGTCCTTTTCTAAATGTAAACATCTGAGAGGATTAAAGAAAGCATATCGAATCAATTACAAAAGGAAAAGCTTTTCCTTATAAAATGCTTTATATTAGCAAAAGATTTAACCATTTACTAAGACAGTCAGGCAGACTAATAAATACCTAAAGAAACTGTTTAAGCCCTACATAAAGAAACTGTTGGTTTGGAAAACAAGGAAGACCGCTGGGATTCTTCTTGTACTTGAGGACTTTCAGAAAACCTTCCCTGAAACATGGAAAAAAACACACATTTTATTAAAAACTGCTCTCCTTCAAGATTCCATAAATTAGATTACATTAGAGTAGCAAAACGTTAAGTTACTGTATAAAGGTTACTTTACTCCACACAATTCATGTGTAAAAGAGAGCAACTCAGCAGAAAAATAGACACTCTGCACTCTCGTTATTCCTTTACATATACAGTGTTTCCCCAAAAATAAGACCCTGTCTTATAGTTTTTTGAACCCTGAAATAAATGCTTGGCCTTATTGCCATGCGCTCAAAAGCCCAATTGGGCTTATTATCAGGGGATGTCTTATTTTGGGGGAAACAGGGTAGAATAAACCGAATACTTGGTTTTCATCATCGTTAGCTCATGTTTTTAGGAAAAAATTAAAGGGATGTAGCACCAAAGTCTCCAAATTTGTGCAAATCAACTCCATAAATATAACAAGAGCCGTGACGGTGCAGTGGTTAGAATGCAATATTGCAGGCTACTTCTGCTGACTGCCGAGTGCCAACAGTTTGCCAGTTTGAGTCTCACTGGCTCAAGGTTGACTCAGCCTTCCATCCTTTCCAGATCAGTAAAATGAGGACCCAGATTGTTGAGGGCCATATGCTGACTCTGTAAACTGCTTAGAGAGGGCTGTGAAGCGGTATATAAGCAAAGTGCTATTGCTATTGATAAATTAGACTGAGAGAGCGAGCACTATTTGACAAAGCCATGGACCTACCTACCCGTCTTCAGAGCAATGCACAGGACCTGGGCTCTCGAAATGGGTTGCTTCCAGCTGGAACTCCAACAAGCAAAGCATCTTTGCAAGCGTTCTGCATGCAATACTGCTGAAGCTCTGCAGCTGCCTGAGAGACCTGGATAAGAGGAAGCACAAGAAAATGACAGGCAACTGGTTGTTTTTTTGTTTGTTTTTTAAGAGCTTGGCATGAAAGTCCTGGTGGACCTATATTTCCCCAAAGTGAAGTAACTGGTATTATCTGAAGATTCAACAGCTACGATATGCTTCCTTTTCTGTATTTGTAGCTGGGCTGCTTCAGAATGGAAGATGGAGACCTTCCATCTTGAAGTAACATTGGCTAAGGAGTTCTAGCTGAACAATACAGCTGGAAGGCTAGATTCAGAGGTGGTATTCAGCCGGTTCGGACCAGTTCGGGCGACTGCAGCCCGCCCCCCCCTAGCCCCCCCAGATGTAATGCCGTCCTATTTAGCTACATTTTCAAGGCCGGGCACATGCACAGAAGGTGCATGCACGAGCAAAGGACATGTGCTGAAGGCCAGCCACATGCAGAGAAGACGTGTGTATGCAAGCACGCATGCACGCCAAACCGGTGGCAACAATATGTGAAACCCATCCCTGGCTAGATTGATTACTTAAAAAAGGGGGGCAGGCAATAACTGTTAAGGCATGCAGAACATGCTTTCTATGTAAGCTGCTGCAAGTTTTTCTTTCATTGTGGCAATATAGGAATAAGTTTTTCCCTCCACAGTTCCCTGTGTAATTCAGCCATTTCAAAATTGATCACCCCTCTGTCAACCAGTCCCCTTTCCTGATCTATTCAGGTTTTAGATAATCATCCTGCTAACAGACGATCATAAAGAATCTTGAACTCTTCTATATAATTTCTTTCCAATTTGTTGCTAGGTTGGAAAAAAAGATAAGTAAAACACAGGCTTTTTGCAAGGTTTCAGCAAGGTTTGTCCAAACAGTTTTTCAAAGGAATATTTCTCAACACACTTTATATCGTTTGGCAAGCTGCCACGTAACTTGTTTCCAAACTCAGAGTAAGGCAAAACTTGGCACAGAGTCTCTTAGAGTCACGAACAGAACTTTCGATTTTTGAAAGTACCGAACGAAAGAATTATTTCCTGCAAATGCCCCCTCCCCGTTCGCTCCTCTTTTGTTTCCTATGGGAGGAGCCAATCATCTCCAAGGTGTGGCTTTACTCCCAAGTCGACCCTGCTTTCTGAGTTGTTCTTGTCTTCTGGCAGCTCTGCGCATGCACACACTGGGAACGGGCTCCAGCTGTTCCTCTCCTCGCTGCTGTCTATATCCCTCTCTGCCTCCGACGCAGAGCCCTCATCCGAGCTTTCCCCAGCCCCCAGGACCCCTTCCCAACCTCCTCACTGTCTGACTCTGCTGCCAGCTCCACTGGCCGCCAGCGGGCCACAACACCACCACACATTCCAAATCACATTTTCTCCTTTCAATCCGGGTCAATGCAAAACCCAAGAAAGGAGCCATCAATTCAAAATAGTTCCCATTTCCCCCTCCAAGCTAACAACAGCTATAGCACTTAGACTTATATACCGCTTTACAGTGCTTTACAGTGCTTTGTTACAGCCCCTCTCAGGGGTTTACAGAGTCAGCCTCTGGCCCCCAACAATTTGGGTCTTCATTTTACCCACCTCAGAAAGATGGAAGGCATCTTGAGCCTGGTGACATTTGAATTGCCAATTTGCAGGCAGCCGGCAGTCAGCACAAGTAGCCTGCAGTACTGCACTCTAACCACTGCGCCACCTTAGCTTATAATAGTGACTGAGCAAGGCTCTCGAAGAGACACTGATCTTAAAAATAAACACATATATTGTACTTGATCTAGCTCTAAGGTCATCCAGGAACAGGGCAGGATATCAGGATGACCTTGTAGTGAGATCAAGAACATAATACTTATTTTACAGCCAAAGACTAAAACAAACATTAGAAAACAGAAAAGCTCATTATGGATAACTGAATGTAATAAGCAACTACGTAAATAAGAAGTATCACAGTAACAAAAACTGCTAACAGTTGATAGCAAGGGCAATTGCATTAAATCGGTTTTGGAGATAACTGGTAACCTACCAGTTAAAAGGCGAATAATCTCTTCCTTCGAGTTGGCATGAGGGGGTTTAAAAAGACATCATTAGGCCAGCCCACCATAAGCCATGAAGAAGACATGAGAGGTTTTCTATTTCTTCTAGTAAGCAAGAGGCAGAATTGTTCTTATGCAGGGATGTGACTGCAGAGATGGTAAAACACTTCAATGGGCAAGAATAAAAGCTCTTCCATGGGACAGGCAGGAGAATGTTTGCTACATCCTTGGCAAACAAGTCTTCTTCACCCAGGAACATAGGTCATGCATGTTATGGGACTTTGCTTCAACTCAGAACAGGCTATCTGAGGGCCAAGCAAAGGCAGATGGTATTCATAATTCATAGAATTTTAAATTGATCAGGATGCTTATATAGCAGGCATTTTCACAGACTGCCGTACAAAACTAGGAAAGTCAAAGAAGCGTTAACAATATTTCAGGAGGCAAAGCTGCCCATAGGTCTCCACAGCAATTAGGCCAGCTTCCACTCTCAGGAAAGAATTTAATACATAACAGAGCACTTACAACAAAAGCTCTCAAAATTTAAATTAAACTTCTTCTACAGAGCTTATGTTGCAGTAATGATAAATCTGAGCACTATATAAGTGTGGCTAATGATACCAGCTCTGAAAATAATAATTGCAGTTGCGGTACGGCTACGGCCATTACAATTAGTGACGCACTAAATTGCATTTCAAAGTTTACAGGGCCTAATGGGAAATCCCTTGGCTGCTGATTCCAGGACTTCAAAGCTGGGAAAAATATGCCCCAATATTAAATTAAAAAGTATTTTTTTTTAAAAAAAGCTGAATCTGATCAATATTATACTTACTACATATAGGTAATTCTCAATGAATGGGCCAATTTTTCAAAGTTTCATCAGTGCTGAACAACAGGAACTTGCATGAGGTCTTCATAGTTGCAGCTATTGCAGCTTCCCTACAGTCACGTACTTGTGAATTGAGCACTCAGCAATTAGCTTGCAATTACATCATAGCAATCACATGATTGCCATTAGTGACCTTCAATGCCAGCTTCTGACAATCAAATCAATAGGGAAGTCAGCAGGAGGTTGCAAGGGGCAATCACATGACCATAGGACATTGCAACCAGATGGTATATATGGTATATAGCATTTATATACAGTAATTTTAGTATATACAAATATATATACCCAGGTTTCCCCGAAAATAAGACCCGGTCTTATTTTTTTTCAGCCACAAAATATGCACCAGGTCTTATTTTCTGGGGATGCCTTACCAACTTACCTTAGGATCACCACAGCCACAAATTCCATGCTGCAACACCTGTTGCGCTGCTGCCTGACTTCTTCTGCGGATGCTCATGGCCGCACTCTGTGGCTCATCGCACCAGTACTGCTACTCACAGAACGCTGTGTGGCTTGTTGCGCCGGTGCTGCCGCTCATGGCAGGATGCCATAAGGCTCATCACACTGGTGCTGCTGCTTGTGGCGGGACACCGCAGAAGTCGTTCGACAGCAGAGTGACAGGTGTCAGAGTGTGGGAGGCCCAGCTGCAGCAGTCCTAAGGTAAGTGAGTGCAGGGCATGTGGGGCAGCTTCATCCCCACCCTAGCTTGATTTTTACATCTACGTTTCGCCCCATCTCATACAACCAGATGGTGGGTGGGGCTTAACTAGGGCTTATTTTGGGGATAGGGTTTATATTAGGCACAGGCATGAAATTTGGGTTAGGGCTTGTTTTTAGGGTAGGTCATATTTTCAGAGAAACACGGTATATATATATATATTCATTTAAGAGTTTTAAAGAGAACATAAAAACTAACCAATTCTGAAAAAAGAGCGCAAAGAAAAAGGGGAAAAAAGAAAGGAAATGTCAGCGCTTCGACGCTGGCATAGAGAGTAGAGGAGACAGAGAGATAAGCTCTGAACTTTTGCCTGCTAAATCCCTTTGAAGTCGGGTTGTCGTGGAAATGAAGGGGGGAGACATTCCTGGGAAATGACAAGACAAGAAGTCTGAAGAATGACTTGGAAGATAGCCAATGAGAAGCAGAGATTTGGGGAAAGGAAAGGGAGGGATTGGGGGGCAAAAGGTCAGTCTTGTCCGCATCGAATCATGATCCGGTGGCTGTGCTCAATTAAAGAAAAGATTTCCTTAAAGATTGGCAGTTTGGAAATTCATTTATTTTGAGATAGCATCGAAGTCTGACAGGAAGAATAAAATAGAATTTCCCTTGCAACAAATAAAAGTATGATTACAAGGTTTCCTCTTACTCAATTATCACAAAAAAGTTCACTTTTTGCTACTATCCATTTTTTTCTAATCAAAGGCACAAGTCATAAGTGTTATTTGATAGTGAGATGTACGGCATATCAATTTAATAAATAACTAAATAAATTGAATTAAATGTGCACTTTTTTCCTGTTTCATGCAAGAATCTATAAGGGGCTTCAGGTCATCCATAAATGTAGAGATCTTTTCTCTAATCAAAGAAGTTAGTTTAGCCATCTCAGCAAGTTCCACCATCTTCACCAGCCAATTCCACTGTGGGCCGTGTCAAACCTTTCCACTTCTGATCATAGAATAATCCTGTTGCAGGTGTCATACATACCTTAAAAACAAAGTTCCATGACAAAGTTCCAAGCACCAACTTTCATAAAAATCATTCCATTACTTTCTCTGTACGTTGTTTATAAAAAATAACTTTACCTTCATCTGAGGCACAAACTCCCAGGACCGACCTCATATAGCTTCTACTCCAAGAAATTTACCATGTTCATCAGTTAGTACAGGTAATCCTCGACTTACAACAGTTAATAACAGCACTGAAAAAAGTGACTTATCACAATTTTTTACACTTATTAATCATTGAAGCATCCCCAGGGTCACAAACACTTGGCAACAGACTCATATTTATGACAGTTGCAGTGCCCAGGATCATGTGATCGTGACCTTCTGACAAGCCAGATGGGAAAGCCAGATTCACTTAACAACCATGTCACTAAGTTAACAACTACAGTGATTCCCTTAACAGCTGAAGGTCATAAAATGGGACAAAAATCATGTAATAAATGTCTTGCTTAGCAACATAAATTTTGGACTCAGTTGTGGTCGTACATCAAGGACTACCTGTAGAAGTTCTGGGTTTAGTTGAGGGTTAATATACAATGTGGTATTAATTTTCCAAGAGTGGCAGTGAGTAACAGGCATTGTAGAAAAGCTGACCCGTTACTCATGATTTATTGTCATGAGTAACCATTGCCACTCCTCATGGCAGTAAGAGGGAAGAACACATAGACTTTCAGGCTTGCTGAAACCAAAGAGGAGACATTGCATCAACCAGCATATAAAGTAGAAGCATAGAGTCAGGTCTACTGCTTGGAAACAGTATTTGAACTTGGGCATTCTCAAAACCTGAACCATCAGACTGATACTTTGATACAACAGTATCAAAGAAGCCAAAATATAACCCTTTCCCCCTATTTTTGGACACAGCATATAAGATAAAGATACCCTGAAGTATTTCATGAAAAACATATCCTGTTGTTTTGTGTGGTTTCATACTGAGCAGCAAAAGGCATCAATTGATAGAATAAGCAGTCTCCCAAGGCCAAGCTCCAGGGATCAAATCAAAGCCGCTTTTAAATCAATAAAGGGAACCCAGAGGAACCCCCCCATGGCTAATTGAAATCACGAGGGATAAAGCACCGATCATGCATCTACCATCCCTTCTTGAAACCGGTTTCCTCCTTCTTAGATCAGTCTTCCGTGTTAGTAAGAGGAAGGCTGAATGGATATGTGCTATGATGTAGGGGGAAATGTGTAAAGCTACCATGTTTTCCCCAAAATAAGCCCTCCCCGCAAAATAAACCCTCCCCTGAAAATAAGCCCACCCCGAAAATATTTAAACACATGCGCAGCCGGTCCCCGCCATTTCCTCTGGTTAGGGTTAGGGAGACAGAGCTGGAAATTTATTTATTTATTATTTATTTATTAATTAAATTTCTATACCGCCCTTCTCCAAATAGGACTCAGGGCGGTGCACAGCCTAAGTAAAAACAGAGCATACAAAATTTAAAAAACAGTATTAAAATAATTAAATATTTTGGCCGTAAATTAAAACAACCCAATTGAAAATCAATTGAAAATTTAGCTCAAGCTAAATAAGGTAAGACGGCAAGAGGAGCCCCGTCTTGCTCCATGTGCCCCAAAATAATAAGACCTCCCCGAAAATAAGGCTAAGCACTTATTTCAGGTTTCAAAAAAATATAAGACAGGGTCTTATTTTGGGGGAAACACAGTATAGAGGAGAATTTCCATCATCTCTGTCTCTAACCATTCGGGCATAGGTCTAGCACAGTATTTTCTGCAAATAAATATAGCCCTCGGCCCGATATAAATCCTATACAAGTAATCCTCAACTTACTACCATTCATTTAACAACGGTTTAAAGTTATAATGGCCTGGGGGGGGAAAGGTTATTACAAGAAGATTGTAATTCTGGCACCATTCACATTTATTTTTTTGAAAAAAGTTTTTTATTTTTATTTCTTATACACATAATATAAATGTACACTCTCTTATATATAATTGGTCATACATATACATATTTCTCTTAAAGTATAAAAATAAGGCATTTTAATTACATTCGGGGTTGCTCTTCTACCCTTTCTTTTCCCTCGTTTCACAACAAACCTTCTTCTTCTTTCCCTTCCCTCCCTCTCCTATTTTCTCCCTCCTCTCCTTCCTCTTCCTACATCCCCTTCCTTTCCCCCACTCCTCTCTTTTCCCCCTTTCTCACCTTCTCTCCTACTCCTGTCCCCTGCCTTTTCTTCCTCTCCTTTCCCCTTTCTTCCATTCCTCTCTCCCTCTTCTCTTGTTACCCTCTACTCCTCTCTCCTTTCTTTCTCCTTTGTTGTGAAATATTTTCCTTGTTTGGTATCCGAGCAATTCCAGTGTTCTAATAATATATACTTTCTTTTCGCTTTCTTTTCAATTTTACTCAATCTATTACTGTTATCTTCATAATTGTACATTTATCCTTAAAGTCTTCTTTCTTTTCCCCCCTCCCATCCCCCCTTTCCATTTACTCTGGTGTCATCTGAGTTTCTATTTCTTTTTTCTCATCTCCCTCATTTATCAAATCATTTACCTATCATCTTTTATTCATATTTCTTTTCTAACCTTACATAAAATCTTCCCCATGTCCTGAAATACACGATTCCTCTTTATCTTTTATTCTTAAAGTTAATCTATTCATTTCCTCACAGTCTAAAATCTTTTTTATTACTTCACCTTCTGACAGGATTTTTTCTGTCTTCCAATTTTGCACAAATACAATTCTTGCTGCTGTTATTAGATGTATAATTAAATACACATCTTCTTTACTATATCTTTCTGGGAGAATACCCAATAAAAAACCCTCTGATTTTAATTCTATAGATTTGTGTAACGTTTCCTCCAACCATGTCTGTATTCTAGACCAATAATTTTTTGCTTCTACACATGACCATCATATACAATAATATGATCCCAGCAAATGCAAGCATTTCCAACACTTGGCTGATTTATCCTTAAACATTTTTGCTATTTCTTCTGGTGGCATATGCCATCTGTAAAACATTTTATATAGATTTTCTTTATATGCAGTTCCCATTGTCAGTTTATACTTCCTTTCCCATAGTTGTTGCCATTTCTCTAATTCTATTGCATAACCAAAGTTTTTCGCCCATGTTATCATTATCTCTTTTACTTCTTCATCTTCCAATCCATTTGCATTTATGACCTGCAGTCATGTGATTGCATTTTGTGACCTTCCCAGCAAACAACTTTAATTAGGGAAGCCAGATGCACTTAATGGCTGTGCAGTTCACTTAATTATCACAGAAAGCGGGGGTGGGGTGGGTAAAATCAAGCCTAGTCACATGATGATTCACTTAATGCTTAGTGACCAAAATTCCAATCCCGATTGGGTCATAAGTTCAGGACGAGCTATAGCAATTATGTTTGTTTATGGTACCGCCTCTGGAAAAAAAATGAAGCAAAGATCTAGAGAGCCAACATTCTGGAAGGGCAATTTTATAAACACTTTTTACAAAATTTCCTTACAAGAATCCAGCTGCCTGTTTCTGAAGCATGAACACTGTTTATATCATATGTATTTTAATGTAATCAAAATGATGAACAAAAGTCAAAACACAAATGAAGAACAGGTTGCTCTAACTGCAGCCTATCTATCTTCAGGCCTGTAACGCTTTGATGGCAGAAACCTTTGGTCTTTCATAACAACCATGGGAAAAGCTTCCGTATTATTTATGTTGCAATCTGCCACCCTAGACAGATAGCCTTTGTTTCTTCAGCCTCATTAACCATGATGACATGAACTGAATTGAACTGACCTGGCACATTTTCCACAAAACCATCCATAGGATGATTCAGCCACCATCCTCCTACAGCACAGGATAGATGGGTTTGTAAAAGCAGCAGCCTTTTTTTAATTAAACTGATAGTAACACCATGCTATCAGGAGTCCTATTCAAACAACAAAAGCTAATCTAACATCTGAAGGGATAGTTATAATCACAGAGTACCCCTGGGCCAGGTTTACATCAATTTTATCAATAACAGGACGGTGGGTGAGCACATGTCAAAGGGGCCTACTATTCAGAACTGAATCAGAAGGTATGTTTCTGAGGCCTCAGAAGGAGGTTAACTGAAATCAAGGTGTGTCAAGGAAGATTTCACCACTTGGAATGAGTGGGAGATTTTCTCAGTATAGAGCCCTGTTTCTCAATCACAGCAACTTTAAGCTGTGTGGACTTCCAACTGGCTAGAGAATTTGGGGAGTTCAAGTCCATACGTGTAATGTTGTTGAGGTTCAAAAACTGTGATGTAATTATTATTTTTTTTGCAGAAGGATAAAAGTAGAACCAGAATTTCTAAGCAAGAGAGAGGGTTAAGGTTAGAAAGTGTGTGGGGGAGGGAGGGAGAGAGGGAGGGAGAGGTATTTTGTATCCCAGCTCATAACCACCAGTTAATATTTTTCTAGCACATACTTACAGAACTACAAATGCTCCTAGACTTAAAATCTGCAACACTGTTTAAATTTAAATTGGGTCGCAGTGGGAGTAGAAGCACAGCAGGGAAACAGGCCAGGGTCAATGTGAGAGACTGCTGAAACTCGAGCCAAGCTCTTTGATTTTCAGTTTTACTTCTCTGGTTTTCGTGAGATGCAGAAGAGGTAAACACAGAGAAGATAAGTCTTCTTTTAAATTTGTTTTTGAGTTTTTTTAAAAAAAAATTCCAGTACATGTACAAAAGAATAAATCTGAACTGGAGAGAGTATGGACAGCCCAGCACAAATCTTTAAATAGTGGCATGTATCAATAATTATTCTCAACATGCAAAACAATGAGAAAGACCCTTTGTATCCATCAAAGATGAAGGATTCTTTTGATACGTGCTAGGTGAAACTTACCTCACAGGGTAGAATAAATACGTTTCGAAGAATAGAAATGCTCCATTGTGTTTCCATTTATTTATTTATTAAATGTTTGCCACCCATCACAGCATGAGGTGACTCTGGGCAACTTATCATGTTAAAAAAGAATAAAACAATACAAAAACTATAAAAATACAAATTATCAGCTATTTGTGAAAGACGGGGAGGGCAGAGGGAGGATGAGCAGGGGGAGAGGTGGGATCCATTATTAAACTATAAACCACCTCCAGTGTGATGCTTCCCCGTTGGAGCTCCAAGTCAACTGGCAGTGCCAGCTCTTCAAGCTCCTTACCTTTGGTCCAGCTTAATGCAACCTGAAGCTTCTGTAGCTGGAATTTGCTACCCTACCCTACCCTAAGGTGATGGCATAAAAAGCTCTGCCTTTGTTGTTAAGTCTGTGCGGTTATGGCTTTGTTCCTTTTTTCCTCTGGCTTTATGCTGCAATTAATTTCATTTTTCTCTCCTCTAACGGATGGGAGGGCATAGAGTGCAAACAGTGACATCGGGGGAGGGATAGAGTCAAAATCGATACACGAAGGGATATTCAGTACTAATGCTGCTGACCTATGTTGTCCCACAGGACTCCATTTTGCCCAGCACGTTGATCAAAATCTGTATAAAATCACTTTAAAAGATTGTCCAACAGCTTGGAGAAGAGTAACACAGGCATGCTAATGATAACTAAGTCTATCTTTAGCAAAGACCAGGAAAGCAAATGGTACCTTTATACTCTGTTTCAATTCACTTAAAGGGCTGGATGAGAGAGAATGAACTTAAGTCAAATCCCAAAAAGATGGGGTGATGTTGATAAACTAACTTGGGATTTATGTTCATCCTCCTTGGATTGGAAGGAAGGTGGAAGCCAATCTCATGAGGGAGGGGGAGTGGTTCCAAAGGGCAGGAGAGGATGGACAACAGAGAAGGCTCTTCTCCTGAAACCCAGAGAAACAGGTGGGGTGTTCCAATCCCAGTGGGATGAACAAAATCCTCAGGTATTACTGTCATCCTTACCTCAGTTTCAATAAGCAAATGCCCTTCAGGGGTCTAGGTCACAGCCAATTCACCATGGCCAACTTGCCACAGCCAACTCACCATGGGACAACTAGCCATGGCCAACTCGCCATGGGACAACTCACTGTGGGACATGAGTTACACTAATATCAAAGAACTGGTGGAATAGAATCATTAAAGAAAATATGCAAAAGGAGGGGCAAAATGAAATGAGTGACAAAAATTTAAAATATTTTTTCATTTAATTTAAATAAATTCAATTCAATTGTTCATTTGTCCCGCAGTGATTGGGCTTTGGTGAGTTGTTCTGCAGCGAGTTGTCGGTAGTGAGTTGGCCACATGAATTGGCCAAGGCGAGTTGGCTGTGGCGAGTTGTCCCATTCCACCCTTGAGAAGTAGAAGGAGTGTAGGTAAATCTCTGCCCATCTCAGAAACAGAGTCTTCATTGCAATCAGTGACATCCATAAAACACTCAGATACATAAAAATGATATGGATTAGCTACGTAATTAGGTGAGCAGATTTATCAGTTAGACTGCTATGCACGTTACATATTATGTGCCAGAATTTGACTACACTTAAAATAGATAAAGACATTTGAATCAGAGAGCAATAACAGGATATTTAATCCGATGTGGAATTAACAGCTGATCATTGGCATAAAATGGATAGTACAGTAAGAGATGTTTGATGGTGTTTATAGCTTCTTTTCACCCTGATATGGGCTGAGTTTGGATTCAAATGGAATCTGTTTATATTTTCCCTCCAAAACCCCTGATGGAAATGTATTAAACCTGTATTAAACCTCCAGGTCATTCACTAATTGAAACAGGACCTACCAGGCTTTCTGCAGCTTGGAGATGCATTCATTTAAGTTGAGTTTTTCCCTCTGTGGTCAAGGTGTACATGGATCATAGTACTGACAGATTACTTAGTAGAATGTCCTTCTCATTTTTATTTTAGAAACATGGGCATTTTCTAAAACAAAATGTACATCAAAGTTATTGAATGCTTAATACATTTAATCTGTTTCTTCTTTGTCCCACCCCCCATTACAGCTAAATTATATCCCTATCGTTTAGACAGTTATCATCATCTGGAAGCAAACTTGTAGGGCTCCAGTGAAGGAATTATTGAAGGGGAGAAAAGGAAGTGTGGGGAAATTTCTAATATTTAAAGCAGGCTGCCTTGCGACAAAACATAATACAAGAGAAACCCTTTGAACATATTCATGGGAGCCGAAACCAAATAAAGCTATAACCATACAAATTCTAACAAGCGGAGCATGAACCCCACTGAAAACAGTAAAATGCATTCTTAGCTGAAGAGTCATTCAAGGTTTACATCTTTCTCTAAACTGACTGTGTCAGAATGCTGAACTAACATGGGAATTCTGGGACGCTGGAGGACATCCAAAAAATGTAATCTGAAAGGCTGAACAAACAAGTCATTTATGTACTGCTGGGATAGAGAACTTTCTCTTTACAAAAAACAGCTACTCAAATTAGTTTTATATATACCTAGCAAATAGTAGCCTCTAATTATCTAATTGTACCTAATCACTGGCCTGGGATGCTAACCATGTTTCAATTACATTTTGTTTATAGATGATGCCCAGAGGAGCCAACCAGCAAAAAAACACCAGGGAAGGGTGGGGCAGATAATAGCATAGCTTGTAGGAGCCTCTGCTACCCTTTGTCTTATTGGCAGAATTCCAAGCCAAAAAATGGGCAAAGATGCTTCCATCAATGGGAGCAAATTTACTTAATATCCTATTCTTTTAAATGAACTGTCACCCATGTGACAAACTTCCTAAGAGCAGTTTGACAATTAGTCCTCTTCCCTGGATGTGTTCAAGTAGAAAATGGGTATAATTGTGGTGGTGGTGAGGGGGTTTTGTAGAGTATTGAACTGTATAATCTATACATGTATAATTTAAACATGACCTCCTTCAACTCAAATTCTCTGCTTCTATCCATTTATCAAAAGTGACATTATTTCTTTTAGTTTTACTAGCTTTTCATACCGAAGAGCTGTGCAAAGTCTGGAAGCTGATTTTGTTCACAATTTCTCTGTACTGCAGAATTACAAGAGATCTCTTACATTTTTGAAATTAAATATTGGTTTACATAAACATGCCCATGATCACATATTAAGAGAAAGCTCTTTACTATTAGTTATTCTTGGGAACTAAGGTATATTTCAGAAGCAGATTCTAACAATCAACCAGGAGAATATGAGTGTTAAAACTCTGCTTTGACAGAAAATAAAATTTTATCCATTCAAAACGGCTCAAAGAATGAGGTTAGCTAAGGTCGGAGAATTGACAAAAGTCCTTTGAAAAATATAGAATTTTTGGCAGAAGTCTCTTTTTTTATTGTATCCTCTCCACCCGCAGCTATCGGGGACTTTCTCTCTTATAAACACAGTCACAAGTGTTATCTACAGCCACAAAAGGCGTATGATCAAGCCCGGTTCATTTATCAACCCCCCCCCTTTTTTTTTAAACAACTCCATTGTACTCGAAACGCTCGATAGTACGGGATACTATCAAGATACTACAGGCTACGCCAACGATGGCCGATCCGTTGCGTTTTATACCAGAAGT
The DNA here is from genome assembly GCF_059756535.1 of Pantherophis guttatus. NCBI lineage: Eukaryota > Metazoa > Chordata > Lepidosauria > Squamata > Colubridae > Pantherophis > Pantherophis guttatus. The sequence continues at coordinate 86,798,132 of NC_142064.1, read as the reverse complement.
CACACCCCTCTTCGTGGGGGGAAAAAAAAAGACGCCTTAAAAATCAATATCTGGGCTTTTACAACCCACCCGATCAGACAAGAATCCAAATCCTCCCGTTGGAAAGCACCACAAAATTGCAGGGAAAGAGAAACCTTAAGCCACCCGCCACCATTCCAGCTAAGTCGGGGCGAAAAGAAAGGCAAGGCAACTAAATCAAGCCGCAATGGTGTCGTCCAAAAAAAGAAGAAGAAAAAAAGAGGAGGAGGGGAGGGGGAAACCAACCCGGCCCTGCCCTTCGCAAGCCCACTAGATCGTCAACCGACAATGGCCTATTGTCTTCCCAGCAGCGCCCATCCAAACCTCCAACGCCAGCGGATCAAGATGATCCGGAGACAAAGCAAAGCCCAGATCCCAATTTGTGATCCGATCCAAAAAAAAACCCAAAGAGCCGAGAGCGGCCCTCTCTCCCTTCCCGGCGCTTGATCGCTCAAGCTCCACCGTCCCGCCTTCCGAGTCTGCAAAGAAGACAAAGGCAGGCTTTTATGATGCCGCCAGCTCCGCTCGGGGCGGAGGTGGGGTGGGGGGGAAAGAGAAGCGGCCCCGGTCCCTCCTCGCCTCGCCCGCAAGCGGAGAGCGGCGCCTTTTTTTTTTCCTGTTGGGAAAGGCGGCTCACCCTGATGCGTTCCACGCCGGCCTCGAGTTTCAGCTGCTCCACCAGGCGCTGCAGGGTGTTGACGCTGGAGCTGGAAGACATGCTGGCAGCGAATAAGCGCTCGGCGGCTCCCTCTCTCTCTCTCTCTCCCGAGCGAATCCGCGCCCCCTTCTTCCCCCCCCCCCACCTCACTCTCCGGTCCCGAGCCTGGACGTAAGCGAAGCCTTCCCGTGGCAAGAAAGGGGTGGAGGCAGCAGCACTCGAGCCCCCCCTCCCCTCCCCAATCCCTCTGGGGAAAGAAATGGCGAGGCGAGATGGGTCGATTTGGCCAGAGCGCAGCCGCTCTGGAAGGACAAATCGCTCCCGACCTCTTTTGATTTATCCTCTAAAAATTCATATCCTGCCTGCTCCTTTTTCCCCCTCCCCCCTGCTTCCCATCGCTACCTCAGCCTGTCTGCTGTCCAGTATGATCCGGGCCTTCTTGGTGGTGGTGGTGGTGGTTATTATTATTATTATTATTATTATTATTATTATTATTATTATTATTATTATTATTTATTGGTTAATCTTTAGTGAGATTCACAGCCTTTGAGGCTGGTTAATAGCTCAGCAGCTCGAGTCCTAACCAAGGACCTAGGAACTGTTAAGGTATCATCGGAGGATGTAAGCTGTTCCGAGTAAGGTGGTTTTTTGTAGAGTCAAAATGTTCAAGTCCGGCAAATTTAGAATTTCTAAATAGCGGGGTAGCCCTTTGGGTATTGCTCCGAGGGCTCCAATTACAATCGGGACAACGCACGATTTCTATTATTATTATTATTATTATTATTATTATTATTATTATTATTATTATTATTATTATTATTCTCTTAAAAACTATTTTAAGGGGTTGCCACAAAGAAGAGGGAGTCAAAGAACCTGAGAGCAGGACAAGAAGCAATGGATGGAAATTAATCAAGGAGAGAAGCAACTTAGAACTCGGGAGAAATTTCCTGACAGAACAATTAATCGGTGGAACAACTTGCCTCCCGAAGTTGTGAATGCTCCAACACTGGAAGTTTTTAACAAGAGAGTAGACAACCATTTGTCTGAAATGGTGTAGGGCAGTGATGGCGAACCTTTTCGGCACTGAGTGCCCAAACCGGAACATGTGTGCCTGTGCACGCACCGCAATACCGGAAACCCAAAGACCAGCTGGCTGGCACGTGCATGCACACTGGCCAGCTGGTCTTTGGATTTCCAGCGCATGCATGTGTGCCAACCAGCTGGTCTTTGTGCGCACCGGAGCACCTGAAACCCAAAGACCAGCTGGCCGGCAAACGCATGCCTGTTTTTTGGCCGTTTTTTGGCTGATTTCAGGCCGTTCTCAGGCCATTTTTCAAGCCAAAAACAGCCTGAAAATGGCCTGAAAACAGCCTGCTTTTTGGGCATTTTTCAGGCCGTGCTCCAACGCCTGCGAAGACCAGCTGGCCATGTGCATGTCTGTGCCGAAAACCAGAAGAGCAGCTGGGGACGGCATGTGTGCCCACAGAGAGGGCTCTGCTTGCCATCTCTGGCACGCGTGCCATAGGTTCCCCATCACTGTTGTAGGGTTTCCTGCCTGAGTAGGGAGTCAGATTAGTAGACCTCCAAGGTTCCTTCCAACCCATTCTATTCTATTCTATTCTATTCTATTCTATTCTATTCTATTCTATTCTACTCTACTCTACTCTACTCTACTCTACTCTACTCTACTCTACTCTACTCTACTCTACAAAAATAATTCTCTGGGTTTCCAAGCGTTGATAAATCCACCCAATTTGTTATTCATTACAAATTGGCTGGATTCACATAGCAGGCTAAGTCCTAAACCACGGCTTATGAGCTCAAAATGATTGGATTCAACAGCAACCTAAGCCAAAAGAACACAAATCTCATTAATGCGTTAAAGTGGGGGTGGGGAGGAACTGGCTGCTACCAAGAAGTGTATTAAGATTTAGTTTAATGTTCCACCAGTCTTGTATTCCAATTCAGCAATTAAGCTGAATAATCAAGGAGAAAAGCAACCTAGAACTAAGGAGAAATTTCCTGACAGAACAATTAATCAGTGGAACAACTAGTTGTGAGTGCTCCACAGTGGAGGGTTTTAAAAAGAGACTGAATAGCCATTTGTCTGAAATGGTTTAGGGTTTTTTGTCTGAGCATGGGTTGAACTAGAAGACTTCCAAGGTCCATTCTATTCTGTTAAGCCCCTATATGTATCTAGATACATTTGATGGCAACCATGCTGAGGGTCCATAGGCTCACATTTGGGTTCATGCATTGTATGGGTTCATATTTGCATAGAATTCACTGGCAAAATCACAGCTGATTAGACTTGTACATGCTAAGCTTGAAGCCATACATACATACAAAAATAAACAAATGGCACTATGGCTTAATGCAATGTTTCCATTTTGGATGGGGGAAAAATATTCTGGAGAGTATACCTGATTTTTTAACTGATATGCCAGGTTGTGATTTTGTTCACCTTAAGACACAATCTTACTGTATGGATTCTTTTCCCTTAAGCAGTCCTGTAACAGAACAAGAAATTTCAGAAATAGTGATTGAAAGGGTCTTTTCTTTTGTTGCTACCTTGATGTGCTGTTCTAAAATGAAGACATCTGTCTTCTCGCAGTTGGTCTTCCTTGTAAAATTCCTCCTGTATCTTTCTTTATGATGCTGGTACCCTCCTCTAAATATTCTTTATACCTCTTGTTATATATCATAACTGAAAATCCAAGATTTTTGACTTCCTTTCCAAAAAGCCTTCTTAGTAGTTACTGCTGTCACTACCTTTCTTCCATGGAGTGTTTCACCTGGTCTCCTCTCCCCAATCCCCAGCTGTGAAATAGGGTTCCCAAAACCTATGCAGCTATACAGGTAGTCCTCCTTACCAACTACAATTGAGCCCAAAATTTCTGTTGCTAAATGAGACAATTGTTAAGTGAGTTTTGCTCCATTTTATGACTTTTCTTGCCACAGTTGTTAAGTGAATCACCTCATTTGTTAAATGAGTAACACAGGTTGTTAAATGAATCTGGCTTCCCCATTGACTTTGTTCGTCGGAAGGTCGCAAAAGGTAGTCATCACTCGGGACCTTGCAAAAGTCATAAAGTTGGTTGCCAAGCATCTGAATTTTGATCCTGTGACCATGAGGATGCAATAATTATGTGAAAAACGGTCATAAATCACTTCTTTCAGTACTGTTGTAACTTCGAATAATCACTAAATGAACTGTTGTAAGTCGACGACTACCCGTACTGGCATATCAAAGAGTCTGCAACTTTTCTCTTCATTCTCCTTTCTTCATTTCTTTTCTATAACTTTCTATAATTATTTTTTCTATAATTATTTTTATTATTTTTTCTATAATATAGAAAAAAAATTCTATAATTTTTTCATGTTGTGAAAAGTGACTTTTCCTTCATAAATAATTTTCACTGGGATTCATGACCTTTTTCTCCCTGTACGCCAGTCAAATCTCAACATTCATTTACCAACCTGAGAAGCAGCTCCCAAAACTGGGTAAATTACCCAAAACAGGGGAAAATGTTTTTTTTTTTTTGGGGGGGTAATGACACACAAACCCATTACAACAGGGACCTTTAAATTGACTTAAAGTGCTATATCTACACTGGGTAAAAAAGAACTTTCTGATAAGCAATTCTGGGTGATGAAGGAAAAAAGTACTTTGGGAAGTACTGAGCTAGCTAATCTTTGGTCCTAAAATTGAGACAGAATTTGAAAAATAGAAGAAGAGATTATCCAAACATGTAGAAAACATGCTTATAAAAATGTGATTCTGAATGCACTCTTGCATATAACTGTATCATAGAAAGCAGATCTGTGAGGCCAGGTCTCTAAGAAGGGAACTACAAAGCTCATTACTTGAAAAATGCACATACACATAAGGAAATAGCCTCTGGTCTAGCAGTCTGGCTGATGTTGTATTTACACCACCCTGTAACTAAAGCAGATCTTCAACAACAGGATCAGCACAACAGGTAAGATAAAAATAAAAGGCAGCAATCTTCATGGTGCTAAACATAGCATAATTATCAGAGAGAATTCATACAATCAAATGGAAATTAAGCAGTCAAGCTGTAAACACACTGGATGCATTTTTTCTTGGGGAAAGTATGAAGCCCAAAGACCATAATGGTGATTGCTGTTGCAATTGCTTCTTATCCTTCCCTTTCTCCATCTTTAATTGGTTCCTTGGAATCTGAAGACAGCCAGCATTCTCTGCTGACATTTTTATATACCAATAATAACTGGCAAAGAGAGGACTGTTCCTGAAACTGTATCTATTTTTACTCTGTACAGTGAAAAATAATATTACACTTTAAAAGAGATGAAGCTAAAAGGAAGCCCTACGTATGTTTTGCAGTCAAGAAATGGGCCTGTCTGTGCTATACAGGTAGTTGTCGATTTGCAACTATAATGGGAGTCTGCCCATTGTGGTGTGAGATTGTAAAGTGGATCACCTTGCAATCAGATCCATTTTTACGACCGTTTTTGTGAAACCCATTGTTTACCACGGGGCGTTCTTGCCCAAAACCAGAACCAAATGCCAATTTTCAACAAAAATGTAAATAGTGATCATGTGATTATGGGATGCCACAAATGACTAAAAGTGAGCCAGTTGTTGAGACCCTGAAATGTGAACGGGGGCGGGGGGGAATGGCCATTGGAACTTCAGAACCGAGTCGTAAGTATTTTTGGGAGGAGGGATTTGTTGTAACTTTGAACTGTCACTAAATGATCAGCCGTAAATCAAGGACTGTCTGTATATGTGCCTTGGTCATGTCACATCTAAGCCTTTTATTTTCTGTCATATGTAGGCCAAAAGCATATGCTAAGAGAAACCCAAATCAGCTGGTTGGCCCCTGTTCTATTGTTCTTTGCAAAAACATATGTACTTTTCAATTTCTACAGTGAAGCCTTTTTTGCCCCTTAATGGCTTAGGCAACAAGACATTCCTATATTATTGTCACGTTTGTCATATTCTGATGAATAGAAGAATGTACTGTTTAATCGAGGAGCTGAATTAACATTCAGCAACAAAATTAGTTTCCTCGGGATAGATGAAAATTTATTGGTTTGTTTTATTGTTCCCCAATGTGGGGATCCACAACATACAATAAAGCATCCAATTTCAGAAGATTCACACCCTTCCAAATTTGATAGGAAGGAACACTATTTTTGTATCTTTTCAAATGATCTTTCTGCCTACATTTTCAAGGAATATTATTTCTACAAAGATGCTGTGACTAACATTAGCCTTGAGAATGTTCTATCCATACGGCTGCCACTAAGATTTCCATAATATTTACTTTACTTCCTCCCCACTGGGTATGGGGGGGGGAAAGCAAAAAGCAACAATAATAGCATCTGTTGGATCTTTTCATTTAAGAAATATTTTGTCTACAAAGACAGTAATTAAATAAACTACATGTCTGCACCAAGTAACTGTGGTTTTTTCCCTTACTTCTGCATTTACATTCCTTACACCAAAGCATTGTATGTAGCTGACAATTTCACAATAACTAGAGTCTGAAAACATGATAAAAAGCCATTTTGGACAGTTCTGTATTTGCTGCTTAAAGAAACTCAGAGGTTTAAAAAACATCCTTCAAGGTTGATGATTATTTTGTTGAATCCCTAGAGCCAGGCAACATTGAGAAACAGTAGCTGATATCCAAAGCCGTCTTTTAAAAAGCTTTTCATTTTCTAGTACCTTGGGCATAGTCCATGGAATGTTTTGACTTTCTTTTTCCAAACAGCAGAAACACAGGCAACCATGGTCTTATCGTTCTTCAGCTACAATTGAGGCTTGCAGGACATAAGTAGCTTCTTAAGAAACACAACTTTGTAGCCTCGGGAGTTACATAGGTGTGTAATTTTTTAAAAAGCAGGGCATAAACGAGATCCTAAACAAGACACGAATTAGCTAGCATGTGATTAGAAGCTACTTATGTGAGCAACTCTTTAATTTTGTGACATGTAAAGCTATGTTATTTATTATTGGGACAGAGATAATTTCCTCTCTGGATGGATGGCTCCCCTTTGACATCATTCTATGGCCATTCCCCTGCTTTCTCTTTTTACATATTATAAATAAAAAACATATATGAAGGTAGAAACCCTATTTATGCAGTAGGACAGAGAGGAAAAATATCTAATTCCCATTCTTCTATATGGCATAAAAGAATTTTTCCCACATTGCAGAATAGAGAATTGCCTCTCCTTTTCTGTTTCTCACCTTGAAAGCTGTATAAAGTTCCTCTTTCAGCCAATCACTTGGAGCAGTGAGAAGAAAAAAAATGAGATTTCTGTCTTGGTTCCAAATGTGCTATTATTATAATTCATTGCAATCAGCCAGATGTTTAGAGTGGATTTGTCTATCGAGTCCTTCCTAAGGACATGGGATAGGCAGATGTTTGATGGTGTTAAAAGTATTGTTGTAGGATGTAAGCGTTCCAAGTAAAACTGCCTTTTGCAATTGACCGATGTGATTTTGTCAATGCTGAGTGTTCCAAGATGCTTCAGACAGAACATTTGGTGCTCCAGATGTTTGGAGATTGCATCCAAGGCACCAACCACTATTGGTGCTATTTTTGTTTTCTTTTGCCATAATTGTTCTATTTTCAGGTCTTTGTATTTTGTGATTTTCTTCAGTTCTTTCTCCTGTGTTCTGCTGTCTCCAGGTACTACTATGTCCACTATAAAGACTTTTTTGTCTTTTTTGACAATTTTGTCTTACTGATACCTTATTGATATCTGGATTGTGTATTTGTGCCTGCCTGTTGAATTCTAAAGTTACAGAAGACTACGGCATTTATCATTCATCTTTTGTACAATGTAAATCTTTCTTCCTCAGCAGAACCGTCATTGCAAAACTATTCTGAATAAGAGGTTTGAAGCAGAATAGATTTTTGGAAGATCTAAGCACAGGAAAGACTTCATTAAAAAAAAGCTTTTTTTCTAGCAAGACGGGGGCTTTTTATCAGGTTCGCCTGATTCGCCAGTTGCGGCTCTTTCTGGATCGGGACTCCTTACGCACGGTCACTCAGGCACTTGTCACTTCTCGTCTGGACTACTGTAATGCTCTCTACATGGGGCTCCCCTTGAGGAGCACCCGGAGGCTCCAACTGGTGCAGAATGCGGCCGCGCGGGGGATTATTGGAGCGATGGGGTGCTCCCATGTGACACCCCTCCTGCGCAAGCTGCATTGGTGGTTTTCCAGGTGCGCTTCAAGGTGTTGGTTACCATCTTTAAATCACTCCATGGCTTAGGGCCTGGGTACTTATGGGACTGCCTTCTGCCACCGATAGCCTCCCACCGGCCAGTACGCTCCCAGAGAGGGATTCCTCAGGGTGCCGTCGGCCAGACAATGTCGGCTGGCAACCCCCACGGGGAGGGCCTTCTCTGTGGCAGCATCTGTCCTTTGGAACGACCTGCCCCCGGAGATACGTAGGATCCCAGATCTCCATGCTTTTCGCCATGCCCTTAAAACTTTATTTCATCAAGCTGAACTGGCTTGACCCCCCCTTAGATATTTTTAATTGTTCATTGGTTTTAGTTGGGGTGTTTTAAATTTATTGGGCTAATACTTGTTTAATTCTTTTAAAAATTTTAAATTTTGTATGTGATGTTTTTATTTTTGGCTGTTCACTGCCCTGAGTCCAGTAGGAGAAGGGCGGTATAAAAATCTTAATAAAATAAATAAAATAAATAAAAAAATAAATAAGACCATGAATTATCCAGAACCATCTTCCTGAGCTTCACAACCAGGAAAGAAGAGTCACCATCACATGCCCATGTATACATAGAGGAACATGTTGTGTATGACTGAAGCTGATTGAAAAGCAAAAATAGGAAAGGAGGCAGGAAAGTTGAGGAAATCTAAGCTAGTTGAACACCATGGAGCATCTATGATTCTCGCAATTACTTTCCCATTTAGAAAATAATTTATCAATAATATAGACATTGGCAGTCAGGTATGAATGGAAATCCTAAAGTCAAAGTCTGAGATAACTGAAAATAAATGGGACTAAATTTCTTGAAGCTATTTCACAGAGAATTACTCGTGTCAAGCCTTATTGAATGGAAAAAAGTCTTGTCTTCTAAATATTGTAGGAGGAAGATGGTAAAAACACCGTGCGAGTTCACAAAGCAAGACATGTAATTAGGGAAACACTCCAAAAACAATGCATAACAGGAAAACAGAGACATTTTACCATAAACTACTTAAAGGTACATGTTTATATTTGAGGAAATCCTCATCTGATCTGAGAATCACTCAAGATCTCTCATGTTCCTGCAAGTCTAATATGTTTCTGTCTGCCACTTGGCTGAGATATGCAACAACCTAGGCAAAGGAAGCAAAATACCGTTTTTTTAGTCCAGAGAAACAAGGTAACACAGAGGTCTCCAACCCTTGATCCGTGGACTGGCACTAGGCCGTGGCATGCCAGAAACTGGCCCATGCAAACAAGTGAAGCGCCATCCACGCTATGCAGGCAGCATGCTAAACCACACCCTCTCCGGTCCATGGACAAACCGCTCTCTATGGAAACAGTCCTTGGTGCCCAAAAAGTTGGGAGCCACTGAGGTAACAGTGTAAAGCAGCACTCTGATTCAGTGAAAGGAGGAGTGGGGGGAGGGGGAGGAGGAAGACTTGCAAGATTTTGTTAGTATAATTTCTCTCTATAAAAGCAGGCTCAGCCTTCCTTTGCAGTGGATTTCTTGGTTCTATCTGCCTAAATGGGATTAAAAGCTACACTGTCCATATTCTCCTTGCACTCCTTCTCAGCAGCTTCATTTTTTAAAAAAAATATCCAGAAGTGTGCCTGCCTGGGGATAATAGGGGCTGTAATTAAATACAGCTAGACATCAGGAGGGGGAATGGAGATATAAGGTAATAATGATCCTGATTTTGGTCTGTTTATATTAGAAATTATGCTCTTTCAGATATTTCTCAGCTTAGATGGCCTTTATGAGCATTTATCTGGAGAAATGCTCCCAAAGCAGCACAGATGGATTGTTTTACGTTACATAAATTCAAATCTCACTAGTCAAGTGGAGCTTTCCCTAATGGGTAAATATGAAAGCTCTGTACATGAGAGCTAATGCGTTTCAGATTCCAGGGCTTAATATCTGCTTTATTCAAATGCTCTTATTTTAATACTTATTGGTATATTTGTAATTTCAACCAAAGGAACTGGAATTTAAACAATATAAGGTAGTTTATCATCAGCCAAATTGCACACCAGTTATTAATAAAGGCAGTTTAAAAGATAAATATGTTTATCTACCTGTTTCAGAGCACTACATATACTAACATTTTGAAAAACTTCAGGACTATAGAAGAGATAAGGCATACTCCATTAACATTTTAACTTGTCTTATGTAGATTTAGGCAAACAATTTGTTGAAATAATTCTGACTGTTGCAATTGTACATGTTTCACTATCCAATGCTATGGAATTTTAGCAGATGCTTGCCAAAAGTACTGTTCCTGTTCTTACTGGAAATCTGTCTTTGCCAGCTCAGGCAACGATACAACCAACCTGCCATTGCTTTCAATCTTTAAAAAATATTGTTTTTCCTGATATATAAGCAAAGGTGACTTATTCCTCCAAGTGCTGGGATAGGGTGAGGTTGAAGTGGGATGAGATTGACATGAGTAACAACAGAGAAGTGTAGCTGTGGCACCAGATTTTTCTTTTTTTAGGTTTTACGGTTTCTTGTGGTTTTATTGCTGTAAATATTGTCTTCTTTTTGGATTGTAAGCCAACCCGAGCTCAACTTTAAGGAGGGTGGCTATAAAAATGTTTTAAATAAATTAAAAAAAAGTTTATGGAGAAGCAAAGGCAATCACATTCCAAGGTTTGTTCAATACCTAAATTCCAATATTTGTAGATTGTACCTACATGATTACAGGTAGTCCTCGATTTACGGCCACAACTGAGCTCAAAATTTCCATTGCTAAGCGAGACAGTCAAATGAGTTTTGCCCAATTTTACCTTTCTTGCCACCGCTGTAAAGTGAATCACAGCAGTTAAGTTGGTAACACAGTTGTAAAGTGAATCTGGCATCCCTTTGAGTTTGCTTTCAGAAGGTCACAAAAGGTGATCACATAACCCTGGGACAACCGTCATAAATATGAACCAGTTGCCAAGCACCTGAATTTTAATCATGTGACCATGGGGATGCTGCAATGGTCATAAGCATGAAAAAACTATCATAAGTCGCTTTTTCACTGCTGTTGTAACTTTGAATGGTCCCTAAACTAATGGTTATAAGTTGAGGACTACCAACATAATAGCAGTAAAAAGGAATTAATGCATCTGCCTCAGAGAGTTTTAATTCCATAGCACACCAAGAATGAAAAAAATTATGTATAATTAACATATTTACTTTTATTTGTATGCACATATATAAAATCATAAAATGTTACTAGTTTTCTCCCTGATTAATTCCTGAGTTTTAGGACACCACTGAAACACAGCAGTTAAACTCTGAACATTTTAGATATGGATAATCCTGTCAATCATCTGTAACATGATTGTACATGTTTCGTGCATGTCAATCATCAATAAATGTCAGTCTTCCAGGCCCTTCGTTCCTCATCCATCGCCGGTATCTTTTCCATCGAGGATCCATTGCCATTTTTTTCTTCAGCTCCTCCTCTTGCTCTTGTTTGTAAAGCTAAAAAGGGAAAGCCACATCAGTCTGCGATAGATACCTATACAAACTCATTGCAAATTTCAATGCAGACACATCACTTTCAAATGCAGATTGAATCATCCATATAATATTAGGTATTTCAAATAAGATTATTATGAATTATATAACTGTTAAGTGAAGAACTGGTTCTAGAACTCTGCTTCCTGAACTATCATCTTGTGTTTATAAATAGTGAATAGCAGTAAGCAGAACAAACAGCTTAAAAAATATCTCCATTAGAAATCTATTAACTAGACATTATAGAAACGAACAAAAATGTACCTTATGAGGCTATATTGACTACGCATTTATTGTGTATTATTTAAAGAGAAAGTGATATGCTTCACAAAATCCACACAAATGAAAAGTAGGAGACTATCCATTGCACCTTAACTGTCAAACCCAGATAACAATTGCACTGTGGATGATAAAACAATTGCATTGTGGATGATTAACCCTGTGGGCTCAGTATAAATCTATTAATAATTACTTGGGATTTGCTGAATGAGACCAATGCTGTAAAATTGTGAAAATCATCTCTATAGTTACTCAACAGGCCTAGATTACGGGGGGAAGGGGGGTAACTTCTCTGGTGCCACCATCACTCACCTCGTAATTTTCTTTTATCCAAAGCTGCCGTTCAAGAAAAGACTCTCTCTGATGATCTTCCAAAGTGTCAAATTGGGATTGTGACATTTTCATATATTTGCGTATGATGTACAATTTCTCTTCTTCACCATATTCTTGCCTTTTGATATTGAAAGAATAAATCCACCAAAAATACCATCCTATGTATTTGCACAGATAAAAAGGTGCTAAAACAATTTGAAACAAGAGAATGTCAGAGATTCGGGGTTTCTGGTAGCCACCCTTGATATCTATTTTGTTTTTTATTACATCTTTGATAATTTCTTCTTCTTCTTTGCGGATTTCTTCCTTCGATCGTCTGCTTTTGCCCTTTTCTTTGGCTCTGTTCAATAGCCCCTGTTGCCTAGCAATCTCAGTAGCTTGTATTCGATATTTTGGCATAGTTGCTAGGTAGTTGATAGCTTCATTGTAGCTAGTCCGCCAGCTAAAGAACTAAAACATGAAATGGCAAGTTCAAATTTATGTACAGTTTTAACTTTTGAGAACCCTCTAAAACCTTTATTTTATAAAGGTGTGTGGAGACAATAACTTGGTCCTTAACACAAATAAGACCAAGGAGCTTATAGTGGACTATAGAAGGAATAGATAAGACATCCAGCCCTTGTTTATCAATGGACACCGAGTGGAGCAAGTGACCAGTTTTAAGTTTCTGGGTGTTATCATAAAAGACGACCTGATCTGGGCACTTACATTACAGCACTGGTCAAAAGAGTCCAGCAGAGATTATACTAGCTGAGACTTCTCAGGAAACAACAACTGAATGACAAACTGCTGGTGACCTTCTACCGCTGCACCATAGAGAGTATTTTAACTTAAATTGGCAAACTGTATGGTTTGCCAATTGCACAGTAGCAGATAGGACAGCACTCTAGAGGGTCAATGTCATTGCCCAGAGGATCATTGGTTGCCCTCTCCCCTCTTTGGAAGACCTTTATAGCTCCCGCTGCCTTAAGGAAGTTCAAAACATTCTTAAAGATCCATCTCATCCTGGGCACCCTTTTTTTTTGAACTATTACCAGTTCAAAGTTGGTACAGGATAATAAAAACAAGGACAAATAGGCTAAAAAACAACTTCTGTCCCAGGGCAATAACCGTATTGAATTCTAGGGTATAGTGCAATATCAGGTTTTCAATTTCAATTATATAGAATGTAAAGGATGTATGTTTGTGTTTTTATTTTTATAGTTATAATGTATACTGAAGACGGCATTTAATTTCGTTGTACATGTGCAATGACAATAAAGTAAACTAACTATTTTTCCTATACTACTTGGTCTAAATATAAAATTCACTTTGTTGAATGTGTTCTTTTTGCCTGCATAAGTACAACCTTGTTCATTTTGTCTTTTCTGAAATTCATGCAATTTTTAAGGAAATCAAATACATTATTTTCATGCTTGCTTGAAAATTATTTCAACACTTGCTTGTGTTTTTATCAGTCTCTTTTTGTTCAAACATGTACAGATAGTCCTCACCAGGCTGAATTGCAGTCATGATGTGAGAATTACCTGTATGCGAACTTTTATGTATAATCATGTCATGACAAAAAACAAAGAGATATGCAGATTGATCTGTGGCTTTATGAATACACAAGTTCAATATTAATAAATGACACAATTCCCAATATGTGGCAAGTATATGGCAAGTCTATATACCAAATTACAGATAGTTCTCAATTTACAACCACAATTCAGCCCAACATTTCTGTTGCTAAGTGAAATAGTTAAGTGACTTTTGCCCCATTTTACAACTTTCTTGCCACAGTTGTTAGGTGAATCACTGCAGTTGTTAAATTAGTAACACGGTTGTTAAGTGAATTTGGCTTCCCCACTGACGTTGATAGTTAGAAGGTTGCAAGAAGTGATCACATGCCCCCCCCCCGAACACTGCAACCATAATAAATATGAGTTTTCAAGCATGTGAATTTTGATCATGTGATCATGGGGATGCTGCAACAGCCATTAGTGTGAAAAACAGTCGTAAGTCACTTTTTTCATTGTCGTTGTAACTTCTAATGGTCACTGAATGAACTCTTGTAAATTGAGGACTACCTGTATGCACTGTGTCTCAACCAAAGTAAACCTGCACAAGAACAATGTTTAAAACTTTACAAGCTTTATTGCTTACTGTTTACATTTAGGAAGAAAAACAAAAGCATTTTTCCTTCCCCTGCTGAGCTGTAGCATGAAGAGAGAAGTAATCAATTCCCTCTTCCCCATGCAGGTTCCCCACACAATGGGCTCTAGAGAGAAGGAATTTTCCTCACCTCCACCCTCCAATACAAGTGGAATTCTGGATCCAATACCACGTATGTCCAAACTAGAGGAGAATACGGGACCAGGTAGGATACAAGCATGCAGTACTTACCTGAAATATAGAAATGGCACAAACAGTGACAAGAATCACTATTCTGACATCCACCTTGGGTGCCAATCTTCTAGAATAATAGTGATAGTAATGGCTGTAATACTCCTCAGGATGATCCAGCATATAATCATAATCCTTACGAGTTTCTTCATCCTGAAAAAGCAATTGGCAGTTTTTTAAATGTGGAAATATTTCATTTCAGAAGGAAAGAAATGTTTGCATGTCGGTATAAGTAAATGCTTTTTAATGTAGTTTTTATGGCAATGATTTAGAAATTAAACTGTCAAAACAAATTCATTATATTTAAATAAAAATGCAATAAAACAAAACAACTAAGAAAGCTCAATTTAAACAAAGCAACGCATTTACTTTCACAAAACAAATGAAAAAAATATTATGTACTTTCAGAACAACATGATAACTTCAAGACTGAAATGTGTCCTTAGGTAAGACAAGGGTCCCAATTTTGTTGACTAGAGGACATACATATATTTTTGACAAGATGCCACTGATACTTTCACAAATGTCTAGCAAGGGAAAGTTTGGTCATTCATCAAATGGCTGCAATAAACAACATGATCTATCACAAATTATATCTGAATGCTTCCTTCCATTCCATGTAGCCTTCCTGAAGGCTCTTTACCACCCTTGTTTATAATTGTCTTTTTTTTTCCTCAAGAGACTTCTAACCAAGCTACTGGTCTCTAACCATCCATCGTTTTTATTTTCTAAAATAAAATGTTTACTTTTTCTAGAATAAAGGAAAGCACTACTCTTCAATTCACTTGCTTTGAAGATTTTTTAGCAACTGGACTCACACAAATCAGAAATCCTCTTCAATTTCTTCACACATTACTTGTAGTGATTAGTTTGATTAGACATCATGATGTTACTGTCTTTTTGTCCATACTGAACTTAATGAGAGAATGCCCTCAAAATATTCAATGTACTGAAAGGATAGAGAAATTATAGAGCATCTGCTAACAGTTTCCTAAGATTTCCATTGCAGTTATTTGGATGAAGATCTGAGATACACCTGTTTGTCTACTCATTGATCAATTTATTATTTCTCATCCTGATGCAAATGAAAAGGATTTGTCCCAACCTTCACATACCAAGGAGGGCTGGTTTTGAAAGAACTGAAACTTCTCCACTCTTGCACCTAATAACTAAACAGATGTACCCCGCTTACGTTCAAGAATAAATGAAACAGAGAAGATGCTTGCTAAAAACTGAAAGCAAGGTAAAGATTGCTCCTTTTTACAGCAAATCACAACACCACAGCCTTTATAGAAAGGCTGCCAAATACTGAGGGAAGAAAGAAATACACCAAACACTAAAACTTCACTGCCATCCAGATTTGTATGGCCCTGAAAGTGGAAAGCCCTGTTTTAGAGATACTTTAGAAGAGGTATAAGAGATAAGGGATAGAAAATTGATTTATAAAGACCAGACCATCACCATTCATCTTGATTACTTTCCCAAATATGATTGACAGTTACTCTTTACTCATTTCAATTTTTTAAAAAGTCTCTATTGGAGATGGAAAATGTTGAATATGGGACTTGCTTTTTGTCATGTTACACATATGTAGGACTGGAGAAATTCCATCATGAAGCTATGGCCCACCCAGTGTTGAATTCATCTTAAAAGAGGAAACAGGAATATTTCTGCTAAAATTGATTCCTAAATAAAACTTTTTTAATATATGTATGACAACGACTGTATTTTTATAGTCCTCGAAGTCAAACATTACCTATATTTAATAATTCAAAAGATTCTTTACTAGTTGAAGTCCTTCTTGGACTGGTTTGCAATGATCTAACATGGCTGAAAGTTTTTCTTAAAACATTCTCTGTCCTTATCAAACATTTTGAATGGAAAAAACTAAAAATCTGATGGTTTTAAAAATACAATTGAAGTTGGAGAGAAAAAGTAAAATTCATAGTTTTATTTGGATTTCAGCCTATTAAGAAGACACGTTTTAATATATGATAACAGTTAGAAGATCCTCAACTCGGCTTTTGGACTTTTAAAAATAATGCTCATAGCTCATTTTTTTCAAATCCTGTCAAGTTCAAGGGATTTTTTTAATAAGCTAATTCAATTTATTGGAAATTAACAATGCTATTGAGTATTCTGTACACTGCTTGGTGCAATCTAAAGAGCTACTTTAGGCTCACTCATGAATCCTGGCATATCACCAAATGTGATACTCTACACCTGGTTTTTTTTAAGTCACAAATCTCTTGCTGCATAAAGTTTAGAGGACAGGGTTACTTTGACACCTAAATTGCATGTTTACATGAGTATACCT
Organism: Pantherophis guttatus; assembly: GCF_059756535.1. Lineage (NCBI taxonomy): Eukaryota > Metazoa > Chordata > Lepidosauria > Squamata > Colubridae > Pantherophis > Pantherophis guttatus. The sequence continues at coordinate 86,781,411 of NC_142064.1, read as the reverse complement.
TTTGAAAGAGCATATATAGCAGTGGTGGGATTATACAATGTCTCTAGGACATCTCCAATTTATGACAATTGCCCTTCATTGTTAGGAAATATCTACTTTTAGTCAATAATCTGTCTCAAAAGCCCTCTTCTTTGAAGTTCTGCTTCTTTTGAAGTTTGGGGATAACCTTATATTAGAAGTGTAGACACTACTAAGGGCATGGGACATTTTAAACACCTGTATGATATGATGTGTTATTTCCCATTTCAAATCCTAACGCTGACATTTCAAATATTCAGAACATAGAAAAGCCTCAAAAGCATTTAATTTTAAAAGTTTTCTACAAGCTCCCTTCCTGTCTAAGAACACGAAAACTGCGGTGTTGAGACAATCCAAAGATTTGTCTAGCCCAGATGTTATTTGTTACCACTGCTAGACAAATGCTCCTTGAAGCCGGTAAGTATAGTTCAAAAGAATCCATCTTCCCTTCTTGTTGTCCCTAATAGCTGGCACCAAATATAGTCCTCAAATTACAACAGTTCATTTAGTGACCATTCAGTTATAATGGCACTGAAAAAAGTGAGTTATGACCCTTTTTCACACTTATGACTGTTGCAGCATCCCGATGGTCACACGACTTACATTTGGATGCCTGACAGCTGACTCACAATTATGACAATTGCAGTGTCCCAGAGTCATGTTTTGCAACCTTCTTCTGACAAGCAAAATCAATAGGGAAACCAGATTCACTTAACAACCATGTTGCTAATTTAAGAACTGTGATGATTCACTTAACAAATGTGGCGAGAAAAGTCATAAAATGGGGCAAAACTCATTTAACAAATTTCTCACTTAGCAACATAAATTAGGGGCTCGAGTGCGGTCGTAAGTTGAGGACCACCTGTATACTGCTTCTAATGCAGGAAGGTTCCATTTAAATAGATCGTCCCAAAGGTGCGTTTTTCCCAAGAGGCAACTGGATTTTCTTGTTTTTCTTTGAAGACGTTTTGCTTCTCATCCAAGAAGCTTCTTCAGCTCTGACCGGATGGTTGGGAATGGAAGGATTTCAAGATGGTTTTAGATTAAGTTAGAATTCTTTATTGGTCAAGTGTGATTGGACACGCAAGGAATTTGTCTCTGGAGGGCAGAGGGACAGAAAACATTATTTCTAATAACGCATGGTGGATAATTGAGAAAGCCAAAGATTTATACTCCTTGAAGACCACTGGTCATTCAGTCAAGGAGTATAAATCCTTCCATTCTTCACCATCCAGTCAGAGCTGCTTCTTGGATGAGAAGCTGAAACGTCTTCAAAGAAAAACAAGAAAGTCCAGTTGCCTCTTGGGTGGAAAAAAAAAAACCTCCTTTGAGACAACCATGACCTGGACGACTGAGAATCTCCACAGACATTTGCCAAAGCCGATGTCTTTCAATAGGATTTTTTCCTTGAAGAAGCTTTTTTTTTTTTTTTTGCCAAAGCATGACAAATTTCTTGATCATCCTAGCTGACCAATATGGGGAAAGCAAGACTGCTGGATCAGAAAGGAATTGTGGATGCAACAGAGCTCTCTCTCTCTCTTTTTTTTATTTTGACTTTAAGTAACCTTTTCTAATTTGACACCTGTGGGTATGCCTAGCCCTGGCATCACTCCATTAACACGGCACTACACTTTGCATCATCCCCAGCCAGCCCGTGCAAAAGCACAGCGCTTAGGGACCAAAGGACCTGCAATTAAAGCAAAAAAAAAAAAAAAAAAATCATCCTATGTAAATACTCCAGAGGCTCCAGCATCCAAGGCCACTTCTATTCGGAGTCCTCCCAGCCATTCCTGTCCCCCAACAGCTGCTCCATCCTCTCTCAAGGCGACCGGCGGGAGGAGGCGCGCGTTCGCAGAAGGGGAGAGGGTGCCGGGGGGGGGGGTCTTACCGGAGGCATCCGCCCAGGCCGGGAGGAGGGAGGGGGCGGTCCCGGCCCCGCTCTCTCACCTTGAGGGTCTCGTAGGCGGTAGCGATGAGCAGGAATTTCTCCTGAGCGGTCTCGGCTCCTTTGCCATCCCGATCGGGTTCCCGCTGCCGATCCGGATGGTAACGCAATGCCAGCTGCCGGTAAGCCCGGGCGATTTCAGCCTTGCTGGCGTCGCGGCTGACCCCGAGCACGTCGTAGCACACCAGTTTGCCGCAATACAAGCCTTCCACCAGGGCTTCCGCCGGCCGCGGGCAAAGGCACTGGAGGGCCCACAACAACAGCGGCCAGTGTCCCGCCCGCCACCGAAAACGGCCCCGGGAGTTCCCCAGCGGTGTCGGCGCCGCCACCGCCATCGCCGCGGTCGCTCCCGGCAGGCTTCGCCGTCGGGCCTCGCGCGCGAGACGGGCGCAACCTCCACCGCGCCTCGTCTCCTTTCTTTCCCTCCCCCACCCCCGCCGCAGCACGAGCCGAAAAGGGCGGGGCCAGAACGTTTGGACGTGGACAAAGCGAAGGGGGCTTGACGAAGCCGCCGCCTGACGTTCCCCGAGCCGCCCCGGCGTCAAATGGGAATGGTCGGGAAGGAGGAACAATCGGCCAATCGGAGAGCGGAAGGGAGGAGATCGGCAGGCGGGGCTGCCCGAGATGGGAAGCCCGCACGGCCAAAGGAGAGGTTGTAGACGCGCGCGGGGTGGGGGGGGGGGAGGTGGGATAGAACAACCCCAGCGGGCCAATGGAAACGAATGGGTGGAGTTTAGAGGAAGGTGCCTACGGCATAGAAGCGACACGTGGAGCCTGCTCAGCCAATAGCTGGGAGAGAAAACGTGCGAGCTCCAAGATGAAAGAACCAAAATCAATTGTATGTAAAATGATGCGCCCAAGAATGTGGGCAGTGGTTTTCTTTTCTTTTTTAAATAATTGATCGGATTGTGTGCTATCAAATCAGTGTCGACTGTTAAGGATCACTTGGATACATTTTCTCCAAGACGACTGGCGGACAGTCTAATTTCACTATATAGATTGAATAAAAGACAGCATACTTTTGTCTCATTTTCTGTGCAGGCTGGCTTCTGGTTTCTGCATGAGAACAATGAGATATTCTCGGATTCCCATTGTACGGCTTGACACGTCTACACGATCAAAAGGCTTTTCTATAATCAAGTGGGCACATATTAACCTTGATTTTAGTATTTTGTCTTTCTCAATTATCCAGCATGCAATATTAGAAATGCTTTGTATCCCTCTGCCCATCAGAGTCAAATTCCTTGTGTGTTCAATCACACTTGGCCAATAAGGAATTCTAATCTAACCTAACCTAACCTAACCTAACCTAACCTAACCTAATCCCATCTTGAAAGTTGAGCTTCTCCCTTTCTATGCATGACTATTTTGCATTGGGTGATTCTAAGCATTATTTGGCTTGCAGGTAGAAATTATGTATGTACACTCCTCTGAGTTTCCTTTCTTTGGTATTGGTATATAGAGTGATATCTTCTAATCTGTTGGCCACTTTGTTGTTCACTAGATGTGGCATACTTTGGTTGGATCCTTTACAGGTTCTTCTATTGTTACTTGCCAGTTCTGAAGATAATTCCACCAATTCCAGAAGCCTCCTGATTTGATAATGACTGCAGTGCTAATCTAATCTGATGTTCTAATCCTAAATGTAAGCAAATATCTTCCAATGCATTTTGGATGTTGACATCTTTAATCCTTCCACCTTTATGCGATTTTTGTAATCAGTTACTATCTGTCCATTAGAATCCTACAAATTCAAGGTTGGAATGAATTTGAGACTGCAGTCCAAGTTCTTTTGAAAGGCCTTGTTTTCTATGTCTGCTTCCGTCTTTACAGGTATTGTAATACTGCTCTAGATCTCTTCTAACAGGTCTGAAACTCTGCTCTTTCCTGAGATTTTTGTCTTTTATACCTTTAGTTTCTCTTATTTTTATTTATTTTTTTGGCCATTTCCATGGTTTGTTGCAACATCCAGTTGCTTTCTTCTGCTTTTAGGTCTTCGGCAGTCTCTTTTCACATTCATCCTTAGCAACATTTGTATTTATTTCAGGGCCCTAGTTTCCCATCAAGGAAGTTCAAAACTTCAAAATGATTCCTGATGTCTTCCTTGTAAATGCCCAAGTTCATATTGTAAAAACAGGTTGGTTTTCTGCTGCTTGACCTTAACTTGAAACTTGCAACATGGGTGGTTCCTGCTTTGTTCTTGAAGCAGCCGCTGACCACATCTTTTTGTTATAACTGAGCTCACCCACCTCCTTGTGCCAGTCATGTCATCTGTTTCATTTCCATGTACTACATTTGGTGCTGTCACTCATCTGATGACAGTGATAGCAATGAAGAAATATTTGGATTAGCAGCAATTGCTGAGTTATTCTCTTTCGTCATTTGATTTCTTCAGCCATACAGTCCAACCTCATTTTCCTCCATATTTCCAATTTTGGCTTTCCAGTTTCTAATGACAAGCAGCACATCTTGCTTTTAAAGGTAAAGGTAAAGGTTCCCCTCGCACATATGTGCTAGTCATTCCCGACTCTAGGGGACGGTGCTCATCTCCGTTTCAAAGCCGAAGAGCCAGTGCTGTCCGAAGATGTCTCCGTGGTCATGTGGCCGGCATGACTAAACGCCAAAGGCACACGGAACACTGTTATGTTCCCACCAAAGGTGGTCCCTATTTTTCTACTTGCATTTTTTATGTGCTTTTGAACTGCTAGGTTGGCAGAAGCTGGAACAAGTAAAGGGAGTTCACCCCGTTACGCGGCACTAGGGATTCGAACTGCTGAACTGCCGACCTTTCGATTGACAAGCTCAGCGTCTTAGCCACTGAGCTACCATGTCCCTTTTGCTTTTATGTTCTGTCAAATTCAAATTGAATGTGACCATAAAACTAGATGTTACACGAGTACTCTTAAAAAATCCTCAGCTCTTCCTCAGTAGTGTGTTGAGCACCATTCAACCTCAGAGGCTCATCATCTTGCATTGTATTATCAATAACTTCATGTTTATTTATTTATTTATTTATTTGTTTGTTTGTTTGTTTGTTTGTTTTATTCAATTTGTATACCACCCTTCTCCTAGTGGACTCAGCCAGAACTAAAACACATACCAATACAAAATTTAAAATTTTTAAAAGAATTACATGACTTTGGCCCAAAATTTAAAACATTCAAACTAAAACCCATTGACAATTTAAAAACTAAAAAACTAAAAAAGGGGAGGGGTTCACGCCAGCCCTGCTTGATGGAAAAGTTTTTAGGGCACGGCGAAAGGCCCGGAGATCCGTTATCCTTCGTATCTCCGGGGGCAAATCGTTCCAGAGGGCAGGAGCTGCCACAGAGAAGGCCCTCCCCCTGGGGGTCACCAGCCGACATTGCCTGGCTGATGGCACCCTGAGGAGTCCCTCTCTGTGGGAGCGTACTGGTCGGTGGGAGGCTATCGGCGGCAGAAGGCGGTCCCGCAAATACCCAGGTCCTATGCCATGGAGTGCTTTAAAGGTGGTAACCAACACCTTGAAGCGCACTCGGAAGACCACTGGAAGCCAATGCAGCTCACGCAGGAGAGGTGTCACATGGGAGCGCCCCCTCGCTCCCATAATCCCCCGTGCGGCCACATTCTGCACCAGTTGGAGCCTCCGGGTGCTCCTCAAGGGGAGCCCCATGTAAAGAGCATTGCAGTAGTCCAGGCGGGACTGGCTGTCCATGTGGTTTTCTTAGTAAAATACAGAAGTGTGACTTATCATTGTCTTCCTCCATGAGATGAGGCCTTTATTGTTACTAAAATAATGTCTGCCTCCAGTATCTTCCATCGTTTCTGTCCAATATAGGTGCTTGTTTACTTTAGCTGGGCAGCTGGAATGACATCTTTGTCATTCATGGCTTGGGTTTTTAATCCTGCTGGAATAATATGCTTTTTGACTTCTGGTGTTCTTTGTTCATCATTCCTGACATTGGATGACAATGGACATTTGTGGAAGATAGGCTGTTTTGAATTATTTTAGGATAGGTTTCTCCAACCTGGACCCTTCAGTTACATTGAGAGTAACTCTCATTATTCAGACAGCATGGCTAATGACTATGAATTGGTTGACATGATAGATTTGGAAGATACCAGATTGGTGAAAAGCACTTTAGGCACAATAGGCAATTTATCAACAGGAAATAGAAACAAAAAGGGATGGGAGCTATTGGCCAGTGGTTAGAATCTTGTTTATATTCATTTGTGAAATATTGAGGATACATGTGAAATCTACCAAAACAAAATAGCAAGGAATTGGGTTTTCATTATAATATTGCTGTACCATCTTGCTGGTTTTGATTGATCCAAGACATATCATTGCATCAAACTGAAGTCACTAAGTAAAACCTTCTATCAGATTGTGGAATTGAACCTGAATCTCTACAATTCTAGTTAAACACCCCAACCATTTTACCACATTTTATATGCATCTTGTTACAAAAAAACAAAACAAAACATTGTTCACCAGCTTCTTGAACATTTCCTGGCTCTTACAATTATGCTATTGTGATATGGGCCCTTGCCAACTGGTTTAGATTTCTGACCATTGCACATCTCATGGTCACACGACCTTGATTTGTGAGCTTTCCTGCCAGTTTCCCACTAGCAAAGTCAGTGGGAAAGGCGGCAGGAAGTCGGAAGTATTGATCAGGTGAAGTCCTTGCTTAATGTCCTGTCTCAGGCCACACACATACATATAAAATATGATTAAGCCTAGGACAGTGATAGTTAACCTTTTCAGCACTGAGTGCTGAAACGAGTGTGTGTGTGCATGCGCACGCACACCAAAGCACCAGAACCTGGAAGAGAGCAGCTGTCCGGCACGCATGCACATGACGGAATCCGGAAGAGCAGCTGGCAATGGCGCACGTGCCCAGAGAGAGGACTCTGCGTGCTACCTCTGGCATGCGTGCCATATACTTTCACCTATAGTGAAAGTGTAATTTTAATTTTGCTAACAATTTGAATGTAGGCCCATCTTGATCTTGAGGCCCTAGGCTGAAGCCTAGTTAGCCTATAGGAAAATCCGGCCCTGCTGGGATCGCACATGTATGAACATGGACAGTGCCTTTCTCTATGCCTCAGCTGCCTTCAACTAATGCTGATAGAACGTCACCCAATGGCATAGTATAGCTTTAAGTATTACAAGACGAACTGCACAGGATATACAACATTACTATATTGTAAACCTCCTAGAGCCATTGTAACAATGAGATGGGCAGAATAAAAATTTAACAAACAAACAATACGCCAACATTGCTTTGCATTGTAAGGATTTTACTGCCCGGAGCTGCTGGCTCATTTTGAATGGAACACCTTGCATTCTTGCAAGAGATTTCTAGAAATACATAAGACCTTTCTTCACATAGAGTTACCACATTTGTACTATTGCAAAACCTAGATAGCTAGATGGCAATAAAATGAGTTTTTCAACATCTAGTAATCATCAGGACTACATTTTACATCCCATGTTTGCTAGGACATCAACAACAGCCACATTTTGGCAATCTAAAACGACTACTTTCATTGCTGTCTTAAATATCCCTATTTTCCTTATATAAATTCATGCATATGTATTGAATGTTGAGCAGAATAAAGGTACAGTACATCTCTTCTTGAAGGTTGTTTTAAGTACTGAGTACTTGGCCCCAATGGATAGCATGTTTAGGAGGTCTATGCATGAAAATTATCTCAGGTTTTTCTAAAACCAACCTAACTGAACACCTTTCAAGGTAGGAATGAGTCAGCTTGTTAGAAATACCTTCTGCAGATAGGGGGAGAAACTCACATTAAAAAAAAAAAAGAATGCTGACCCTCCTTTCTCCAACACCCCTTGGGGGGGGGAGAACGGATCTAGGTTGTGTGTGTGCCCATATGTGTGTGTGTGTACACATATATTGCCAATCATGGAGGTCAGCATGGATTCAGGTAATTTCATTTCAGCGGCATTTTCGGGGGGGGGGAAATGAATGATTGTGGGGGGGATCGTAGGTCACGAACGATGAACGGAGGGGCGCTTTTTAAAAAAACCCTATTTCTATTTTTTTAAAAATGTGCCTTGGCTCCAACAGTTACGTGGAGCTGTAAGCTTGGCTCGCCAAAGGAGACACCATTGAGACACCATTGAGACACCATTGTAGTTGTGTAGGTAGTCCAAGGAGGAGGCGGTTAAAGAGAAGGAGCTGCTGGACACGATCGCCGCCCCGTTCTTTTTTCAATCTATAAAAAAAAAAGTAAAGTAAAAAAAAAAAAAGGCAGGGAGGGTGGAGTGCATGTGTGCACGAAGCCCAGGCAGGCAGGCAGGGAAGAAGAGATTTGCAAGGTTACTTAAAGCTTTGCGTGTCTCTCAACTGCGGTTGGCGTTTTGAGGGGAGAGTCAGAGGAGGGAGGAGAAAAATCAACCATCGGCCTCCCCCCCCCCCATCACCACCCCCGGACGCCTTTCTCTGGCAGCTCAGTCGCGGGGGAAGCCTCGAGGAAGGGGGCTGAAGGCCAAGGAGGACTGAATCCCTCCCCCCCCCGGTCGCCTTCTCCTCCGCTCTTTCGGCTCCATCGCCTCGCAGCCCAGAGCGAGCGAGGGGAACTGCCGGCTTAAAAGCCGCCTTCTCTCTTCCCAGCTGACAACATGGCTGCGGCCGCTTCTGCTGCCCAAGACGAGCTGAGTAAGTGGGGGGGATCCGGCGGGGAGGGGAGGACATTGTTCGTGCGGAGAAAAGAGGGCGATCTGCCCCCCCCACTCCTCGAGCGTGTGGATCCTTTTCTTTTTAAGGGATCGGCTTTCTAAGCGCGTGCTCCGGCCTTCGGGCCTCTCTCTGGGGAGGGTGTAATTCCTTTCCCCCTCCCGGCTTGATGGGTGCTGTGGGTGGGTGGGTGGGGGAGGAGAAGCCTCGGAAAAGGGGCTCGGAGGACGGGAGACCTTTATTAAAAAGAAAAGGAAAGAAAGACAAGGAGAGAGCTGGGGGTGGGTGGAAGGAAGGCTGGTTGTTCCATAGGCGATGCAGGATCGAGAGAGGGGGAAGGGTGAGGAGGAGCCCCGGCCATTAGGCCTCGGTTGTGCAGAGTCATATTAGGAAATGGACATTAAGAAGCTTCAGGAGGATGGGAAGACGGGACGATCCCGTCCTCCGAATTAGCCTCTTCGGTCACTGATTCTCTCTCTCTCTCTCTTTTAACACACATACACCCCTTCCTCCTCTCGTCCCCCCCCCCCCACTTTTAAAACAGACGTGGGTACGAGAACTTTGGCTCACTGATACACACATACACACATTCCTTCCTTCTCTCGCCCCCCCCCCCCTTTAAATTATGTGGGTATCTTTCGGATCACCGACACACACACATCTCTCCACACATCCCTTTTCTCGACCCCCACCCTTTTTAAATATATGTGGGTATGGGCGCTTCGGATCACTTATACACACACACTCACTTATACACACATACACACACACACACTTATACACACACACACACACACACACATCTCTCCACACATCCCTTCTCTGGACCTCCACCCTTTTTAAATATATGTGGGTATAGGCGCTTCAGATCACTTATACACACACACTCAATTATACACACACACACTCAATTATACACACACACACACACACTCTACACATCCCTTCTCTCGACCCCCATCCTTTTTAAATATATGTGGGTATGGGCGCTTCGGATCACTTATATACACACACTTACATACACACACACACACACACACACACACACACCACACATCCCTTCTCTCGACCCCCATCCTTTTTAAATATATGTGGGTATGGGCGCTTCGGATCACTTATATACACACACTTACATACACACACACACACACACACACACACCACACATCCCTTCTCTCGACCCCCGCCCTTTTTAAATATATGTGGGTATGGGCGCTTAGGATCACTGATACACACACTTACATACACACACACACACTCTACACATCCCTTCTCTCGACCCCCATCCTTTTTAAATATATGTGGGTATGGGCGCTTCGGATCACTTATATACACACACTTACATACACACACACACACACACACACACACACCACACATCCCTTCTCTCGACCCCCATCCTTTTTAAATATATGTGGGTATGGGCGCTTCGGATCACTTATATACACACACTTACATACACACACACACACACACACACACACACCACACATCCCTTCTCTCGACCCCCGCCCTTTTTAAAGATATGTGGGTATGGGTGCTTAGGATCACTGATACACACATACTCACACACACACCCCACCCCACACATCCCTTCCTCCTCTCAATCTCCCCCTTTAAAGATATGTGGGTACAGAGGCTTCGTCCTTGCAAGAAGGGGGAGGAAGGACTCCTCCCTCCCCTTCACTCGAGGGAATTGCAGATTTCCTTCCTTCCTCTCAAAGTTGGATTCTTAAATCTGGTGGAAAGAGCAGGCCCCGTCATGATTTTGCTCCCCCCCCCCCCCCGGATTAGGATCCAGCCTTGAGAGAGAACCTTGCTGGGTGTTTTTGAGTTGGAGGGAGGGGAAGAGGAGAGGCCCTCCGCTCTGTGCAGTGCCCAATTTGGTGACCCCCAGTCTTTCCGATGTGTCTTTCCTCCCCCACTTGCCCCCCCCCCAGGAAGAGGGTGTTGGGTGTTGCAAGTGTAGAGGGTGGCATGGACGCTTCAGGACTGGATTTTTGCCGGTTCCATCTCGCCGTCCCTCTTGGCCTTTCAAAATGTGAAGCTCCCACTTCCCATTCCACATCTAAGGTATTGAGGCCTCTCTTGGTGAGGCGTGGTATGGCCGGGAAATGCTTCTTTGTGACAGGAAATGACTATAGTCTTTGCCACTGAGGCAAGCTTGGGTGTGTGTGTGTATGTATGCATGCATGCATGCATGCATTTGTGCATACATAAATATAGGTAGTCCTCGATTTATGACCATAATTGAGTCCAAAATTTATATTGCAAAGCAAGAAATGTGTTTAGTCAGTTTTGTCCCGTTTTGCGATTTTGCTCGCCACGTTTCTTAAGTTAATCACTGTGGTTGTTAAATTAGTAACACCATTGTTAAGTGAACCCGGCTTTCCCATTGACTTTGCATGTCAGAAGGTTGCAAAAGGGGATCACATGACCCCGGGACACGGCAACTGTCATAATTATGAACCAGTTGTCAAGCATCCGAATGTAAATCACATGATCCTGGGGATGCTGCAACGGTCATAAGTGTGAAAAATGGTCATAGGTAACTTTTTTCAGTGCCGTTATAACTTCAAACGGTCACTAAATGAACTATTGTAAGTCGAGGACTACCTGAACATACATATACATACCGAAACACATACACATAGGTGTGTGTGTGCACTCACATATAGGTGTGTGTGTAATAGAGACATACAACTATAGTATCAAAAATATACTCGTATATGTATATTACACACACAAATATCAAACTGTCAAAAATTTGCAGTTATTTATTGCCTATATAGCCCACAGAGTTCAAGAAGGCTAGGCATATTAGCATACAGGTAGTCCTCAATTTACAATAGTTCATTTAGTGACCATTCAGAGTTACAATGGCACTGAAAAAAATGACTTATGACCATCTTTCACACTTACTACTGTAGTAGCATCCCCAGGGTCATGTGATTTACATTTGGATGCTTGACAGCTGGTTCATATTTATGATGGTTGCAGTGTCCCCGGGTCATGTGATCTCCTTTTGTGACCTTCTGACGTGCAAAGTTAATGGGAAAGCCAGGTTCACTTAACAACGGTGTTACTAATTTAACAATTGCAGTAATTCACTTAAATGTGGCAAGAAAAGTCATAAAATGGGGTAAAACTCACTTAATAAATGTCTCAGCAACATAAATTTTGGTTTGGGCTCAGTTGGGTCGTAAATCAAGGAATATCTGTAGTAGGCCCCTTTCCTCAATTTTATACCCTCAACACAATCCTGTGAAAGAGGCTGGATTGGGAGTGGCCCAAATTCATTTGTGTTCACAGTACTTGTATATATGTATGGAAGAGATACTAATGAAATTACAAGATTATGCAATAGTTTAGGAGAAAGTACCATTGCACTCGATGGAATTAAATGTTTTTGGACGAGGAACAATTGCACTTTAATTGTGGCGTCTTTGATGCTTGGATAAGGCATCCCCAGTACTGTAATAATGTTTTTGACTTCTTTATTTGGAGTAAATATTATCCGATCTTGAGTAATCCTTCTCTTTAAACTTGCATGATTTTATGCCATGCCTGAACAAAGAATGTTGAGAAATTTAGTGATACATATGAATGCTTGACAGTAACTTTTTCAAATTAGTTGGCCATGATTCCTAGTCAAAATCTACTCTGATTTGGAATTGTGGACATTGTAGTCCATTAAGGAGGAATCAGAAAGACTAGTTTGGAGAGTATGAAAGACAGCACATCTTTTTTGTTTCTTTATTTCCAGAATCATTGAGAAAACGCTTCTTTCTCCTGTTATCTAATTAGTTTAAGTAAATGTTTAAAAGTCAACATCTATTAGCCTATACTAATAAAGAAATCTAATTCTGTGAAAATATTATGGTTGTGCGGAACAGCCCTGTCCATAAAGCCTTGTGCAATTAATTTAGTACTTTGCAAGACCTTAGATTACATCAGATACCACCTGCATAGCTAAGATTGAATCTGTCAAGCCAGTAAGAACATGATGAGAGAACCTGATTCCAGTTCCTTCACATATAGGAGGTTAAAGGGCTAAGGACAAGAAGGCTGTCTTTCTGGATTGTAATCCTCATGTTGTATAATTTACTTGGGGAGCTTCATGCACTTTGGAAGGTGATTCTTTTAAAAAAAGTGTTTTGCTATGCTTTCAGTTTGAGTTACCTCTGTATTATTATGGTTCACTCCACAGTTAGCTAGATGTTCAGACTGGATTTAATATTTTTATCCACCTTCCCAGGGATATGGGATAGGCAGATGTTAATTTTATTATTATTATTACTTGGTTATACTCTATCCAACCTTATGCACTGGGTACAAAAACTGTAAATAAATAAAATAATCATTAATACATCTATAGATGTTGGTACTCCCATGAAAGTATGTCTGTTTATGTAGACAATTGGGAACAGCCCAATGCTTGTAGCATGGGAATTATCTTTAATCTTAGCCCAAATATCAAGAATATATATGGATTTGTTGGGACAACATTGGTGGAGAAAGGTGTTAACCTGGATATGAGAAAGCCTTGGGGAAAAAACTTGGGAAGGAAATCCTTATATTTCCCCTGTTTTTTTTCCCATTTTATTCTAAGCCTATTTCTATCCACATGATAGGTTCCAGAATTTTTCATTATTCCAATGGTAGAGGAAGAGGGATATTGCATTTGGAAGTCATCCAAATGGTTTTCTGTCTCCTCTAAATTTATTTTCTATTGATATTTATTCTCATGCATTGGTTCATGGCACTTTTCACTAGAGGTAGTCCTTGACTTACAACTATTTGTTTAGTGACCGTTTGAAGTTACAGTGACACTGAAAAAGTGACCTACAACCAGTTGTCACACTTAAAATTGTTACACCATCTCCACATGATCAAAACCTAGTGCTTGGCAACTGGCATGTTTCTCTGGCAGGTGTCGCTTCCTGGGATCATGTGATCATCATTTGCAACCTTCCCAGTTGGCTTCTGACAAGCAGAGTCATTGGGGGAGCTGAATTCTCATAATGATCTCATGATTCATTTAACAACTGCAGTGATTCGTTTAACAATCATAGTAGAATTGGGTGCAACTCGGATAACAACTGCCTTGCTTAACAACAGAAATTCTGGTCTCAATTGTGATTGTAAGTTGGGAACAACCTGTTCCTTCTTTTGTCTATTTATCAGATCAATATTTTCTTCCATTTCTGAAAAATTTCCCATATTGCACTATAGCCCTTTATTTTTCCTAGAGAGAGTGGGGCAACTTAGTTTCTTTCCTTCTTTTAAAAATTTCAAACTATATTTTTTCCTGGCTCAAGGTATTTTATTATTCAAACTAAGAAATAAGTAAGATATTGTCTCAGTTTTTGATTGAATAAAAACAGATAAAATGAATAAGTTAAAAAAATAAAATAATAATTTAAAATAAAATTACTCTTTTGAAAGTAAAAATAATATTTTAAATAATACACAATTTAAATAATTCCCTGAAAATTTTTCCTATCTCCTACACACCTTTCACTCTGTGTATTTGTAATTGTTAACATGTCATGCCTTTAACTGAATAAATTCTAGAAAGACTTAGGCTGTAATACTGTTTTCTCCAACCATACTAGACATAGTGTTCTCCTGCTATGGTGGCTAGGTTGTCCTTGCTAAGGTTGTCCTTGCTAAGCACCCACAGTTAGTATTGTCAACCTAGTTGCTAAGTAGAAAATTACCTGACTGCGATTGGACTTATAATTTTACTTTCCCTTTGGTCATTAAGTAAAACAGTTGTTAAGTGAATTGCTACTGAGCTTACAGTTTTGCTGTATTGTATTAACTCTGTCATAAGGAAAAATGTATGCTGGTTGTGAAGCACATGAATAGCAATCATGATTGCAGCGGTTATAAATGCACACCTGCTGCAAAGCACGTGATGGCTACTGTGTTATTGATGGATGCCGCCATTGTAAATGCGACAATCAGTTGCAGAGTTATTTTTTTTAGTACCATTGTAACTGAACAGTCGCTGCATGAGGCAATTAATAAGTGAGAGCTACCTATTAACTATATGGTTTCACGACAATATAAGTTGAAGTACTCTACAGTACATATAGAAAATTCCTGTTGGGTAAATTTGCCATAATTTGCCATAATTTTGTACAGTTTAAAATTTTACAGTTGGTTTTGGTACAGCAGTGGAAAAAATGAAGATAAGTACTCATACAATGGTTTTGTTATTGAAATATTGTTTTATGCTAATTTGTATGCTGTTACATTGAAGTTTTGAAGTGTAAATTACTAGTATAAGCAGTTGGAAGTTTAGTATGTGTAGATGCTATATGAAACTGAATATCTTTATATATCTCGAAATTGTGTGTCATATAACCAATCTCAAATTTAAGATTCATTTTGTCATAAGCCAGCCCATATTTTGTTTTTTCATACTCTTAGAATGACTAAAATACAATCTTTTTTTCTGATTAGATTAGAATAGAATAATTTATGTTTAAATTACTCAGATCCATTTATGTTGTCAGTTTGTTCTTTTATGATTACCATCTTGTGTATATTGTGTTGGAGAACTTTCATTTCTCCTATCAAGATAACCTTGTGCCTTGAAGCACGTGTGCATGCACATACACACACACACACAATTGTGAATCATTCAAATTTCCCTCCTCACTTTAACTAGGATATTTTGTTTTCTAGATGAATGCTATTGGATTTTAGTTACCATATTTCTTTTCTCCTGTACTTATGCTCTATCAGACTTAATAATTTTAATTTCTAAAAACAACATATATTCTGTTTACTTTTGAATACATTGATTATGTAATGAATTATTTCTTCTTGCTGTAGAATTTTGTATATTTTAGCTCAAAATATATTAGAAGTCTCTGAAATCCATCATCCTGGTTAGTCATTAAACAAATAAGGAAATGAGGTCTGTGCAGTATATTTTGACTGGGTTTGAGTTCACTTTCAAATGACCCTGGCTTCCCTTCCACATCTGAAATTTGGCTTGGAGTAGTACTCTCTGGTTTGTGTCTGTCTTAAGCATAGCAAGAAATAAATGTTTTTTTGTGTTTATAATTATCCCTGGATGTCACAGCATGCTACATTGAGCAATTCAAGGTAGATTGTGCAAGAGTAAGACAATTAGCATTTTTCCAATTATGGCTGAGATTACCCTAGGCTGAAATGTATACAGGTAATCCTCGATTTATGACCACAATTGAGCCCAAAATTTCTGTTGCTAAGTGAGACATTTGTTAAGACATTTGTCCCATTTTACAACCTTTCTTGCCATAGTTGCTAAGTAAATCACTGCCGTTATTAAATTAGTAACACAGCTGTTAAGTGAATTTGGCTTCCCTTATTGTCTTTGTTTGTCAGGACACTGCAATCCTCATAAATATAAGTCAGCAGCCACCTGTCTGAATTTTGATCACATGACTATGGTGACGCTGCAACGGTTGTAAGTGCGAAAAAATGCTCATACGTCTTTTTTTAGTGCAGTTGTAACTTCGAATGTCACTAAATGAACTGTTGTAAGTTGAGGACTACCTATACTGAATTTAGGCAGTGAACAAATCTTGGAAGGTTTGTAACATATGCCATGATGTAATTGTCCCTGCTTTTCTTCTCTATAAACTTATTTTTACTTATTTAAAACATTTCTTTAGCCACCATCCTTAAAGCTAAGCTCTGGTTGGCTTACAATCCAAAAAGAAAACAATATATATAGTTGAACACTACCTGTATAGACAGAACTATTGTCCATGGAGTTCTGCAGTCTATTAATCTAGAATTGGGAAATACTATTTTATAGCATGAAATTATTACTTTTGAACATAAGGTATACACTTTGCAAATAAGTAAATTGCTTTCTTTATAAAGAAAACATTGTATGCTCTTAAAAAAATTAAGAGGAAATTTGACTTCATTCATTGAATGTTTCCAGAGAATCAAATGATATAACTGAAGGCAGTGTAATCTGTAATAAAAAAAATAACGTAATTAACTGATTTTGATTTAAATTTTGCATATTTACTTCTCAATAATATGCAGATCTGATATATACATATTATACATGACTTGTCTTTTGATATCTTTTTACTTGATAAGTAAAAAAGCAACTATTTTTCTATTGTACTATTACAATTGTTCACCAGAATCTGAGTACTTTAAACAATGTTTCCTGAGCCTATCATCTGATTAAAATTTTCATTGATTGATTGATCAAGTAGCGTTTATTTCATGAATTAAAATTTGCATGTAATGGAATACTTTATGATTTGTGTAAAAGAAGAAAAAAGTATGTGACCCAAAAGCAGTGTCAAAAGTTTTTATGCTGTGTGATTCAGTGATACTTGTTCAGCAAACCTTCATCCAATGATGCATATGTAATTTGATCACTCAGCAAACTAGAGTGATAAAATTAGAAGCAGATGGATGTCTTTTCCTTACCTTGAACAAAATAAAGAGTAACTAGACAGGGAGATATAAATTTAATAAATAATTCCCTATACTTTCTGATATTAAATATGTGTTGCATCTGTGTAAAAACACACATGACAAATGCAGGGTGACCTTGCAATAAGGTCATTAGAAAAACCAATTGAGAGCCACTATTTAATGCTGAACTTGTTGGTATGACATTGCTTCTTTGAACTGTTTGCTGTTAGTTATAGGTCAGTTTTTCTTCCTTTATTTTAGATCAGCTTGAACGTGTATTCTTGCGTCTTGGCCATGCAGAAACAGATGAGCAATTGCAGAATATTATATCCAAATTCCTTCCCCCTGTTCTTTTAAAACTTTCCAGTACACAGGAAGGAGTACGTAAAAAGGTATGAATATTATCTGTATGCCGAAGTCTGTCAAACACAAAGTGCTTAAAAATGCTCCCATGTTGGTTTTATATATAGATAGTGTCCTTTGAGACGAATTTAACTCATGATCACTTGATGAAAACATGTAATTTTCAGTACAAAGCTATTGCTTTCATCTAGGGTGCATTTTCAGCTGTCCATTCTAGTTTAGAGTTTGTGTGATGATACAAGTACTAGCCAGATCTGACCTTGTTTGGGTAAGCTGTGTTTCCCTCAAGCTGGAAGCTGTATATCATAATATATTCCTTGAAGCCATTGCAAATATTGTTACCTTGTAATTTTTTTTCAGTTCAAGTCCAAATAATATAGTCACTTGGTTCTTTTTTTTTCTGTGGAAGGTCAAATGGAAAGACAAATAGGACATTTGATAATACAGATATTTTTATTTATTATATTTCACAATTGGGAAATGAAACCTAGATCAATAAAATGAAGGAATGATATTTTTTTCTTTTTAGGTTATGGAATTGCTAGTTCATCTGAACAAACGAATCAAAAGTCGCCCAAAAATCCAACTTCCAGTGGAGACTTTATTAGTCCAATATCAAGATCCTTCTGCAGTGTCCTTTGTTACAGTAAGTCCTTTCTTCTTACAGAATTTTACTCATGAATTCTAAGATTATGATTGTCTTTGCACATCGTGCTTAAGCATAATAGCTGGTTATCTCCTGCCTACGTATTCTTTGTCCTGCTTTCGAATAATAAGCCTACTGTATAAACAGCAGATAAAGAGAGGGATGGTTTGCTGACTTGTAGCTGCTGGGAAGTGCTTTCCTAAATGTAACCCTTGAACACTCCAACTGTGTTTTAATTAATGTTTATATATAACTACACCCATTTGTCATATTTAAATAGTCCATCAAAATGGATAGCAACAAAATATTCTGAGTGTTTTATTTCATATACATTTAATGTTCTTGCCAATAACTAAATCTCATTAGGAAATGTTCTGTTTAACAAGTTAATGTCAGTGCTCTGTCCTTGCAGTTTAAGTTTACACATAACTTATTACAACAAAGACATTGTGGCTTTACTGAGAATTGGTAGAGTTAAAGAGTAATGTTAGGGTTATGGATTGCCACCACATTAACTTGGTTCATGACTGCTAAACTATAATTTGTACAATTTTGGTGTATTGTATTTGAACTGCACTATTACTCACTTGGTTCACACTTCACTCTAAGCCATGGATTATACAATTATAACATATGGAATAAATCACACTTTGTGGAATCTCTGCAGCACATTAAGCCATGATTTAAAACTGCAGTGGCTGGTCCACTCAACAGATGTGTGCCTTTAGTCACTGATATTTTCTGTAAGTTTTCCAATTTACCTGAAGATGCAGTGGATTGAACAGGGATTTCTGCCCAAAAGCCTTTACCTCTGAATGTCAGCTTTTCTCAAATTGCATAGGAAATATACAAATATTTATATGGATAGGTATGTAAATAGTTTAATTTTTAGTTCAGTGGAAGTTTAGTGAAGGTAATCCTTTAGTACATGTTTTTAGATATATACTTGGTCCATTCCAGTGACAAAGACCTTATTTCTTTTACTTTTTAAAAAATGTCCAGGTAAGGTTTTAATAAACTAGTGCAGTATGGCATTACGGATGCTTAGACATGAACTGAAATACACATTTCGGCCAGTTAATAACAACTGCTTTTAGGTGGCACTAGAACTTTCTCAGGTAATTGCTAAGATGAAGTGTCCTTGATATAATGGTCCACATCATTAATGTCATAATTAGTTGGAGTCAGAAACTTGAAGATAATGCAATCACTAGAATGCAGGCATAAGAGGCTCCTAGTATGAAGAGACTTTTTTTATTATGAATTGGTACATGCATTCCCCATGTCAACTGTAAAAAAAAAATCAGATGGAGCCTGGTAGCACATTTTCTGAGTAATACATTTACCATATTTTTTGCACTATAAGATGCACCGGACCATAAGATACACATTAGCTTTAGAGGAGGAAAGCAAAAAAAGAAAAATCTGCCTCTGCCTCCCAGCATCCATTCGGTATTCATCTGGCTAGCATCCTTGCAGCAAACAGCAAACAACCTGGTCAGCTTCAGCACGTTATTGCAGCCCCAACACGTGGCTCGTCGGGGCTCCGTTCCATTACGCCCACCACCAGTCAACTGAGCTGAGCTGCTGCTACCGCTGAGGAAAGCTGAAGCCTTTGCTGCCAAGCAGCTGATTGGCAGTTGGATCAGCCTCCCGGAATACCGCCGATCAGCTGTTCTAGGTGGCAGGGATTGCCTTTGCTACTGCCGATCACCTTCGCTGCTGCCTATCGCCGCCGCCTTCATTTGGCGGTGATGATAGAATAGAATAGAATTCTTTTTGGCCAAGTGTGATTGGACACTTGAGTTGGATCGGCCGCAATTGGCAACGGTGGCGGTGTTCCCCACCACCTAGAACAGCTGATCGGCGATATTCCAGGAGGCCAATCCAACCATCAATCAGTTGCTTGGCAGCAAAGGCTCCAGTGTTCCCTGGCGGCGAGCAGTGACAACCCCCCTCCTCCCGCCGCAATATTCACTCTATAAGACGCACAGGCATTTTCACCCATTTTTTGGGTTTAAGAAAAATACGGTAATTCAGAGGAATAAGTTTTGGTGAGCTGGCTTTTATGCTGTTTAATAAAATGTGTTAGTTGGAAAAGGTGTTATTAGACCCCATCTGCTCTTTTCCTACTGTAGACAACTCCTACCATGCCAGGAGTATTTCTCTAAAGTTATCAAAGTAAATGAAGTTGTGAAATATTTTTGGTGAGCTGGACTATTTGAACAATGTAAACATTTCAGTGGTATTTATCAATGATTTTGAGTCATAAGTTTTTAAAAATTTGTTGATATTGTACTGTAGGGCTGTTTTTTGTAGTGGTTCTTTTCAGACATATCTTGCATTTTACAGAATTTTACAATAATATATGTTAAGATGGGTTACCCTCGTTTGCCTGTGGAAAAGCAATGTGAGCTGGCACCCACTCTCCTTACTGCAATGGAAGGAAAACCTCAACCCCAACAAGACAGGTATAATATTCTGAGCATAAAGCTTTCATTTGAAAAAAATCATTCTTTTTAATAAATTAGCCATTAAAGACTGCAAATTCATGTTCAGAGAAATGATGGTTCCCTTCTGTTACTTTGTGTCAGCGCGGCAAAGCAGATTCCACAGGGAGACTAGATTGTGTCTTATTGAGATAGGCTATAATAATAAAAACTTGCATGTCTGATTGACCTGAACTGCCACTCCTTCTTAAATCCCAACAAATGAGGGATTTGTCTGAATATTATATTGTTTCCTGGGACCTAAAAAAATGTTTCAGCCATCTTTCCTAGGCAATGGTTACACTTTAAATACCTTGCTTTTTTGCCATCCAACATTTTGTCATACAGATAAATCTTAATTCTTGGATCCAGCCTCCTTAACGTTTAACGTTTCAGTTTAATACATTTCAGAGCAATTTGAATAATACAGATCCATTTGGAATTAGCTACTAAATATGAAAAAAAGGAAAGTGATTTCATGAAAACCATGAAGTTATGTGGTCTTCCTTGTCTGCAATTCCCATTTAAAAATTTTTAAAAATGCACATATGCAAATGCAAATGCAAACCTGCCCTTTGGAATGAACTGACCCCGGACATACGCAAGATCTCTGACCTCCGAGTTTTCCGCTGTGCTTTTAAGACCCTGCTTTTCCGACAGGCAGGGCTAGCTTCATAATTGAGTTTTAAATTCGGAATTCTTAAATTTTTGGGTTTTTTTAGCTAATTGGCCTTGAATGTAATACTTTTAATAATTTTTAAATTTAAATTGTGATATCTGTATTGTGTTTTTACCTGGCTGTACACTGCCCCGAGTCCTTCGGGAGAGGGGCGGTATAGAAATAAAATTATTCTATTCTATTCTATTCTATTCTAAATAGCAATAAATGAATGTTTATGAATTTTTAGGCAGATTCTTACATATAATTGCAATGTACACAATTGTTTTGCAGCCTAATGCATCTTCTAATACCAACACTTTTTCACATGAAATATCCTGTTGAACCTCTGAAAGCAGCTTCTCCGTTTAATCTTGCTGAAAAACCAAAGACTGTACAACTGCTGTTGGATTTTATGTTGGATGTTCTCCTCATGCCTTATGGGTAAGTAATTATGAAGTTTATTCAGGTGATAGGTACTGCTAGGATTAGTAAGGGAGAGAGAAGACTCTTTTTAAAGTGATATTCTGCCATTGATGACATTCTCTAGAGGGTTTTTTTTTAATGAAAATCATATTTTTGCCTCAGATCATTTAAAAATCCATAGGTGGGTCAGTGAGTGCAGATTCTAAAGGTATTATAATCACAGGAAAATTACTAGAAGCATTGAGTTTCTTACCCAGATATTTGTTAGCTCTTAAGCTAACAAATCACATTAAGTTCTAATGTGGTTGGTTTGGTTTTGGCTTACTTTCTAATCCATTGAGTAAAAGCTCGTGTAGTGCAAAATCTCTGTGATTGACATGGTTGTGACATGGTTGACTCACCATTTTAAGCCAATTATGGATAGTCCTTGACTTAATAATTAAAACTGGAATTATGATCATAAATTGTTAAGTGGCAGTTAACCAAACGCCATGGTCATCAATTCTTAAATGAGTCCATTATACCCAATGGGTGTTTTTTGACAGAAATAAATGTACTTCATTAATGTACAAATGGTCCAGCAGCCTTGTAAAAGTCCTCAAATCTTAGGATGCAGAATTTTTTTATCTGTCTGCTAGGCACAAAGGAATACAAATTTAACTGACAGACATTAATACTGATCAAGTTAACAGCGTAATTAAAATCTATTCTGTCTAGATGCTTTTTTATCGGTCTCTGAAAATAGATTCTTATACAGGTGTCTTGATTAATGTAATTATTTATATAATTTTTAAAATGTTATGTTCTGCCTTTATTATTTTTTCAAATAAGGTGGCAAACATATCCAACACACCTTCCTCATCCTATTTTCCCCACAGCAGCAACTCTGTGAGATGAGTTGGCTTGTGAGAGAGTGACTGGCCCAAGGTCATCCAGCTGGATTTCAGGGCTAAGGCAGGACTAGAATTTACAGTCTCCAGTTTTCTAACTTGGTCCTTTACCTATTAGATCAAAGTGGCTCTCTAGATTTCTTTTATTTTAGAAATGTATAATCTCAAAGCCTCAGAGCTTATATGGTTCCTGACAGGCCTCCAGAATACCTCCAAAATTGATAAAATAGTATTTTTTAATGTGACAGAAAAATAATTATCTATTTTAATATCTTGCTTTTTCAAGTCCAATTTTTGTTTCTATAACTGAGGTTATGGCTGGTTTTTCAGACTGACATAATTTAAAATGTGCAGCACTCAAAGACTGATACATTCACTCTTCATTTCTAATAGAGGATTTTATAAACTTTCCCCTCTCTCCTTCTAGATATGTATTAAATGAATCCCAGAGTCGCCAGAGTGTGCCAGTGGGACAGGGTTCCTCTTCATCAAGTACTTCTGGAGGATCTGGAATCCCTCAGCCTCCTCCAGGAATGAGCTTTTATGCAGCCAAGCGGGTAATTGGAGACAGTCCATGGACACCTGAGCAGCTGGAACAGGTAAAAGCCAAATAATTATAGCCCAATGGGTGAGGGGTGGAAATAGCTTAATTATAACAAGTGGCCAAACAAATAAACTTATAACATAAATAAGCATATTAACTTATCCTGTGAATTTTTATTTGTCTCCAGCTCATGCGTACTCTAATTTTAATTATATTGCATCTTTCTCGTATTGTTAACTGAAATAAAATACAGAATATAAAACAAAAACTAAAAAAAAGCGGTAAAACTAAGTAGCATCAGCACATGATGTTGCACCATTCTAAAACTCTGAATAATGTAATGTGCATGATAAAGAGCATATTTTTATGGGGATGAGAAGTATTTTGGAGAATATCATTTTAAACCACTTCAGTAGGAAGGTAATAGCATTCCTTGCATCTTGACATATAGTCCTGTTGGCCACATGACCATGGAAAGAGTCTTCAGCAATGCTGGTTCTCTCAGCTAAGAAGTGGAGATGAGCACTGTCCCCTAGAGTCAGACATGACTGGACCGAGGAAACTTTTACCTTTACCTTTAAATGACTGAAAACCTCTGACCCTCCACAAATGGTTGGATCAGAATTCCCATTATGGCTCACTATTACTTAGATTGACTGATGTTGCTGGGAATTCTCCTTCTGTAATGTATTGAGTCTCAATTTCCCCATCTCTGCTTTAAGGCAAAGTCTTTTGTTATTTCTCCATCCATCTCTATCTAGTCCCACCACTCAGTAATTATAATAAAAGTATACTTATTATAGACAATGTATGAGATTGTACTGAACACCTTTTAATTATTTTTTGTGTCCTTTGTTGGGCAGTGTAAATTGGGCATTGTAAAGTTCATTGAAGCTGAGCAGGTGCCTGAACTTGAAGCTGTCATACATTTGGTTATTGCCTCTAGTGATACACGGCACAGTGTAGCCACTGCAGCAGATCTTGAACTCAAAAGCAAGCAAAGGTAATGGGTTATAATATAGATGTTTAAAAACAAAAATGATGGTTTATTATGAATTTTAAAAAATCAGGTTGGTTTTGTTTAATGTAACATTATTTTGTTTATCACAGTGGCACATTTTTTGAATTGCATTTGATAGGATGTAGACATCTCTCTCTACATTTGACCACAATGATAGCAGCACTTCATTTATTCTAGAATATTGGCATCCATATATTAGTATGAATGGTAATAGTGTATCTCCTCAGGTTTGATATATACCTGCTTTTCAGCAGGTAATTATTATCATTAAGGTAGTTTTCAGTGCTGTATTTGCTAATAAAGAGCCTGCCAAGGCTTTTATGATCAGGGATTCTAAGCATTTTTAGCTTATATCACTCTCTATGATTGAAAAATCTGGGTAAGATTCCTCATTCTGGGGAGGATTTTAAGGATATTATCTGCAGAATAAGGCTCCTGTTCTGATTTCATTCATTAAGGAAACTTCAAAATGAAACTGAGTCTATGGTTTCATGGCTCCTAAATACAGTAGGTTCAGTGCATAATACCGCAATAAAGGTAGATAAATTTCATTCATATAGCCACGTAGTTTCTAGTAGTTTGGGGAGACTTTAAAAGAATATTAACCAATCTAACAATTTCTCAAATTATGTGAAGCAAAGCCTTTAAGTAGTGTAGTGATTTTATTTAATCGTACTGTAGTGTTTCAGAATTGTTTATGTCA
Source organism: Pantherophis guttatus (assembly GCF_059756535.1). Classification (NCBI taxonomy): domain Eukaryota; kingdom Metazoa; phylum Chordata; class Lepidosauria; order Squamata; family Colubridae; genus Pantherophis; species Pantherophis guttatus. Next base: position 86,756,571 of record NC_142064.1, on the reverse strand, counting down.
TACTTTTAAAGGTGCTTCTCTAAACAGGTACAGTATTAATTTCTTTACAATATATCTAAATGTCCCTGTAGTTAGTATTTTATGAAATTATTGAAGATATATGCTAGGAAAGGCCTAGATTCTAGTATTAGTTTCCACAAGTTCCTGGTAACTATTGGTGTTTTGTAAGAGTACAGAAGTGTTTCTTAGTATGACTATTAAAATAAAAATGGATTGTAAAGATGGGAACAAAAAACACTGTAAGGTACAGATATTTTTTTAAAAGTTAATTCTGAGATCCAAGCACATGTTATTTTTAAGGGAAAATGAACAGCAGTTGTTGCTAATTCCAGTACAGGTAATCCTCGCTTAGTGTCCATTCATTTAGCGACTGGAGTTATGACAGTGCTGAATGGAACGAGCTACCCCCAGGGATACGATTGATCCCGGACCTCCGTACTTTCCGTCGGGCCCTGAAGACTTTTCTATTTCAGCAAGCCGGGCTGGCTTAAAATTTTTAATTGGTTAATTTTATGGGTAAGGGGTTTTAAATTGGGGAAGCCAAATTCATTTAATTATTTTTAAATTATTTTAATTTGCATATTGTATGTATTTTAATCCTGGCTGTTCACCACCCTGAGTCCTTCGGGAGAAGGGCGGTATAAAAATTTAATAAATGAAATGAAATGAATGAAGGAGTTTAGGACTGGTCCTTGAAGTTCCTTCCATTGCAATATCCCCACAGTCACATGAACAAAATTTGGCCCCATCTGCATTTACGACCACTTTTTTGGCAAGTCTGCCTGTCACCTGCTGCCAGCGGCTCCTGCTGTCTAGTCCTCCCTCCCCCCCCCTTTAATATCTCCTGGAATGGACGCCAGTATTGTACCAGTGGGGCCTTCTTTCACATCACCTCCTTTTGCACCAGTTCAGCTATGGCTTCTCTCATGCCCTGACCGGGGCCTCCATTAATGCGCCAGCCAGGACTTCTGATTATGTTTCAGACAGGGGTTCCATTCACATGCCAGCCAGGGCCTCCATTTTTACTCCATCCAGAGTATTGTTTTGTGAAAATAAGGGCATGCATGTGAAAGAAAACCCAAGAAAATTATGGCAGTTGCATGCCATAATTTTAGCCAGATGCTTCTTTTGCATTGGCATAAAAGAAGGAAGCTGCGCTGGCACAAAAGAAGGTAGTGTGAAACCAGTTCCCAGCTAATACCATAGTGGTATGTGGGGGTGCAGATATGCGAGGCAGGGCTGGGGTGGTGAGAGCAGCTGATGGTAGCGAGAAGCAGGTGGCCAAATGAGTCCCAAAGGTGCTTTTCCAAAAGGCAACTGGATTTTCTTGGGTTTTTTTCCTTGAAAATGTTTCACTTCTCATCCAAGAAGCTTCTTTGGTTTTCAAGGAAACATTTTCAAGGAAAAAAATAAGTCCAGTTGCCTTTTGGAAAAGCACCTTTAGGACAACCATAACCTGGATGATTGAGAATCTCCACAGACACGCTTAACTGAGAACCAGTAATTAATTTAATTTGGGCAACTCAATTACTGAAAACAGAAACTATGGAAGAAAAAAAATGAATTTTGCCAATCAATTTGATTTTTAGTAAATTTCTTCTCCCTCTTTCCCTTCCTCCCTTAGTTTAATTGACTGGAATAACCCAGTCATCATCAACAAGCTGTACAAAGTTTACCTTGGGGATATACCACTAAAAACCAAGGAGGTAAGAATTGCATACCTAAATCTGTGATCTTTCTTATTTTCTATTTTTTGTACTTTGTGTATCATTTGGCATTACATATTTTATAATATGGATTATTTGCTATTGTAGAGAATATCATTTTAAATTATTTGCATTCACATTTTTCCTACTCTTTCATTAACCTAGAAGTAAAGGAAGAAAAATGTTTTCTAGAGGAAAAAAAGAGCTGCTGTTTCTTATTCCAGGCAACTGAGTATAGGTAGTCTTTGATTTATGACTGTAATGGATCCTCCCTTTTAGGATTGTAAGTTGTGACAGTCATAAAGTGGCCATTTTACTATCTTTTTAATGGTTGCAAACAGTCATAAATGCAATCTGGTTGCTGAATGGCCAAAGTACAGGCATAGGACTGGGGTGGGAGGAGGGAGGGCAGAGAGGGCCCTCACCTTTAGAACTTTGAATCCTGATCATAAGTTGTCGTCCCCCCAGGGAGGTCTATCGTGACTTTGAACAGTTGCTAAGTGACCAATCGTAAGTTGAGGACAACCTGCATCTGAAATTAGTTTTATCTTGGTTTGTTTTATTTTATCCTTAAAGCAGAAAGACAACATTTCAATCCAAACTAAAATCCAATAGAAGAAAACAATACTATGTTGTTTTTTTAAAAAAAAAACTTAAAGAACGTATCTGAGAGTTTTATTGCCTGGGTCCTACAGTGGAAAAAGCTATAACTACCTTGACAACATAAGTGCTAGACATCCACATTTCTGTAAGACTCTTAAATGTGCTCACTGGCTCCAGAATGCATCAAGATCTTTATCCTGTATCAGTACTGTCACTGAAAAAAACTCTCTTCTACTGCAAAATTGAAATATTATAGGCACCCCTTTTTGTCTACATTCTCAATGTGTGCTTAAAAATTTCATCTATGTTTTCTCCTTTTTTGTTACAGTGGTACCTTGATACTCATTGTTAATTGGTTCCAGGGAGGCATGATGAGTACCAAACAGATTTTTCCCATAAAGAATAATGTAGTGAGTTGCAAGGCAGCTGGCACCGACAAATTCTAGCTTGTGCATTGAGTACGAAACAAACAATGAGTATCGGGACAAAATTTTCATGTCAAAATGGGTTGAATACCAAATTTGATGGGTTTCAAAACAATTGAGTACCAAGATACCACTGTACTTGTTTTTAAGAGTTCGTTCACCTGCGCATTTATATCTGTAATATAGGTTGGTTGCAGAGGATCTCCCACTAGGTTAGCCAAGTTATAGGGCTGTACATGGTTTGTCATGGAAGCTGGCTTTGAGTGACATATCCAGTTGTGATGCCTGCTTGTATCATATTGCTTATTCAGACTCAATGCAACTCTTTCACAATCTTGGTGGAGGGGATTTTAATGTCAACCCTGAAGCTGACCTGACCAAGGCCATTTTAAGGCATCGGTGTTGCCATACTGGAGCTGAGGGATAGGGAGGTGGGAATGGAGATAGCTGGAGTTTTGTAGCCAAAACAAAATACTTTCTCCTGGGAACCAAGGACATTCTCACACCTGGTCAGAGAGAGAGGAGGAGTGATGTTACCAGGCAACCGTATGGCACCTTTATTGGACCATGTGACTGATTGTTTGGGGAAGGGAGAAAACTTTTACTTTTAATTAGGTGAAAACTGCGGAAACACTCAGAGTTGGTTTTCACCAGCCTGTGCCAATATGATATAGCCAAATAAAACTATTCTTTGAGGAATCTACCTGCCTCAGAGTTATGTTCTGTAATGGGTGTATTACTTGGAACCCTGACATTAAACCAACTCTGAGTGTTCCCGCAGGTGAATGCTAGTTCTGCCACAGATAGCTTATGCTTATCCCTCAATCATCCTGTTGGTTATTACTATTTCCTCCAGAGAGCTGAATGCAATCTGTTACACCAGTGGATATTACTGCTGCCTTCAGATTGTTTGTAGTGATTAGAGCCAGGTACAAATCATCAGCAGGCAGAATAGTGTCCAGAGAATGCAATAAGGTTATTGAATAACCATGCAAAGCAGAAGAGTCCTAAAAGCTATATATTAAAAGAGGACAGTTCCCTCCATTAATCACTGTTAGAGGGGCTCAGAAACTAGGTGTTGCAAAGAAGCTGCTTGGAGCTTTGCAGCTGGACTAGCTCAGATCTTTTATAAGTGAACAATGAAAAAGAGAAAAAGATCCAACTGTACTGTTGTCTGGGAGGAAGACAATGGCTATAGGCTTTGGAACCTTATCCTCCAGTTCCCATAACTGCAAACTCATCTCATTATTTCAGGTTTTGTTATTCAGTTTTATGCTGGATCAGAACCTCTACAAATAATGAGAATTGTCTATAATTCTGACACTTGAACTAGATGCAGCTGGTTTAAGACATCTCAGGTAAATGCTTTCTTCACACTTCCAAGCGTCATTGGGAGATCAAATTCAAAGCGTAGGATAACCTGGATGTATAGTTTCTCATCTTGGATAATTGCCCTGTCATGTTGGGAGCGGATCTTGGCTTTCTTTGAATATACTTGTAGTTCTCAAACTAGGGCACCACTGGATACACTCACAGGGACACAATGGCATATTTTACTGCCTAATAACTGGAGGTATCCCAATTCTCTCCTTGGTTCCATAGTGCACAGTTTGGGAACTGCTAGAGACACCATGAAAAAGTTATTGAGAAACCAGTCACTAAAGTCAGTGTGAACCAAGAACATTTGGGAACCTCTGGAGTACACTAAGTTATATTTTACTTTGTAGGACTCGGGATAGGGGTTGTTCCTCTATCCTGGTCCTGTTAGATCTCTCAGCGGCTTTTGATACCATCGACCATGGTATCATGTTGCACCGGTTGGAGGGGTTGGGGGTGGGGGGCACCATTTTGCGGTGGTTCTCCTCCTACCTCTCTGACTGGTCGCAATCTGTGTTGGCAGGGGGGCAGCGGTCGACCCCGAGGTGCCTTGTTTGTGGGGTGCCGCAAAGGTCAGTCCTCTCGCCCCTTCTGTTCAACATTTATGTAAAGCGGCTGGGTGAGATCATCGGTGGCTTTGGGGTGGAGTGCCATCAATACGCTGATGACACTCAGCTGTACATCTCCATCCCAGGCCACCCCAACGATGCCCTTGAAGTGATGTCCCGGTGCCTGGAGGCCGTGCGGGCCAGGATGGGGAGAAACAGGCGTAGGGAAACTCAACCCTTCCAAGACTGAGTGGCTGTGGCTTCCGGCATCCCGATATAGCCAGCTGGTGCCATCGCTGGTTATTGGGGGCAAATCATTGGCCCCCACGGAAAGGGCTCGCAACTTGGGCGTCCTCCTGGATACATGGCTATCTTTAGAAGAGCATATGACGGCCGTGGCCAGGGGGGCTTTTTATCAGGTCTGCCTGATACACCAATTGCGTCCCTTTCTAGATCGGGACTCCCTACGCACGGTCACTCAAGCACTCGTCACTTCCCGCCTGGACTACTGCAATGCTCTCTACATGGGGCTCCCCTTGGGGTGCACTCGGAGGCTCCAGTTGGTCCAGAATGCGGCCGCGTGGGGGATTATGGGAGCGACGGGGCGCTCCCATGTGACACCTATCCTGCGCAAGCTGCACTGGCTTCCTGTGGTCTTCGGGTGCGCTTCAAGGTGTTGGTGACCACCTTTAAAGCGCTCCATGGCTTAGGGCCGGGGTATCTACGAGACTGCCTTCTGCCGCCAATAGCCTCCCACCGGCCAGTTCGCTCGCACAGAGAGGGCCTCCTCAGGGTGCCATCAGCCAGACAATGTCGGCTGGCGACCCCCAGGGGGAGGGCCTTCTCTGTGGCGGCACCTGCCCTCTGGAACGACCTACCCCCAGAGATAAGCACGATACCAGACCTCCGGACTTTTCGGCGGGCCCTGAAAACACATCTATTTCATCTAGCCGGGCTGGCTTGATCCCATCCTTGCGGTTTTAATTTGTAATTGGTTTTAACTGGGTTGTTTTAAATTGATGGCCAAAATTATTTAATGTCTTTTAAACTGCTTTTAAATTTTGTATGTTGTGTTTTACCATGGCTGTTCACCGCCCTGAGTCCTGTTGGAGAAGGGCGGTATACAAATTAAATAAATAGTAATAATAAATAAAGTAGTAATCTCAGTACTTTTTCTTTTTTCTTTTTTGTAATTTATACAGTTCAGTGCTTTGAAACATTGTGGTTATATGTACATTGTTACCTTGGTCAATGACCAGAATACAGATTTGATGTGTACACAGTGATTGCTTTTCTAAGTGATTTAATTTTTTTCTAATCACTTTATGTTTCGAAATATTCATTTGTGTGTTTATAACAGGGAGCTGTTCTGAAACCAGAACTGAAACGTGATCCTGTTAGTACTCGGGTGAAGTTAAAGATTGTCCCACATCTTCTGCGTTCCAGGCAAGCTGCAGAAACATTTCCTGCAAATATTCAGGTACTACTTTTTTTATATGTCTCATTACTGTATTTCTTAGTGAATTCAGTATTTAACAGTGTGCTTGTAACTTATTCCCCTACATGAGGTGTGAGTATTTATTTATTGTTTATTTATTGGTTCGATTTATATGCCGCCCTTCTCCGGAGACTCGGCGGCTTACAATGCGTTAAGCAATAGCCTTCATACTTTTGTATATACCTGCTTAGTAGGGCTTTCGGCCCCCCTAAGTGGTGTTCTTTTTTATACAAAGTCAGCTTATTGCCCCCACAATCCGGGTCCTCATTTTACCTACTTCGGAAGGATGGAAGGCTGAGTCAACCTTGAGCCTGGTGAGATTTGAACTTGCAGTAATTGCAGGCAGCTGGCAGCTAAGTGCTGCTTAACAGCACTTTAGTCCGCTGCGCCACCAAGGCACACAGATTGCTTACCTTGCTTACAATGTTTGCTTACAATGTTTGCAAGTACATGCAAAACAAAACAAAACAAAAAAACCAGCATTTCAGCTTTGCTACCAATCCTCATTATCCAGGAAGAACATAGAATTGAAGTCCTCAGTTGCAGTCACATAGTGATTTGCTTAATGACCAAATAAGAATCAACATTATAACACTGTTGCGGTCATGTAATTTTCCACTTAGCAACCATAGTGCTTAATGACTGTCCCATTGTGATGGCTAAGCAAGGACTGCTTGTATCTTCAGGATGTCATTTATCTTTTTTTTTAAAAAAAATACTAAATTTTTAAAATGAAATGAAATAAATAAATTCAATTTAATTTAATCAAACTTATTTGGGATGCAGAAGATTTTTGGCATTATCCTCATTATGAGACTAGAAAAATTGAAATAATATTTCTCCTGAAATTTTTTCATTCGTTTTATTTTTTTAAGGTTGTTTATGATGGGCTTTTTGGTGCAAACGCCAATGCTAAACTGAGAACTCTGTCTCTTCAATTTGTGCATCATATTTGTGTAATGTAAGTATTTTTATGTCATGACTTTTTTTTCTTGACAAGTTTTTTTAAAGATGTGGTTTGCCATTGTCTCCTTACTGGGAAGAAAGTAACTGGCTCAAAGTCACCCATCAAGCTTAGTGCCTACGGTGGGACAAGAACTCACTATCTCCCAGTTTCTAGCCGGATGCCTTAACCACTGCACCAAACTAGCTCTCCTATAACATCATATGTGCAATTGAAATGGAGATTAAGTAATTTAATGTGAATACAACATACAATTTAATGATATATCTCAAGAAAAATGCATTGTTATTATTTTAATAACATTCTTATAATCTGCAGTTTAGTCTGGTCCTACTTGGTGTAGTTGTTAAGGCACCTAGCTAGAGACTGGAAAATGGTGAGTTTTCTGAAAAAAGTTCTCATTATCTGCCAAAAGAAGAACATTGCCACACAGTGTGGACCTGGGTATTTTTATGGCTTCAGACCATACCTGGCCCTTTGGCTGTCCTGTTTGGCCTGTTACATCGAGGTGGCATCAGTGATGGAGTGGGGCAGTGGCAGGGGTGGGGTGGCAGTGGCAGCCTTTCACAACAGTCCAAGTTTCTCACATGGCCTTTTGGCCACATTAATTTCCCACTGCTGATACACAGGCATCCTTTGAAAAGAATTTTCTTACATAAGGACAACTCTTATTATTAAGGCTTTTTGCTTGTTAACTCATTACTATTTTCATATATTGAATTTTAGTTGCCCTGACAGCAAGATAAAACCATTAGGCCCGATGCTTTTGAATGGACTGACGAAATTGATAAATGAATATAAAGAGGTGAGTTCAAAGGGAGCCTTGTAAAGAATCTTACTTATTTGTGGAACTTAGAATGTTAAATGTTCTTATTACTTGCACTTATTTATTTTTTTCTAAAGAACTAATCTCTATGGTAGTACTAGTATAGCTAGTTATAACAAATCCATTGAGGTTTAAAATGCATTTACTATATTTGGATTATTGAATGCTTATATAGTCAAGCAGGATATTCCCTTGGTATATCTATATCTGTTGAAATTCTGTTTCATTCTTTTGTTGGTGCATGTGGGAGAACACACTGATAAATTGTGGTCATAATTAAAGCTTCTTGTTGGGGTAAAACCATGGCTTCCTGGCTTGTTCCCTTGTGCATGGAAGAAAGTCGTTTCATGTCAGTATATGACTTTCTTCCACTCCTAGATTGATTAGTGATTTTCCAGTCCCAGTAACGTTTCATTGTTTCTTTCCATCAAAAAGCATTGAATTTTATCCAAGGCTTAGAGCCGGCCATTCTGGGTTTTTCCACTTAGTCAATTTGAGACTCACCAAGTTGTGTTGATCTTTCCTTCTTATGATTCTTTGTGGCTTGAATTCTTTCTTGTTCAATACTTTAATTTCTTGTTAGAAACAGTTAGATGATGAAATGATTGAAGGGTTGTCCATTGAACAGCTAAAAGCGTATTTGTTCTATTGGGAATCCTTATGGCTATAGCACATATTTAGTGCCTATAAGTGTAATTCATAAGAGTATTCAGTTGCAAGGATAACTTTTTTCCCTATTATGTATCGGCAGTTCCTATCTAGGAGGCATTGTTTAATCAGCTAATAGATGTAAAACCTCCAAGCTGTGTTTCTTGAAAAATGCTGGAGACATTCAGAAAGGCAGGTTAAGAGATAATTTGTCTAGCTAGGAAACAATATTGTACTTTTTTTGCCGTGCTCATTATATGTACCAATATAGGACTCAGTATTTCAAAAGGTTGACCTACATGTACATTGTTATAACATTGAATATAATGTAAAATCTATTTTAGGTAGATTGAAATTGTTGTTGATTTTCCAGATATATATCTGCACTTGTGCTCAAATCTACACTTCCAATTATTTCTCCAAGGCATTGCCATAATGTCGGTCTTCATGTGCAGTTTTGCACTTCCCACTCTCTTCTTTGACAGAAGTCAGAAGTAGTTTTAGTGCTATGTGATGCAGTTATTTTTGTTATGTATGCAGAACACAATTCCATCTATTTAACAGTAATAAACAGGTCTGTTTTAAGATTATTCAATTTTTAGAATGTTTTGTGTCTGCGAACCATATTTTAAGAAGAATACAGATCAAATAACAGAAATATAATTGTCAGGATAAACATGAACGTAAGATGTAAGAATGTAACATGAATGAAAGAGCCTTTCATGGCTCTTTGCTTATCGCTGTTTGTTTGTTTTTTAATTGAAGGATCCCAAACTGCTTTCAATGGCCTATTCTGCTGTTGGCAAACTTTCCAGGTAATAAAATTGCATTTAGACTGGTGAGATGTCAGTTGATTGTTCTAAATCAATTGTTACTCTGTCAGCAAGCAAGCAGGTTGTCGTAGTGTAAAGGGTGGATCAGTTGCTATCTTTTGATAGTTCTAGAATTATAAGTTAAAAATGTGGGAAGGTGAATGCTAGAAATAATCCATTTTTAACAAAAGGAGGAATCAAATTGAAAAAATTGATTCTTGTCTACATTGCTTAAGTGGTACACATTTAAATTTAATTGGAGTAAAGACAGCAATATCATGCTAAAGAATTCCAAATATAAAATCTGTCCTTAAAAAGGCCTGTCAAAATTGAGCTCGTTACATTCTTTTTTAAAACTGTTTTTGCTCAGTATTAGGAAAAGTAGAAATCTTCACACCAGTTATTCATTTGGCTGATCTCAGAAAGATAACCAGGATCATATGTTATTAATTATCGAATAATTATCAGCCATGGTGGCGCAGTGGTTAGAGTGCAGTACTGCAGGCTACTTCTGCTGACTGTCGGTTGCCTGCAATTTGGCAGTTCAAATCTCACCAGCTCCAGGTTGACTCAGTCTGCCATCCTTCTGAGGTGGGTAAAATGAGGACCCAAATTGTTGGGGACAATATGCTGACTCTGTAAACAGCTTAGAGAGGGCTGTAAAGCACTGTAAAGTGGAATTTAAGTGCTATTGCTATAGTAATGCACAAGCATGTCCATGTAGTAACCGAGCCTCAAACTCAGCTCCAGAGAGCCTTTTAAGTAGGGGGCAGCCAATGTAAGTCTATTTTATGTGCAAATATAAATTCATTAGCATCTGACAGTGATCTCAGACATTATTCTGTCTGAGAGCTAATAGTGCAAAAGGGGCAAAGGATTAAAGATAGAGAGTACTAAATTCTCATCCCTATCTGCAATCCTAAACAATCTCAATATAATATAAACACAATGGGATGCATTTCAAAGCAAATGTGTAAAGGATTGTATAGCAGGACAAATAGCTATCAGCTTTAAGTTGCAATCCTACGTTTATATCAATACAGATAATTATACTATCTGACTCCCACTTAATAGAAAACTGGCTCTGTAGTTGTAAAATCTATCCTGACTGAAGAATCCATTGTACTCTTGATTCAGCCTTTCCCATTTGTTTCCTATCATTTTTCACTTATCTGCACATTGTTATTTTAACCTTTTCATTGATCAAAAATGGGTTTAGGTATTTTAATCATTACTAGTAGTTTTTAATCTAAGTGCAATATAATATGAGATAAAAATCACAAAACAGAATAGAAATCCGTTTAAACATCTAATCTCAGTGCTACGATACTTTAACTAGCATGTTAAGGACCATTTTCTATCTTAAGGTATGAGATCCAAATATAGTTCAAGGGTGGAAATTGATTCCATAGATTAGGGGGTAGATGGGAAAAAGATCCAAAATGAAAGGTGGTCATTCCAATATGAGGAAAAAGTAGGAGATCCTGATTGCGTGAATGAGCCAAGTACATAGGAGAATGAATTGTGATGAACTTCAGAAGGTCAGTGCCAGTAATTTTAATTGGTAATGCTTCTAAAGTCCTAATCAATCTAGGTTTGGCCAAAAGAAGAAATACTGGTAGTGGTGAATCAGAAAACAATTGATTTTTACTTTAGTAACATATGGTATTTAACATTTTGGAACCCAATATTGATGGTGTTGACATAAAAATCTTAAAATGTAACAAATAAACAGAAGTTTATAGTTCTGGGGAACTTCACAAATTTCCATTAGAACAAAATAAGTAGTATATGAGAAATACCGTTTGAGAAAATGTCTAGTTAGTATGTTAATTGAAATTCCTACTTTGTTTCAAATAAAATCCTTTTAAAAATACTTTTTTCCAGCCGAATACCTCAACTGTTTACCAAGGATCTTGCATTGGTCCAACAATTTTTTGAAGCTCTTTCTAAGGTTGGTGATTTTATTTTTATTTTACCAAAGAGGTTTTTTTTTCTTATTTGTGGGATACTTATTTGATATTAATACCTGCATATCATTTCAGGAAGACCCTGATACCAGACTAGCTATTCAGGAAGCTCTGTCCATGATGGTTGGTGCATACACCAGTTTAGAAGGAGCACCTCGTACTCTCATGGAGGCACTTGTAGCCTCTAACTTAATCAAGGTAAGTCACCAGGATATGAAAGGAGTGTGAAAACCTGGGCTTAGTTTCCCCTTAATTCCTTGTACATAAGAATGGTTATATTAATTTATGGTATGCAATTAGGAGAAGAAAAATCTCTTTCTCGCTCTCCCTTGCTGTGCCTGGTCTCCATTCCTTGTTTCTTCATGATATACATACATACATACATACATACATACATACATACATACATACAAAACACACACACACACACACACACACACACAATATCAGTTGTGTTGGTAAATTTGTTTAGAATTTCCAGGCAACATAGAAATTTCAGATAAGGATTTGGGGATTATAGTCCAGTGCACTAAAAGGGAATTATATTGCTTAAAATTAGTTTATCATAGTGTGTACATGAACAATATGCTTTTTTTATTATGGAACTTCTATTCCACTTTAATAATTGCATATGAATTAATCTTAAAAAATATATGCATCACAAATAATGCCAGTTGACCATATACAGGCAGTATTTAATCTATCCAATATTTTGTTAAAGACTACTTTTAGAACTACATATAAAACAAGCATAAGCACATTTTTTAACCCTTCAATTATATCCTGGAAACCTGAACATTTTATGGCAGACATAAGATGCTATATTGTGTTTCACATTTTGTTGCATCATACCTATAATTACTGACATGATTGTGCTTGCTTTTGCTGTACCAAGGGAGCAGCAAAAATAATTATTTGTGCTATATCAAATATTGAGAAATGTAGATTCCTGAGAAGGAATCTTAAATAATCTGTTCCTTGCTAGGTAAATTATGCATGAGCATAGATTCATTATTTATTTACAAAGATATTTTTTCATATTATTTTGTTTAATTACAATATATAATTAATGCCTAAGTCATTAAAGCCGGTACGCTCTCATAGAGAGGGGCTCCTCCGGGTGCCATCGGCCAAACAATGCCGACTGGCGGCCCCCAGGGAGAGAGCCTTCTCTGTGGGGGCACCTACTATCTGGAACGAGCTCCCCCCGGAGATACGCACCTTCCGCCGCGCTCTAAAGACCTTTTTATTTCACCAGGCGGGCCTGGCCCTCTTTTATAAAAGAATTTTTAATTTTTAATATTTTTTAGTATTTTATATATTCAAATTTTAAAATTGGTTTTAAATTGATTGGGGTTTTAATTTGTCTGGGCCAAAACTATTTAATTTGATTTTAATTCTGCTTTTAAATTTTGTATGTATGGATTTTATTGTTGGCTGTTCACCGCCCTGAGTCCTTCGGGAGTAGGGCGGTATAGAAATCAAATCAAATCAAATCAAATAAATAAATAAATAAATAAATAAATAAAGGAGGTTCAGGAAAAAATATTTAAAAAATCATAACAATGAAATAAAGCATGCTATAAATGAGAATTTTTTGTACCTGCCTTTTTACTTTTGACGCATATAGTATTTTGAATATTGTATGTAAGTGCCTGATTTGGTAAAGAGTTTGTTTCTGATTATTTCTTCATCTTTCTGACTTTTTTCTTAGCCTCAAGTCCAAGTCCGCCAAGTAGCTGTAAAATTTGCCAGCACAGTGTTTCCTTCCGATCACATTCCTTCAAGATACTTGCTACTTCTAGCTGCAGGAGATCCGTACGTTTAATATTACATTTTACATTTAGACGGTATAAAACGCTAATGTTATATAACAGTATCTTAAATAGGGATCAATAATTCTTACTTTGATTCTTTTAAACTATTACTTCGATTGATATCCATTTTATTTGTTCTGTAAAATATTATTTATTTATTAGCGTTTTATCCTGCCTTTATTATTTCACCTCAAGGCAGTGAACGTACATAATCCTTCCTCCTCTTATTTTTCCCACAATTGCAACCCTGTGAAGTGAATTGGAATGAAAGAGAGAGTGACTGCCCCAAAGTTACTCAGCCAGCTTTCTTGCCTAAGGCAGAACTGGAACTCTGATTTCTAGGCCAGCACCTTAACCATTATACTGAATTGGCTGTCTTTTAATTGACATACTTTAGACATCAAGTTTTTCAAACATACAGCATGGGATTATCACGATCCTTGGAAACTTACTTTGCATCTTTATATTTGGCACACACCGTTAGTACATCTTATTGATGCCAGTTCGTATATCAAATCTAAAACTCATTGTTTTATTTCAAAAATTGCTTCCTCCATCACTATCAGAGCCTGGCCTGGTAGACTACAATTAAAAAGTTGGCAACTCTTTTAGTAAATGGTATCACCTTTGTTTTTGAAGCTAATATTTATAGCCTTCTCCATAGATGGAAAAAGACAAATGGGGCTTCTTGCCACCATGCAAGGCAGGGTGCCCTAAACAGAACAAATAAGGGGAGATAGATGGGGGGAGGTAGAGTTGGAGGCAATCCCTTACCTTATTGAGAGTCAGGCCTGGAAGGGACCAGCTTGGAATGGCTTGGCCAAGAGTGGGTATTTGGTTAATGACCTGCATTTCTCAGTTAACAACTGCAGTGGGGAGTGCTGGGATTGCCATTGTGAATTGGTGTGGTCCTATGAAGTCTTGCTTTACAACTACCCAATCTATGACTGCAATTCCAGTCCCAATTGGTGCCATTAGGCATGGTTGAATGCATAATAATTAAGTTTTAAATATGAAGGAGTTATAGAAAGCTGATGAAGACGAGAAAATACTAGCTAAAGTTATGTCCAAACGTAACTTCTGAAAACTAACATTATAGGCCAAAATCATAAAGGTACTGACCACTTTAAACCTCTGGAAATAGTAAAAATATGGAAACAATTTTTATAAGATTGTGTGTAATAAATGGTGTTCAAAGTTGTATGAGTGGTTTAGAAAGTTGGTAAAAACTTAGAAGCAAAGCACTGATGTCCAACCTATAAGTAGAAAGTGAAATAATATTTGGCTGTATTTTGGAATATAGAAAGCTTTGCTAGATCAGGTAAAATATTTATTTAATTTACTGACACATTGCTGAAGATTACCAGGCATAATAATATCTGATTTACTCTTTGTCCAAATTTTTAAATTCTAAACCTCAGCTTGCATCAACAATTGGATGCCTTTGGACAGCTAGAGATCTTTTCTATAAGGTTTTGTCAAAATAAAAAAAAAATCTGAAAAATGCAATGTCCCAGTTCATATATAATATAAGCTAGGAATTTAAATTATGTATCTGCTAAAAATGTCTTCCTCTTTATTGCAGCTGGGACAATGAATAAATTAGAATTAATTTTAATTTTTGCATTTTCCAAAGTAGCTTACATTTATGAGGAGTGTATTTTTTAAGTCAATTCGTAAGCAAAATCAATTTTAAGTCATGGGTGATTTATTAAATGTCTCTGTTAAGACTTGATAAGTCAAGAGTCTACTGAACCAAACTAAAGTTTAGTTTATTGTTATCCAGTGTCCAAATAAGAAAGAGGATCCTGGTTGTTTCTTGTTTGTGCATGTAATGCTAAATAATTGGTTCTTAGGGTTGTGCAATCCTGTGGAAAACATTTCAAGCAATGTATTTTGGAGTGCAAGGGAGCCCAATGTAAAAGAAGTTGTGTCTTTTCCTAGAATTCCATGGATTCCCTCTTTGAATTATGTGTGATTCCAGGAGAGGATGCAGCTACTTTAAAGAGTTGCAGACAGGTGCTACATTCTACATTCTGAATTACCTTTTTGAAATCAAATCCAGAATATAAACAGCCCTTGCGTTAATATGAACTGAAATATTAATTAATGTTTTTCTGCTGAGTTATTTTGATGGAGAAAAGGTTCTATTTGTTTGTGCATGTATGAAAATGTTGTATTTTAATTTCTGAAAGGCGGGAAGAGGTACATGGAGAAGCACAACGTGCTCTGAGAACATTTCCTGGTAAAAATGAAAAGGAAAGTGCTGATAAACAGATGCCTTCGTTCCCAGAAATGGTCCAGTATATTCAAGAGAAGGTACAGGACTTCAGCTTAAAACTCTGTGTAATACTATGGTACACACTGTTCAAAGTATAACCATAATACCGAACTCCCAACCTCGTTCCCTGTTGAGGACATGAACTAAATTACATGTAGTCCTTGTTTAGTGACTACAGTTGAGGCTTTAAGTAGTCTCTAAATTAAAAAAATCACATGACCATGATTGTTTTTATGATCTTACTTCAGCTTTCCTTTGCTTTACAGACCTGCAAAAGTCGTAAATGCAGACATTGGTCGCAAAGTTACTTGGTTACTGTCCAAAGCAGTCATTAAGCAAGGACTACCTATAAAGGCATAGGACTAATTGTAAAGCCCAGTAATTTGTATAAATTGCAAAACATTTGAGGAATAAGCACCATGTTCTGTTAAATGCATAAATACTTTATTTTAGGCCTCTCACCGAATGAAAACTCCTGCTAAATACATGACTGGAACAACAGTAATGCCTTTCAACCCAGCTACTTTTGGAGAGGTACGCATCTCAGTTACAAATTAGAGAAAGCCCTATTTGTTAATAGTAAAATTCTCTTCTGTATATATTGTGCCATCTTGAAATACTATATTTTACACAACCACATACTTGAAATTTAAGATCTACATCAGAGGTTTTATTGGGCTGTTTGGTGGGTTATGAATGAGGGGACAGCTTTTAATAGTGACACATCTTTTTTTACACAAAGCTTTCTTTCAACAGATGAGGACATTGCTAGTACTTCTGTGAGCCAGCAGAGTCCTTTTACCCAAGACTTTAGTGGCTTTCCTGATCTCTTATTGCTATATAGATTTTTTATGCATTTGTTTGGTCCTTATTCAGCTTTTTGCTGATTGGTTTTACTTTCCCCATTTTTCCAGCCCCTCTGCAAGTTGCTCCTGATATTCAGTGAGAAAATGGGACATTATTTTTCCCTTTACATAATAATAATAATAAAGTTAACTCCATGGTAAATTTAATATGCTGATATATTTTAGGAGAGCCAATTTGATGTTGTGATTAAGCCTCCGGGCTAGAAACCATGAGTTCTAGTCCTGTCTTAGGCAGGAAGCCAGTCCTTGGGCCAGTCATTCTTTCTCAGCACTAGGAAGGAAACCTCTAAACGTTATCAGCCATGCCTTCTGCATTCTTCCAATGCCTAATAAATAAATAAATTTAAAATGTGCTCATGAAGAAAAATATGTTGCCTTTTCCTTAGTTAGACATTTATTAAAAAATGGTTAGAAAGTTGATATTAAGAAACTTTCTGCATCCAATATCTATATGCTTTGTTCTTTTCCTTTGTGAAATTGTACTATTTATGTAACATCAGGCATGATCTGTCTAGTTTAAGAATTTTAAAATTCTTTCACTTAAACAGACTGGCTAATTAATATATATTTAATATATATTAATAGTATATATAGTTAATATAAATAATATAATATAATTAATATATTCCCAAAGAAATAAATGAGACAGCAAAGTTCAACTCTTCAGTCATCTCTTTAATAGATTTTCTTCTGTAGACTAGGCCGGCTTTTGCAGTAGTAGCTTCAAGCAGAATAATGTATATTTGTAATTTTAAAAGTAAGGCTAATTCTGTTGACTGCCAGCTGTTCAATTCTCACTGGCTTGAGATTGATTCAGCCTTCCATACTTACAAGTTCAGTAAAATGAGGACCCAGATTGTTGGGGGCAATATGCTGACTCTGTAAACCTCTGACTCTACAGAGTGGGCTGTAAAGCACTATGAAGTGGTATATAAGTCTAAGTGCTATTGCTAAAAAAAAACCACTCATTTGGTAGAAAACAAACTTTGTGTGTGTGTAGATAGCCCATACCCTAAACCCTAGATGTTCTATTTGATCTTAGTTATTTTTCAGGCCAGGTGGGGAGTGAAATATCTTGAGCTACTATTACTTATCTTTTTATTCGAAATAGGCTTATAAAGTTCAAAAGCATTCATAGAAATGGTAATTTTTTTTGAGGGAGTTTATTTTGCAGCATATTGACTACTGCTTTATTTTAGGTTTTTATTTTTAAAATCTTTTTTAAAAAATAGGTTTGGCATAGGGCATCAAATTTAGATATTCAGGATATAGTGTGGCAGAGAGCTTAGTTTAGAATATGACAAGTTTTTAGGCAAATTACTGTCAACCTTAACTTCTTAACTTTTGAATATTGGGACCCTCGTAATGAATAAAACCACAACATCCTTTGGATATTTTAAATCACAGTAACACAATAGATGCAATTATTGTATTGTGATTCATGGCTGAAAAAAAATCACAGTTGTTTATTCTATAAGAGAAGGTTGGTGACCTTTATATTTTTTTTCTGCTTTGCTTAGATAGTGCTGTATCTCCGGATGTGTCTTGCTCACAGTGCTGGTGTGGTGCCTACTTCTCAGAGCTTAGCTGATATGCAAGATCACGCTCCAGCCATTGGCCGTTATATAAGAAACCTCCTCTCTGGAAATGTTATAACATCCTCATCCTCAAAGGGTGGTGAAAGCAATCCTGTACAGATCTATATAAGTCTCCTTCAACAGTTGCTCTCTGGTGTTGGAGGTGAGAAACACAGGTCACAAAGCTAAAAAAAAAATGTTTTACTACCTTTATCATGAATGAGTAATACACTGCTTCAAAAGATAAATTCAGCATCCATTGTTGGTCATTTTGTTAAGGAAATGTAAGGTCTGTTTTAATGCAATAAATTAGGTCAAAGCCACCTGACTTTATCAGGCTGATACTTTGAAGCTCAAGTGGTTCCAGTTTTAGAAGAACTAAAAAGTGTATGTTCAGCGAGTATATTTTTGGCAAGCCCATTGTGTTGAAAATTACATAATTTTGACGGTGATTTTATTACATTTTTAAGAAGCAAATTTTATATTCCAGTGGCCTAAGTGAAATATAAATTGAATGATAGGCCCTCTTTCTGTAGGTCTTGGCCAGTAAAGAAGGAAAAAAAAGGGAAGTGTAATTTTTGGCAGAGAAAACTGTCCATCCTGCATGAGAGCTAAGCCAAACTTTAGCTGGTTTAGAATTCTGTTCTCATTAACTGGTCAGATCTGTCTGTCCTCAAATCAGGCATAAAAGTAATGTACTTTCCCAATTACTACCTATCTATACAGAGGTTCTGTGCAGATTTCAAGTGGCATAATCGTTGTTAGACCTAAACTTTGTTTTTTTTTTCCCAATCCTTTCAAAAATAGGTGCCTTATATTTTAGGCCATTGCCAGCACTTCTACCTTACCATGTGTTTAACTGAACTTTTTTGTTACCCTAGCTGTATACTAATTCAAGATACTAGATAATAATTTTATCTTCTGACTAAGGAGTGTAGGTAGGAGTGAAAAACTATAAGGGAAGCGGCTAACTAATTTTCAGAAGTTAATTTGCTAAAGATAACTGAAAAAAACATGCAGGTTTTCTAATCTTGCATTCCCTGCTATATATTTCTATTTCTACTCTTTGGCATGTCTTTCATTAATTCCAGCATTCTAGGCTTTCCCCATCCCTGGTCTTACTATCACTTCCTCTTATCACAGCGACACCGGAAGTGGCATCACTTCCAGTATCGCGAGATTTTGGCAGCTGCGCCACTCATTCTTCCATCTTCCCTGCTTTTGGGTTCTGCGTGGGTGAGTCACTGACAGTGTGGGTTCATATCTTATTACTTAAGTTTTGAGTTGCATTTAGGTTTATGTCTCATTTTAAGGTTGGGGGGGAAAAGGGGATCCAAACTGGCCTTTCTCTAGGTTTTTTTTAAAAAAAATTGTAAGTATTAAATGCTTACAACCTAAGCAATTACAAGAGATTTATTATAAAACAGTCAATCTCAAAATCAAATAAATTTGACTTTGAGATGTTGTGGGCTCTATAGATAGGCGCACCACTTAGTCTTGGAATGTGTTTCATTCTCGTTGCTTGAACTGAAGTGTCTGTTATGAGTGATGAGATGAGCTTGGATTGGCTACAGTACCTTTTTTTTTTTTTTTAAGGAATGATTTGCTAGTGCACCCAAAATGTTAGTAACATAGAATATGTTGTGGCCTTGAAATTCCACAATAGCACACAAGTTTTTGTTGCATCTCTATGTCATAACATTTATTAACAAAATACTATGCATGCATGATGTTTCAGCCGATTGCTGTGCGGGTCAACATACGTTATACAGCTAAATCCTCGACTTACGACCACAATTGGATCAGAATTTACATTGCTAAGCAAGGCGGTTATTAAGTGAGTCGTGCCTGATTTTATGAGCTTTGTTGCCACTAATGTTACGCAAATCAATGCAGTTGTTAAATGAATCACATGGTTGTTAAGCAAGCAAATCCAGTTTATCCTATTGACTTTGCTTGTCAGAACCCAGGTGATAAGGTGATCACATGACCCTGGGATGCTGCAACCACAGTAAATACAGTATATGCCATTTGCCAAGTACCTAAATTTTGATCATATGAATGTGGCTGCACTGGTCGTAAGTGCAAGAACTGGTCATAAGTCACTTTTTTCAATGTTGTAACTTTGAATGGTCATTAAACAAATGGTTGTAAGTGGAGGACTATCTGTATAGCTCAGTATGGTTCAAATATATATTCCAATATTAACATATTGAATATTGTTAAGATATTAGTAGAGAATCCTGGATTTCATTTTTGAATGTCTTCATCTCGTATTTGAATTCTCAAGTTTCCTGATGAGATGACACTTTTTAGATGCAGGTTTCTTTGGCTAGAAAAAAATTGACATCCATCCACACAAACCCATTAAGCAATTCCTTTTCAACAACATTATTCAGAATGCAGGGAAAAATAGTAAGAAATAACAAAAGAAACTTAACATCAGAAAAGAACAAAGGAAATACACCCCCTCAGTACATGATCCCATAAATACTGACCTCTTAACACCTATTGTAGCTTTGGCCAATTGAGCTTTTTAGTAAGATAGAGGGTATTTTTAGGTTATATTACTAGCCTTGTAACCATGCCACATGCAGCATTTCCTATTGCAAATAAAATCTCCACTCATCAATTTAGGTATGTTTTTACAAGTATACTATAAGTGCAACAAGGATCAGTTTTACTGTGCAAGCTGAATTTCTACTCCAGAAACAGCTTTGCAAGACAATGTATTATTGTCTGCATCCCACCAACTATGAGTAAATACAGTCTCTCGGTGCAAAATATATCTAATAATAGTATTAGGTTACAGAGTAATGTGAATGTAAATATTGTTTTGAATAATTTCGGCATGCCTATTATGAAGACAATAAATCATATTTGTATGCATGGTGATTTCATTTAGCAAGTAGAGCATTTCATGTTGATTTCATTAGCAAATTCATTTACATAGAATACAATAATTTCTGTTGTTCAAATTTTGGTCATTTTAATAATTTGAGAACTTTTAAAAAAATATAGGTTTGCCGGTCATGTACTGTTTGCTGGAAGTTGTTTCAGTCTATCCTGAAAAGCTAGCTGCAAGATTTATAGACAAGATGGATTGGATAAAGGTATGCTAAAGAAAGAGATGATTTTATTCCAAAATTTTGCACATCATTCCAGTAGAACAGATTTTTCCCCCCATACCCATAAAAGGAATAATTGTGATAGGATTAAAAGTATGTATCTCAATAGCTCCTGATCTGTTAAAAGTAATTTCATGGAAGCCAATTTGGCATCATTGTTATCCACATACTTTTAAATATAATGTTTCTCACCGAATTATATAGGCCTCTATAGATAAGGCATAGGGATATCTTTACAATAAGATTTTAAAGAAAAATTCAATGACAGAAAAATTGCTTATGGCAACTTCTATTAAGAATGTCATTATCTGAAATAAAGATTCGGAGGCAAAACTAGTCAGAATTTCTATTAAAGCACCTAAAATAATGTGATAATTAATAGATTGTGATTTTGTAGTGAATATTTAAGTTCCTGTCCCTAGTCTTTAGTGTTATTGCATTGCACATAGTAATGCAAAAAGCTGTGGTGACACAGTGATTAGAATGCAGCATTGAGGCTAACTCTATTCACTGACTGGAGTTCGATTTTGCTCACTCAAGGTTGACTCAGCCTTCCATCCTTCCGAGATCGGTAAAATGAGGACCGAGATTGTTGGGGGAAATATGTTGACTCTGTAAACTGCTTAGAGAGGGCTGTAAAACTATTTAGTTGCTATTGCTAATGGTGTTAAAAAGCAAGACAGGTGCAGAATTCCAAGTATCATTGTTCTCCTTCGTCAATTAAATGTTCTTTGGAAAAGATGCTGTTTAGCCATTTCGTACAGAAAAATTGGGGTTAATTGGATCAGTCTTTTTATTATTTAAAGGCTAGTAGGATATTATCTATTTTTAACATATTGTATTCCTTTATATTGTTTTCAGAATCTTATGAATACTAATAAGGAAGAAATGCGGGAACTGGCTGCTCTATTTTATTCTGTTGTACTTTCGACAGTGACAGAAAATGAATTCAAAACATCTGTTCAGCACCTGATAAAAACAGCAAAGGACAATCATGTAATATTTTTGTTTTTGCCTCACACTACTTTTATGAATGAAAGTATAATAATAATAATAATAATAATAATAATAATAATAATAATAATGTTATGTATCTTTCTGTTTAACTAAATTAAAAGTAACGAGTAAAACTGGGAGTAAGAGTCCAATAGTTATAACTAAAATTGGTTAATTAAATGAGTGATTCAGTTCAAATACAGTTGAATATAATGTAAAGTCCTTGTCTGAGGAAAAAAATCTTTGCTTTTAGTTAGTGCATATATGTCACAATAGCTTAGAAAATTTTTTTCACCTTTATAAGAATGAAAGGATTGATTTCTATATAGCTATATATATAGCATCCACTGTTTATAAGTAGAGGTAAAAGTAATAGTACATTCATGCATCAATATGCATGAATGTACTATTTTAATTTTTAGGCTATTAAAACTGACACTATTTTTAAATGTAAGAAGGCTGCTCAAAATGTTCTAAATGCACTGAGATATGTGTGTGTGTATTGTTAACTTGTTTTTCGATTGTTATTCTTTTCACTACAGAATCTGGAAATGCAACATGGATCATTATTGGCTCTGGGATTCACAGTAGGACGCTATTTGTCAAAAAGAAAAATGAAAATAGTAGAATTACATGGTATAGAAGACCGGAATACCATTGTAGCACCAGAACAAGACCAGATGATAAAATCAACAACAGAAACTATAGGTCAGTCTGCACATTTGCACTTTCCTTGGCCCATTTTGTTCACGGTGGTTTTGAAAAATTAAATCACTTTTGGCCCATGGTGCTGCTTTACCTATGCTCGAAGCTTTTGTCATAAAACTCATATAACATAATAGTAATCTCAAACTCATTTCATTTCATTGTTTAATGATGTGATATTTGATTCACAAATCATTTGAAAACAGATTTAACTAGTTGCGAGTAATGTACTTGGCATTAAAAATAGATTAGTATTATCTGAGCATGAGCCATTGGCAGATAAAGCCACATAATGGGTTGCTATTTAATTAGCACTAAAGATTAAAATGATAATAAGATAAAATGTAGTGTGACTGAATATAAAATTTAAAATGAACTAGGATTATGCATATTAGAATAAAGTATCTGAGATTTTATAGTTAATAATCTTGAACTGTACTCAAATTTGTTGCTTTGCGTGATGCAAAACTCTTATTTTTTGTTGGTACAAATGTTACAAATGCGGGGAATTTCTGGGAGTATTCATTTTCTCTGAAAAATATACTTCTCCCACTTGAGACAGGTGTTCAGATGAATTCAAAAGTTATTAACTGTTTTAAGTTTGGCATGATAAAGGCATCAGGCTAGAAACAGACCATGAATTCAAGTCCTGCTGTAGCCACTTATGGGCTAAAACCATCTTAGAGGCTGTTCGTTCGGGATACAGCCTGCTGGATTTTAAAGGGGAAAATACCAAGTGATCTTTCTACCTTTTACTAGGTTCTTTTTTGGATAGTACATCACCACTTCTAGCAATAGCTGCATGTACAGCACTGGGGGAAATTGGCAGGAATGCGCCTTTGCCCATCCCCAACGAAGGCAGTGGTTTTACAAAACTCCATCTTGTTGAAAGTTTACTGGCCAGAATTCCCTCTGGCAAAGAAACTAATAAGGTAATGTTTTGCAACATTGTTACAATTCTCCTATGATTAAAAGATCTTTGAGCTTTGTTGTTTTCTTGTAGACGTTTCACTGCCCAAACTAGGTAACAACATCAGTACTAGAAAGGAATGGGAATTGTTCTCAATTATATTCTAGTGCAGGGCTGTCAAATTCCCAGCCTGTCGGCCAGATGTCTCACTCTCTGGCCATGTTCATGTCCGGTTTAGCGAAGGGGAAAAAAGTCCCACTATGTCATGTGATGGCACCATGGCGATATCAGTTTGACACCCCTGTTCTAGTGGTTTACCCTGTCAGTGTTGGTGGCAGTGGTCTTGGTCGGTTCTTTTTGGTTGGGCTGTTTACTGTTAGCTGGTTTGGCAGTTCTTTAACTCTGGGGTATTGTTTACTTCTTGATTGTTGGTCTGATGTTAATCTTGGTATTAATTTATGCTTATCTGGGTGTTTTTCTGATGGGGAAGTGTTTTGGTTTTCCCATTTTAATCTAGCAGACTTTAAAATAACACTTTCTCACTCTTCCTCCTCCCCCCCCATGGTATTTTTAAGATGAAAGAAAGAGCTATTCAAACACTGGGCTACTTTCCAGTAGGGGATGGAGATTTTCCTCATCAGAAGCTGCTCTTGCAAGGATTAATGGATTCTGTAGAGGTAATTACTTAATTGTCCTCTTAGAATATATATTTGAAGAAAGGGTTGTTTTTATTAATTAATGCCAATTTCTTAAACTGTGTCCTCAATTTTTTGGTTCCATTATTTTTTTCCTGGTTATAAATGTTTGTAAATGTTGAAAAAAACTTTCAAATTTAGGAGAACAAAAGTAATGCCATCCAATGCATAATTATTCTTCATGGTTGCGCTACAGTGAGGAAGCATTGCTACCTTGAACAAGAAGTTTTTGTTGAACCTTCTATGCTTCTACATTTCTTGATAGGCAGAAAAAAAAATGTCCACACAAATGCCTTGTGTGTCCTTTCCAAGAACTGATCAATCCATTCTTTTGTAATCATTGAAATGATTTCCACCTTTGTGCTGCAGTTTTGTTCCCATATGTCTTTCCTCCCATTTAAAATGGGAGGAGATGGGTGGAATAGCATCCAATTGGTTAAAATTGAAAGTGTGGGCTCTTTTAGTTTATTCATTGAAGTAATTTACAGTATGTGGCAGCCCTATGACTCTGGCTAACATACAGACGTTAAAAACCAGCATTAAAACCCATGATGCCCTGATTAAATTCAGAATTCAGAATTCTTTATTGGCCAAGTGTGATTGGACACACAAGGAATTTGTCTTTGGTGCATATGCTCTCGGTGTACATAAAAAAACAAGATACATTCGTCAAGAATCATAAAGTACAACACTTAATGATAGTCATAGGGTACAAATAAGCAATCGAATCATACTAAGAAACAATATAAATCATAAGGATACAGCAACAAGTTGCAGTCATACAGTCATAAGTGGGAGGAGATGGGTGATAGGAACGATGAGAAGATTAGTAGTAATAGTAATACAGACTTAGTTAATAGTTTGACAGTGTTGATGATGATCCGATTATCAAAAAATGATTCAATCATCAAAAAACCATCAACAAGGCTAGCCTAACCTGCTTGCCTGAAAGCCTGGGGAATTTGTGCCTTTGGAGTGTCCCTATGGGTTATGATGACTGAAAATAAATAGCCCAGTACTTTACAATTTTTAGTTGGGAAATAGATGAAAATAATGCTATGAGACTTGAAATAATTTTGATTTAAATGCAGGAATGATTTTTCAAATCACCTGAAAATTCCATGGTAGAATTTGTAATAACGTATACTATAATCTTCTTCTTTGTAATAAATGTAGCAAGTTTCTTGTCTAGAAAATACAACTGGTTTTGATAGTTAGCGAACTGAAATTTAATATTGTTTTACTGTGTGTTTCTCAGGCCAAGCAAATTGAATTACAGTTTACGGTTGGTGAAGCTATTACCAGTGCTGCAATAGGGACCAGTTCTGTAGCTGCCCGTGATGCATGGATAGTAGCTGAAGAAGAGTATACTGCTCCTATCGGTAGGTTTGGGCATAGGAATATCTAATAATATATTTCAGAGAATGATTTTAGTTCCTGGTATATAAAAAAAATAGCTTCTGTTGTAGAACAAACCCAGAATGACAGTTTTCTATTGAAATTTAGCTTCTATTGTTATTCTGGCTTTTGAAAAGTCACTTAATATGGAACCTGCTTCAGCGTAATTTTTGCACCTACAATTAGCTTTGTGCTTATGAGTGATAATAGAATATAACTCAGTCAAACTACAGCCTAAATTCCAAAACTAATCTAGTCTCTGATGACTTAGAAGGCAAATGTACACTTTATATCCCAGGGTAGTTTGCAATGGTTTTTTATCCATTCATGTTAAATATATTTTTTTTTCAAGTAAACAGACTTTTAAAGCAGTTAACGCAAACATTAAAAGAAATATACTAAAAGGCTAATAACAGCATCAGCTTTTCAATTCAACCTTGAACATATTCTGTTGGTATGATAAAAAAAAATCCTCTCATTTATGCCTCTTGTAAAATCTGGTATAATAAATCTGGCTCTGTACTGGATTGCTTTGGGAAACATTGGAGAGACTGATTAAAAAGAGAGAAAAAGAAAATAGACAAAATACTCCATATAACCCTTATTTATGTATCACTGTAAACTGTAAAAATGTTGGATATTTTGGTAAGCACAGGTGTACATGAACGTACCTGGAACTGGACAAAAGTCCAGAATTTATATGTAGAATATTTATGGGCAGAACCATGAATATTGAAAGGTAAAACATAGCTAGCTGACAAGGCTCTGTTTTTCAAATCCTTTTGTTTGCATTATACTTAACTTCTTTTCTGTAATGGTTTCAATGTTAACAGATGTGAAAATTAATGATGTGGTTCCCTGGGTCCTGGACGTCATTTTGAATAAGCATATCATAAGTCCCAACCCTCACATAAGACAAGCATCCTGTATTTGGCTTTTATCACTGGTGAAGAAGCTGAGCGCCCACAAAGAAATTAAGGTAGGAAGAAAAAATTATGTCCCATTCTCTTTTTTGAGGTTGGGCAGGAAATCTGATTTAGTTGACCTTCAATAATTTCATGGTGCATTCTTTTGTCCTCTTGCTTTTTGTTTCTGAATTCTCATTTTTCTGCTTGTTCTGGAAGTGCACTTGCTGGGCAAAAGGGATACGGGCAGTGTGAAATGCAGCCGGTTCTATCCGGCTCGGGCGAACCGATAGTGCCGGTGGCACCTACACAGAAGTGTTGCGCACTCCCATTTGTGAACCGCTAGTGAAGGTACCGTATTTTTTGGAGTATAAGAAGCACCGGAGTATAAGATGCACCTACCTTTTTTGGTGAGGAAAAGAAGAAAAAGAAATCTGCCTCTGCCTCTGAACAATTTTGCCTCGTTGCAGCAAACAACCAGCTTTACTTTAATTTTTGTTTTCAGCAAAGCTTGATTAGCATAAGGGAAAAAAAAATCTGCTCCAGCAGTTTACCTCTTTGCAGCAAGCAGCAGAGCCCTGCGCAAAACAGCTGAGAGCAAATCAGCTGAGAGTCAGAAGGCAGATCCAATCAACTTGTGCTAATTAGGCTGTGTGCTGAAGCTGAAGGGAGCTGTTTTTTCTTGCTGTTTGCTTGCAAGGAGGTAACTGCTACGAGGCAGAGGCCAAAGAGTGGGGGCCAGTGGGTGGGCGGGGCTACATTCGGTGTATAAGACGCATTAAATTTTCACCCCCTTTTAGGGGAGAAAAAGGTACGTCTTATACTCCAAAAAATACGGTAAGTGGATTTCACCCCTGGATACGTCCATTAATGGTATGCTGTTTTTTTTCAAAACTCATAGAAAACTAGAAGAAACCTGTTTGAGTCTCACACTTTATTGTTTTGACAGCGAGGTTGCACAATTCTTTTTTTTTTATTTGATTTATATGCCGCCCTTCTCCGGAGACTCAGGGCGGCTTACAATGCGTTAAGCAATAGCCTTCATACTTTTGTATATTTTTTACAAAGTCAGCTTATTGCCCCCAGATAATTCCTGTATTATCTTGGAAAAAATCTACATGTTCTGACCTTTAATCATATTTCAAAGGGTTATTACCACATCCTTCTACAAGGGATTAAAACAATCTATCATAGAGTGTGTTCCTTCAAGAATAAACCATCACAGGCTTCGCACCAAATGTTCTTCCCTGCTCACCAAGCAAGCCAGAAAAGGGGCGAATTATTATTACTGGTGAGATTTTGAAATTGGGTTTCAGGTAACAGGTATAAATTAAAATCCCCTTCTTTTCTTTCATAGTCACATCTCAAAGAGATTCAAACCGCATTTGTATCTACTTTGTCTGACAGTGATGGTAAGTAGGAACGTACCTGCATTATTTTGTTCATTGATTAAAAATGCAAATCCTTATTAGAAACAAAAGTGTTTAAGCTTACAGATGTAGAAAAAAACACAAGATTTCAATACAGAGATATTATTTAAATTGTAACTTGCTCTAAAAACTCTGAAATTTGACATTGAAATTATGTAATACCAATGCATAGCATTATTATTTAAATAAAAAAAATTTCTAATTGTGATTTTTTAAAAAAAACTTTTCCAAGTAAAATGTTATTTTACAAAAACTAAATATGAATCATTCTTGAACTTGATCCTGTAACTGTTTTTAATTGCATATAAAAATGAAATATGTTGCTCTTGCTGAATGCCACCAAGAAAAAAGAAAGGAAACGAAATTGTAGGTTCTAAATAAATGGCGGCTTTCAATATAATTAATTCTAAACTTTTGTAACCTTAATCTGGGAAGAAAAACATATTGAGAGCTATTGACAGGTTGATTTCAAAAAAAGATGCGAAAAAGTTCTGCAATGATTTCTATTTGATCTGAATTCTAGTCTTAGTGAGGATTGAAACCAATGTATAAGCTGTATAGGAGTTTATAGCACTACTGATTAATACAGAAAAATCTTAAGGTAGGAAGAAAAAATTATGTCTGTATTCATTTAATCATTTAGGCATTTCAAGGGCAACTGCTTTTCTCTCAGATTAGAACTTCCAGACCGCTGAACTTTCTGCTATTTCAGACATTTTCAGTCTGACTGAGAATTACTTCTCAGTCAGAGGGATTACGTCTCAGTCAGAGGAAACCGCTTGTTATTCTTTCCTGAGGAGTTGGCTTTCTAGCATTAACATTTCTGGCCTTGGTTTTAGGACTTCTATTATTGCTGTGCGTTTGTGATAATTATATATTTTTGAATGGGTAAATTTTGAACTGGTATTGCACTGGTTAAGGTTTGGGCATGGAGACCCATATATAGATGTAACAATTGAGTGGAGTAACATTTAATTTGCTTTCTCTTTCTTATAGAACTCAGTCAAGATGTTGCTTCTAAAGGTCTTGGTTTGGTGTACGAGCTTGGAAATGAACAAGATCAACAGGAACTAGTTACTACACTTGTTGAAACTCTTATGACTGGGAAAAGGTATTTTAAATAAACCTCAATTGATAGAATATGTATCAGGAGGCAGGGAATAATAAAAAAGGGGGGATTAAAAGTAAGTGAGTTTAAATATAAAGCAAGTTTGGAGGAATGCTTCAGAACATCTAAACCCTTCCGTTCATGTTTTCTATAAATTGTATTGAATCAATATGAGCTTTATTTTAAAATTCTGAAATTATAAGATGTACCGTATTTTCCGGACTATAAGACACACCTAGCTTTTGGGGAGGAAAACAAGAAAAGAAAACTCTGCCTCTGCCTCCCAGCAATTTGCCTCCTTGCAGCAAACAGCAAACAGCTTGGTCAGCTTCAGCACAGCCTGATTTATCACGAGCAGCTGATTGGCAGTTGGATCTGCCTCCTAGAATACCGCCTATCAGCTGTTCCAGGTTGTGGGGATTGCCATCGTCACCATCGCTGCCCATCGCTGCTGCCACCTATTGCTGCTTCCGTGCGTCTCATTTTCAGCCTCCGTGCACCCCATTTTTGCCCTCCGCATGTCCCATTTTTGGCCCGTTCCAGGTGGTGGGGATAGGTGGCAGCGACGATCCCAGCTGCCTGGAAGAGGCCGAAAATGGGGCATGCGGAGGCTGTAAATGGAACACATGAAGACCAAAAATGGGGCACGCGAAAGCGGTGATAGGTGGCAGCGGCAGTGGGCGGCATTGAGCAATGGTAATCCCTGCATCTTGGAACAGCTGATAGGCGATATTCCAGGAGGCAGATCCAACCGCCAGTCAGCTGCTGGTGCTAAATCAGGCTGTGCTGAAGCTGACCTTGCTGTTTGCTGCAAGGAGACAAAGGCCAAAGGGTGTGGGCCAAAGGGTGGGTGGGGCTTCAGCAACATTTGCTGTATAAGACGCACAGACATTTTCACTCACTTGGGTGGGAGGGGGAAGTGCATCTTATACACTGAAAAATACGGTATTTGCTTTCCTCTTGTGTGGCAATCTATAATTTGATCTCCGTATGTTATGTTTTGATGTAATCTATTTGGAACTTGTATCATAAATACTTTAAGGAACAAAAAACATTTTAGGATAGTGTGGAATGGGTTTGAAAAAGTAATAAAATCCCTTTATCTGTGCTGTGATATGTTTATATTAATAATGTTTCTTGTAACATCTGTATAAGATGATATGTTCAGGTACTTAAATTAAGCCTTTTTAAATGGGCAAAAATCCTGCCAGTCATTTGTTAACATCTGAGAGAACAGTTGAATTCAGCCTCTTCTCCCTCCTTTTACCAATATAAAATCAATTGAGTAAGTATTTCCAGTTATGATAAATTTAAGTCCCTATTATGCAAGACCCCCATTTGCAGTGGTGTTTCAAGATTCAAGTGAAAATGTTTTCCCCAAAATGCACAAGTATTCTGTAAAGAATCTTAACCCCTTCTTTTTCTAATTGATTTTGAGATGTAGATCTGCATAAAAATGACAAGTGATTTGATATATATATAAGTGAGGCAGATCCAAGAGGCTATATAATCTGATCCCAAAGAGATACAAAATTAATCTCCTTCACAAGCTTTCATATAATAGAACACTCTCTTTACAGAGTCAAGCATGAAGTGTCTGGGGAAACTGTGATGTTCCAAGGCTCAGGCCTTGGCAAAACTCCAGATGGGTAAGCTCATTGATTAATCATGCTATTTGTGAGCCATTGTGTTACTTTAATCTATGGTGTAAGTATCACTAGTGATCTACAAAGATGCTAAGTGTAATTCCTGATTTGAGCACCAGTCAGGTTTTTTTAGATGTTTTTGGAGATGTTTTCAAATCTCATAGAAGTTCATTCCTAAACTCTCTTGACATTTCCTTAATTTCAGATGATTTAAGTCTCTCTCTTTTTTTTAACATTGAAATGCTTATGGGTAGCAGTTGGGAGTTTCTTGTCCAATGCAAAATTTGGCCCGTGATTCCCTCCAAACATTCCATTGAAGGTGTGTTGTGGTCTGCCGCCGGCCTGTGGAGCTCACAACAGAGTTGGACAGTGAAGAGGTTGGGGAGGAACATGGGCCAGTCCTGGAGTCTGGGGAAGGCTCAGACGAGGGCTCTGTCGGAGGCAGAGAAGGGGCCAGGGCCATCTGGGAGTTATGTGCTGCCTCCAGAGCCTCCAGATGATTGGAGATGATTGGCCCCTCCCATAAGACATAAAGGAGGAGCAAAGGCATATGAGCCTTTGCAGGAAGCAACTTTGTTCTTTCTAGCCGGTTTAAATTCTGATGCTCCATTTTGACTCTGTGCTCCGTGTGGCCTTGCAAAGCTAATTGCCAATTAGGTCCTTGGCAGCATGTCAAGGGAGATAAAGGTGAGTGCTTATCGGCCTTATCCTGAAGGACTGTGGCAGACTTCTTTTGGACTCTTTACCAACTATTTGTGACTCATGACGGACTGTGAATGAATATAATTCACAGCCATTGAAATGAAAAGAGGGTTTTTGAAACTAATAGTGTGCTTTTTAGTGTCTCAGGAAGCCTCTAAGTCAGAACAGAAGGCTTGGGCTTCTCTACAGAAACCAGTTCCTGAAACAGGGCTAGTGATCAGCTTTATGGGGCGACATCAATCAAAGGCACTTGGTTCATCCTAGTAAATTGATTCTCTGAACTGCTCAAATGTTCCTTGAGCAGCAGGGAATGAGAAAGTCGTGGAATATTTATACCAAGTAACAAAAGGTGGGAAAGTAAGGCTCTGCAGTGATCAGGGCAAATGAACCATCACCATTGATGTCCTTATTTCAAGTGTGGTATATTTTAACCAACCTACCCTCTTCAATCTTCCGTATGGGAGTATAAAGAACAGACGATGCTTCAAAAGTTGGGAGGGACGGTTCAGTTGTATAAACCATGTTTGCAACTGGTGCACAACTGGCACCGGTTGTGGCATCTAAGCAGAGGTTAGCAAAAGAAGACACAATGAAGTTTGTCAGGCATACCAGTGTCCAAGTTAAGTGGAGAACAGGTTAGAGAAGTATGATGCATCAGCCTTTTCATACATGTCACAAAAGCCTCTGTTCCCGTTTGTTATGGCTAAAACTCAGCACAACTAACATTGTCGGGTTATAGTTCTGTTAAACCACAGCTTAGCTGGAACTGTTTGCCAGAACTTCCGAGACATAAAAAAAACCCATTTGTTCATTTTGTGCACTCACCTATTAAGCATTATGTCCAAAGAGCAAATATCTCCTGTTGGGAACTGTGATCCTCTCTCTTTCATAGCTGAGCATGGACTAGAGGCAGCAAAAGTGAAACCAAAAACCATGGAAAGCCTTATCCCTTTTACATTTAGCTCTGTACTGAAGCCTCAAAAAACAAAGAGGGAACACAGACTAAAGCCTTGCCTCTAATTGTATAATTGTACTAATTCTGAAAGATAGTGGTTTGTTTATTTGACGTTACAGAATATGGAATTGTTTAATGGGGAAAAGATTTTGAATTATTGCATAATTGCCTTAAACAAATTTGGTTCAAGCCTATATTTAAAATATTATTTTGACCCCCATCTCTTAAGTATCCCCTTATGATTGTTTCAGCAAAATAGGACATGTAAGAAGTAGCATTAATCATTTGTTTCTGTTTTCCCAAGCCAGGGTCTTTCTACTTACCAGGAGCTTTGTTCACTTGCAAGCGACCTCAACCAGCCAGATTTGGTGTATAAATTCATGAATTTGGCCAATCATCATGCAATGTGGAATTCTCGGAAGGTATTTGCATGTAGTGGGAATGGTAGAACGTTAGAAACAACAACACCCCCCTAATCTATGTTCAGGATAACTGTGAAAGAATGTAACTTGTATTCTGAATTCGGATCTGAAGCTCAACATTATGAGTAATTGGGATGAATCAGTTACAATGGGAGCCTTATATAGAAGAGCTGTTGATTCATATACAAAATACACAATGTTCATTTTACTTGAATATTTTCGGTCTGTTATCAGAAACCTGAACTGAATGAACATAAATGGGACATTAAGTGTCACATAACAATTTTTTCCCCTTGGTTTTCTCAGGGAGCAGCTTTTGGTTTTAATGTGATTGCTACCAAAGCAGGGGAACAGCTGGCTCCTTTTCTTCCACAACTGCTTCCTCGTCTCTATCGATACCAGTTTGATCCCAATCTTGGGATTCGACAGGCTATGACCAGCATTTGGAATGCACTTGTTACAGATAAATCTGCTGTAAGTGAACACAGAATAATTATGTCCCAATGTTGTCACTTTTTTCCATTAGACTTAACTGTAGATTCTCTCAAATAAAAAAAAAAAACCTAAGGGAAGCCTTATTGGAGAAAAATAATGTCTTTTTCTAAATGTAAGAGGCACAGTGTGTAACCTTGGATGAGGAAAATACATCAAATGCTTGTTTTTTCTTGTTCAGAACATCAACTCAACCTAAAGAATTTATCATTCTTGGGTCCCGGAAATTAGCATGATGATTCAATAGGATGCATTCCAGTGGAGTTTAGGAGAGTGGTGGTAGTCACAACTGCATGTTCTTATTTTATTAATGTAATATTTATTTCTAAGATTTTTGTTAATAGTTTATTGTTAAAACATTCTCAAAGCATTAATACAATATGCAGCGAAAACAATTTCCTATATGTACATTGTATAGGAAATTGTTTTAATTGCGTATTGTATTAATGCTTTGGGAGTGTTTTATCAATAAACAATTATCAGAATACAGTATCTACACCCACATATAGTGCAGTGGTGAAATGCAGAATTTTTTGCTACCGGTCTGTGGGCGTGGCTTGGGGTCATGTGACTGGGTGGGCGCGGCCAACTTTTTTTTCTTTTTAAAGCATTTTTTACTATCTATTTGCCCAAACCGGTAGTAAAAAAATACTTTTAAAAAGTTAAAAAAAAAAAAAGGTTCCGACGATCGCACAGCAGAGCTGTGATTGTCGGAACCTTTTTTTTTACTTTTTTAAAGCATTTTTTTACTACCGGTTTGAGCAAATAGATAGTAAGAAAATGCTTTTAAAAAGTAAAAAACAGGTTCTGACAATCAGGTGTGACAATCAGCTGTGCCGCGCGATTGTCAGAATCTTTTTTTTCTTTTTTAAAGCATTTTTTTTTTTTTACTATAGGTTCAGGCGAATAGGTAGTAAAAAAATACTTTAAAATAGTAAAAAAAAAAAAAAAGGTTCCAACAATCATGCAGCACAGCTGTGATTGTCAGAACCTTTTTTTTTTACTTTTTAAAGCATTTTTTTTACTACTGCTTCGCCCGAACCAGTAGTTTTTATCACTACCGGTTCGCCCGAACCAGAGTGGCATTTCACCTCTGATATAGTCCTTTATTACAAACTTCCCATACATGTTGTTTATAGAAAAGTAAACAACATATGAAGTTGTTTATGAAGAAATAAACAACAATAAATACATATGAAGAAACCTAAGTCTTTCTGAACACAATAGACTGCTTTTAATTATCTATTTATCTATCTATCTAAAAGAAAACTTGTGATAAATATGAATGTACATGTAACTACTGAAGTGTGAGAACATGTGGCTAGTGGTAGTTTTTTTGTTCTTTTCTGTATTTGTTAGAATGATATATATTGAGGTTAACCTTCAGCACATAGAGCAAAATCAGCATAGGAAAATCACTATGTGAGACTGATTCTAATTAATCTACCATATTATTTCATTTTGTTATCTTCTTGTGCTGTTTCTGAATGATGATACATACAAAGCAGGAAAAACACTTTAAAGATAATCATTTTTGCATTAGGTTTCTGTTTCATTGTAGTTTGCTGTTGAGTTATAGGAAAATATCGCTATAAATGTTCAGTTTCTTCACTCTTTTGGATGTGGGAATGCTTTTAATAGTTAAAACTGTTTTCTACTGGTTCAGGTGGACAAATACATGAAAGAAATTCTTGATGATTTAATAAGCAACCTGACTAGCAATATGTGGCGAATTCGAGAGTCAAGGTATGCATTTCTAAAATCAGTTCATTATTTAAATTAAAATAATTGGTATTTTGAAAATCCATACTTGTATATTTTCTCTATATTAGGTTTTCAGGATTTATTTATCTACCGTAATTCTTGTCAGTTATGTGAACTGTACATTTTGGGGCTGGGAGGCAGATTAGTTTTAGAATACAAATAATTGGAAGTAAGTCACACAAGTTAGCAGGGAGGCTTAATTATGAAAAAATATATTATGCATAAATTTTTGTTTGTTTTCTACCATATGATTTAAGATGATGTAAACTGTACTAAATCATTACATCTCTGGAGCTTTTTTTGACATTGATGCAAACTACCATTAGGGACTTTGTAGAATACCACCCATGATATTTAATTAAGAGGGGAATTGAATATAAATACTTACACTAAATTATAGCAAATAAGCCTTGTCTTTCCATGCACACTCACACATAGCCTAGCCTTCAGTTCTGCTGTAGGCATGAGCAAGGAAATATTGATTTGTAGAATAAATATTCTACAAATTATTTTAGTGTTGTAGAACTAAATGAATTGTGGTTATTGTTAAATATGGTTTGTTTAAAACAGGTTAACTTAAACTATTGAGGCTAGTTATAGATGAAGACATCATCACATAAAGTGTTTCCTTAGAAACAGAGAACATATAAATACTAATTATTGTAAGATTGTAGTTTGGTTAAAAAAGGTAGCTTGAAAAGGGGAATTAATTCTATTTTAAGAAATTTAGATGTACAGGCATTACTGTCTGGCAGTTGGTTTATTCTTCTACACTTTTAAATAATGTACATGTTTGGGAAAACTGAATTTGTTTTATTTTATTAAAACTTCATATTATCAAAGAATGGTAATTAAATTCTTTCCACAGCTGTTTAGCACTGAATGACTTGCTAAGAGGAAGACCTTTGGATGATATTATTCATAAACTTCCAGAAATATGGGAAACTCTCTTTAGAGTGCAAGATGATATAAAGGTACTAAAAAGTTTCATTTTCTAGTATTGAGAAATTACTATAATCATTGCAGGCAAAGAATAGCTCACAACCAAGAAGGCTTGTATGCTTCCTCTGGTGTTGTGCTGGGAATTCCTAGAACTCAACACTCCTGACTGATAAAACACACATTTGTGTCCATTTTGGCTTTCAACCTTAATGGCAAAAATGTCTGAGCTTTATGAATAAATGGGAAATACTTAGAATAGAAAATGACTGTTCAGTCTAGTGATTAGGCTGTGTTTTGAAAAGTATTTATAGAGCATCAAAGGTGTCAGATAAGCATTGGTTTTGATTTAGACTCCTTCCTTTCTCCTTCTTTCTGTAAAGGCGGAATTAGAAGTCTTATACTTTGCAACCTTTATACATACAACCCCTTGATATCAAAGAATGTGAATTTTAAACTATTTTTCTGGATTCCAAAACAAGCACCTTCGTTTGAAAAAGAGATTTATATTTTCTTGAAAATATACATCATCAAGGCAAAATCACTCCATTAATAGTATCTGAAATTAAAATTGGAAACTTAAGAAAAGTTTTCTCCCCCCCCCCCCCCCTTTTTTTCTTTTTCAGGAATCTGTACGAAAGGCAGCAGAGTTAGCCCTGAAAACATTAAGTAAGGTACATTCTCATAATTACTCCAATAACTTCAAGAATGTTACACCATTCTGTGACTCAGTTTGAGATATAGTGTAAGGAATATCTTCAGAACATCTGTGCTCATAATTAGAATTAGAATTGTTTATTTATTCACCAAGTGTGATTGGACACACAAGGAATTGTCTTTGGTGCATATGCTCTCAGTGTACATGAAAAGAAAAGATACATTCGTTAAGAATCATAAGGTACAACACGTAATGATAGACATAAGTTACTAATAAGCAATCAAATCATACTAGGAAACAATATAAATCGTAAGGATACAGCAACAAGTTACAGTCATAGGTGGGAGGAGATGGGTGATAGGAACGATGAGAAGATTAATAGTAATGCAGACTTAGTGAATAGTTTGACAGTGTTGAGGGAATTACTTGTTTAGCAGAGTGATGGTGTTCAGAAAAAAACTTGTTCTTGTGTCTAGTTGTTCTGGTGTGCAGTGCTCTATAGTGTCGTTTTGAGGGTAGGAGTTGAAACAGTTTATGTCCAAAATGTGAGGGGTCTGTAAATATTTTCACAGTCTTCTTTTTGACTTGTGCAGTATACAAGTCCTCAATGGAAGGCAGGTTGGTAGCAATTGGTTTTTTCTGCAGTTCTAATTATCCTCTGAAGTCTGTGTCTGTCTGGTTGGGTTGCAGAACCAAACCAGACAGTTATAGAGGTGCAGATGACACATTCACAATGGTTCCCATTTGCCATCTGCATGTTGGTTTTTTGTTTTAAGGTGTGTGTGAAGATGTGTGACCCATCTAAAGGAGTTGCAGGCCAGAAAACCATAGCTGTCCTTTTGCCATGTCTTCTTGATAAAGGAATGATGAATACAGTGACTGAAGTGCGGACCCTGAGGTAAATTATCCTTACATTTTTTTTCCTTTCTTCTCATGTTTCCAAATCTCATATCCAGAAACGATTTCAGCAGGACTTTGCCCATCATTCTTTCTCGTCGTAGCTGAAATGAAATAAATGAATCCAAGGAATATTTTTTACAATAAATG
Source organism: Pantherophis guttatus (assembly GCF_059756535.1). Classification (NCBI taxonomy): domain Eukaryota; kingdom Metazoa; phylum Chordata; class Lepidosauria; order Squamata; family Colubridae; genus Pantherophis; species Pantherophis guttatus. The sequence goes on along the minus strand of NC_142064.1, from coordinate 86,718,753 downwards.
ATAATTTCTAGATTCCTCTATGCTGTCCCATGATTTGCTTAAGCATGGTTTTCTAATCGAATCATAGTTGGCTGGTCTTGTACCACCCACTAAACTGGTTACCATAATTTATGAACCAAGAAAAATCAATGTAGAAAATATGCTTAATTATATGCATAATATGCAACCACTTAAGCTTAGGTGGGGAAATCATGATTACCAATTAAAGAGTCCTACAGTTGCTACAACCAGCTGTGGAAAGAGCCAGTCTCACCTGCTATAAGTACAGCCGCTGAAATTAATAGACTTTTTGGTGATAGGGACATTTATGGCCCCGAAAGTAGATAATATAAACTTCCTGGGAATTTGCTGCATTTCATTTATCTTTTCAACTACTTTATTTTTAGCGAATGGAAGTTAAATTCTGTATCATATTGTTTTCTGACATCTAAACAATATTCATTGTTTAGCTGGTTGGATGGATTACTACTAGTGAAGAAGAATGCAAATGTGCTTGTCTTACACATTTTTATTTATAGCATTAATACCCTGGTGAAGATCAGTAAAAGTGCTGGGGCCATGCTGAAACCACATGCCCCGAAGCTCATCCCAGCTTTGTTGGAATCCCTGAGTGTTTTGGAGCCTCAGGTCCTCAACTACTTGAGCCTGCGTGCTACAGAGCAAGAAAAGGTAAGGGCACCTTTAAGTAAGAAGGTTTCTCATTTATAAAAAGCATTAGCTATTCTAGACTAAAAGCTGTCTAGCAGAGGAGAGAATGAGATTAGTTACATCATCAATTATTTTCATACAGTTGAATTTAATTAAAATTCATCGTAAATAATTAACAGTATATACAAATTAAGTTAAGTTACTTTGTATATACTGTTTAACTAAAATACTGTCTGAGTTTTAAAATTTCATGAGAATTATTCCTCTTTCTTTTTTAAGGAATCTTTTGTCTTTTCAATCGCTCTTAACATAATATTGCTTGTTACTATGCATCCACATGGGCCTTCTGTTTTCTCTTGTCACCTTTTAAACTCTAGATTTTAATCCATTTTTCTTTTTATCTTTAAGGCTGCAATGGATACTGCAAGACTAAGTGCTGCTAAATCCTCCCCAATGATGGAAACTATAAATATGGTAATAATTGGCTTTAAGAAAAGTTTTACATAACCTGTCCAAGGAAGATTGCAAGTAATAATGAAATTACTGTGCTTATAACTGATAGCAGAACATTGGTATTTCTAATTACCGTATTTTTCGGAGTATAAGACACACTTCCCGCCCCCCCCCCAAAAAAGGAAATGTTGGTGCATCTTATACACCGAATACAGCCATTTTTTGCCTCCCAAAGTTCCGCCCATCCCATTTTTGTGAAAAATGGGCCTGTTTTTCGCAAAAACGGGGTGCGCAGAGGGTTTGGGAAGCCTGCAGAGTGCTCCTGGGGGCTGGGGAGGGCAAAAACGCCCCCATTTTTGCAAAAAACAGGGCACGCAGAGGGTTTGGGAGGCCTGCAGAGTGCTCCTAGGGGCCAGGGAGGGCAAAAACTTTTTTTTCCTTACTTACCTCTTTGAAATCTTGGTGCGTCTTATACACTGGTGCGTCTTATAGTCTGAAAAATATGGTATTTCATTTAGCAAAGGAAAGCTGGTGTTACAGCAGGAAGTTATTCACTTCTAAAAATATGTTGATCAATAACCAAGAAGACAAGATTCACGAGATTGTTTCGTGAGCTTTTAAAACAGGCTAGCCTTCCTGCCATAACAGGGATGCAAATAAAGTAAGGGGTAAAATAGCCCTAAACACTCATCATCTCTCCCTCCCCCTGCACACTCACATATGCACACCCATACAAAGGAAAGAAAATAGTGGTTATCATTTCTGTTTTTACGATAAGCTACTCTTTGAAAATTGATGGCGAAGCAGCCATTGATAGAAAGAAAAACATTTCTGCAAAGAAAGTACTGGATAAAAGTGGATGTATTTGAAATTGCTCCTGCTCCAACAGTTGTTCTTCCAGGCAGAATGCTAATAAGCAGCTTGTGAGCAACAGTCTAGTAATCTATTTTGTTAAATTAATCTCTCTGGATGTCTTGATTTTCTTTTGGTTTTGTTTCTCCAGTGCTTGCAATATTTGGATGTGTCTGTTTTGGGAGAGCTGATTCCTAGGCTCTGTGAACTGACTAGAAGTGGATTAGGCATTGGCACTAAGGTATGCTTATGCTTAGGAAAGAAGGGCTTTGCAGGAAAGTTTGGAATGCTAAGCACATATTGAAATTTGCATACACACACACACACACACACACACACACACACACACATATCTTTATTTGTGTAATTATAAGTATACAATGATTTTATCCTGTGATGTAAGTGAATGCAGTTTGTGAGACATATCCAGAGATGGGATATTGGGAAATTCAGGAGTGAAAGTCAAGAATGGTAGTGTTATGTCTTATTCCAGAGGTGTCAACCTCGATTTCATTGAGGGCTGCATCAGGGTTGTGTTTGATCTCGGGGCGTGTGTGTGTGTGGCCAGGGTGGGCGAGGCCACCTTGACATCACTTGTGCCGGGGGCACCTGTGGTGGCCCGAATGCTTTGCCAATAAAAACAGAGCTCGGGAGGGCCACACACTCCATTTTCACTGGCAGAGGCACTGTTTCCAGGGCAGCCCCAAGGGCCCGATCCAACTCACAGGCCTTGAGTTTGACACCCCTGTTTTATTTAGGAGGTGATGCAGTTATATCGAATCAAATATGTCTTCCCTGGCAGTGCCATTGGTGGTGTGCTGTGGGGGCTCTGTCATTGCCATTCTACCGAGATTAACCGTGACTGTGAGGAAGTCTTAGTGCTAGGCTAGGGGAAGGATATTTGGGAGGGGCAGATAACATTGAGGCAATTCAGCTAACCTAGCATTTTTAGATATTCTGCACTTGTAGATCCTGCAAATAAAATTCAATAATGAATAATATGATGGCTATTTCCTTGTTATTCATACTGTCAGAATTCTGACTAGTGGTCTGATTCTCTATGTAGGTAGCCCTCATTTACCGACTGGCAACTCTGTTGCTAAGCCATGCTGTGGCGAAGTGAAAATCACATGACTCTGCCTGACTTACGATATTACTTTGTCAGGCATGGACGCGGTTGTTAAATGAATCACATTGGGTCATTAAGCATGTTGCCATGTGATCGCGCTTGCAACTGGCTGTCAGCTTCCACAATGGAACCAGCTAGGAAAACTGCAGATGTTGATCATGTAATTGTGGAACGCTGTGACCATTGTAAATGCACACCAGTTGACAAGCATCCCTAATCGCAATCACATGACTGTGGGGATGCTCCAATGGCCAGAACTTTGAGGACTAGTCATAAGCCTCTTTTTTTCAGCACCTTTGTAACTTCGAATAGTTGCTATGTCGGTAAGTGAGGACTACCTGTGTTCATTCAAAGTAGGCATCACTGAATTCAGTGGGGCTTGTTTCTAAGTAAATGTGCAGACATGAGCTTCTTTTTCACCCAGAAGAATAAACTAATCTCTGCCTTTCCTATTTTTACTCTTTTTAGGGTGGTTGTGCTAGTGTAATTGTGTCACTAACCACTCAGTGCCCCCAAGATTTGACACCATATGCTGGTAGGTTTTAGAGCCACGTTTTCTTCCTTTTAAACCTTGGCTGATTAACTCTTTTTCTTTTTTTCCATTTTGTGAATAAATCCCCAAACGTTACTAACACACGAAAGATTTTCCTAATCTGCCGTAAGGATTTTGAACTTCTGTTTGAATGCAACCTTTTATATAAGATAATTCTTTTTTTTAATAAAAAAAAACATTTCAACAAAGTGGTGAACGAAGGATAGATTACTGCTCCTCCCATTAGAGGAGAAAAACAGGAAGTCTTTCCCATTACATGGATTTAAGTCAGCATAAAGCCAGAAATCAATTCTTATAGTCAACAATGATCCCTTTATTCGAACTAATACTGTATGGAAACTTATTTGAGGAAAATTACATTATAATATTAATAATCCACCACTATATTTTGTTGTTTTGAGCCATCAAGGTGCATTGTAGCTAGTCAAAGTAGTTGTGTAATACATTACACCACATCTTTTTTATTGTATTAATTGTATCAGAAAGACTGGGAAATGACTTTTTACTTGCCTCTACAGAAGTTTACAGTTGATTGCTAAAATAATTTCCTCTCTTACTTAGGTAAACTCATGAGTGCTTTACTTAGTGGCCTAACAGACCGCAATAGCGTGGTGCAGAAGAGTTTTGCATTTGCCTTGGGACATTTAGTTAGGGTAAGTCATGCTTCCTCAGTTTTGAGATTTTTCTGTCTGGTTTTGTGGGTTCAGAAGTGACATGAGTTTTTCTGGGTTTTATTTTAAGACTTCACGAGACAGCAGCACTGACAAATTGCTCCAGAAGCTCAACGGTTGGTACATGGAGAAGGAAGGTATGCGCTTAAGATAACTATTTTCAAAACATTGTCGCATGTTAAATATTTTAATCTTTCGTTCTTAGAAGCATATGTAATGAGTATGACATTGCTATTACTTTTATTTTAAAATGCAACCAGGATAGTTTGGGAATTGCTTTTTTTTTTTTTTTTTTTTTTTTTTTTTGCTAAGCTTTACATACAGAACACTTTTTTCTATCTTTAAATGCCTTCATTTGATATAGTATTTCGGAAAAAATGCTTATGCAAAATGCATTCAGAAGTTTTGCTATTTAAACGCTTTTACATTACTTAAATATGACTCATTTTAAAATCTCTGAAAAGTAAACTATCTCATTATATAAGCAACTGGTGTTGATTTTACACCAGTGAAATCTCTTAGCTTTGCCCTAAACCCACTAAATAGTGTTTTTCCAGCTGTCTGTATCAAAATTATTTTTATTTAATTTGTGAAACTCTTCTTTCATTAATTTGATAGACTGAATAGGCTGAAAATACGAATAATGTAGATGTAGCATAATGTACTGTTGTAGCATCCCCGCAGTCATGTGATCAAAATTTAGGTGTTTAGTAGCCTGTCCATATTTACAACTGCAGGGGTGCTTCAATTCGCCCCACCCACCTATCTCTCCCTTTTGCCAACCCCACAAAACTGCACTCTGGCACCAGCCCTACTGCAGCCAGCCAAAGAGTGTTACCTCAAGCCCCATGTCATGGTAAAAAAAAACAAAAAACCACTATCCCATGCTCCACAAGCCTTGCTGCACTGTCTGTTGTGTGGATGTTTGGGTGGTTTAGGGGCGGGGAATTTGTGGTGGGTGGGGGTGTGTTTGGGGATTGTTATGTATGTTGGACCTGGTCTTTGAGTGTTAAGGGAATTTCATTGTATGGGTATACTGTGTATATATCTACAATGACAATAAAGTTTTTTTTATTATTTTTATTATCGGTTAATCTTTAGTGAGATTCACAGCCTTTGAGGCTGGTTAATAGCTCAGCTGCTATTATTATTATTATTATTATTATTATTATTATTATTATTAAAAGTTACACTACTTTGATTTATAGATTTGAAGGTCTATATCCCAGGTTTTCTAAATGACCAGAACTTTGAATAATGTTTTGAGCATCGCTAGAAAGCAGAATATTGAGCCCCTAGGCTCCAACGAAAGCAGGGAGTCATGTTTTTCTCACTGTGGTTTTTTTTTTTATTATTATTATTATTTTAGAGCCAGTCTATAAAATGGCCTGTGCTTTAACTATGCATGCTATTGGACGCTACAGCCCAGATGTACTGAAAAATCAAGCCAAGTGCGTTTTGCCTCTGGCTTTTCTGGGCATGCATGAAGTTCCTGAAGAAGACAAAGGGGAGAAGGAGGAAGGCAACCTGTGGTCTGAAGTGTGGCAGGAAAATGTACCTGGTAAGTGGATCTACCATTCATGATTTTCGCTACTCTGAACTCTTTGTTAGTACGAAAACTCAAAATACAAATCCTAAAATAAAATAGTCGTCTTGGTCTCTTAAGGTAGAGATTATGCAAAATCCTCTTCCTTCATTTTATTATTTATTCCCCCTTCCCCCAAATGCACAGATATCCCCATGTCATTGAGGGTTGTTGTTGTTGTTTTAGTTATGCTCAGATTTCCTTTTTCCAAATACAATTTGAACTAAGACTTTTTGCCTGTTTATTTATTTAATTATTAAATTAATTTCATTTATATCCTATTTTCTTCTTAAAACCCAAAAGTAGTATATATTCTAGTTAATTTTAATGTACTTATTGTTTTACTCTTTTATATTATAGTTTTATCAGATTGTAAACTACCCAGAATTGTGTGACAGTGCGATTGGCAACAAATAATTTAAATAAATAAATAAGGGTCAACTCTAGTTTTATTCACGTAGTAATGACCTGGTGGGGTATGTTGGTATGAGAGAAAATAGCTGGCCCAAAATCACAGTGAATTCACTTTACATACTGAACCCTTTAATCTCAGTCTCAGTTGCAGTCCAACATTCAAAGGACCATGCTGGCCCAGGCCTTTTAACTTCTAGAGCAGGAACCACTGTACCAGGTTATCTTTCAGTACATATTAGAGGCTTTGTCCCCAAACTCTGTACCGGTAGTTCTTGGTTAACGACCACTTCTTTGGCAACTGGTCAAAGTTGCTGTTGAACATGCATTACTTAGGACCAGTCATCAAAGATTCTGGCCTTTGCAGCCCCCATGCGGTCACGTGATCACAACGTGGGCACTTGACAACTGGCTCACAATTATGATGGTTGCTGTGTCCTATCATCACCATTTGCAACTTTCCCTGCTGGTTTCACACAAGCAAAGTCAACGGGGAAGCCATCGGGGGCGGTTAGGTTGCAAGTTACTCCTGCCACTTGATCTCCCAAGGAACCCTGCTGTAGATTATGAGATCCCAGGCAAACCCTCTCCTGCCCTTGCATGGTGCCCTTGCATGGTGCCGCAATACCCACTCACAAGGCAGCAGCACCCCCTCTTCATCCCTCATGCCCTCACATGGTGCAACAGCACTCTGTCTCTCTCTCCAACCTGCATATGCTGTACTTGCCCTAGCAAAGCAGCACTCTCCCATGCCTTACTCCCTGATACTCACCTGTCCTCCAGCCTGCTTCCCCATCAATGATCTGTAATCCTCGTTTAATGATGGTAATAGGAACTGGCAAGATTGCCACCGCTAGGTTCCACAGCCACACGACATCAGACTTTTTTAACCACATCCCTTAGCAATGAAAATCCCAGCCTCAATTGCCACAGTTAAGTAAGGACTACCCATATTCGGTACCGGAATCGCTGGGTGCGATTCAAGGGGCTGATTATCATCTTTAAAGTGCTCCATAGCTTAGGACCTGGGTATCTACGAGATCACCTTCTGCCACCGATAGCCTCCCACCGGCCAATACGCTCCCACAGAGAGGGACTCCTCAGAGTGCCGTCGGTCAAACAATGTCGACTGGCGACCCCCAGAGGGAGAGCCTTCTCTGTGGGGGCACCTGCCCCCTGGAATGAACTGCCCCCGGAGATTCGTATGATCCCTGACCTACATACCTTTCGCTGTGCCCTTAAGACTTTACTGTTTCAACAGGCTGGGCTGGCTTAAGAACGGATTTTAATGGGTGTTTTAGTTTTTAATATAGGGCCAAATTATTTAATATGTTTTAAACTGTTTTTAAATTTTATGGATATATGTATTTTATTACAGCTGTGCACCGCCCTGAGTCCCTTGGGAGAAGGGCGGTATAAAAATTTAAATAATAAATAAATAAATAATAAATATTAATATACGTCAGCGGTGGTGGTTCTCTTATTCATTCTAGCAAACGCTGTGTGTCTCAAAACATAGGTACCTACGGTGGCATTAGGCTCTATATGGAGGAATTGATCGCAGTGACCCAGAAAGCTTTGCAGTCTCCGTCTTGGAAGATGAAAGCACAAGGAGCAGCTACCATGGCATCCATAGCAAAGCAGACTGGCGCTCTGGTACCTCCACACTTAGGCATGGTGCTCTCGGCTCTGTTGCAAGGTCTGCCTGGAAGAACATGGGCTGGAAAGGTAAAAGCACTGAGCTATGCAGTGGGTTGTTTCATGGTTTAGAAATGGACATTTAAAAAAAAACCACTGCAATTCTTTGCATTTCCTTTCTCATGACTGCCTGTAATTGGCTGAATGGCTTTTATTTTATAAACTGTCCAGAGGTCACTTAGGTGAGATGGGAGGTGTATAAATTTGATAAGTACAATTTGCCTGTTGTTGTCAAATAAGCTCTAATGTGCTGAGGTAAACATTTGTGAGTTTAATGGATCTGTGTTTGCAGAATCATTAATATGCTAGTTAGTGTTTGATGTTAAAATGAAATTCTATGAGGCCAATTGGGAAAATCAAGTTTACCATTGAAGGATGTTTGGTATTATAGTAATGTAAATCAGGCTGAGTTGGCTTTGTTGTCAGGCATTGTTTTTTGTTCTCTCAGGTCTTTCACCCAACTTCATCATTATAATTCACAATCAAATGTTCATACAAGATGTAACTTGCATATTTGACTCAAAATTTTTGTGGGGACAATATAGAAACCACATACTAAAATTTATCTCTTGTGTTGTTTATAATGTTTTTAGGAAGAGCTGTTAAAAGCAATTGCCAGTGTCGTCTGTTCATGCAGGTAAAAATATTTTCATCTCCTGGTCTGAAAGTTTCTCTCTATATAAAACAGTTTGAGGTGAGATGAATTTCCTCATTGATTGCCGGAGAAGTACTGAAGGGACTTTAGGTACTACTACTACAGTCTCTTACTTCCTAAAAATATTGTGGAAATATGTTTAAAATTATTTCAAAAGAAATGAACTAGAAGATTTCTAGTAATTGATAGGACAAAAGAAATTGAGTTTTATGTAGTGGTTAAGGCAACAGGCTAGAAACAGAGAGACCATGAGTTCTAATCCTACCTTAGGCACAAACCCAACTGGGTGACCTTGGATTAGTTCCTCTCCCAGCCCTAGAAGGAAGCAATAGCAAACCACTTCCAAAACCCCCTTCAAAACTGCAAAGACTTCTTCAGTCAAGTCCCCAAGAATCAAAAACCTCCCTCCTCCCCCTCCCTCCAGGGATGTTACATAAAAAGGATGAAGTAGGGAATGGAGAAGTGCATTTGAGATGCATGTACATTCATATGCACAACATACTTCTTCCATACTTACAAACATTCCTTATATAGGCCGGTACGCTCTCATAGAGAGGGGCTCCTCCGGGTGCCGTCGGCCAAACAATGCCGACTGGCGGCCCCCAGGGGGAGAGCCTTCTCTGTGGGGGTACCTACTATCTGGAACGAGCTCCCCCCGGAGATACGGAGGATCCCTGATCTGCGCACCTTCCGCCACGCTTTAAAGACCTTATTATTTCACCAGGCGGGCCTGGCCTAATCTTCTCCCTCTTTTATAAAAGATTTTTAATTTTTAAATATCTTTTAGTATTTTATATATTCAATTTTAAAATTGGTTTGAAATAGTTTGGGGTTTTAATTTGTCTGGGCCAAAATTATTTAATTTGATTTTAATTCTACTTTTAAATTTTGTATGTATGTGTTTTACTGTTTGGCTGTGCACCGCCCTGAGTTCTTCGGGAGTAGGGCGGTATAGAAATCAAATAAAATGAAAATGAAAATGAAATATAGATATCCATAATTCAGTAAACAACCAAGGAGCTAGCACTCCTTGCTCAGTGCTGAACCTTTACTTAGTATTCTAGTTTGTTTTTCCCCCACAGCTACTTTACACAGATACTGTATTATTCTTACTGCATTCAGGAGACAAATAGATCAGTCATGTCCTGTTCATCCTTTATTGATTTTAGTGTGGAACTGCGCAAGCCTTTGCCCAACCAGCCCAGTGTTGATGATGTCGTACAGGCAATGCTGAAAGAATGCCGCAAAGAAAACCTACGGTACAAGATTGTGGCGCTCCGGTGTATGGCTGATGTGCTTAAGGCTACCCAAGAAAATAGGTTCCAGGAACTGACAGACATAATCTTTCCAGTAATAAAGAAGGTGATCTTTCAGCCCTCCTTGAATTTGAATAATAGCATCATTAAAAATAGTACATTTTTGGATTTGCTACTTCTGTGAATTGTTCTACGTAATCCATATAAAAACCTTTGTAAATCTGGCTGGGATTAACTTTTATGTTGTGAAAAGAGGGGAGGACATCTCAAGATGAACCAGGCTGAACTAATAAGATCCCCCATTGCGGCCAAAGCAGAAACACAACTTGGTTTGCTGTTTATTCTTGCTTTTAAAAAAACTTACTGTTCAGTCTGACCAAAGAAGAAGAAACAATCTCTTTAGAATTTTTATACTAATAATTTTCAGCATTACCAGCTGGTACTATGTTGATATATGTCACAGTGGTTAGAATGCAGTATTGCAGGCTAATTCTGCCGACTGCCAGCAGTTCAATCCTGGCCCCCCTCAAGGTTGACTCAGCCTTCCATCCTTCCGAGATGGGTAAAATGAGGACCCAGATTGTTGGGGGCAATTATGCTGACTCTGTAAACCGCTTAGAGAGGGCTGTAAAGCACTGTGAGGCAGTATATAAATCTAAGTGCTATTGCTATTCCTATGTAACAGAAAGGCCTCATATGAACTGCCTGCTAATTGGAGGAAGCCAGAAATTGTTAATGCCTTTGTACTTCTTGTTTCTGAAGACTCAGTCTCAATCCTATATCTTTCTTTGGAGAACAATCAGTTGAATCACCCCTTTATATCTCACCTTCCTCTTTGAAGGATGCTGCTTTCAAATGGGTTGCAAATCCTTAACAAAGATAGGTCAGATGTCAGCTAATGCACCTGTGGCAGAAGGGCTATTTTCAACTTTCTTAATATCCACTTAGGTTTTGGGAACACTTCTATCTTAGTAGCGTTCCATAAAATTTTATTTTTTTCTACATTGATGACTAGTTTTTTATTTCCTTGACTGACTTTCTTCTCAGTGAAGGTAATTGAGAGCCTAAAATTGTAAAAACAATTTGTGAAGCGTACGTTCTCTTGGGATCTGTCTTTTTATGAGGCAGGTATGGCTAATGTGACTTCTTGGCTGAACTGTGAAATGAAAGAAATGGTCCCTGCCATCAACTATTGGATTTAAATCATTATTTTTATTGGTATGCTAATTAAATTTTGCAAGTTTGATCTCCTGCAGTAGAGATGCCATGATTAGCTTTCATGTAAATAAAATGTTTTATATTTCAGTATATTACTCTGAATTCTTGGTTACTAAGCAAATGTAGAATAGTTTAATGGAACTGCTGTGAGGATGTTTGTAAAAAAGAGAAGTATAAAAGCCATTATTTTTTCTTCTGCTTGCTCTTTCGAATTTCGAATTTCACACACTCTGGTTCCACTGCAGAATTGTCCTGAGAATGTAGGAAAAAATTCGTCGCACAAAGATGATGAAGATGAGAACGAAAATGAGAAAGAACTCCAAGTTGAAGCTCTCCTCTGTGCCTTTGAAAGTTTAGGCAAAGCCTGGCCTAAAAACTCAGAAACACAGTGTAGGTCTAATTCCAGTAATTTGAACTATTTTATCTTTAGCTTTTGCAAGAAGTCATAGGAGAGGAAGGAAATAATTTCATTGTATTGGTTGTTGGTTTTGTTGCAGTTCTTTTGCTTTGCATTTTTTTTAAGGTTAACTTTCTTAACGTCTTATGATTTAACCTAAATATAAGGATTGTAATAAGTGGGATGAGCATTTTTTTTTTAATTTCAGAAAGGAAGCAGCAAAAAGGGAAAGGTTAGAATCTGAATATTTCAAGGGAGAAGCCAAATTTTGTCCTTTGTTCTTAGGCTCCTGTCTTTGTTCCTGATCCTTAGTTTTCTTTGAAGCTATATTTATTTAAGCTATTGAGAACAGTAAATCTGCTTGGAAAATAATATGAACATTCATTTGGGAGATTGTCCTCTAGAACAGGGGTCTCCAACCTTGGCAACTTAAAGCCTGGTGGACATCAACTCCCAGAATTCTGGGATTTGAAGTCCGCCCGGCTTAAAATTGTCAAGGATGGAGACCCCTGTTCTAGAACATAGATGGGTGGCAAGGATGATGGACTGAGAAAAGGGATGTCAGAAGAGGAGGCAACTGCCAGAACACATTGCAGTTCTGACAGGAAAGTCAGTCTGGCTCCTGCCCCCTTTAACAACCCAAGTGCCATTATCAGATCTTCTAAAGCTCCTTGTAACTGAGCATTGAGACTTGTCGTTATATAGATTGTCTATATTTTGATCTCTTTATTTCTTTTTTTTTTTTTAAAGGCTGCTATCGACAAGAGCTATGCAGATTAATGTGTGAGCGCCTGAGACTTGGTACATGGAAAGTACAGCTCGGCGTTCTTCAAGCCATGAAGGCTTTTTTCCAAGGGTAAGTTTTCTGCGGGTGCTGGAGCTGCTGCTTCTGTACTTGTTCATTCACTCATCCCTCTCAGTAGCATGTGGAGATGAACTGATTCAAAATCCTTTGAATCCTGAGCTTTGTGGATCTCACTGCCTCTTCTCCCTATCTACTTCCACTGACTGGCATTGGGAAACTGGCATGTTTTAAGTAAGGAGCAATGCAGTGGTGGGTTGTTACCAGTTCGCCCCAGATTGGGCGAACCGGTAGTGGCCGCGGCAGGCTCCACCCACCCGTCCGAACGTCTCTGTGCAGAAGCGTCATGCATGAGCGCGTACGCATCCATAAGCGAACTGGTAGCGACGGGATTTGAAACCTACTACTGGAGCAAAGTATGTGGAACTGAAATTTCAAGCTCCGTAAAGGTCACCCGATAACTGAGTGTGTAGCATCTTCGGTATTTACAACAGCCACATGGAAGGCCTCAGATGATTGTAGCTCACTCAGGTGGTATTTTAAGATGTGTTCTTTGGGGAAAAAATGATGCTTATATTCTTCCATTTGATAGGTTGTTATTATTTGAAGCAGAACACTCTGACCCTGAGGCTTTGGCAAGAATATTGTTGGAAACCTGCTCCTCCATCACTCATTCACTAGGTAAATATCTTTTCAGTCTTGTGCTTTCTTTATCCACTTGTTTTTGCTTGAAACCTAAATGTAACTAAATAGAATCTTCCAAAGTTTCATTGTGACAGCCAACTGATCAAGAATTATGATTGCTTCTCTGGCCAGCGGAGCAGGATTTGCGTATACCCATATAGTATCTTTAAGATGTTCTCTTATTTGGATTCTGCTTATTGGATTAGATGTAAAAAAAGTTTGAAATTTCAGCATTCTGCTTCTTCCCAAATTTTTAACTAAGAGAAAAAGATTGTTCCTCTTTCACTTATTGTCAGGCACACTAGATAGACCAAGCCATGAAATTAAATATCCTATAACTTATTTTTATTGAGAATGGCTAAATAGCAGAATCTTGCAAATCTGATTTTGCAATACCTCTTCCTCCTCCTTACAGTTCAGGATCAGGAAGGTCTTTTCTGAGCCACTTCCAAACAAACTGAACATGTTACCTGGATGCTCTTGGCTTTAAAATTGATTTAACTTTCTTGCCTTGGCAGTGGAGCCTGCACATCCCTGTCAAGGTCATAGTCCTTGCTATCCACATATAGGTAATCCTCGGTTTACAACAGTTCATTTAGTAACAGTTCAAAATTTCGACAGCGCTAAAAAATGTGACTTATGACTGTTTTTTCACACGGATGAACATTGCAGTGTCTCTGTGGTCTCATGATCAAAATTCATCTGCTTGCCAACTGATTCATATTTATGACGGTTGCAGTATGATCAACTTTTGCAACCTTCTGACTAGCAAGGTCAATGGGGAAGTCATTTTCACTTAGCCACTGTGGCACAAAAGGTTGTAAAATGGGCCAAAACTCACTTAACTATGTTGCTTAGCAACAGAAATTTTGGGCTCAGTTGTGGTCCTAAGTCGAATATTACCTGTATATGTAGGGAGATCAGACCAAGAGCTATTTGTCCATGACACAGAATGAAGAGGTAGGTCAATATGATTTAAAGTTCTGTCTGTATAGCATTTAATACTGCAGATATAAAGAGAACATTTTTTTTTAAAAAAAAGAAACTTTAATGATGCAGAGAATGGTATGTACCTGCTATCCTTTTTTAATATTAGGATAGAGATGGATAATTTGAGAACCCAGGGCTTCATGCTGCCTACAAAAGGCTTGGGGTACAGCCCCTAGAGATTTTAAAAGCTGTGCTTATTTATCATTAATTTGACAAAATGAGAATTATTGAGAGCAGACAAAGACAGTAAATTACATGAATTTATTTCACATTAAATTGTATTAACTATAAATTATAAATTAAGTCAAATTTAGTTTTTGTCTTAGGTACCACCAATTTCTCTTTGATGGATACTTCCCAAAACATTATGAAAACACACAGAATAACCTAGACCAGAAAGATCATCTATATTGCAATTAACTTTAGATGGATAATATATAAATCAGTCGCTGGTAATCATCTAGACATGCAACTGTTACTTATCATTGCAAGTTCATTTCCAACACAAATCAATTTATTTGTTCAAATAACACTATTGTTTGAAGAATAATTTAACAATATTACTTAATAATAATAATATGGTCTATTATTAAATCCGTGCTAGAATTGGGGTTACGAGAAAGTAAAAATTGAGATACTGCATGCCACTGTCAAAGTTGTATAAATTCTTCATGCTAGTATTTATGGCACAAACCTATATTATTATACACATAATTCGTATTCACCGTTTTAAATGTAAATCTTATTTCATCAGAGAATAAAAGTTACACTTCCATAAGAACCGAAGCTTTATTGGTAATAGAGGTGCTGCTCACCAAACTTGAAGGTAAGAATTATAGTTCTGAAAATTAAGACTATTCCTTAAATCCAAAGGCTGAATGGACAGGATTGTATCCCATTTTGTTTTAAAGAACAGTTTTGGCCAACCTGTTCATGTTTTGTAACTTGATGCACATCAGTTGCTCGACATAGTGATGTTTGTTCTTATTTTTTTTCTTATTTTCTTTTCTTCTTTTCTTATTTCTTCTTTTCTTTTGCAACTAAATCTTTTAAAACATTTGATATTCTGAAAAGCACACATTGTGTATATTTGAGATGCCAAATTGGAAAATTTAATTAATAGGAAAACTTCAATAGCGAAGCAACACAGCACTGTACTTTGAAAAAGAAATACAGAATTTACAAATGTTTTCATTACCCTTGGTTGTATCTAGAAAACTACAGATACATTGACAATCAGAAAAAAACATAAAAATTCATTTGAAAGACAGTAGGCTTTCTAAATTTTTGCCACCTGGCAAAATTGCTTCAGCTTGCCCACTGCTCTAAGATTTAGATGAACTTTTTTAAATAGCAATCATTTCAAGAATTTACCATTAAAGTAATGCTTTGAATAGTGTCAAAAGTGATCATAATCCTTTAAGTGTTATAAATGATTGTAATTCTAGTCCGGAATGGGATCCTCTGGTCTTTAATTTGCTTTGGGCTCAGTGAGACATGCTGCCCTAACCTTTAGATGGGTGTTTGGGCATAACCCAGGTTATTGTGTAACCTGTTTCTGAGGCTATGGTTCAAAAGTAGGGATATATATATATAAAATGGAAAATATTTTTTTTCTTCAAACAAAAATCCATCATGTTTCAGAAGTTCTAGTCAAACTATTTTGTATTAAGTGCAATTTTGCAGAAACAAATTCCAGAACATTTGGGTCAGACTGAAACTTGGAGGATTCCAGCATCATTTTCCAGGGAGACTATTGCAGAGCTGTTACCCTGTCACGCTCTCCTCTCTTTTCAGTCAGTCTTTTCTCTGGAAACCTTCCAAGATCTTTCTGCTGCTGCTATTGCTTCTGCCGCCAACGTCTGTACATGTTTTTGCCAGTTTTGTCTTTTTGCCACTCTTTCTCTGTGCTCCAAACCACCTCTGCTTGGGTACATGCATTTCATTCTGTATCGAAAATATAGACACCAATTTTGTCCCGTACATGTTCCAAAATATCTAAAACATGCATATTTCAATTCAGTATGGAGCAGTCAAAACCATCTGACGTGTGTGAATCAGGCTGCGCACAAAAGAGCAACAGCACTCTTAGACTTATATACCGCATCACAGTGTTTTACAGCCCTCTCTAAGTGGTTTACAGAGCCAGCATATTGCCCCCAACAATCTGGGTTCTCATTTTATCGACCTCAAAAGGGTGGAAGGCTGAGTCAACCTTGAGCAGGTCAGGATCAAACTCTGGCTGTGGGCAGAGTTAGCCTGCAATACTGCATTCTAACCACTGTGCCATCACGGTCCTTATAAATATTTTACACATCTCTATTCAAATGCTATATGGTCAAGTCATCTAAGGAGATAATGATATTGATATTGATTCACTGAGAAAAAGA
This sequence comes from Pantherophis guttatus, assembly GCF_059756535.1. Lineage (NCBI taxonomy): Eukaryota > Metazoa > Chordata > Lepidosauria > Squamata > Colubridae > Pantherophis > Pantherophis guttatus. Next base: position 86,702,361 of record NC_142064.1, on the reverse strand, counting down.
AGAGTAAATTTTAAAGTAGCATTTTCTTTGTGCCTCAACATTCTTCCAACACTTCATTTCACATAGATTTTTTTATGCCTATACTTAGAAAAAGAACATGATTCTTATGATTTAATTATTGCATGTGTTATATTTTAATATAAGTGTCTTTGAATGTATATTTTAATGTAAGTTTGTTTTCCGTTACCTCTTTTACCTCCAAAACACTGGTTGATTCCAGGTACTCTAAATGGCTAAAATATTAACACAACTTTTTAATTATTGTAGTTTTTACTTCAATTTGTAATTTTATAAAATAGCAGAAGTTGTCTTACAACAAAGATATGAAGGGTTATAGAATATCAAAAAAAATATGCTGCTATTTCCATCATTATTAGGCAGAGTCATATCGCATTATCCAGAGAGGATCTCTCATCAATTGAAATTTGATGGTGGGGGGGATACTTAGATCAGCTGTCTTTTTACCATTATCAAGTGATATTCGCATGTTAATGATTAAAATTGTATTTTAATTATCAGAAACCATTTTAAGAGCTAGTTTTAGCTGAAAATTGGTGATGATGCCCTTCTTTTTTCCCTTTTCTTGTGTAGAATCCAAACAGTGGGAAAGCCTGAACACTGAAAGTAGAGACGTCCTCATTGGCTCTTTAACAGCACTGACTTTGGACAGTAGGCCCGAACTACAAGAAAAAGCATCTTTATTAAAGAAAACTTTAGAAAATCTTGATTGAATTGAATACCAATCAAGTGCCACGTGAAACAAAGCAAGCAAAAAAATAAATAAATAAGTGCAATGAGCTCCGTATTACATACAGTAGAGGAAAAGTAAAGATGATTTTTGTAGCATGCATAAATTCCCTGGCTCAAATAAAGAACACCTTGATTCTCTTCCCCATTAGTTCCTTTTTTTTCCCCCTTAAAAGCAACAATAACAACCTATGAAGCGGTTTACTTAAAATGCAAGCCTTGAAAGTATGAAGCGAAAAATACCCAAGCTACATAAGGACATTTTTGGAAATTGTTCGTTTGTGAAAGACAACCTTGTTTTGTGACTTAAGACTTGGGGAATCTTGAGTTTACACAAAAAAATGGCCCTTATTATATAAATCTAATGAATGAAAATCATAGCAAAACACCAGAGAGCAAACTTTTTGTGGATTTCATGTGGGCCAACTTTCGGTATTATGTCATGATGGCAGTGTTATAATTGGTATTTTTACTAATGATAGTACAAAAGAACAAAGTTGCCAGAAATATTAGAGAGCAGCAAAGAGTAAGCTTTGTGTATCTTCTTATTGCAACTAGTGAGTACCTAGATTTTTTAGTCCAAACCTCGTAGCCCTACTAATAAGTTAAAAGCATGGGTGTCCAACCTTTTTGAAATTGAAATTGTCTTGGGCCACATATAAAATATAATATAGTTAATGTATATAAATAACAAACTTCCTTAAATTTTAAGATCTCGTGGGGCTGCATTATTAGCTGTGCAGGGCTGGGAAGTGGGTTGGACAGGCCTCCCTTAAAGGGACTTGGTTTGCCTCTTGTTTTGGAATGCCACTAGTCAGTGTTGGTTGTTTTGGACCATAAAATATCACTTCATCTCATATAAACAGAGTATATAAGATTTTGAAAAACCTATGCCTTCCTGCATTAAAACATGTGATTTCTCCTGGATAAAAATGCACACAAGAAAGCACTTTAATTGTCTGGATATAAGGGTGTATAGAGCAGTTAGGTTTGTAAGACCTTACATAAGGTATGTTTTTTTTTAATCTATATTTTCCATGCAAGTATTCATAGTTGAATTAACCCTCTGACAATAATAACCACTTACTTATTTTGGGAAATATTCTTAAATAAAATAAGATGTGCTGCTAAAACATTATTGGCCTCAGCCCCAGCATTTGCATCTTCTTTCTAGAAAGTACTTTTGATTTTCACCATAAGCTTTGACACTGCATACATCAGAGTACAAATGTTCTAGCAAATCTGTTCTTGCAATTGTCTAAAAAACAGCATCTGCTCCAATTTTTATAAAGATTTCTTAGTGAAATTGTTAATTTGGATAACATCAGAATCACAGTTTTCTGCTAGGTTTGTAGAGTTATATTAAAAAGAGAAGCGAAAGTATTATGTAAGAATCAATATATTACTTAGTGATAGATTTTTCATGCTAAGTAAATTGTGGTCTTTGAAGACCTGTAGGTAGGATGTCTTGATTTCTAAATGGAAATTCTTACATATTCTGTGTAGGAATTTTGGAACATATAAAACTGACCTCTAAAGTAAACTAGATACTTGGAGTCTACTTCTGTAGTATTTGTGAGATTGGGCCAGACCAGGTGAGTTTTGAAACTACCCAGGATCCTTCAGATCCCAATATCATTTTGGGATTTTTTTTTCCTCAAATTTTTATCTAAATGCATCTTGATTGTTGTATTAACAATTATCATACAGATGTAAGAGTTGACACAATCACTGCAACTTCATAATTGTCTTAGATTTGTATCCTAATGCCCCATATCCGAGCTTGGAATGATTTTTCCATAAAAAGTCAGAAAATCTTACTTTTGGGAGGAAGTGCTTTCGTACTGTATGATTATACTATAGATGCAAAAGAATAAGGGGTAGGTTCTGAGTAGAATTAGAAAAACCTTGATTCTCAGACATGAAAAGGCCTCTTAGTCCCCGACAAGTTTGCTTTCTCTGGAGTTGAAATAAGAAATGCTGCCGAGTCATCTTTCTTTGCCAGCTTTGGTTGGGGTAGTACCTTCAAAAATCCAGTAGGTTTCAGGAAAAGGAATCTGAAGATAGTTGCATGCTGCTGCCCAGATATTCAAAAGCATAAATGACTCTTTTTTCATATTCATGTTACCTCAAGAGGGACGGTGGGATCCCATTCTTGATGTCCCATCCTGTTTTTAGGGCTGCTAGAATACGTTAAGGATTTGAAATAAGCAAAAAAATATGTTTGTTATTGGACTGCCTTTTTTAAAAAAAATACCTCTAATACTTATAATTTTAAAAATGGTAAGATACCATAAACTGGTTTAAAAGAATTTGACATGTCATAGAAGGCAGCTTTCTATTGACTTTGCCAGGCAGAACCATAACACTGAATGTAGATACAAGATCTTTTGTGATTCTGTTGTCTAGCAGCAGCATTTTTTTTTTTTTTTTTTGGTACTAAGCAGGAATGTCAAATGTTGCCTTTTTTCCTTGAGTGTTTTGTAGAAGCCATGACAATTGTAAAAGTGCTAAGTCTCTCTAGACTTTTCAAACAAGAACTTCAATATTGAGAAATCTAAAGTCTACGTTTGCAGCAGCTGCTGTGCCAGATGTTTCCAAATAGAAATGTTGTTTTACTTATGCTGAAGACCTGGAGGGGAAATTTAGCTAAAGTGTAATTTTAAATAGTTTGGGATTTTTTCTCCCCCACTTCAAAATTTATTAACAAAAAACGTGCCTCTGTGAGAAACCAACTTACAATATTTTATTTAGAGGTTAGATACTTGTCCCTTGTTAAATTTGTAAACTTGAGAGGGAAAAAGTGGCCTTTGGAGTTTCCTCTGAAAACAATTGCACTATAAAACACCGTTGCCCAGATACGGGCATCTGTGCTGTTATATAATGCTGCTTTGTATACCTGGATTAAAGTGTGAAAATTTGACACTATAATACCCCTGCTGACTTTACAAAACTGTTTTATGTTGAAAGATTTCTAATGTTGCAAGATCTCCATTAAATTCAGTGCATTGAATTTTTGTATCTGGATGTTGCGTATGTACATGAATTAACTAAACACTTTTTTCCTGCGTAAGGAGAAACATTAAATAAATAAAGGAACATGAGTGTTCTTGGAATACTTGGTAATTCTGTTGCTGGAAGAGAGCCTACAGAGTGGGTTATCTCTATTTTGCTGAATTGTTCCTCTTACATTCCATTTTGAGGATTATTGTAATGTCTCTTCATGGTCTTTACAGCCCAGTTCCTGCCAGTCCAATTATCCCTTGATTTCTTTCTTGCTAATGCCAAAGGCCATATTAATTCTTGTTTGCATTTAAAATATTTTTAATTCCGTATTGGTAGTTCATGAGAATGGTTGATTTTATAATCATAGGATTGGAAGGGCCCTGGTCTAATTCCCTGACCTAGGCAAGAGACCTTATGCCATCCTGGACAATTGGTAGTCCAATTTTTTCTTTAAAATTTCCAGGGATCGAGCGCCCACGATTCAGGGAGGCAAGCTGTTCCATTAATAGTTCTGTCAGGAAATTCTTCCTTAGTTCCAGGTTGGATCTCTCTCTCTGACAAACACCCAGCCACTGCTTCTTGTCCTACCTCAGGTAGGAATTGAAAATGATTTGATTACATGCGAACAGCCAATCCAAAAACCCAACTCCTTTGAGAAGTCCATAATGCTGGAAAACCTATTTGTGAAGGTTCCCCCAATGCAAAATATTACCATTGGGTATAAGAAATTGGCTTTATATATTAAGTTGTTGTTTTACAGTCTAAAGTATTATATGTAACAACTTTTTAAAAGAAACTGATGGGTTTGTCTCCATCCTCTCAAGGGAGGACCAGGGCAAGGCAGACAATGTAAAAATAAAAAAATAATTTTATCCTCAAAACATTTAATTAACTATTAATATAGTGGCTGCTATGAACAGAGTGCCATTCAATTCCCCTAATAAAAGGTTAAATACATCATTACACCAGGAAAATGTACTAGTCCACAAATTCCTAAAAGGCTCCTGTTATAATGTGCTGAACTTGAGATCATGCCAACCATAATTTTAGACCAGCATGTTACACATATTTAAGCCTCTTATACTATTTAGTATCTAAATTTGAATTGAATAAACCATAACACGAGTTATGCATATGAACCCAGCCAATGTGAAATACAGTATATGCTGCATTAGCCAAAGGTTAATAAACTGTCCCACCATTTAATACCAATTTCTGTTAAGTCTTTTTAGGCTACATAAAATTGGTAGTGTCTTTTTCTTTTCCAAGAGTGGGTCAAAGGTAAAGGTGGCTTGTTTCACAGGCACTGCCCACTCAAACTGTCTATATAAAACTTAATATATGAGCAGTTAAAACATTTTTAGTCGAAATCTGGGATCTCCTATTTTCTACTGGTGAGTTTGAAAGTGAATCAGACCCTCACAAAATGGCCCTGAAGATAATCATACTTGACCTGAAACTTGTTTCAAATGGAAGTTGCAGCTTCTCCCATCTCTTGCCTTCCCAGCATGCAATGCACTTCCACCTCATTTATTTATTCATTCATATGGCCAAGTGTTACAGTTAAAGCAGCCTTCCCTTCTTCCCTTCAGCCATTTCCTCCTTTCCAGAAGGACCACTTTTCTAATAGTTTGGGACCTCCACCTCTGAGACAATAACTAAAAAGGCTTCAGGTAAGCCATTAAACCAGTTTGCTCATACATCAATCCACATTAGGTTCCTCTACTAAATAAAGCTAAGGAAATCCAACAGCAAATAAAGGCAGTATCAGAGAGGATTTTATTACTAATACAAATATATAATGACAGATTTTGCTGCTATACAAAATCGCACTTCCATTTAAAATTTAAAACGAGCACAGAGCTCGGAGTCGGACAATGTTACATACTAGTACACAATTTTATAGTCTTCTGATTATGTATTATATATTATTTATTTTTATATGATTGTGCACTCCTGGCCAGTAAGTAGTTTGCTTTATGGAAACAGGTAAATTTCATGGGTGTGATTTTGTTTCTTAAACCAATGCAAGCTTTTTTGTAATGAGAAAAAAATACAGATATTTACAGGTCTTTAAAATATTTCTAATCTAAATTAAGAAAAATAGCTACACTTACAGATTAACCCTTCTGTACCCTCACACTGTTGAGTACAGAGAATCTCTGGGCTCTATAGAGATAATATATGGATATTGCTATGCTAACAAAGAGGCATTTCTATATTTTAATTGCATCCCATTTTCTCTATAAATGTAGGCAAGTCGTCAAGCTGGAAATATTTTTCAAACATCCACTGGTTTTTTCAGTCTCTTTTCTTTCTTGTTTAGTTTATCAGCTCTTTGTTGTCCAGCTCCAATATTTCCGTTCTGAGCCTGTGTGTATCGTGCCACAGTAGAAACACCATCCAAAAATTTGGTCTTGTACAACACATTTGCATTGTTGAACATACCATCTTTCAATGAAACTACAATAAACTAGAAGAAAGAACAGAAAAATCATGTTAAACTATTAAACTAGGCTTTCAGCTGAACATAGCATTTTGTAACTAGTTTTGAAACAGATAAAAAAAAAGTAAAAATAACCACGTTATCAAAATGTTAATGTACAAATTTTATCCAGGCTGGGCATCATCATAGCATGTGAAAACAAACAAGATACTTAAATAATACAAATCCATGCATATATTTAAATTATTTGTGTTGATACTTACAGAGTTTGAAACACTCTAAAAAATGTTGCCTTTTTGAGCCTCTGATTAAAAAAAAAAGGTTTGAAAAAGTTCACAACTCTGGAAATATCCTAGGACTATGCAATAGAAGTGTAACTGCATAGATGGTCCTTGTTTAATAATTTGTTCAGCAACTGAACTTGTGATGTCAATGAATTAGTGGTATTTACAATGTCCTGGCCATCTCACTGCCCTCCCTCCCCCCCATTTATATGATTGCGATCCAGTTGCTCGGCAATTGGCCCAGATTTACAATGGTCACACTTTTCTAGTCCCGCGATCACAATTTGCAATCTTCCGTGCTGATTTTCCAATAAGCAAAGACATTGGGGAAGCTGGCAGGAATTTGGAAATTATGATCACCTGGGGGCCTCACTTAACCCCTTGCTTAATGGTCCTTGCTTAATGATGGTAGAACTGCTGTTGTTAAGCAGTGCTTTTTGACCAATTAAAAGTTCTATCCCAATTGGTATAATTGAGAACTACTTATAGGTGCTGACAAATGACCGACTAATTTAAAGGCAGAGACTCTTTCAAATTAGGTATAAGGCTCCCAGTAATTCCATTGACATATCCATGTCGTCTTCTTTACAACATTAAACTGGTTTGCTACTTCAGCACTTTTTTTGACTCTGCAGGCTAGTCTACAGGGCTGGGATTTCCTGTTGGTCTCCCATTCAAGTTCCAATTAGATTTGACCCCATTAAACTCTGAGAAGCAAAAATACAATAAATTCAAGAATCAACCAATGACTTATGGCAACTAAAATGAACTGTATCTTATGCAAATTGTGCCTTTACACAAAATGGATTCATTTTCTTTTCTTTGCTTATATATATAGTGGCAGACCGCCAGAAGCTGAGAATAGAAAAAAAGTCATTTGTTTTATGTAAACGACAACCTAGGAGAATAAGGGATTCAGTTCTGGAGCAAAGATGTATGAGCTGTTTGCCTGTAAAGCAGAGAAAATTAATTCAGGAACAGACTTTCCCTAAAAAAATATTTCCTCCATAAATAGAGAAAAGAACAGTTTCAAAACAGTGCATGAAGATGCTTTTGGTAAATTCTCATTACCTGAGAATGTCTGAAATGGGTCCGAAGCATCTGCCCAATATTCTGAGTATGTGAAAGATCAAGGGCTGCATCCACTTCATCCAAGATGTAAATGGGAGCAGGTTTGAAGAGAAGCATGGCCAAAATTAAGGACAACGCTACAAGAGATCTAAAAAAAAAATTTTTTTTTTAAAAAGAACCATACAAAAAAAAATTCCATCAGAATGTTAACATCAAAGAAAATGTCTTGGGTTTTTTATCAGCATAATTTCTTGAAACAAAATTCTTGTAACAATTTTAAGAATAATTATTTTTTCATTATATCTATCAAGCTGGACTGTTGATAAGAGTCTAATTTTTAAATTTCTCCTTTGAACTTTTGCTCCCTTCCCTCTTTGACTGCAGAATAAATTTTATTTCATTCTTAGTCTGAGTGTACTGTTTAACCCCTGGTGACATTAGCAGTTTGTCACTGTAAAAAAGTTGTAGGAACCATTTTTAAAAAAATGTTCAATGTTACCCAGAAATTTACAAAATATGAGGCACAGTTTGAAAACTGGAATTCATGTTGTGAATAACTGTATATTCTTCCAGGAATAAATATTAGACTTAAAACATCTATCAAAACAGCATGTATCCACAGTGTAGCTAAAGTCAGAAAATGTTTCATTTTATTTCTTTTACTTCATTTACATGTCATTCAATTCTAAAGATCTTCAAGCAATAATATATTATGGTTCATGCACCCAGTATCTGCTTGGAAGTAATCCTCCTCCAAACACCTTCATTCTTTCTCTGGACGTATGCATTTTATATTTGCTGCAGTCAAATTAACTATGATCTTTGCAAGCTTTTGGAGAAATGCTAGAAGAATTAAAAAGAAAAAACTTCAAGCCAGAGTTGTCTTATTTTGTTTGTTCTTCAAAAAACAGTACTAACCTTTGGCCTCCACTTAATTCAGTTAAATTCTCCTTCCAAGTGTTCCCCAGGGCAACTTTAAACTCCAAACCATCAAGGACTGTCTGCCCTTCAGGAGGTGACAGCATAGCATTGGCTCCTGGAAGAAGGGTGGAGAAAATGGATCCAAAGTCTTCATTTACCTAGAAAATTGAACATTCATGTCATCAGAGAAATTAATTTGCATCCAAGGAATATCATGGAATCTGCCGATTAAAAATTTTTAGACAATTTTAGCCTACCAATATTATGTGAATTGATTCTTGCTTCTCAAATAGGGTTTTCTCTTACCCCTGAGCCTAAATATGCTCCAGGGAGTTCTTAAATTATTCCTTCAAATTTGATTTGTGTGTGTTTAAGAGGAGTTGAATCCACTAGCAGAGATGTTCGGGACCATGTGAATGATTCCTGCAACCTTTCCAAAAGTGGTGATGTCACCTTATTAAATATTTGGAGAATAATTACTTTAACTGTACCTAGTTTTTCCTAAAATGAAATAAAATCTAATTCTGATCTTGGTTTCTCCAATATTTTGGAATGTAGACCCAGCACATCAATGATTAATCAAAATGAGGCTACCAGGCACCCAAATGTGTATTCCTGCATTAGTAGGCATCATGTAATACAATTAAGGAAGTCAGTAGATGATAATTTCTTGTTCACATAATTTTGTTTGATTGGACCTCTGGGCACGGTAGGTGGGATGGTAATTATCAGAATGCTACATCTTAATTAGTTAAGGATGTACCATTCTGAATGAAATTAAAGGATTAAAGGATGAAATAAGGCATGATCTTGAGTCTGTTGTAAAATCTTTGGCTAGGAAGCATAGAGACTTACTTTTTTCCATGCAATATTTAAAGCTTCATTTTTCTTTTGGTCAAGCTCCATAATTGTTGCAAGAATTTTAGATTTATCATTCTCAACAATTCTCTTCTTCTTCATCAAGTCATTGTACTGTACAAGAGGAGAATCAGGATTAGGCACAGAAAATATAGGCTAATGATGTGCAAGGAACTGTTTTTGACTAACCTAGGAAAGGATCTCTGTCACTCTTCCTTGATATCGCTGTTATCTATCAGAGAAAACCAGTCTTTGTAAATGCCTATCAAGCTACCATTGATTTACCATTTGACATGAAATTAATCAATTTCATGTAATTTAATTAGGGCATTCTGAAACCAGGCCTCTTAATCTTTTGAGCGTCTAGTTGTCGTTGAATATTTGATAATTAGAACTGAGGTTTGCATAGGCATTCACTAACAGGATTATTGATGAATGCCTACAATGAATTGCATGTGCAAACACTACCTAGATTGCCAAATGAACAAAAACCACATTGTTCCACATTATTCACAGCAATGCCAGAAATGATACACAAATCTTCTCCAATGTGGTACCCTCCAGATATTTCTAACTTCTAACTGTATGGCATCTAGGAATTGTGGATCAGGTTGCCCAGATTTGGAGAACATTAGATTGAGAAGACTTTTGTTTATGGTAGGGGTAAGGTTGGGGAGGGGTAAGGTTGGGGAGTGAAATAAGAGCAACTCAACTCTTTCTTCAGCTTCTGAAAGCATATTCATGGCTCTCATATTGACATTCCTGCCCAGCTTCTCCTTCTTCTCCTGCAATTTCTGAAGCCTCTGCCCAGCTTCCTTTGGATTATTGGTTTTGAAATCATAAGCCGTGTTTGGCTGGCCAAAAAGATGTTTCTCTGAAGATATCCATTCATAGTCTGTAAGCATCTTAGCAACCTGTCAATACGCATAAAAGGAACAAGCAGAAAGCATTTGTAAATGTAAGTCAAGGCACAAATCAGCTGCCATGTTATCAGCATGGAGACCTCTAGATTGCAAGGTGAGGCACACTAGTCAAAGCTTCAAAATCCCACACCATTTCTGCTGCAACTTTCTGGGGAACTGAAATAATTAAAAAGAAATTGGATTTTGCTATTCCTTTCTTTATTTGCTTGTTTTGAAGAAAATATCTTTCTGCAGCATGCTAATATGAGCAATTGTGGCATAAAACCAGATGGTCTTTATTGGATGTCCCATGTACTCACCACTGTATGCTCCTGAAAGTAGGGAAAATATGTGAGCAGCATTAAGGGTTTAAAAGTATGCCATTCTGGCCTTAAAACAGGCCATTCTGAATGTTCTAGGTACCGAATCAGCCAGGAGCTTCAGACCTGACTTCATATATATTTTTATTGAAAAGTTTTAGAGAATTTTACAAATATTTTCCCATCCCACCTTAGTTTGTATTGATACTTTTTCCAGACACACAATAAAGCTTTCCTTAATATATGGCTTTTAAAAGTCTTATCCACCTTGTCATATAATAAATACGCATGCCAACCATATAACAAGTCATATCCCTCAATACTCAAAATTCTTTCTTTTGTTAAATTAATCCAATCACTGATTGCTGATAGAGCAGCTGCTTTATAAAATAATCTTAAATTGGGCATATTGAGACCTCCTCTTTCACGTATATCTTGCATTATCTTTAATTTTATTCTTGGTCTTTTCCCTGCCCAAACGAAGTTATTAATTCCTTTCTGCCATTCCCCCAAATTTGCATCTTTTTTGAGTATTGGTATCATTTGAAAAAGAAATAAAAACTTAGGCAAAACATTCATTTTTATTGCTGCTATTCTTCCCAACAAGGACAATTGTAGTTTTTTCCAATTGTCCATCTCTTTCGGTATTTTTTGCCATAACGGTTCATAATTATACTTATATAATTTTACATTTGAAGTTGTAATATAAACCCCTAAGTATTTAACCTTTTTTACTATTTCGAATCATGTTACTCTTTCTAGTTCTTCTTTTTGGTTTATAGTCATATTTTTAGCTATTATCTTTGTTTTTCATGTGTTTATTTTAAATCCAGATACTTGTCCATATTGATTAATTATATCCATTAAACCTATAGCCGATTGCGCTGGTTGGGTTAAAGTAACAACCAAGTCATCTGCAAATGCTCGTAATCTGTAATCATAATGCCTAATTTTAATTCCCTTTATTTTATCTGACCCATGTATTTTATTCAATAAAAATTCCAAAGTCAAGATAAACAGTAGCGGAGACAGGGGACATCCCTGTCTTGTTCCTTTTTCAATTTTAAAGGTTTTTGTTAAACTACCATTGATTATTATTTGTGCTGTTTGTTTCTGATATATTGCCTTAATAGATTGGGTAAAATAATCTCCAAACTGCATCTTTTCTATTATTTTCATTAAAAAATGCCAATTCAATTGATCAAATGCTTTCTCCGCATCCAAAAATAAAAATATGGAGCGCTTCACGAATTTGCGTGTCATCCTTGCATAGGGGCCATGCTAATCTTCTCTGTATCGTTCCTATTTTAGTATATGTGCTACCGAAGCAAGTATCTCTGACCTCATATATATTGAGACCTCTTGAAACGGCCCATTTTGATATTAAGAACACCCCATGGAATATTTTGCACACACCTAGGCAACAGCATCTTTCCAAGGTAATAAAGATGCAATTTCTCAGACTCAGTTTAGCATTTTATCTGCTTCTATAAATGGAGTGTTCACTGATTTGGCTACTCAATTACAGATGTTTTCCAGTCAGGTAACAACATGAAGGTACAAACAATTTTAAGTCAAGAAATACACTTTGGTGGCTGAGGTCCATACAAGGAAGTCCAATCTGGTGTGCAGGGTGGCCCTAGATTTAAATCTTAGTATAATGAAATTGAATAGAATTAATATAAAATTTCTCCTCGTGTATTTAAAAAATATTCTCTTCAGTCATAATTAAAAATTGCACCATAATATGGTGGCAACTATTGGAAGAGTTTTAGTGGCCAAAGCCAAGATTGTGAGTAACTGCAAGTTGTGTACCTCGTTTTAGAGTTGGGGGGATATGCTTTGAAATATTTGAGGGGCAGGTTTTTACTGACATGAAATATTAACATTATGAACTATAATTGTTGGCAGGGAAATAGATGTAACATGAACTTACTTTTGCTGAAGCATCCAAAGCCTCCCGTTTGTGTTTATTGATGTTGTGTTCTAGCTCTTTAATTTTAAGTTGCGATTCATTATTCTGTTCTTTATATTTTACGGCCTCTGCAGATTTGCCTTTAATCGCTTTATCTTGAGCTAGCACCATCGCTTTTTGCTTTGCCAGTTCTTCTTGCGCTTTCTTCACAGATTCCTGAAGAGATATAACAGAAAGCTCCCCAGTCACACTACCACTAAAAGGATAGGTCATTTTTTTTTTATTTTTAAGTTTAAATCTAAAAGATTGCAAGAAATTGAATTAGCTAGCTGGAGATTCTGTGGTAGACCCATTTAGAGGGCAAGATCTAAACCTCTAGTTATAAACTCAGTGCCTTATATGAAATAAAGACCAATTTCTAATAACTACAGTAAGATTTGTAAACAAGATACCTAGGGCACAATGAGTTGTTCACCATGAAAGACTAAAAGCATTTAATATTCTAAAAGCTCCACACACAAAAAATAGTTCTGTATTCTAAGGTAAAGGTAAAAGTTCCCCTTGAACATATGTGCTAGTCGTTCCTGACTTTAGGGGGTGGTGCTCATCTCCGTTTCAAAGCCGAAGAGCCAGCACTGTCCAAAGACATCTCCGTGGTCATGTGGCTGGCATGACTAAATGCCAAAGACGCACGGAATGCTGTTACCTTCCCACCAAAGGTGGTCCCTATTTTTCTACTTGCATTTTTTACATGCTTTCGAACTGCTAGGTTGGCAGAAGCTGGGACAAGTAACGGGAGCTCACCCCGTTACGCGGCACTAGGGATTTGAACCGCTGAACTGCCAACCTTTCAATCAACAAGCTCAGCATCTTAGCCACTGAGCCATCACATCCCTTTCTCTGTGTTCTAGATAAGGCATATTTGGTTAAGAGCCAGTTTGGTCTACTGGTTAAGGCACCAGGCTAGAAACCAAGACATATGAATTCTAGTCCCACCTCAGGCATGAAAACTGACTGAATGACCTTGGGCCAGTCACCCTCTCTCATCCCAACCCACCTCACAGGGTTGTGAGTTGTGATAAAGGCGAGATAAAAATAAATGAATACATTCAGTATTTATTTTAGTAGTTCAGAAAAAGACTAACCTTATTTTTTGCTACCTCAGCTGATATGGTCTCAATTTGTTCTTGGAATGATTTAATGGCTTCGTTCACAGCCTCTATTTGTTGGTCATAGGAAGCTGCTTCCTGTTTTAGTTCTTGAAGTTCCAAAACAAGTGCTTCAACCTCCTAAAAAATATAATGAAGATATTAACAATATAATCTTATTCACACCTACGGGAGAGTGAGTGCTGCCAAGTACAATGGGATGTCTGTATTATTAGCATTTAAAGGTTTGAGCTGCATACATAATATTTATTCAAGCTAATTGTATGGTGTGGTATAAATGCGGATCTCAGGGAGGAATTACATTTCGTTACATTAATGCAGGACTTCACTTCCAGTTTCAGTTTCTTGTTCCGTTATCTAAGAAGGATTCTTCGTATCTCATATCGGGACCATGTCACAAACGAGGAAATTCTACAAAGGAATAATTCCCAAAGACTCTCTGAGATAGTGGCAGAACTAAGAATGCACTTTGCTGGACATGTGCTCTGCATGAGTAAGCAACATCCAGGAAAGACCATAATCAATTGGATACCACCAGATGGTTGGAGAAAAAGAGGAGGACCAAAGAAAATCTGGCACCAAACATTTCAGGAAGATCTGAAAAACATCAGCCTTAAATGGAAGAATGGGGAGATTGTAACTGTAAACTGAAAACTATGGGGTACGCTTGTAGACCAATGTGCTCAGCACAGGACATCATCATCTTCATTATCGTCATCACAACATTAATGCAAAATTTGCATTTCCATATCTAGTTCCTTAAAAGGGATGCAAAGCTTAATTTTAAGATATATTTTCTCCTTGTGTAATGTATAAATCCATTGTTTGTCAGCCTTACCTGAATTAAGTTCAGATTGTAGATAATGTAGAAGATAAAACAAGCTGATATCAAGGGAGTTGATACCATCAAAGAATCCCAAATAAGCTTTTAAGAAATCTCAAGCTTCCCTTGGCCATTAATAACCAGTTCAAAACAAGACAAGAAAAGCCAGTTTCCTAAATTCTGCTTATACCCTGAAACCCAACTCATACATATGTATGCATCCTAGCACTCCTCCAAGTGAACTGAGAGTACCAAGATTGATTTCAGGAACATCACAGATTTGGTTCATAAATCATCACTTCTGCAGTTCTGATGGTTCCCCACTGATTTTCTTTATCAGTTACAAAATCTGTTGTTTGAGCTGAACAAGGTAGAACGATCAAAGCTACATTATATACCATTAATTATCATTAATTCAAGGGCAACCCGTTATTTAGAATTTTCTGTTTTCTATTTTGCTTAACGCTATGAGAGGAACGTAGCTTTGCCTTCAAGGAAAAAAAAGATAGTACTGTATGCATTTTTTCATATATATGTATGTATGTATGTATGTATGTATGTATGTATGTATATATGTAAGCTACGTAAGCTAAGATGTTCTGCAGCCCTGGTTCTGTGAAATCTCATTCACAAGTTTCTGGGCTTTTTGTATCTTGCTGACAAACAGCAACTCTGTGCTGCTCATTGGGAGACTCAGATAGCTATTTCTGCCTTCTAAGGTGTCATCAGTGAGCCACACCCTCTTCTCAAGTATCCTCCCGGTAAAGGTACAATGTTTCTTTTTCTTTTTCGTAGGCTTTTATGTGCATATTCTTTCTAGCCAGGTTTTACCTACGTAAGCTAAGATGTTCTGCAGCCCTGGTTCTGTGAAATCTCATTCACAAGTTTCTGGGCTTTTTGTATCTTGCTGACAAACAGCAACTCTGTGCTGCTCATTGGGAGACTTAGATAGCTATTTCTGCCTTGTAAGGCGTCATCAGTGAGCCACACCCTCTTCTCAAGTATCCTCCCTGTAAAGGTACAATGTTTCTTTTTCTTTTTCGTAGGCTTTTATGTGCATATTCTTTCTAGCCAGGTTTTACCTACGTAAGCTTGAGAAGAGGGTGTGGCTCACTGATGACGCCTTAGAAGGCAGAAATAGCTATCTGAGTCTCCCAATGAGCAGCACAGAGTTGCTGTTTGTCCTGGGCCCGCAGCACCCAATCAGATGCAGAGTTGATGTCTACACATGGCAGCGAAGAGAAGCACAAATGAATGTAAGGTTTAAAGAATAAGGGTTAGGATTCAAGAAGAAATCTTAACGAAGCCACAATAGATATGCCCATCCAAACTGTTAAGTGAGACTCGGGGGGAAATTTTGTAAGGAAACAGGCCAGATTCTGAATATATCCTAAGTAAAATAAACTACTTTTCTTTTGCTAGTACAGATAGAAAGAGTCAGTTTGGTGGAGTGGTTAAGGCACCAAGCTACAAAATAGATAGAAGATCTAGTCCTGCCTTAGACACAAAATCAGCTGTGTGACTTGGGCTAGTCCCTCCTTTTCAGTCCAAGGGAGGACACAAATCACTTCTGAAATGAAAAACGTAGGGGATTGCATTAGATTTACCCTCCTCCATCCACAGCTACCTAGGAAAGATTCTCTTTCCTTTATTCACAACGATGTTATATTTTTTCTAGGAAGATTCAAAAAAACAAAAATTTATCCCTAGCTATTTAATCTCAAGGAGAAATATCTGGAATAGGCAGAGGGGATCAAGTCACAACCCAGCGATGAAGCAGCTTCTGATCCAACAGGGTTCTTTGTAGCTTACATTGTAAGTAATGACAACTACTAATATGTGTGTTATCATTGCAACTAAATCCTCAACCAAGTCAGTTTTAATAGTGGTAAAATGGAAGAGAGAGGGGAAAGATGAGAGTGCTGGAAGCCAAGACTTCAGACTAATACCTTAATATTTACATAATCTTTAGCTGTTATATTATAAAACAATTAATCAGTAGAATGACTTGCCTCCAGAAGTTGTGGGTGCTCCATCACTGGAAGAGGTTAAAAGTCATTTGTCTGAAATGGTATAGGGCAGGAGTATCAAATTCAAAACCTGGGGGCCAGATCCGTCCTGTAGGGTGCTTAGATGTAGCCCGTGGGGCCACCCTGGAAACAGGGAAGGACCAGCCCACAGTGCCTCTGCCAACGAAAATGGAGCTTGGGAGGGCTGCATGCAACCCTCCCAAGCTGTTTTCTCTGGCAAAAGGTTGCAGGAGGCCGTCGCAACTGAAAACGGAGCTCAGGAGTCCATTTTCATTGGCAGAGCGCTTGGGCTACCACAGGTGCCCCCGATACGAGTGACGTCGAGCTGGCCAAGCCCACCCCGGCCCTCCAAGGTCAAACACAACCCTGATGCAGCCTTCAATGAAATCAAGTTCAACACTCTGGTCTGAAATGCTCAAGCAGAGGGTTGGACTATAAGACCTCCAAGGTCCCTTCCAACTCTGTTATATTTTAAGAGATGACACAAAGTACCAGAGCTGCTCGTCCTTCAGCATAAATTCTTTCAGAAACTTAAACATGGATACAGATTAAAAAAAAAAGAATCTATTTGCCAATTGAGTCTTTTTCTTTTTTAGGCTGGCCTTATAGTGGCATTGCTATCAACTGTTTACCTGTCCTTTTTCCTTCATCTTTTTGGTGGAAGCATCAGCCTTTTTCTTGACTCCGTCCAGTTTCTGCTGGGCATTCTTCAGTTCTTTCTCCCTTTCTGCTTCAGCGTTTTTCATTTTATTTTCCAGCACCTTCAGTTTTTCCTCAGCCTTTTTTTGCACTTCTTTTGTTTTCTTTAGCGTCTCCTCACTTTCCTCTAAAAACAGAGATTGTTTTGATCGTAGCTTTTAAACAGAAAAGTTACACAGCAGAAAGCAAAATATCCCTTTATGAAATTTAGAAAAAAAATTAAATATTACTATTCTATCTAAAATAATAATCCAATGTCATCATTAATACTTTAAAAAAAATTTAATTATGGCTTTTTTCCTATTTTGGGCTTGTGGTACTTAAATTCTATTTAGATTATTTTATTTGCTTAAAATGTTTGAAGTGTTTGATTCAAAGCCAACTTTTCTTCCTGAGCAACATCTATAGGTTGCAATTCAAGACAATAACATTTTTGTAGTATTTATAACTGTTTTCTTCTCACCAATGGTTTTTTTCAGGGTATCCAGTTCTTCCTGATGCTTGTGATAAGTACTTTGTTGTAACTTGGTTTGTAACAGGTCAGCTTCTTCAGATTTCATTTCCCATTGTTGCTTCAGTTGATGATACCTTAACAGATGTAATAATTTTAAAACATTTTTATATTCCACCAACAAAGCTTTTATACATTTAAAAATGGTTCGTTATTTTCTGAGTATGAACACAACGTTCCAAAATCATGTACAGCATGCTTTAATTTTGTCAGATTTATAATCAAGAAGATACATAAAAGTATTATTTGATAAGGGTGCACGTAGTTGTTAGCTCTCAAAACTTTTATTGATAGTCCTCACTTAATGACTATTTGTTTTATGACTATGCATACCGTGTTTCCCCGAAAATGAGACCCTGTCTTATATTTTTTTGAATCCTGAAATAAGCACTTGGACTTATTGCCATGCACTCAAAAGCCCGATTGGGCTTATTATCAGGGGATGTCTTATTGGGGGGAAACAGGGTAGTTATAGCACTCAATGAGTTAGTTATGGCCAGTTCTTGAAATGACAGCCATAGCAGTGACCCCGCAATCACGTCATCAAAATTAGATGTTTAACAGCCTATTTGCATTTGAGTGCAGGAGATACTTCGATAGCCCTTACCCACTTATCTTCCCACCCACCCCAATATCTGCCCATTTAGCTATCCTGTACTCTGCTGCCACCCCTAGCTGGCCTTCACCATCTTCCTCCTCCTGCTGATGCTGGCCCTTTGCAAGGCCATCTGCTGCATTACAGATGCCTCATGAGACCTTGCCTTGTCCAGGCACATTTCATCAACAGCACGAGGAAGAAGGCAGTGAAAACCAGCAAGGAGCGGCAGAGACAGGCAGCGGTGGGTAAGGGGATAGCCAAAAAGGCAAAGATGGGGATGAAATGGGGGAGTTGAAACAGAGGCGAGCATGGAAAGGCAGGAGAGGCATGGGATCCTTGCCCAACGGTACAGTCTTTGCCTAATGACTACCAGAACTGATGTTGCTAAGCGGGACAGTCATGTGATGTAACCTGAGGATTACCTATATACGAATTTTAAGTTTAATGTTTTTACAGATTTTTGTCTAGGAGAGATCCACCTTTTTTAAGTATTAATTTATATAAACTAATCATACTGAACTATCTTCCTGTTCCCAGAGATCCTGGGTAAAATAAATTGGTCAGTGCGTACTTTTCAAGAGTCACCTGTAGACTTGCTATCTCTTTTCCCGTCATCTGTAGCTCAGCCTCTTTTGCTTTCAATTCGTCTTGTGCTTCTTTCATTTCTTGAAGTTTGGACAAAACTGAAGCGGCCTGAGACCGTGCACCTGGTTTACAAAAGATAGAGTTGCATACATGAAAACTAGTTCAAATATGAGTTGGAGTATTTCTTATTTGTTCAAACCTCTGCACATAAATCCTTTGGATTCCAGACAAATGTCATAATATTGAATCTGATACCTGGGCTACATAAATTCCTACAGCAGCTGACTGTCATGATACATACAGGATGGTATTGGTGGATTATGAAGATCCTAGAATGATCTATCCAAGAGTCTGTAGAGATTCTCAGTCATCCAGGTCATGGTTGTCCCAAAGGTGCTTTTTCAGGAGGCAACTGGACTTTCTTTTGAAGATGTTTCACTTCTCATCCAAGAATCTTTTTCAGCTCTGAAGGATAGTGGGGAATGGAAGGATTAATATTCCCCTTGCAGACAGCTGGTCATTTGCATCTTTTAGAGGGTCGTTGAAGCACTTGGAGGGTTATCTGTGTCCTCAGGGTTCCCTGAGTAGTGCTCCTGGTTCCTGTAGTCTGCAATTTTTCCTCTGGAAATCCATTCCTACTCCAGCACCATTCAAAGGGTGTTCATCCCAAATTGTATAGCTAAAAGTCTGTAGAGATAAACCTCCAAGTGCTTCACCGCCCTCTAAAAGGATGCAAATGACCAGCTGTCTGCAAGGGGAATATAAATCCTTCCATTCCCCACTATCCTGCCAGAGCTGAAGAAGCTTCTTGGATGAGAAGGAAATGTCTTCAGAAGAAAAAAACAAGGAAGTCCAGTTGCCTCCTGAAAAAGCATCTTTGGGACGATCTATCCAAGACCCTCACTCCAGGGGTGAAATTCAGCAGGTTCTAACAGAGTCTTGGTAGTACAGTGGTCTAAAGCACCCTGTTATTAAGACCAGCTGCCTGCAATTACTGCAGGTTCGAATCTCGCCAGGCTCAAGGTTGACTCAGCCTTCCATCCTTTCTAAGGTAGGTAAATTGAGGACCCAGTTGTGGGGACAATAAGCTGACTTTGTATAAATATACAAAAGGATGAAGGCTATTGCTTAGCGCATTGTAAGCCACCCTGAGTCTCCGGAGAAGGGCAGCATATAAATCAAATTAAAAAAAAAAAAAAAAACAAGTCCTGAAAAACCGGTAGCGGAAATTTTGAGTAGTTCAGAGAACTGACAAATATCACCTCTGGCTGGCCCCAGAGTGGGATGGGAATGGAGATTTTGCAATATCCTTCCTCCAGGAGTGGGGAGGGAATAGAGATTTTGCAATATCCTTCCCCTGCCATGCTCAACAAGCCACGCCCACAGAACCAGTAGGGAAAAATTTTGAATTTCACCCCTGCCTCACTCTGTAGCGTAATAGGTTGGCTACACAGGTGAATTTACACGTGTAGGTTTTGGACAAGCAGATAAATGCAGTTATAAATGCAGTAAAAGAAAAGACTCGATGTTTTCCTTAAATATAACAGAGACATGTCTAAAGTATATTGTAGGAAAGAATAGAAAATTAGCCAGTACCTCCACTCAGTGTGCCCTGAGGATCAAACGTGTCTCCACCTAGAGTGACTGTTTTGGTCATTATCCTTTTGTCAAAGGTGACTCTCTTGGCATTATCCATGTTATCGCAGACCAAGGCCTGCCCAAAGACATACTCCATTGCCTTTTGGATTTCAGAATCGTAGCCCACCAGACTAAGGGCCACATTAACATTGTCATCACCAACCTAGTACAAATGGAGAAAGGATAAGCTTCAGGAAAAGAAGGCCTGACTCAGGATTTATTTTTCCTAAATTCTATGACATAAGACAATTGTATAGAGCAGTGTTTCTCAACCTTGGCCGCTGGACAATGTGTGGACTTCAACTCCTAGAATTCCCCAGCCAGCTTGGCTGGCTGGCGAATTCTGGGAGTTGAAGTCCACACATCGTCCAGCACCCAAGGTTGAGAAACACTGGTATACAGATTTGTTTTTCAGCTTACGGTCATTATATCATAGTCTACTGCTGGTCAGGCGGAAGCTATTTATAAACGTAGGCCAGACTGCATCCTGGTGTGGTAATTGGGGATATACAAAACGCAGCATTGAAATTTGATATCAAGGAAGTCTGTTTGCCTCCTGGAATGCCTCATATTCAGAATCCTGCAAGCCATTTTCTCTTCTGGGATATTTATTTGTGGAAAATTACAATGTTTTTGTAACAAACGGATGAGGATATTCCAGGGGAAAAAGGAAAAGTTCCCTCCCTAGAATAAGGCATTTGCGCTCAGTGGTAATTGCAACTCCCAGCATTCAGTTGCTCGTTCGGAATTCTGGAAGTTGTGATCCCCACGGATCTGGGGAACACTCTTTGGAAAGGGTTAGTGAAACCCATCTATTTTAATCTCAAAGCTACCGTTGCCAAGACAATCACTCTGCAATTGAAATATTAAATTTAATATTATCATTAAAATAAAATAAAAACTTTGATGGAGATATGTATTAAGAAAAATAAAGAACAAGAAAATACATATTAAAAATAATTGTCTGGGTTCATAACATGTGGAAAGCTGAGAAAGAGAATTAAAAAAAAACTAGTATAGAAATACGTTCAAAACCCCTACAAAAGAAAATATACCAAGGTTTTGGCCACTTTGATAGTTTCTTTTCCAATACATCTTGATGAAATTTTATTCAGTGGAATAATAGTATATCGACGCTTCAGTTCTCCTTTTTCTAACAGTTTTTTCCCAGTAACCTAAAGAGAAGAATTAAAAAAAATGGCTCACATATTTACTAACTCATTTTACCTGCAGCTGCAGGTAAAATTTATTACAGTAATAAAAATAAATAATAATAATGATGATGTTGATAATAATAATAATAATTATTATTTATTTATTTATTTTATTAAAATTTATATGCCGCCCTTCTCCCGAAGGACTTGGGGCGGCTCACAACAGTAAAATCACAATAAAACAGCAATAATAAATAAGATTAAAAGATTCAATTAAAATCCCACAATTAATTAAAACTCCCAAAACAGAATCAGACAATTTGCTTAAAAAGCCATGTCTTCAGGTCTTTGCGGAAGGAACGGAGATCAGGGGCCGTCACGCAGTCCTAAACACTTGGGAAGTGTTCGACTAGTGATTTGGGATACGAAAGCCAGCATGGTTATCTCGTCTGCTGTGTATATTGTCATTTTGCGAATAATAATAATAACAACTTTATTGTCATTGTACGTGTATACACAGTATACCCATACAACGAAATTCTCTTAACACCCAAAAACCAAGTCCAACACACATAACAATCCCCAAACATACCCCCACCCACCACAATTCCCCACCCATAAACCACCCAAACATCCACACAACAGACCAAGTAATGCCGTCCAACAGCTCACTGATGGTGGCCCTTTAGTTCATTGTTGAGTGCAATTATAGCTCTGGGATTAAAAACTATTCAGAAAAATATAGTGTTAAAACTATATAGTTTTTTAAAAACATTAGGATTCATCTAACTTATTAATAACTATATACAATATTATATACATTGTACAGGTAGTGCTCAACTTATGATCACAATTTGACCCAACATTTCTGTTGCTAAGCGAATCAGTTGTTAAGTGAATTTTGCCCTATTTTACAACCTTTCTTGCCACATTTGTTAAGTGAATCAATGCAGTTGTAAAGTTAATAATATGGTTGTTAAATGAATCTGTCTTCCCCACTGACTTGGTTTTATGGATCGCAAAAAGCGATCACATGATTCCGGGACACTGCAACTGTCAGAAATATGAACCAGTTGCCAAGCATCTGAATTTTGATCACGTGACCATGGGGATGTTGCAAGGGTCTAAGTGTGAAAAACGGTCATAAGTCACATTTTTCAGTGCCATTGTAACTTTGAATAGTCATTAAGTGAACTGTTGTAAATTGAGGATTACCTGTATATTTTTGACATGCACAAACTCTGTCTACACCAGGTATGTCAAACTGGCAGCCCACAGGCCAGATGCATCATGTGCAGGCCACGCCCACCCCAACTCCGTGAAGGGGCAAAACATTGCGAAACATCACATGACGGCATGACGCCACAAGTTTGACACCCATGCTCTACACAAACACTATATGCAAGTTATAAAATATAGTTTGAATGGTGATCTTAAACATTACAAAAATAATACAATTCTGAATAATTGCTCGGATACCAAACAAGAAGAATATTATGTAACAAAGAAGATAGAAAGGGGAGGGGAGGAGAGGGTAGGAAGAGGAGAGGGAGTGAGAGGAAAGGAAGAAAGGGAAAAGGAGAGGAAGGAAGGACAGGGGACAGGAGTAGGAGAGAAGGTCAGAAGGGAGAAAGAAGAGAGGGGTGGGGGAAGGAAGGGGAAGTAGGGAGGGAGGAGAGGAGGAAGGAGAAAGTAGGAGAGGAGAGGAGGTTGGGAAGGAAAGAAAGGAGAAGAAGGTTTGTTGCAAAACGAGGGAAGAAAAGGTAGAAGAGCAATTCCGAATGTAATTAAAATGTCTTATTTTAATGCTTTTTTAAAGAAGATATATACATATATGATTAATTATGTATAAGAAAATGTGCATTTTATATTATGTGTATAAAAAATAAAACTGAAAAAACTTTTCAAAAATAATACAATTAAGAAATAAGCATTATTTTATGCATTACTTTTTTAATTTATCAGAATCATTATATGCTTAAGCAATTACGAGTATATCATTCAGACACTCTCACGAATACAAGTCTAGCTCCTCTTTGCTATTAAATCTGTGTTTGGCTTGCTGTTAAACAATTGAGAAAAGACCAGAAGTGATACGTTTAATAACATCTTTGAGAAACTCACCTCAGTGTCCACCACAACATTATAAAGTCGACCACCAGCCACTACTTCTAGTGCTGTTGCTGTAGAAACATCTTTCACAGTAATCAAAGATGCAACCAGCCCTTTCACACGATCTGGATTCCAGCTTGCTTCTGGATTCCTTAAAATCAATTTGTGAAAATGTATTAATGCTTTCAATGCACATTTTGTTGTTACTAAGTAATATTGTGAAATCACTTGACCAAGATAGAATGTTTCTTCCCAGTTTCCAAGTTCAACTGTAAAACATTTTAACATAATTCTTGTCTGGGGACAGGAGATACAATTTAATGTTCTGTAGCTTCACCTGTATTCAAAGCGTAGATTGGGGAACCTGGCCAGGAAATTTTCATAGGATTCCCTCAAACGATTTACCACACGGGATAACTCCTTTTGCTTTTCTAAAAGATGCTCTTCTTTTTTATCTGGAACAGCCAATGAATAAATAACATTATCCAGAGTATTTATTTCTAAAGATTCAGAAGAAGCTGATTAGTTAGAAAGTTATAACCTGATATAAAGGTAAATGTTCCCCTCGCACATATGTGCTAGTCGTTCCCGATTCTAGGGGACGGTGCTCATCTCCGTTTCAAAGCCGAAGAGCCAGCGCTGTCCGAAGACGTCTCCATGATCGTGTGGCCGGCATGACTAAATGCCAAAGGTGCACAGAATGCTGTTATCTTCCCACAAAAGGTGGGTCCCTATTTTTCTACTTGCATTTTTTACGTGCTTTCAAACTGCTAGGTTGGCAGAAGCTGGGACAAGTAACGGGAGCTCACC
The DNA here is from genome assembly GCF_059756535.1 of Pantherophis guttatus. Taxonomy (NCBI): domain Eukaryota; kingdom Metazoa; phylum Chordata; class Lepidosauria; order Squamata; family Colubridae; genus Pantherophis; species Pantherophis guttatus. Next base: position 86,677,762 of record NC_142064.1, on the reverse strand, counting down.
CCGTTACTCACTAGGGATTTGTACCGCTGAACTGCCGACCTTTCGATCGACAAGCTCAGTGTCTTAGCCACTGAGCCACCGCGTCCCTTTCATAACCTGATATAGAATATATATCATATATATATATATATCACATCAAAAAACTCAGGATATCACAACACTAGAACTCAGGATGTTAACACATAGCCCATTACCCAGGACGTTAAAACACAAAAGACTAAGGGCACACATCAAGGACCTCACCCACACAGGATGTTACGAAACAGCTGACTGATCTGCAAACATCAACTCCATCAACCAATCAAGATGTAACAACACAGGCAACCAACCTGCTCACAGCAACGAAGCCAGCACCCCACACCTCCCCACCAGTATTTATAGAGACGGCAGCTCCGATCACGCTTTCCTCACACAAGCACGAAGCCGAAGACACCAGCCTGAAGATGACGAGTGGGACCTCGTCGAAACGTCACCAAGATACTCTCAATCTTACACGGGAAAAGACCCGAATACACCAAAGGTTATATTCTATAACCTGATATAGAAGCTACCTAATATAAAATGTGCAAAATGGGCACCATCTGTTACTAATTCATCATATATTTTAGCTCATATAGATGCAACATCACATCTATGTACAGGTAATCCTTGACTTACAACAGTTTGGTTAGTGACCGTTCAAAGTTACAACGGCATTGAAAAATGTGACTGATGACCATTGTTCAGTTACAACCTTTGCAGCATCCCCATCGTCACTTGATCAACATTCGGTTGCTTGGCAACTGGTTTGTATTTATGACCACTGCAGTGGCCTGGGGATCATGTGATCACCTTTTGCGACCTTCCGAAATGCAAAAGCAAATGGGGAAGCCAGATTCACTTAACAACTGGGTTACTAACTTATCAACTGCCGTGATTCACCTAACAACTCTGGCAAGAAAGCTCTTGAAATGGGTCAAAAGTCACTTAACAAATGTCTCACTTGACAACTGAAATTAGGGGCTCAATTGTGGTCGTAAGCCGAGGACTACCTGTTACTACTGTTAGTGCAGGACATGTTCAAATTGAGCCTGGAGTTATTGTCCTCCAAGTAAGCAGCAATTCGTCTTGAATCTCCATCCGTGTGTGTACAATGTGTAAAACCAAAGCCCTCCATTCGAGAGAGCAAACAAACCTTCATAGTTGAGTTTCTTCATTTCACGTTCAAGTTTCTCTTTCTGTTTTTTAGCTGCTTCAAAGGATTCTTGATCTTTCTTATAGCCACCATCCATTTTTTTTACCTCACTCTGTTTAGTCTTTAGCTCTTGCTGCGCGTGTTTCAGTTTCATCTGAGCCTTCAAAAAACGAAATGTTTAGCATGAAGTTCTGATTCAGATCTTTTACTTTGGAATGAAGTTAACTTTCCTAGAAACAGTCATTAAAAAAAAGGTAACATCGTGAATCGTCTGACTTTATGCACCAAACATCTTTTCGGAGAAGGGGAATGTTGACAGTTTAAATGGGTAAAACTGGCAAAGGAAAATGGTCCTGACCATAAAGAATAGAACGGGAAAATCATAAACCCCTTAAAACATAAAAATGAGCCTGAAAATGTCAGCTCTGCCCTCTCTACAGATACCTTTATGAAGGATTCCCCAGAAACAGGAATGGTTGCTCCCAGGGCCTAAACGTTTATCCAGTCTGGTAGGGAAACAATATTTCACGCAAACATATCTTGTAACAGTTGAAAGTAAGACATGAGCAAATCTAGGCCTGCAGAAAAGAGTCATATCCTAATCCTAAAAATAGGAAGATGTGCAAAACATCTTATATTACTGTTTTCCCAACTCCACAGGAAGGAAACAACGATTTCCAATACAACGGCTTGGGCAGCCAACTTCTTTCTCCAGTTGTAATCCTCAGTGCTAAAATCTAACAGCAATCTGGCCAAGAGGGAATGAATCAGGAATGAAGCCAAATTTTAATATTTAATCAGATAAAGTGACTATTGCAAAGAATGTTCTTAACATGCAATTGCCAAGGGAAGGTTGATAGGCACCATATGAATCTCTCCTGTTGCAATTTTTTAAAAATGATCATTTAGAAAATGGATGCTTTTAGGGTTTGACCAATGGACAGAGCAGAATATACTTTACAGTAGTACCCATTGGCTCAAATGTCCTGATGTAACGTCAGAGAAAACATTTCAAAAAATGATATTTGCGTTCTCTTCAGCTATTTAGGAGCACATTCATAGAACTCGGGGAGAGGTGTAGAATCCGTGGCAGCAAATTAAAATTCAAGAAAGCCCATAATAGAAGTTGAAAAAAAAAGATCTCATCTTTGGTACAGAAAATATATATTGGATATATCACACACACACACCAAAAAAAACCCTCTTCAACTCTTTCCTTATTCCAGATACCTCTTTTTATCACTGCTTTTGTAGTCAACTATCTGACTTCATGAGTTGAAATCCCACAGTTCACAATAGTCTTTTAAGTTATTTTTGATATACAGGTATTCCTCCCTTAACTATTTGAAGTTATGACAGACCCTCTCCACCCAAAAGCTACTTACAACCCAGTTCTAGAGTTCCGATGGACACTTGCAACTCTCTCACTTTTATGGCCAATTGCAGTATATGGTGGTCATGAGACCACAATTAACAATGTTTTTTCCATTTCTGACCTTTTTTACCAGTTTCCAGCAAAAAACGGCCATAGGAATAGATTTGCTTAATGTCCCCTGTGTTTGATTAACAACAACCACATTCATTTAATGATCACAGCAAAGAAGTCAGAAAATTGAGTCTTGCCAAGTGACTGACTACCGTCATGACTTATGACGGACATTTTTGGGGGTCCATTACAATCGTAAGACAAGGACTACCTGTATGTGGCATTTAATGGTACGGTGCACCCAATTTGCCCAGAGACACACATTTATTACTTACTTGTTTCGCTTCTGTCTCTGCTTTGCTTATGTCATTCTTGCAAGTCATCATCTGTCCGGCAAAAGTAGCATCTTCCCCATCTTCACTGCTGGACAGGCCAGCTGACACTGCATTGAAATGCTGCTGTGCTGCAGCCAGAGCCTCAGTGTCTTTATTGTTTTCTTCCTGAAGAACACTCAAAGCATCTCTCAACTTCTGGACTTCTTTTTCCTTCAAGGCTAAAGCTTTAGAATCCTAAAACAAAAATAAATAAATAAATGTATGATTAAAAGGCCAATTTAAAAAGGAAAAAAATATACAAATTAATAAGAAAAGCTAAATGCAATCCTACTTTATCCCACAATAAAGTTCCAATGAAAGTTGACAATTAAAACAACTGTGACCTTAAGAGAATAATGAATTTGGCTGGCCAGTCCTGACTCTGGGGCTGTTTTGGGTGCTCTTCTGCAGTTTAGATCACATCTACATATATTTATTCAGAAATAAGCCTCACTGTGTTCATAGTTTATTTATATGGTCATAAAGTAAAACGTCACATGACTGTGTCAAGTTATGTTATCAGTTTCAGCTGTAGTCATTAAATACAATGTCATGTGACTAGGCCGGCTTTTCCAGTCACTTTGCTAGTCTGAAAACAACTGTGAAGGTTGTAAGCGGTGATCACATGACCCTGGGATGCTGCAACCGCTGTACATGAACACTGGTTGCCAAGCAACCGAATTGCAATCACTTGATCATAGGGACGCTGTGACGGCCACATCTTCGAGGACCAGTCATAAAATCTCCTGTTTCGGTGTCATCATAACTTTGAAGGATCACCGAACAAGTGGTCACTAAGTGAGAACTATATGTACTTTTAAAATACTGTGATATCCTAGTGTAGAAGTACTTGTATACAGTACATTATATATTTTCAAACATAAGCTTATCATGAATATAATTAAACGAGGGAAAATAGTGCATATTTTTAAGAGCATTTCCATTGCTTACCTCTTCCATGGCTTTAACCAATTCTTTCCGCTTTTTCTCTTCACTTTGTAAATTTTGCTTTTTGATAGCAAGGGTACTTTGTACTTTGGTATCAGTTCTCTGAATCTCGGCAAGACCTTCCTCTAGAGAATGGAGCGCACCACCAAATTCCTACGAATATAATTTGTTTTAATAGAAGCAGATTTATGTTTGCAATAGTACCTCTACCCATCTTCCTCAGGCATTTCACTAACAAACACACACACACACACACACACACACACACACACACACACACACACACAAAGGGAATGAAACAAAAGCCAACAATATTAAAAACTTTCCCTGAAGAATAATGTCAGATTCTTGAAGGATTCTTTACCAAGCAAAATCTAGACAGGAACTAACCGTGGAGCACACAGAAAAGCACATTGTCTATCCTTACACATCATACAAAGCCCCCTGTTCTTGATATTGGCTTAACATGTTTTAAGATTGTAGCCCATTCAGTATTTTATGCCGGTTTGTGAGTTAAGCACTGCATGAATCCAGACATTAAACATGCTTGTTTAGTGCCCTGAACTATAGAAAGTTTGAGCCTTTCTGACCTGGCTATACCTCTGTTTAGTGTTCAAAAGTGGGTTAACAATGTGCTAACAACTTCAAGACAAAGGCTCTTCTTTTTTGTTGTAATCAGTTATCTAGATCAGTGATCCCCAACCTTTCCAGCTTGGTGGACTTGCAAAGGGGGGGGGGGTAAATGATTCTGTGCAAATGGCTGCACATGCTCAATGGAGTTTTGTGCACAAGAGCAAGTACCCACCACTCACACAAATGGTGCTTTGCGAGCATGCTCCCCCACTGCTTGTGCAGCCCGATTCCGAGTCGGCCGCAGCCCAATAGTGGGCTGCGGCTCATGGGTTGGGGATTCCTGACTAGATAACTGGAGTTACATACTGTCAACCTGAATACTTTACTAGCCTCTACTTGTTCAATTAATTATTTAAATATTTCTAATAAGACATTATTTCTTCAAACAAATAAAGCTTTCAAAGTTTTATTCTTTACACATGGACAGCTTATAATTTTAATAAAGTGGCTAAAAATGAGTTTTACTACTTGTATTAGCATATTGTAATAAAGTAACTGGATAGGTCTTACTTGATCCCTTTTCTTTTCCATCTCTGATATTTCTTTGCTGAGTTCCTTCACTTTCTTCTCATTTTCAGTCATCTCTTCTTGCAGTTTTGAAATGCTGCTTTCCATCTCCTTTAGCACATCAGCAGAATGTACCTTGGTTTCTTCAGCTATTGTAAATTGATATGCCACATACAGACGGTTCAGATGTTCTATCTCTCTCACAACTTTTTGGTATTCCAAATAGGAGGATCGTTCCTGGTTAGGCAAATAAAATAATGCATCACGGACAGCTACAACAAACCAGAATATACAGATAGTCCTCAATTTACAATAGTTCATTTAGTGACAGTTCAAAGTTACAACAGCACTGAAAAAAGTGACATTTGACCACACGTGACCCTTGTAGCATCCCTATCATCACATGATCAAAATTCACTTAGCAAATGGAACGTGAAAAGTCATAAAATGGAGCAAAACTCACTTAACTGTCTTGCTTAGCAACCGAAATTTTGGGCTCAACTGTGGTCATAAGTCAGGGACAGCCTATATTCCATTAGAATGCAGGTAGTCCTCAACTGACAACCACAACTGAAACTCAAAATTTTGGTTGTTAAGTGAGACATTTGTTAAGTGAGTTTTGCTCCATTTTACAACCTTTCTTGGCACAGTTGCTAAGTGAATCACTGCAGTTGATAAGTTAGTAACCCGGTCGTTAAGTGAATCTGGCTTCCCCATTGCCTTTGCTTGTCAGAAGGCTGAAAAAGATCAGACGACCTTGGGACACAGCAACAGTTGTAAATATGAACCAGTTGCCAAGCATCTGCATTTTGATCACATGATCATGAGGATGCTGCAAAGGTTGTAACTGTCATAAGTCACATTTTTCAGTGCCATTGCAACTTTGAATGATCACCAAACAAACTGTTTTAAGTCGAGGACTACCTGTATGACAGAACAGCTGTTCTGCATGAATGAAACTGAGAGATTCCTTCTCTCTCTTGCGGTCCTCCAGTTGCCCAGCAGGTGATAAATAGGAGAAGGAAAGAGGGACATTTTTATTGCATAAACACTTTTCCACTTGCATATTTTTGGATTTTGCCCATAGGTGCAATAGAAATGAAATGCAAAGTCTAATTGCAGTGAATCAAATTATTTCATTTATTATTTCAATTATCGATTGAGGTTGCTTGAACACAACGAATTATTTTTTTTATTAACTAGACAAATGGTCAATAATGCTGCATACAATCAGTTCTTAGGACTAAATCTAATCAAAGATGGAGTTTTATTGTAAATTCTGTTTAGTTTAAACTGTAAATACCTCTTTCAGTTTTTGCAAGGTGGGTGTGATTTCTTCCTCTAAAATCTGTAAATGAAAAGCAAGATGTACTTAATTTTTCAATTCTCAAATTGAACCATGGCAATTCTGTTTTCTTAAGGGGACTAGTATAAATATAGGATCAAGTAACCATAATGCTGGTACCGTGCAAATTTCTTTGAGTTTTGCTTCTTTTTTCTCAATAGTTTTTTGTGCTGCTAGTTTCTTACACTCATACATCCTTGTGCCAGCTGCTTCTTCAATCATAGCCAGTATCTAGAACAGCAAGAATAAAAATATATAATACAACCACAGGTCAAGCTGTTTAAAAGATAAAAATCACAATAGAAAATACAGTGTCATGCTTACCTCTGGGGGCTTCATATTGAGTACTTTGGTAATTCGGCCCTAAGATAGAAGGAAAATAGCCAGCTATTAATATCTTAGTATTTTAAAGGCCTTATTATAATCTACATATAGTGAATTAGGGTGCATATCTCCCTTGGAAAGAGTATCTGGAAAGTGGGACAAAAATTATCACAGCACATTTGTAACAAAACAACTGGACAAGGGTATGGTAGTAGCTCATGGAAAGCTTTGTTACTATGTTTTCCCATCTATAATTTTACAAGGCGATCAGTGATATTCCTGTAATATCCTTTTTGACACTAGATTCATGCCCATCCATAGATCATTAGATGCAGACGTGCTTAAAGGCATGCAACTAACTATGAAGAAGAACAAAAGATCATATGTTTAATTCTGGGCTGAGTTAGCCAAAGCTAATTAGGTTTTGACAAGGAAAGATGAGTTTAAAAACAGAGAAAAAGCATATCAAATGATAAAAAGCATCACAAATTTACAATCTAGAAGGACAATACAATAAAAAAGGTTATGAACATACATACTTTACCTGCATAATAAGAAAATGAGGATTATTGACATTCAATCCAACAGAGCAGAAGAGATCTTGTACTCTGGTATTGTTTGCATTGACACCATTGATTAAGTATTTATTTCTACCTCCAATCACCACCTAGAAAATGAATGACAAAGGACTATTAGTGTGTGACCTGTCATCTCAAACAAATTGACCATTTAACATACACTGTTTTAAAAATGACCTCCCTTCTAAACTATTCCGGAAAAAAATCAAGATGCAAAGTTTTAGTTTTTCTACTTGCACCAATTTTTTTTAAAATACTTAATAGACATCACACAAGGACTTAAGATATCACATTAGCTCACCTGTCTTGTGACTGTTATCTCGTCATGATTCTCAAATCCTAGTGGACTCTGCTTCTTATCAAAATTATCGAAAGTGATAGAAACAGAAGCCTTAGTAATTCCAGCCTGCCCATTTTTGTAAACAAGATCTTGCAAGTTGGAAGCTCTCACCTAAAATTAATTTTTAAGACAAAATGATACCAGTAAGATAAACAGATAGGGATGCTTGGGTTATAGGATTGCATCACAAAATAAATTTACTGATTCTATTTAAAACAAATATTATGCTCCTGTATAAACCTTTTGTACATTTTATATGTATTGTCAACCCATCATTCCAATCTACAATTCAGTTCACTTAAGAGACAAGATAAACCCATTTTAAGGGATATGGTATAGGCAAAATTTATTTTAAAAGATTATCGGAGTCTGTCCTTCTCAAAATATTTTGTTTATAAAAATTATTTGTGAAAAGGCCCACAGCCAAAATGTAAAAGAATTTTTCCACAATGTTTATACTTTTATCAAATGAATTTGGCATGTTAAATTATCATTCTCTTGCAAATAAAGATAAATGTTTAACACATTATCAGGATTTATATGGAATTTTAAGAAGAAAATATACTTTAGAGCTAGTCCAAGAGTCAACATTAAACATGCTAAGAGCAGAATTTTTTAAAGGTAGCCAATATCTAAGATATACACACTTACCTGTGACAGATTGGTGATTCCCAATAAAAAACAGATGGAGTCCAGGATATTTGATTTGCCACTTCCGTTTAAGCCGGTAATAGCATTGAATAGAGGGTCAAAATCATTAACTTCTGTCCTCTGAGCATAAGACTTAAAACCTTCAAGAATAATTGACCTGATGTACATTTCAGCTAATTTCCCTATAGATTCCAAGTAAATTCACCTCCACCCTATAAAATAAACATTTCTTCCATTATTCCACAGTTCAAAATATATGCCTGCTTTATAAAGCCCCTTTAATATAACCCAACAGCTAGGAGTAGGAAAAGCAATTACTATTCAATCAACTGAACAATGTGTAATTTAACAAGTAGAAATGGATCATTTCTATATAAATGGATCATGTACAATATAGCAATATCACAAATTAAGTCCCAATGACTTCATTATTAGATCTCCCATATTATGCAGGAGCAATTAATATTTGCTTTGAAGCCGTGTAGAATATATATGGGGAGTTGATAAGCATATCTTTTCAAAAAAACATTTGGCAAAAACTGTATCCCAACAGTTAACTATCTGCGCTAGACAAAACCCACAAATTTCTTGGAGTATTTAGGTTTCAACCCACACAGACTCTTGTCTATGAGTAAATGCAGTTGGAATATACAGGTAGTCCTTGATTTACGATCACAATTGAGGCCAAAATTTCTGTTGTTAAGTGAGTTTTGCCCCATTTTACAACTTTTCTTGCCGCAGTTGTTAAGTCAATCACTGCAGTTGATAAGTTAGTAACACGGTTGTTAAGTGAATCTGGCTTCCCCATTGACTTTGCTTCTCAAAAGGTCGCAAAAAGGGGATCACACGACCCCAGGATGCTGCAATGGTCATAAGTATGAACCCATTGCCAATCATCTGAATTCTAATCACATGACCATGGGGATGTTGCAACGGTCCTTAAGTGTGAAAAACGACCATAAGTCACTTTTTTCAGTGCCGCTGTAATTTTGAACAGTCCGTAAAAGAACTGTTGTAAGTCGAGGACTGCCTGAACATAGGTGTGTAATATTGCATCTCTACCAGCTCAATAATAAAGATGCCTATGTTCAAAACACAAAAGTTGCAATAAGGCATTTTAGATGTTTTCAAAACTGCCTATCCAGCATATGCCAAACAATTGAAGAGTCCAAAAACTACTTCTACTACTGGATATGATATCTATATCTATATCTATATAAAGAATCTGAATCCGAAGTGTTCAATTCAATCGGATTTAGGTCGACATAAAACTCCCTTGATTGGCAGTCTAAAAGTGCTCTTTGATTAGTTTAAGATGCTTCGGGGTGGGGGGGAAGCAAAAAAAAAAAACCCAAAACCTTGCGGATATTTGGGCCCCTAATAATTTAGGGGACTCCGATTCCCCCATAGGGCAGAAGTCCTCACCGCCAGGCAGGGCTGCCTTCCCTTCCAACCGACTCGACCGCAACCGCTCCAGCGCCTTTTCAGCTTCCTCTACTTGAATTTGGCGCGGGGGTCCTTTCATTCTGTTCCGCGCAGGAGTTCAACTCAGGGCTGTTCGGCATATTGCCTGATTTTTCTTTTTGCTTCGTCAAGAAATCGAATGAATCAGGCATTTGGGAAAGGCTACCCACGAGAGAAAAACAACTTGACGGGCTCCTATGCTCCCTTTCACGCAGCAACACGATTGGTGGGAAAGAACCCAAACGGATGACGGGGCCCCAAGAGATTAAAATAGTCCGCTTAATTTCTCAGGCCCCGCCCTCCGTTTGGATTTAAAGCGGCAGTGACACCAGAAACTGTTACTTTTGCAAGGAGGGAATATGGAGCCCTGGACTAGATGAAGCTGTACTTTTTGTGGGCAGCCTTATTTATTCTTAACCAATAAGCTGCTTCTTCTTCTTCTTCTTCTTCTTCTTCTTCTTCTTCTTCTTCTTCTTCTTCTTCTTCTTCTTCTTCTTCTTCTTCTCCTTCTCCTTCTCCTTCTCCTTCTCCTTCTCCTTCTTCTTCTTCTCCTCATTATTATTATTTACCATGATTATGTGACCAAAATTAAGGCACTTGACAACTGTTTCGTACTTATGACGGTAGCAGTGTCCTGGAGTCCAAGATCATAAGTTACGAAAGTTACTCCAGGAAATCTTTTAAACAGAACCTTACAGGTAGTCCTTGCCTTACTATAATTGAGCCCAAAATTTATGTGGCTAAGTGAGACAACTGCTAAGTGAGTTTTGCCCCATCTTACGATCTTTCTTGCCACCGTTGTTAAGTGAATCACTGCAGCCGTTAAAATAGTAACATGGTTGTTAGGTGAATCTGGTTTCCCCATTGACTTTGCTTGTCAAAAGGTTGCAACCGTCATGAGCATGAACCAGTTGCCAAGCCCCTGAATTTTGGTCACATGATCATTGGGGATGCTACAAAGGTAGTGACTGAAAAATGGTCATAAGTCACTTTTTTCAGTGCCTTTGTAACTTTCAACGATCACTAAGTGAACTGCTGTAAGTCGAAGACTATCTGTATTTTTCAGGTTGTAACCCGTTTTGTGTTAACAGTCCTAATAGTTGGAAATTTTACTTTTGTAAACTATAACAAGCACCTGTTAAAGAACGACTTTCCTTTTTATAAAAATATCTTGTGCAATAAGGTTGTGCAAATATTAAGAAAATTACATCTTAAGAATTGTAAATTCATTTTAAGATAAGCACTATGTCCATATGGGCTTCATTTCAGAAAGCTGTTTTTTATTAGAATAAGTTTTTATTAGTTTTGCTTTTGAGTTTTCCTTTGTAAAGCAGAGATGTTAGCATAAACATTTTTTAAAAAAATATGAACCTCTTTCAGAGTTGCTCGGTTTTCAGGTTTATCTCTTTTTTTTTTTTGCAAGTAAGTGTCATTTGTGCCCATTAATGACATGGATTAACCCCAAAAGCCAAGTGGGGCTGGAATTGGTTATTGGCTGAAGGCAAGGCAGAGGCATATTATTTAAGTAATATCCCCAGGAAGAATGAATGCATAGCTCTTGTTTAACAAATCCATAATTATTCAGTTGTTAACTTTCCTAGCTATAGTGAAATAATTAGATTTGAGACCTTGGTTGCATCTGGTATAAGAGTTGCAGAAGTGCAAGACTTAGGAGGATCCTTATTCTTTTTGTGCTAGCCAAAATGTTTTTGGCCATCCATAAGTTTTGTGCATCAGTTAATTAGGTTTGCTTATTTCATCTGTCTTGGGCTTTTTTCCCCAGCTAAATGGATTAGGGTTATCAATCAATGGTTGACAATTACCTCTGGAAATGTATTCACCCATCCCCTAGTCACAACAATTGGTGATACTTCATGGTGGGCAAAAAAAAATGGACTCCAGCCTTTCTAATATTTTGGAACACCAGAGTAGAGCAGAGCAGAGCAGAACAGAGCAGAGCAGAGCAGAGCAGAACATAATTCTTTATTGGCCAAGTGTGACTGGACACACAAGGAATTTGTCTTTGGTGCATACACTCTTGGTGTACATAAAAAAATAAAATATATTCAACAAGAATCATAAGATACAACACTTAGTGATAGTCATAGGATACTAATGGGATACTAAAAGGTGGCTTTTCTCCTAGGCTTTGCAGCAGGATGAGGCTGGAGCCCAGTGATTGATATTGCTTAGGTACTGAAGGATATTGTTTTAGGGAGCTAGGAGTAGTGTTGGGGAGAGATGTTGATTTTCAATTTTTTATGTGGTTACCACTGTTGCTGTGAATCACACCTTTATGGCTCACTAAGTGGGCATGTTAAGTCTAAATACAAATACTTTTACACTAAGAGTTAGCAAAAAAAGAAAAAGAGACCAGAGAAGTTAGCTCACAGTTTTGTAGCATAAATGTGTAATCTGAGGTTCTATCTGTAATCTGAACTATATATGATCTCCCGAAATCTCAGGATGGTTATTTAGTTATAGCCATTTGTTTATTGCATTTTAAGTCTAATGTTACCTCCAGTCTTAAAAACTGTTATCGAATGAGAACGAATGTAGATAATATGAAATATATGGAGAGTCATGGGTTGTTGGATTAATTCTTTAATGTTTTAATTTTAATTCAAAATAAATTATTCTGGTTCCACCAACACAGTATTTCTCACTGGAGAATTCTAGGAGTTGAAATTCACACATCTTAAAGTTGCTGAAATTGAGAACACACGGCACCAGCTTGTCAACATTAACATTTGAAATTTTATTTTAAAATACAGATATGACCCTTGGTACTCCCAAAAGATGGCATATGCCAAAACAAGTAGATTGTTTTTTGTTTTTTTGTTTTTTTTTATTAGACTCTGAGCAGAATTCTACAAGTCAACAAAATAATTAAACATTTACATGTATAAATAAATATAATTATTTATATCAGATCAACAAAGTGGTGGAAATAGTACAGGCAATGCAATGAATACAACTGAGTGATGTCATAATGAGTTCCTCAGATTCCTCACTTTCTGGAAGCAGAATGGAAGTACACAAAGCAGCATATTTATGAGAAAGCATGATGCTTTTTGTGAATAAATGTTTTCTGCCAGCATTGCCAGATAATATTGGATGGTGCGTGTATAAATGCAGAGCTAAGAATTGTATTTCGGTCCTTTTCAAGTATACTATAGATTTATGTCATCAGGAAGCATATGACGAATGTGTTAATCAAAAGTGAACTGTCTTCATAGAAAAAATAATAATCTCACATTTAATATAATTCACTTAAAACAAAGTATTTGTAATAATGGAACAATGATTACAAGGAAAGGTATAAAGAAAATGTATAAAGGTAACTAACTCTATTTTGTAGCCTATCTTCAGTTGTTGAGATTATCTGTTATGTTATTGAAATAACCTTCATCTCTGCTTCAAGCAACTCGACCTGTGTGATTCTTAGATGATCCAGACTGGATCTGAAGCCAGAATTTCATTCTAACAGACTTATGCACAAACCATATTGGAAACAAATATCCTTTTTAAAACAGATATCACTGTTTTTGCTCATTCTTCAGTCACTGAGTGGTTCAGTCATTTTCCTGTGCTCTGTTTTCATATTCCCATCCATCCATTTGTGCCATATAGCAGGATATTTTTTTTCCTCCTGGATCACATTTATTTACAATGTTGTAAGTTTTCCCTCAGAATTCATCTCTGGTTCTGGCAATTTCAGAATCCACTGGAAAGTAACATAAGACCTTTGAATTCCCAGTTTTGTATGCATATACAACAACCTAAGTAATATCAGTTTCTCCTTTTTGGTGTACCTATTAGTTATTTCATTTATAATTAAGTCTACACCTTCATTAATAAGCATAGTACCAGTCACTGGGTACACTGTAGTCACTTTGCATAACCATTGCGCACTTTTTCCCCATCCTTATCAACATTTAGCATCTCCGATCTAAGGCTAGCTTACATATACAGGTAATTCTCGACTTACAATAGTTCATTTCCAAGTTACAGCGGCACTGAGAAAAGTGACTTATGACTGTTTGTTACACTGACGACCATTGTGCAATCCCCATGGTCACATGATCAAAATCCAGACACTTGTCAACTGACTCGTATTTATGATAACTGCAGTGTCCTGGAGTCATGTGATCACATTTTGCAAAATCAATAGAGAAGCCAGATTGACTTAACAACTGTGTTAATTACTTAACAAGTACAGTGATTCACTTAACAATTGTGGCAAGAAAGATTGTAAAATGGGGCAAAACTCAATTAACAAATGTCTCACTTAGCAACAGAAATTTTGCATTCAGTTGTGGTCGTAAGTTGAGTACCTGTATATTTGTCTGCATCACATCAACTAGGAGTTGTATGCAGTGTATTAATATGCACTCTAGATGTAGGTTTGGTAATGAAAATAAGCTCTAAGCAATTATTTCTGCAGGTGTAAGGCATTCTTGCAATTAGCAACTACATCAGGAAATATACAAATCAGAATAGGCCATTTGAGTATTGTTTGTGTATGTATCTTCTCTATCTTGTTACATTGTGGATTATAACATGTTTTCAGCTGCCTTTAAAATCTTGAAGGGCTTCAGCTGACCATTTTCAGGGAAAATACCTTAATTGGAATAGTATTGAGCTTATTATAAAAATGACCAGTTTCCAAAATATTAACCAAATTTCATGTGTTGTATAACAATTATTTTATACTTCAAGTGAAAAATTTTGAGTCTTGGCCATTGAGTATAAATGCATAAATACATGTGGATAGCATTTTCATTTTTGCCTAGCACACTATAGGCTATTATTGAATTTTTGCATGTCTATGTATACTATGCCACACATGAGATGTTAATATCTTAATATTTTTTTTTACAAAAAATTGCAGAAAGTAGTTCTCTCTCAGTAATTCATCCAGCCCAATTTTTTTCTGAAAAGCTGTCAACCATGAGATAATATTTAGACTTTTAGTTAACATGTTAGAACCCTATACTCAGCGGTGAAATCTACTTACCTTTGCTATCAGTTTGGGTGCGCTCCCGCGTGGGAACACACACATACTACCCGCAGGAGTGCCTCTTCTGCGCATGCGCAGAACCTTCTGTGCATGCGCAGATGGTTAAAAAACGGGACGTAATGATGTCCTGGTGGGTGGGCAGAGCCTCCCACCGCCAGCGCTACCGGTTCGGCGAGCTGGATAGAACCGGGGGGGGGGATTTCACAGCTGCCTATACTGATAAAACATGAAAGAAATGTTTTGGTATCGTTAGATAAAGTAAAAACCCTTGATATGATGCAAATTATGTTTCAGATTTCTACAGATATTGTGCATAACTTCTAATCCTTCTGATTGGGAAATTACAAATAGAATTATTTGCATTATAATCAAACTGGGATGCTGGACACTTCAAGATGTTCCTTAATTTTAATGTGATGTTGGAACTCCAGGTTGTTTAGTAAAATAAACTGGCAATATCTGAGGAACATATGGAATAGAACTTGAATAATTTTAACAATGTATTTTAATTTTTAATGACCTCTTTAAATATTTGCAGTAATAATTCCATTTCAGCCTTTTGTTCAAAAGAAAAATTAACTAGCCACTTTTAAATAGGAATTACTCCAAAATGTCAATTTCTCTTAAGTACCCAAATAAAAATTTCTGCCCAAAATGCCTACCATAGTTAGCATCAATAACTCTTCTGAACCTCAAGAGCGGCAAATTCTAACACTTGAGTTCACAGTGTAATATTGAAATCGTTTTCATTCCAATATGTTGTTGAAGTTATGTAAATATGTCCAATAATATTATTTAAAAACGGGAAAATTAAAACTATGGAAGATTTTAAAAGCAAGTTTTAAATCCAGCATTTATCTGTCAAGTTATCTAGGCAGTATAATACACATAATAAAGAAAAATTACTTGTGGTATTAAAAATATTACAAATAATGACCCACGAATTACAGTGGAGTCACCTCCCACATTATCTAAGTTTTTATTACCATCCTTTTAAATAGTTCCCCTCTCCCCATCTTTTCTCTCTCTTCAGTTCTGGAAATCTTGGAAATGTTATTAGTTTTCATTTTTTTATTTTGGAGTATCAAACATTTGTTATCAAACCATAATAATATGACAAATGAGAAAGGATTATTTCTCAGGTTTAATTAAAAAATAGTATGCCTTTGTAATTAAATCTTCAGACCCACCTGAAATCCTGAGTTGGTTTTAGAGTTACCAAATATAGTAATCTATGTCTTGCTCTAGTATCAGAAAAATGTATACAATCCCCAACCAAATTGGAAGAATTGGAAGAATTTTGTGTAGCCCCATAAATCAATCTTTGGCTAGAAAACAAAATAGAGGTAGCAATGGCATCATTATGGTAGTCAATTTTGACAATGTAAGCAAATAAGAATACTGAAAACACAAATCTTAAAATATCTTCTGATTATGTTGCTGATACAAATCACTCTTTCAGAACTAAATCTTGTATATTACATACCAGTAGTTAGGTATTTACACACACCGTTTAAGGAGCCAAGCCATGTTAACTTGGTGTTTTAAAAGTAGGTCCATTGATAACCAAAAAATTTAATAATCTTTAAAATTAGGTGAACAAATGACCAGATTTTCATTCCTCTCCAGCTGGTTCATTGTGACTCTGGAACCATAGTGATGTCATAGAAAGTGACACAAAAGGCTGGCGGGGAGGGGAAATACAGTAAAACTCACTCAGTTTCTTGTGAAGTTGGGTACTTTTGGTATTAACCATGGATCCCTCATTTCACATATTTTTATATTTTCTAATATGTCTAGGAGCAGTTGCTAAAGGTACAGGTCTATGAAATCTATCTGTCTTCGTTAGGATATAAATTTATTCTAAAATAATAATTTTTATTTGCTAGATTTATAATGTGATTTTCCCTCAAAAATCTTATAATGGTATATGTTTTCCATTTTGCATTTTTCCCCCTGTAATAATATTTGGGTTGGTTGAACTGAGAATAAGTTAATGGCCTCAAATGAATAAGCTTCCATGGCTCAGGGCAGATTTCAAACTAGGTTTCCCTTATTCTAGTTCAGCACTTTAGCCATGGCTATACAATGGCTAAAATTTGTATTTTTGAAATATACATTTCAGGAAGACATTTTATATTTTTCCATGATTTTGCTGTTTGACAGCCCTGGCTTTTTAGCCTCATTGAAGTAGGACTTGATCACAAAAGAGTTCACACATGCACAAAAAACCTTCTTCCAAGCAAGATTGATGGCCACTTACTTTCCTAAGAAGAACTACTCAAAACTACAGCAAGCATAATTTGAATCTTGGATTGGACCTGCCACACTGTTTAGCTGAGCACAGGGCTTAGCATCCTCCAGTGTTGCTATTCATTTATACTCTAATCCTAGACTATTCATCAATCAGTACATTTATATGTATTTATTTAATACATTTATATGCCACCCATCTCATTGTCAAGTGACTCTGAGTGGCTTACAAATATCATAAAAACAATGATACAAAACATTAAATGATTATATCTTCCATTGTTCTTGCTCAGCTATCTTTTAGTGTAAAGTTTTGGTGAATTCGCTTTCCTTCCTTCCTTCCTTCCTTCCTTTTTTCTTTAGCAATTCCATTAAGGAATTCAGCATTAAAGGAAACTAAGGATACCCAGAAGCTAAAACAAAGCTTGAAGATCTTGCGGGATTATTGTAAGTTGATAGATGCTACAGTTGTTCTTTCATTGCATGACCTATTTGTTTTTTTAGATAGATCGAATTCTTTATTGGCCAAGTGTGATTGGATACACAAGGAATTTGTCTTTGGTGCATATGCTCTCAGTGTACATAAAAGATACATTTAATCATCAAGTTCCCTATCAACCATTTAAATAATAGTTTTTACTATTTGGGATGGACTTCCCTTAGCAGGATTCAGAAGTTGACATTTTCAATCTCATTTTCTTAGATTTCTCTAGCCAACAACTTCCTGAAGGAGAGATACAATACTTCTTGTAGCAGAGAGCAAAAGACCAATTTCTCAAATCTTGTTCTCTAAATAGAAGAGATATTTGTGGTTTTGGGGTTTTTTTAAAAAACTGCAGGTAACTCTTAGAGAGGAAAGAAATAAGCCAGAAGTTGGGTACTGGGCCTAAGAAATATTGTTCCTCTGTTGGCCCCCTATTCTTTAACTGATTGAGGACCTGATGTTATTTCAATATATGACTGAGCTGTTTAAAAGACATAGTTTATACAGTACAAGGAGTATTACAATGTCATGTGGTCAACAACCTTTTGTTGAAACTGTTATGTAGAATTTCATACATACAAACAACACATACAGTACATATATATACAAACACACACACACACACAGAGAGAGAGAATGAGAAGACCTTATATATACATTTTCTTGTTACTCTATATTTGTTTGTTTTTCTTTTCCCTTTTTCCCCCTATTTGCCATTGTTTTATATTTTTCTCTTTGTTGTATTTTATTAAATAAGCTATAGGCATACTAAAGAAACATACGTTATCTTGCAGTGGATGAGCTTGGCATCAAACAACCCCCAGAGACACAAACCGAGTACCCCATTTTAAAGGGTAAGATTTACTAAGGGGCTATCAGATCCACAAGCCATTACAACAAAAACCATTGTAACAGGGTAGGTAGATGTAATGCCAAAGTATTGCCATTATTGAAAATAATGATGGCCTTCCTGTCGACATCAAGATATTCCCTATGGCTGATGAGTTTTTTTAATTTTTGGAAAGCTCTAGAGCTATTTTAAATCAATGGGAAAAAAAGATTAGAATTTGACACTAGAGAGAAAGTTCTGGTGAGGTTGCTTAATATGAGCATTGATCCAGTGTTTATTAATTTGATACTTAATACACACTGTTCTATAGTGTAATCTTATTACATTATATTAAGTTATGCCCTTGAGTCTGTGAATAAGAACAAGAAGACTGGTAACTAATAAGCAGAATGATAATCAAATGAAAGAATTCTGGCTTTATAGGATATATAGCTTTGTTGCATGTCCATCAAAGATGAAAAAATATGCATCAGTTTGACTATTTCCAACAAATTTTTGAAATTCCTATACACATTTTTGACAATTTTTCTGGTGCCATATACCAACAATATATCATTTTATAAAAAATCCTTTTAAAATTATAATTCAATATAAGTGTTAACCCTTTCTTCCATATACTCTCCCATTGGTCCAGTTATATATATCCCAAATATTTTGCCTATTTTATCATGCAGTCCTTAACTTGTCCTGTTTCCATTTTCCAGTAAAGTTTGTAACTTCTTAGCAGTAATATTGTACAGAGCGCTAAATCAAATTCAATTTTACCCTTTTCAAATTCATAATTCTTATCCATCTTAAATCTTTACATTGGCTGTCCATAAGGAAACCAGTGGCATGTAAAGCCTTCCATCTCCAAGTTTTCTCTTGCTTTCATGTTAAACTCTCCTTATAGCAAATATTGCGGTTTCTGAATATTGCAAGTGTGCTAAGTCTATAAAGTTTGAGTATCAGTTCAAAAAGTTTAAAATATCAAGTGGGTTGATACATAAGCTATAAGTAGAGTAGGTTACTACAGAAACATACATTATTTTGCAGTGAATGAACTTGGAATCGAACAATCGCTAGGGATGCGAACCGAGTACCCCAGTTTAAAAGGTAGGATTTACTAAGGGGCTATTAGATCCATTTTTACTTCTAGTTACTAAATCTAAATCTAATTGTCAACAATGGAAAAGTTTAGATAATTTAACAATTGGAAACTGGCATTCATATATATAGTTAGCAGCTATATTTGAAAAAAATGACAAATACAATTAGAATTTTAAATACAAAGAGGGTCAAATCACAATTTTATCAAATCTGATACAATTAATGTACTATCTAGGGTGTAACAAATATTGCAATATTGCAATATTGTCTATGAAGTTTTGAGTATCAGTTTGTAAAGTTTAAAATATCAAATGGGTTGATAAATAAACTATAAGTAGACTAGGTTACTAAAGAAACCGATGTTATCTTGCAGTGTCAGTGAACTTGTTTGGTGTTGACCAATCCCAAAAGATACAAAGCACAGATAACCCTTCGGAAGGTAAGATTTTCTAAGGGATATGATGTTCTGCAATATAATATTATTAAAATGCTAGGTTAGGATCCTTGAATCTGTCAATAAGAATAATAAAAAAGTAGTTACTATACTTAATGCAGAAGAATATAATGACCTACTGAAAAAGTCCTGATCTTTCAGAATGGATTATATCATTTCAGCCTGCAGGTGCTGGTTTAAATTGCTTCCTTTTTTAAAAAAAAATCAGAAAATTACTACAGAATTGTTTTCCCACTTCGGGGCTATGCACAGCTTTCAGTTTTCATTCAGAGTGAGAAATCATAGTAAAAAACAAAGATTTAAATGCAAATGCAGTCAATTTTCTGTCACTGGAGCTTTTCATCTTCCTTCAGGAGTTCCAAGATATACAGTGTGTGTGTGTGTGTGTGTGTGTGTGTGTGTGTGTGTACATTTCTGAGTGACAGGCTGGGGGCTACAGTTTAAAATCTGGAACATGGATAAGAACAAGCTTTGGACTCAGTTCTCTTAAATTTCATAGGGATCATAATAGAGAAGGCAAGGCACATTTTCAGCAAGCTTTCTGGTCTTTATTTTACAAGGGCTTTAAAGAAAGACAAAACAAAACAAAAAAGATAAGAGGGCATGCAATGATTTTAGTTTTACAAAGACATAGGAATCTGTTAAGGAAGCCTATATGGAGAAGCCGGAATAAAGGATATTCTTGTTGGTTTTCCACAAAATCTTTTTCTATTTAATTCTTTATATACAGCGGTATAGCTGATGAAATGTTTATAATTCACATTTATGATAAAAGTTCATTTCCAAGTCTGAAATAAAAAGTCCCTGGTGCATGTGCTAAGAACCTACCATTTATCTAGACAAAACTAGGATATGAGTGGTCCTAATGATTCTACTATACTGGGACTTAAAACTGTGAAGTTTTAAATACAGTTAATTAACTCTTCCAGGGGATAAAAGAGGCTTTGGCTTTCAAAAAAGGCAGAAGAATAATATTATGGGAGGGAGGGAAGGAAGGAAGGAAATGAAGCTGATCCAAGTCCAACCAAACCTATTACAAACATTGTAGCTTAACTTTCTTTCCAACTAACTTACATGCAGCATCTTCCTTTTGTTCTGACCTTGTTGTTTTGAATTTTAGATATATTTGGCCCTCATTATCCTACAGTGGATACAGATGAGCCGCCCATGGACCTTCCAATAGAAGGTACAATTTTGTTAAGATGAGTGATGCTTGTTAAAGATCTAATGACAACTTTTGTTACTAGCGTTTCCACCAGTATTTTCCCACCTCGACTGCCTTCTTTGGAGGAGCAAAGATACTTCACAGTAACATTTGGGTAACATTTGAGAAAAACTGCCATGCAGAATAAGATGCAGATTTAATATCTGAGTTTGTTTTCAATAAGTTACTCATGATTTGTTTGAATTAGCTACACTCTTAATGTGGGTGATGCCTGAAGAATGTTTTACACTACTGTACCTACTGCAGCTTATGTAGGCCATGCTTAGAGTCATCAGGGGTGGGCAATTTCTGTCTATGGGCCTGGGAGTCTCTGAAATTGTGCAGCCAAAATTTGGTGGCAGAGTTGCCAATTGTGTTTGGGTGTGCATATATATTGTAAGAAAAAGATGCACAATATGTACATTGAGGTTCTACAAGTTTTTGCATTTTAAACCTGCCCCAAAAATATAAAGGACCCAAAATGTAAGCTTTACCCACAGATGTTAGTGACTTACAAGTATGCCTTTTGAGTTCTCCCATAGATATAAATAAAAAATATGACTAGAAGGAACAGAAGCATTGCCCAACTCAGAAATAAACCAAAATAAAGGTAATTTACTTTCTTTAGAAAATAAACATGCATCGTTCTGGGTATTTTAATTGGATTGCTTATTTACATTTCTTACAGGATTGCGGGATGATCAAGATATTCCTCGAAACTTGTTTTTCCAACCAATACCACGTAAGAACATGATTTAGCATAGTTAAAACTCAGTGTCATGTGACTCTAACCACATGTATAATTATTTGCCACAAAGATTATATAATCTGTAAAGCCCATATTTACTGCTAGTAAAGAGATCAAATTCTAAGGAATCTGAGCTGAACAGTCAGAAATCAGTACTGTTTATGAAGCATTAAGAATCGTTCAAATTCCTTGGCATTCACAGCAGATTTTTTTAGGCATCGGAAGGACACAGTATAATTTCCACAACCCTATCCATATGCCTAACAGTATCTCTGAGAGCAATAAAAATGTATTTATTCACACATTTTATAAAGCTGGAGACCCAGCTTTATAAATTACTTCCAAATTGTACTTTTCTGGGGATACATACATTTCATTTTGGTTGACACAATATAATTTGTAACCGAGGCATGAATGTCTGTGAGCATGGCTTCTCAGTCCAGAAAGGCCCATAAATGAGAGCCATGAGTTCAGGAGGAAACTCACATTGCACATCATGTTCAGTCAGGGAAATGCAACCCCATCCAGAGTCAAAAATGAAATATCACCAAATTCTGGAGGGGCTTAAACCCAAAGCCACCCCATCTTCCCAGGGCAGAATCAAAATTAGTTCCTCCCCATCCAGACCTTTACTTTTTTTTATCAAATCCATCACATAATAAATCCTCCCCACTCCTCATGGCAGCAACAACATAGTCAAATTAACCATTTGATCACCTCCATCTTCATTTGTGGTCACCAGACCCACAAAACCAATTTTAAGGCCTTTCAGAAAAGCAGCAGGATTGGAGCCAACTGTACCTCAGTTTTGGTCACACCTGTGTCATATGCAGCATATGTGGCTAACAGCAAGAACAGTACTAGTCTGTTTTTGCACATTATGGGCCAGTATGCTGTTCACATAATTAAAGCCCAGCTTTACTTGGACACATTCACAGATAGAATCTCTAATCTAGAAATTATTCTGAAAACCATCAAAGTTTTCTATATCCCACCAAGAGACATATGCAGTGTACTGACACAAACTCAATATATGATAGGAGAGATTATTCCGTTTCTTTTTCACTCAAGCACTCACATACATACAGTACATATACACAGTGGGTTTGTAAGTCACGATAATAGATAAAACATAAGAAATAGTAGAATTGTTCTGTTTCAGGCTACAAAGAAAGATAAGTATTTGAGTAGTTAGTTCTACATTGCATTCTTTCTTCTCCTCCTCCTCCTCTTCTACAGACACGAAATCAGCATTTGGAAAAGAAACTAGCCTTGAGTATTAGTTTTGTAATTATGATTAGTTTACATTTTGTACAAATAAAGAATGTTAATTATTTCATGCAATTACACATAAGTATGTCCACTTGACTCATTTAATAACATTTTTTTCATTTTTCCCAACCTCCTTTATGTTTAAGTTTCAGACAGACTAGATCAGATTGAAAGAAGTGGCCAAGGACATCGGAAAAAAGGAATTGAGGAAAAGATACTACTTCCCATCTCTGTTATTACATTACTGGCTTCATTAATTCTTCTTGGGTGTTCTGCCTTTGGAATCTATGAATGTACCAAAGAAAAGAGGTAGGTTTACCCCTCAAGTATCCCTTCTGAAGGGGTATTTTTTCGCCCAAATACTACATTTTTGTGTAGCACTTTCTACATATTGTAAATATCATTGTAGAGTCAGATATGCCATTGTTCATGAAATGGAGAAAGGATTTAGCAGATTTCTAGAGGTACAAATACAGGGCAACAGCAATAAGGTGACCTTAAAAACAACTGACTGAGATTTAAGCATAGCAATAGCAATAACACTTAGACATATTATACAGCTTCATAGTGTTTTACAGCCCTTTCGAAGTGATTTATAGAGTCAGCATATTGCCCCCAACAATCTGGGTCCTCATTTTACCAACCTCGGATGGATGGAAGGCCGAGTCAACCTCGAGCCGGTGAGAATCGAACTGCTGGCAGTGAGCAGCGAGTTAGCCTGCAATTCTGAATTCTAACCAATATGTCACCAGCATATAACTTATCTGGCTAGGTGGCACATAAAAATCAGGGCCATTCCAGGCTCTTTTTGTAGGCCCCACATACTGTAATTACATGATAAGCTATTCCCTACCTATCTGAAGGGCCTTAAAACCATTTCCCCTTGGCGAGTCTTGATGATGGTGCATAGTCTTATGTTGACTTTTTAATTCTTCATTGCTGACTGCCTGGACTTGGAGCAGTTTGACTGAAGCAGTTGTAAATGTTGGTTGATCAGTTGAGAAACCAAATGCTGATCTTGGGTGGCATAAGATAAATGGAAGGAATGCATTAGCAAAGTCAGAGCAGCTGCCAGATTTGTAGAAAGAGAAATATCATTTAAGGGCAAATGATGTCTGATTTGTGTCCGTTAATGGTTTGGAGACCAAGAATGGAAAACATGAGATAATAAAAATCAAATTGAAGACTTTGAAAGAAAGCCTGGTAAAAAGAGTAGGACTCTGAAGAGGACCATCTGACTTTGCAGCTTTTTGCTGTAATGTCTTGTCATCATTCAGTCTACAAATAGCGTACTCATTCTTGGGAGATCTGAAGCTTTCCGAGGGCCTTTTGAAGCATTGCGAGAACGGAGTGCACTACTTGGGAGAATGAATAGTGCGCACTATTTTAAGAATGGCACAAGTGGCCTAGGGAAGGCGGCCTGGCATGATCAGGAACTGCTGCCAGGGTTCCAAGTAATACACCCATAGCAAACAAAACTCCGAGGCAGGTAGATTCCTCAAAGAATAGCTTTATTTGATATATCATATTGGCACAATTCTGGTGAAAACTGACTCTGAAGGTTCCTGCGATTTTCACCTAATTAAAATTAAGTTTTCCCCCTTCCCCAAACAGTCATATGGTCAATCAAGGCGCCGTCTGGTTGCCTGGTAACATCACTCCTCCTCTCTCTCTGATCAGGTGTGAGAATGTCCTTGGTTCCCAGGAGAAAGTATTTTGTTTTGGCTACAAAACCCCAGCTATCTCTATTCCCCCCTCCCTATCCCTCAGCTCCAGAGTGGCAACACTGAAGCCTCAAAATTACTTTGTTCAGGTCAGCTTCAGGGTTGACAACTGCTTTGTATACAGTCGTGTCAGGTCAGGCATGTCTCAGCAGCAGCAGAGAACAACGGAGGTGAGTTAGGCAGAGTGCAAGGCAGTGAAGGAAGCTGGACTGGGCCAAGCTAGGGTGGCTGACACTTTGCACTGTGCTGCAGCTCAGAGGCTTTCTTGCAGCCCCACAGTGCAACAAGGAGTTCTAGAGCTCCAGTTTATAAGTAGGTAGTCCTCAACTTAAGACCACAATTGAACCCAACAGTTCTGTTGCTAAATGAGACATTTCTTAAGTGAGTTTTGCCCCATTTTACTATTTTTCTTGACACAGTTGTTAAGTGAATCACTGCAGTTATTAAGATACTAACACGGTTGTTAAGTGAATCTGGCTCCCACATTGCTTGTCGAAGGTCACAAAGGGGGATCACATGACCCTGGGACACTGCAACCACCATAAACATGAGTCAGTTGTCAAGTGCCTGAATTTTGATGCTGCAACGGTCGTGTGAAAAACAGTTATAAGTCACTTTTTTCAGTGTTGTTGTAACTTCGAACGGTCACTAAATGAACTGTTGTAAATTGAGGACTACCTGTAACTGGTTTTAAGCATTGAGGTCCTGTGCTCTCAACTGAGGGGTATCACAAAGTTTGATCTAGGTCTTTGGGAGCCAGGTCAAGTGTAGAAATGGCACAAATGTGTGATCTTTGTGTTTCTACACATCTCTCTTTGGAATAGTGCTCAGGTAGGTTGGTATTTTGGTAGGTTGGTATTTTGGAAAGTGGCTTAGACCTGGTTTCTGGAACGCTTTTAGCTTGGCAGGGCCCGTTATTGGTTTTCCTTAGTGTGTTAACAGATGGATAGGAAGATTTACTGTTGTCATTGGTTTGGGGAATTTGTTATTTTTATATTCTTGTAGTCCCCAAGGGATGCGGGGGCTCAGTGGCTAAGACAGTGGCTAAGTGGCTCAGTGGTTCGAATCCCTAGTACCGCATAACAGGGTGAGCTCCTGTTACTTGTCCCAGCTTCTGCCAACCTAGCAGTTCAAAAGCATGTAAAAAATGCAAGTAGAAAAATAGGGACCACCTTTGGTGGGAAGGTAACAGCGTTCCGTGCGCCTTTTGTGTTTAGTCATGCCGGCCACATGATCACGGAGATGTCTTCAGACAGTGCTGGTTCTTTGGCTATGAAACGGAGATCAGCACAGCCTCTTAGAATCAGGAACGACTAGCAACATAAGCAAGGGCAACCTTTACCTTTTAGTCCCCCCTTTGGAGTCTTTTTGGAGTAGCACAGAAATTGCAATAATAAACAAACATAAAACTTAAAAGATTAGGAAAAAAACCTAAGAAAGCTCTGAATACAGCAGTGTTTCTCAACCTTGCAACTTTAAGTTAAGTGAACATAAACTTCCAGAATTCTCGAGCCAGCAAGAATTCCTCTCCCTCCCCAGCTACAAGGCTGACTTAAGAATTCTGGGAATTGAAGTCCACTCATCTTAAAGTTGTCAAGATTGGAATACAGAATACACTGGAATACAGAAATGGGACCTAAGTGGTTTTGCTCACTTTCCTGTTTTTAACAATTTGGGGCTATGCTGTAAGCACAACTAAGAAGAGTGTGCGTACATGCACATACCTGGTGATTTTTAAAATCGTCATCTAGTAAGATACATAGCAAGGTGTTTTATGATGATATGAATGACATTAAATCATGTGATAAATTGGCTGTACTTATTTCCCCACACCATTCTACAATTCTAGAGACCAGCGTCCAGGTCAGACCAGATGTACACAAACAGAGGATCTTGACATAACAACCTTCAATGCTATGGTGAACATTGCGGATGAAGTGTCATCATATTCAGATGAATCTGAAGGCTCGCAAGAAAACAGACCACACCATTAGTCTAAAAAAGCAGCTTAAACCTAGTTAAAAGAAGTAACAAACAGTGAAAGCAGTACATATCTATATAGCTACATAACTATATTTTTGTTTTAAATTTAAAGAATTTCAATAGTTTTTATTATTCTTTTATATGTAATGTAAAATAATAGAGCTCTATTTAAATAATGATGTAATTCAACTTTTAAGCAATTGTAATTCTAATAAAGGTGTATGATTTTTATTCTATTTTTTTGGGTACCTTTTAGTTCTTTTCATTTATATAGCTAACCATCTCATATACTGTATATGACTCTGGGCTGCTTACAAACAGTTAAAACAATATAAAGCAACTGAACAATACAATACAACAGTTTGAAACAATAAAAAACATTTTGTACTGTTGCTATGTTCTTCTTTGGATATTTGAAGGCATACTGCTGAATATTGTGTTTCAACATTTTTTTCCTCTCAAGAAGTCCTACAAAAAACATGAATAAATTGTTTGAATTAAAGAAGCTACCCATAACAAGACACCAGCTTAACTTTTGAGGTCAACCAAGATTATGTACACCAGCGGCCCCCAATCTTTTGGGCACCACGGACCAGTTCTGTGGAGAGAGGTTTTTCCATGAACTGGAGAGGGTGTGGTTTCATGTACTGCCTACATCCCGCAGATGGGGCTTCGCTTGTTTGCACAGAGCTGTTTCTGGCATGCCGTGTCCCAGTGCTGGTCCACGGACTGGGAGTTGGGGATCCTTAATGTACACTACCTTGGATTTCAGACCTTTTCCTTAATCTACCCCACTGAAGCAGAGATGGGGCAAATACATGAATTTGTCGAGTATTCATTTTATATTTCAATAGTATGCTATCTCCCCGCTTCTTATGGACCTGGAGGAGAGTTAATTTGACCTCACCAATGGACCTCTTCCTTCCCTTTTAAAGAACAACAGCTGCCATCTGTAAGGTTAAATTTTCTGACATGCTTTAATTAATCCCCTGGGGTCTTTTTCCCTACAGACCTCTCTCACATATTAAAAAAACAAGGCAGAGATTTGACTGTATGGTTGCAGCTGTCCTTAACATAGATGTCTCAATACCCTGTCTCTTTCAGAGGGCAGTTTGAGGATTAAATAAGGCCCTTGAAGTACTAATTAACTTATGTAAGTTCAGGTGATATTCTGCTCCATTCAGGAGACAAATTAATGGTGATTTCCAGAGGGACTAAGAAATTATGTTCAACCAGGTTTGCTGTATGCGGTATAATGTTATATTTCTTTCTGCGCAATATAATATTTTCCAGTTTTCTTGGAAAATATTGTGGTTTTCTTTAAAAAACTACTTCCTTGGTATTTTCAGAAAATAGTTACGGCTTTCTTCATAGCCATTTTTGACTTCCAAGAGTAGTCAACAGCCTTGCAAATCTCAGGTGGTCTCTTACCCAGTTTTAACCAGACTCAATCTTGATTAGTTTCCGCGTTCAGCCAACTTCTACTTGGTTACTGACATTTTCTGAAAAACACACAGATGTGGGTAATTCAGTTTATAAATGGGAAACCTTATTTTATAGGCAATTATGAATCATCAGCAGGGGTTCTTCCTTGAGGCCATATGTTCTGGCAGGTCACTCATCCATACAAAAGTGTTTCACATGTGGATTTTTATGGAACAGAAAGAACTTTTTGGGACTGGTTTTAGTTAGAATTGGCAGCCCAAGGGTGACATGATGGGGGAAAGGGTATTCTTCCTATGAAAAATTGCCTAGTTTTCCCCCTAAACCCAAATCTCCTTTTTTTAACTATGGTAGATGAGATGTATTAGAATAACAGAGTAGGAAGGGGCCTTGGAGCAGTGGTGAAATGTAAAATTTGTTACTACCGGTTCTGTGGGCGTGGCTTGGTGGGGGGGTGTAATGTGACTGCATGGGCGTGGCCAACTTTTTTTTTCTTTTAAAAGCATTTTTTCTACAACCTATTCAGCTGAAGAGGTTGTAAAAAAATGCTTTTAAAAGGCTCTGATGATCCCAGCTGAGTTGCCTGATCATCAGAGGCTTTTTTTTTCTTTTAAAAGCACTTGTAGAAAAAATGCTTTTAAAAGTAAAAAAAAAGCCTCTGATGATCAGGCGGCTCGGCTGGGCATGGGGGGGGGGCAGGGATTTCTACCACCGGTTCTCTGAACCACCCACCGCCATCGCTACTGGATCGGGCAATCCAGTCGGAACCGGGAGCATTTCACCCCTGCCTTGGAGGTCTTCTAGTCCAACCCCCTGCTCAGGCAGGAAACCCTATACCACTGCAGACAAATTGTTATCCAATTAAAACTTCTAGTGTTGGAGCATTTACAACTTCTGGAGGTAAATTGTTCCACTGATTAATTGTTCTATCAGGAAATTTCTTAGTTCTAGGTTGCTTCTCTCCTTGATTAGTTTCCATCCATTGCTTCTTGTCCTGCCTTCAGGTGCTTTGGAGAATAGGTTGACCCCCCTCCTCATTGTAGCAGCCCCTGAGATATTGGAACACTCCTATCATGTCTCCCCTAGTCCCTTTCATTAAACTAGACATACCCAATTCCAGGATCCTCTCCTGGACTAAATCCTTTAGGTCAGGGGTTCCAACCAGAGGTGCTTGCAGCCCCTGGGGGTGCGAGACAATATCCCAGAGAGTGCAAAACCCGGGTTTAAAAGTTTCAAAATTATAGTATATATGCATAATTATATGCATGTAATTATTTACTTTTGTAAGAGGTGCGAGAATATTTCAGAAGCATTCTAGGCAGTGGTGAAATCCAAATTTTTTTTACTACCGGTTCTGTGGGTGTGGCTTAATGGGCATGGGCATGGCTTGGTGGGTGTGGCAAGGAAAAGATACTGCAAAATCTCCATTGCCACCCCACTCCAGGGGAAGAATACTGCAAAATCTCCATTCCCACCTCACTCCAGGGGAAGGATACTTGCAAAATCTCCATTCCCACCCCAGTCCAGGGGAAGGATACTGCAGAATCTCCATTCCCACCCCACTCTGGGGCCAGCCAGAGATGGTATTTGCCGATTCTCCTAAAAATATTCAAAATTTCCGCTACCGGTTCTCCAGAATCTGTCAGAACCTGCTGGATTTCACCCCTGGTTCTAGGGGTGTGGGTTATAGGAAAGACTGGGAACCCCTGCTTTAGGTGGACTGAACCACCCCCAGACGCCAATGCTGTCTGGAAATGATGGGATTGCTAGTCCACAAACTTGACGGCAAGGGGGGGGAGGGATGGGGAGAGAGGCTGGCACCCTGTGTCCAAGATGCTGTTCTTGCCAGGAGGGCTGGTTTATTATGCAAAGGCCGTCTTGCAGGCCGGAGCCCAAGGCCTCCAAACAGCTCCGGCGCAAGCGTGGATGGCTTTGCGCGTTTGCGAAGGGTCCCTCAGAAGAACGTCGGGGAAGGAGGCGCAGATCGGCAGCCGAGCGCGGGGGCGACAACACGCGAAGGAAGCAGCTGCGGCAGATTCTCCCCCCCTCCCTCTCCGCTTATGGCCGCCCGCTCTCGGCCGAGGGCGGAGTCTCCCCGGGTGAAATTGCTCCGGGTGCCGCCGCCGCCGCCGCCGCGTTGTATCTTCCGCGACTTCGCTCGCCGAGGGAGGGAAGGCAGGGAGGGAGGGGAGTCCTCTGCTTGCGGGAGGAGGCAGGTGGCGACGGCGTTCCCGTTGCAAAGCCACCGCGGAGCAGCCGCCGTCCCTTCCGCCTTTTCCTCCGGCGGAAAAGCGGAGGCGGCTTTCCAGAGGCCGCGGCTCCCTTAGCTGAGCCCGAGCGGCCTCTGAGCGGCGGCGAAGCTCGCGGAGAGGGCTCCCCTTCGGCTCCGGCTCGCCCCTGCTCCGCCTCCACCATGTCTGTAGCTGGGGATGGCGGGGCGGGGACTCCCAAGGCGCTACCTTCGTCCGGACCCAAATCCCTGCAGGACATCTCGCACCCGCTGGCCGCCTCCAGCAGCGAGGAGCTCAGCGTGGAACTGACGCCCAGCCCGGATTTGCAACTGCCCCGCAGCATCGCCGACAAGGTTAGGGTGGCGAGAGCGTCTTTTTTTCCTCCCCCAACCCCCTCCAGGGCCCTCCGGCTTGGGCTACTACGGGAAGACGCGGCCGCTTTCCTTGCCTTTCGGGGAAACGAGGATCGCCCAGCGACCCAGAAGTGTGTGTGTGTGTGTGTGTGTTTGTGAGCGGGGGGTGGGTGGGTTGGTTTAGCTACTTCTCTCTTGAGCCAAAATGGTGGGGATCCTGCTCTTGGATCAGCTCTTTGGCTGAGCTCCTGTTCTCCTCGTGGCAGCAGCCCCTTTGTCGGGTGGCGGGGGGGGGGAGCGCAAGTTTCCGTGCAGATCGGTGGCCTTTTTTTATTGGCAGGGCTTTACTGGTTTAGGGGTCCTGCGAAAGCCGCCATGCGTGCTGTGAAACGTCAGTATGTTATACGTGTCGTGGGTTGGTTGGTGCAGAGCTCGGTTTCGCTGTCAAAAGTTTGCCCTGGTCTCATAGACCTGTGGAGTGTATTGTAAACATACTGGGTGGTGAAGCAATCTCTGTATCTGGGCCCTTTGAGGAGGCCAGTTTTGGTGACACTTAAAGGGTCACGTAAATAGTAGTTGTTTGTATTCATTTGTCTTATCTTGCCTGTTTTCAAGGGTAGCCCTTGCCTAATAGCTTCAAGAAGAGATGTAACCGCATGGTTGATAAAAAAGATGTTTGATACACACTAGTTTTAAACTGAAGTCAAGTGAAGGTAGTAGCTGCTTATACCTCTCCCCACTTTGACTTTACTATGTGTGTTATAAGGAGAATTGGGTCTTTGCCGCCTCCTTCCTTCGCCTGAACATTTACTACTTCTATGCTTCTTTCACTGAGTAGTTGTGATGGAGCAATGGACTTGTTGCCCTTGTCTGCAACTGTTCCCCTTGCAACCTTTCTGTAAAGTTTCTTCTCTTTGCGTAACAGAACAGGAAGGATTGGGTTGACCACCAGCAACTGATGGTGAGATAATAAAGAGAATAAAAGCAGAAACTGTGCTGCTTAATAGCCCTCTTCCACTGGAGGAGAATAAGCAGAGTAATTACCTTACTCCATGCACAAGCAGCTGCTACTCAGCTGGTTGCTTGAGCTGTCTCATCAGTGAAAGTCCATGTGAGGATGATGTCACTGCATCTTTGTCAAAACGGGGAAGAGACCAACAGGAGTGGCTGCAAATAGTAATCCGCTTTTTATTCCCCAGGTTGCCTAGAGAAGGTTGTAGGGATAACCATGTTTGTCTTTTTTCTCTCTGCCCCATTGGTAGACTGCAGTAATATCTTGTGAATAGCTTGACCTAAAATATTAGAAAAGGCAAACAGCAATTGCACTGTCTAGTGTATTTTGTCTTTGGCTCAGTGTGTTGTGTTGATCTACCTCTTTTACACCATGGTTTATTTTATTCAAATTTATATGGCTGCCCATCTCACAGACTGACTATGGGCAATGTGCAACAATCCAACAAAAGAAATATAAAACAGTTATCTAAATTCATTATTAAAAAAACATTTAAAACAATAAAAACAGAACTGAGCAGGAAAGAATAAAAGATGGCAGGATGTTAATAACAGTGGAGCTCCCTCATGAGTTCACCCATCCCCTGGGGTCCCCAGGCCTGCTGGGATAACTAAGTCCTTAGTTATGTTTTTTGAGACAATATAGACTGATGCTTTGCTAGCTACGCTCCTTTATCAGAGCTGAACTGAAATCATATTTGGCAAAACAGAAACTCCTTTATAGATTGTCTGTGGAGCAGGATGCCTATAACAACAAGTAATATGGTAAGAATTAAGGGCTAAGATATACCATCATTCCTTCTCTGGTGGTTCTCCTAACTGTAAGAATATGTATGATATTATGGCAAACTTCCTTGACCTAATTTTCACAGTTGATGGCTGTTGCTTGAGAAATGATACCTGTATTGACTGATATGTTTTATTACAATTATTTCCAAGCTATTATTCAACATTTCAGTCTCCCAAAGTTGGTGATAATAAGAAAACAGCCCATAATTTGCAGCATAATAAACAAAACCACAATGCTATACATAAACCATTAATTTAAACCAGGCCAGCTGTAATAAAATAAAATCTGATTCCAACATGTAACCAGCCAAACAGCTAATGAATTAATGACCTTAATTGTATTGGCAGTATTGTCAATAGGGATCATATGTGGATTGATGAACTAATGCTGCAACATTAGTGACTGTAACAAACAAACTGAATAAGAAATTGTTTTGTTTCATGTTTTGTTTTAAAATTTGGAAACCACAATTAAAAAAACCAGAAGATCCTTTCCAAATGGGTACATCCTTGAGTGCATGTTCAGGCCTTAAGGTCTTAATTGAGGTTATTGTACAGAGAAGTTAATTACAGTAATCACAGAGCAGATGCATTATGTTAACAATTCTGCATGGTTTTTGCTGAGGTATCAAATAAGTTTGGCATGTGAACAGGCAACAGGTTCACATTCATTTTGCAAATGTGAAGCCAGAATTTGCCATTCCTCAAGAGCCAGCTTTGCAACTTTTGCTATAAACTAGGGTACCAAGCCTCTTATTCCTGGGGAAAGACTTTATCCATAGATCTACCTTCCAAATGGTCTGAATTAATTCAGTTGGAAACTGCAAGTGTGTAGTGTTGCTATCAAGGGGCATAATTCAAAGTTCTCTTTCCAAGCACCATTTGTTCAATATTTATTTATTTATTTTATTTTATATAATATAACCACAGTATGCAGCTATACAGGTAGTCCTGAAGTTTTGACCATTTGTTCAATGATGGTTTGAAGTTACAACACTGGTGAAAAAAAGTGACTTGTCATCTGTCCTTGAAGTTGTGACCATTGTACCACCCCCATGGTTATATCACAATTCGGGTGTTTGACAATTGACTTGTATTTACAATGGTTGCAGCATCCTTTGGCCTTGTGAGCCTGGATTGCAACCTTCCCAGCTGACTTTTGGCAAGCAAAGTCAGTACGGAAAACTGGATTGCATAATGAAAGTGTGATTCACTTAACATCTATGGTAAAATTGATAAAATCTGGTCACATGATGACATGCTTAAGGAACACATTGCTTAGGGACCAAAATTCTAGTTCCAGTTCATAAATCAAGGACTACCTGTAATCTTACTGATCTGGGGGGCTATTTTAGCAAATGTTCCTCTCTTTCTATTTAGATAATATTGCAACGTATAGACCAAATGTAAGAAAATATTTCTTTGCTAGAGTGGGAGAAAGAGCATGGTGTAAGTCTGCCTTTGTTATTCCCCTGTATGTTAAAAAACAACTATGGATATTGGAGGGGATGGTGTTTTCATCTGACCTCAGGAATTTACCTATACAAGAAGTTCTTCTTAGCAACCAGAATCGAGACCAGCAGTTCTCTCACTAAGTGCTGCGGTCACTAACTGGAAAATCTTGACTGTGACAGGGACTTAGTATCATTTGTCATTTGTGACTGCAGCTTGAGATTTTATTTTAAAGCAGGGGTGTCAAACTCAAGGCCCTCAAGTGCTTAGACCTGGCCCATGGGGCCACCCTGGAAACAGTGAAGGACTGGCCTGTGGTGTCTCTGCCAGCGAAAATGGAGCTCTTGAGGGCTGCAGGTGGCCCTCCCGAGCTCCATTTTTGCTGGCAGAGGGTTTCAGGATGCTGTCACAGCCAAAAATGGAGCTCGGGAGCCCGTTTTTGCTGGCAGAGTGCTCAGAACGCCACAGGCTCCCCCGACATAAGTGACATCGGGCTGGCCACGCCCACCCCAGCCCCCTGAGGTCAAACACAACCCGGATGCGGCCCTCAATGAAATAAGAGTTTGGCACCCCTGCTTTAAAGCATTCTTCAATACTTCTGCTTGTTGCAAGCCAGGATTGATAGCAAAGCTGTTTTTTATTTATACTGTCATAACTTTGAATAATTGCTAAATGAGATGGTTGGTAAGCAAGGACCACCTCTAATGTTGAAGACACGTGAGAAACTAGATAATGCCAAACCAGTACTTAGTAGCTCCAACCAACATAAGAGATTTTTAAAAACATAGTACTGGAAGTCCATATATTCCTCATCCTTTGTTTAGAGGTTGGAATTCCAAGAACCTTTAGATCAGACTTCCCCAGTGTAGAATGGAATAGAATAGGGATAAGGAATAGGAATAGAATACTTTATTTGGCCGAGTGTAGTTTGTCTCCAGTACAGAAGCTCTCTGTGTACATGCAAAGCAACAGAATAATAATCATAATCATAATACCAATAGGAGAGGGGAGTAAGAAGGATAATAAGGATAAACAATAATGCTACAGCCATACAGCTTGGGTAAATACACATAGACATTAGATAGCACTGTGAGAATTAGGAGCTCAGCAGACTGATGGCCTGAGGGAAAAAAAAACACCTGTCCCTGTGTCTAATTGTTTTGGCCTGTGATGCCTTGTGGTCATCCTGAGGGGAGTTGAAACAGTTTATGCCCCAGGATGTGAGGGGTCTGCAGATATATCTTCAGTCCTCCTTCTGACCCGCACAATATACAGGTCGTCTATGGAAGGCAGGTTGGTTGCAATGATTCTTTCTGCAGTCTTAACTATCCCTTTGAGTCTGTTCTTGTCCTGTTTGGTTGCTATACCAAGCCAAACAGTTATAGAAGTACATATGACAAGCTTAATAATTCCTCTGTAAAACTGTATCAATAGTTCCTGGAACAGTCTGAACTTCCTGACTGATGCAGGAAGAACATTTTTTTAAAAGTGCCTTTTAAATGAATGGTTCTAATGTTAAGTGTTCAAGTCCTGGGAGATTATAGAACCCCACAATTTAAAGGACTCTACTGCCGATACTGTGCTGTTGAATGTGGTAAGTGGTGGTAAAATAGAAGGGCTCTTCCTAAAATCCACTCTCAACTCTCCAGATTGTTACTGTTGCACCGTAGGGCAAGTTGTTCAACCTCCTGTCTATATGCTGATTCATCACCATCTCTAATGAGGCCAATGACTGTTGTATCATCTGCAAACTTCAGTACTTTAACAGAAGGATCCCTTGAAGTCCCATCTAGGTCCCATCTAGATTGGTTGAATGAGGGGATGCTTCTTTTTAAAAAAAAAAATAGTTCACAGATTATATTGCATCAATATGCCTCACATAGGAGTGTACTTATCAAGACTAAGTTGAGAAGAACTATATCTCATCTGCTGCCACAGTGAACATCAATACTGCTTGGCTTTTACAGTCTGATAATGTAGGTTGCTTTATCCTTTTTAGCCAATATCAATATGGAGAAAGTTAATTACAGTAACTGCAGTCTGATGCTGGATATTGTCCAGAGGTAAATCTATATATTTTAAGTCAACACAGATAACTTAATGATTTTTCCCTCCCTCTAAAATAAGTGTTGGTTTAGGTGATTACAAGCTTTCATTTACAGCTAATTTTGGAGAAGGAACTTGAAAGATTCAAAATAGTGATAATACCTCAATATTTTAACAAGCTTATTAAGTATCACAGGATAACATGGAAACTATTAATTATTCTTGTCCTCTTTAGTTGTAAATTTGAGATTGTTGAATTGTTTCAGTTTAAAAAGAGTAGAAATGACTACATGAGAACTGACATCTTTTAGCTTATTCTTTTTTTTAAAAAAATAATTTTTATTAAACTGTTTTTAAAAAAACAAAAAAAGAATCTTTTACAATTTTTTTACAAACTTACAAAGGAAATACAAGAAAAGGAGGAAACAGAATATTATATAGTGTGGGAGAAATGGTATGAATGGTTAGAGAATAAGGATAAAAGGCAAGGAAAGAGTAAATGAGGAAGATATAGGAGTAGAAATGCAGTAACAAACGAGGAAACAGAACAGATGCAGATCGTAGGAATGAAATTGTGTACACTTATCTATATGTATATATGTAAAGCAATATTAGAATTATATGTATAAAGAATAAATTGAAATAAGGGAGAAAAAATGGATATGTAAGAAATGTTTACCGATGCAAAATTGTTGAAAAGAAATCTTTTAGCTTATTCTTATACTTACTGGTTTTCAACCTCTCTTTAATTTTGTCTAGGTTCAGAAATGAAGGAGGGTTGAAAAATATTGGAAAGGAAAGCAGTGGGGAACATAGTTGCCAAGAAAACTGCCTGGTTATACCTATGTAGTTATCAGAAGTCAAGTTTAACTTGATGTCTTTACCTTCTGATATTGCTGAACCAATGCAGTTAGCAGGGGTTCAAATTTAGAAAATCCACAATCAAATTCCAATCTAGAAAAGCAGAATATTTAGCTCATGCTGTGATGTGTAGAAGTAGACATGTCTCAGATATTTGTCAAGTTGATATAAATACTTTTGAGAGAAATTGAAAGTTTCCATAATTTCAATAAAACATTTGATACAATAATTGACACATAACATTATAAACATATTGCAACGATGACATAAAAATCTGTCCTGATTGACAAATATTCATTTTGCATAAACTATCTTGCAGAGATGTGAGAAGAGGAAGTCTGGGATGCTGTTTCTTCCTTGAATGACTCATTTGGGTCATTTGCAACTATTGGGATGTTCTCTGTCTCTCTGAGCTACCAACTTCTGCTTCTCCCACAAATACTCTGTTAAGATGATATTTTGCTAAGTTGTAGCTATTAGTGAGGTTTTATCTAGCAGCTGTGCAGTTTTTAGTTGCATGCAGTCTTTCTGCTTAAAGGAAGGCAGTGGTGGATTAATTGTGCTCTTTAGTCATTGGGTGTTAAAGCATAATTAAAGGTTAAGCCAAGAGATTGTATTACATTTCATGAAAAAGTGGACTCTCTGGAACAGTGCTGGCCTTTTGGGTTCAGTGTGTCAAAAATTCAGAAAACATCTAACTTGACTCTGCTAGTGTGTCACCCCTCCTCCTAAATAAAAGAGAAATGATTCTTTACATATTCATTTATAATTCGACAAACATCTTGTTTACATAAATGCAAAAGTTGATTTCACGCGATCACTAGATAATGTGCTTATTTTGGAGACTCTGGTTGCAGATATCCTGTGCGCTTGCACCTTGAAGACAAGTGCAAACCATTACCCCGGGCAGCATTTTGAAGACAACTGAACTGTGTGACTGCCACATTTTTTTTTTAATTTGATTTATATGCTGCCCTTTCACATTTGCAAGTTACCCACCAATCACAATTCTCAAGGTGACAGGTTGCATGCTGATACAGATGGTGAGAATCCATTTTAAGCTCTGACTGGTGCAGGGTCACATATTTCTTGTGTTTTTGTTCAATATCTTTAGTAACTCAGAATAGTTGTCAGGTGTTGGTGAATGGTGTGTCACTCAAAACTTTGTGGCATTTCACCTTCGACATGCATGTCATAGGTTCGCTCTCAGTACTCTAGAAACATTCAGCTTGGCATAGGGTTATTGTCCAGTGGTTTATTTATATACCTGTAGCACTGGCACAGAATTAGCAATGTTATCAAACAAAACTTGAACAAATAGGACTTCAAATAGGAATGTGGTGCTTGAATATTCTTCACATATTCTTCATTCAGAGAGAAAGTTACTATCCCTGTTTTGTTCTTTCCCATCTTCTCTGAGGAAAAAGGAGAGTTGATCTGATTTCCCACTGGACTTTTTCAAGGATTGCAATAAAGTACTGCTGGTATTGTCTCTGGACATTCTCCTTGCAGAAGAGAAACATATGGCTACAGAGGCTGATTTTGGCCTGAAGTGGAAAAATGACATTGCTCTTTTCTACTTCTGTGGAGGAAAAGAAGACTGGCTTCTTTTCCATGAGCATGGGAAATGTTATTTTTTTGGAAGCACAACCTAGTTGGGGAAGGAGTGTTCACATCTGGTGCATTTATAATATTCTGCTTGAAGACAAAATCCACTGAGAGCAACCTGCCCTTTTATAATACATGCTAACAGTAGTTACAAAGCCTGAAGTTAGAGTGTGCAGGTAAAGACCATCTCATATGTAAGGTTGAGATGTTTCTTGATATCTAAGAAATACTGTGTATGCCAAGCACAATGATGCTAGATCTTGTGTAAGATGATGTGCCAACCACTGGTTAAATGAAATGATAACAGGAAATTTACATTGCATCACAATCTTTCTTATTAATGAAAGGTCCTTATTCCAAAGAAGATTGCACTGCCACATAGTTTCTGCTGTTTCTTGAGAAGTGAGTTACATTGTTCAACAAACCAGATAACCTCTCTGGTAATTTATATAATGTAGAGATGAGCCAGAACAAAAATCTATGTGTAGTTTGGGAGGAAGATACTGGAGAATGTGTACAGGAGTTACATAAAAACAAGTGTATTTGTAGTTGCAATTCAAATTGTTTTGAATTCAAATTGGGCACAGCACAGAAACGGCATTGGTCGCGTTGGTGGATGATCTCTGGAGGGTTCGGGACAGGGGTTGTTCCTCTGTCCTGGTCCTATTAGATCTCTCGGCGGCTTTTGATATCGACCATGGTATCATGCTGCGCTGATTGGAGGGGTTGGGCATAGGGGGCACTGTTTTACGGTGGTTCTCCTCCTTCCTTTCTGACCGGTCGCAGTTCGTGTTGACAGGGGGACAGAGATTGACCTCAAGGTGCCTTGTGTGTGGGGTGCTGCAAGGGTCGGTTCTCTCGCCCCTCCTGTTCAACATTTATGTGAAGCCGCTGGGTGAGATCATCCGTGGTTTTGGGGTGAAGTGTCATCTGTACGCTGATGATACTCAGCTGTACATCTCCACCCCGGACCACCCCAACAATGCCCTTGATGTGATGTCCCAATGCCTGGAAGCCATACGGATCTGGATGGGGAGAAACAAGCTCAGGCTCAACCCGTCCAAGACCGAGTGGCTGTGGTTTCCGGCATCCCGATATAGTCAGTTGGTACCAGCACTGACTTGGGGGTGAGTCGCTGGCCCCCACAGAGAGGGCTCGCAACTTGGGCGTCCTCCTGGATTCACGGCTGTCCTTAGAAGAACATATGACGGCTGTGGCCAGGGGGGCCTTCTATCAGGTTCACCTGATTCACCAGTTGCAGCCCTTTCTGGATCGGGATGCCTTACGCACAGTCACTCATGCCCTCGTCACGTCCCGCCTGGACTACTGAAATGCTCTCTACATGGGGCTCCCCTTGAGGAGCACCCGGAGGCTCCAACTGGTCCAGAATGGGGCCGCGCGGGTGGTTATGGGGGCGACTCGGCGCTCCCATGTAACACCTCTCCTGCGCGAGTTGCACTGGCTCCCAGTGGTCTTCCGGGTGCGCTTCAAAGTACTGGTTACCACCTTTAGAGTGCTCCATGGCTTAGGACCAGGGTACTTACAAGACCGTCTTCTGCCACTGGTAGCCTCCCACCGACCAGTACGCTCCCACAGAGAGGGCCTCTTCAGAGTGCCGTCGGCCAGACAATGCCGGCTGGCGGCCCCCAGGGGGAGAGCATTCTCTGTGGGGGCACCTACCCTCTGGAACGAGTTGCCCCCAGAGATACGGCAGATCCCTGACTTTCGCGCTTTCCAAACTGCCCGAAAGGTGTTTTTGTTTCATCAAGCCGGGCTGGCCTGACCTACTCTTTTTAAAAAGAATTGTTTTAAAAAAATTGGGGGTTTTAATATAGGGTTTTTAACTATGGGCCAAATTGATTTAATTGGATTTTAATATTGTTTTAAATTTTGTATCTGTGTATTTTATTTGCTGGCTGTTCACCGCCCTGAGTCCCTCAGGAAAGGGGCAGTATATAAATATAATAAACTATAACTAAACTATAAACTAAATGTGATGGGAATTGTGACGTATTCTGATTACTTAAGAGCTGTGGTTGCACAGTGGGTTAGAATGCAGTATTGGAGACTAATTCTACCGACTGCTGACCGATTGCAATTCAGGTCTCACCACCAGCAGTTCGGCAGTTTGATTCTGACTGGCTCAAAGTTGCCTCAGCCTTTCATCCCAGTAAAATGAGGACCCAGATTGTTGGGGGCAATATGCTGACTCTGTAAATCGCTTAGAGAGGGACTGTAAAGCACTGACGCAGTGTTTAAGTGCTGTTGCTATTTCTATTAAAGCAGAACCCAGACAGCCATTCATGATCTTTTTAGCATTCTTTATGTATGTAAAGACGTGTATATTTGTAAAGAGTGAAATTGGTGGTTTCTTTCATAGCACAGTTAACATTTATTTTTTTAAGTAGAAGATTCTAAAAGTATTAAATCAGCGATGCAGATGTTTGGTGGAAAGTGACTGTAATCACATTAATGCTATTGGATACTGGATACTAGTTATACTGAGATCGTGGATACAAGGCCTCAGAATAACTAGAAGATCAGAATTGTTTCTAGCTTTTCTTCCATTGCTAATTATCTTTCTCTGGTAACCTCCTTTAACAGAATCAACAAACCGGCTAGCATGGAAGAAACCAGCCCATCTAGAATGCTCTTTCCTTTGCCTGTCCATAGGTGTTCAGTCCTCTTTAGCTTTTCTTTACCTATATGGAGAGAGTATTAACCAGATTAGCTGCCCATTTTTTACATGGCAAATAGAAAATAAGGTTAGAAAGGTGCATAAATAACTTAAAGTAGTTCAGAAAAACTGACAAAATAGAAAATGTTACTTCAGTGTAATTGTCTAGAATATTAGTAATGTTACCTCAGGAAGGGGATATTTTTATTAGCAAAGATATTCCTTATTCCAAAGACCCAGGAAATATTCTGAAAGAAAAATCAGCCTTGTAATGCATATTGCAGTACAGGTAGTCCCCAACTTAAAACAGTTCATTTAGTGACATTGAGAAAAGTGGCTTAGGATCATTTTTCACACTTAAAACCGTTGCAGCATCTCCAGAGTCACGTGATCAAAATTCAGATGCTTGGCATCTGAATTTGGCATATTTATGACAGTTGCAATGTCCCAGGCTCCTGTGATCACCTTTTACAACCTTCTGACAATCAAAATTAATTTGATTATTCATAGATTCACTTAGCAACTATGTTAGTAACAGCTCCAGTGATTCGCTTAACAACAGTGGCAAGAAAGATTGTAAAATGGGACAAAACTCACTTAATAATTGTCTCGCTTAGCAACAGAAAATTTGGGTACAATTGTGGTTCTAAGTCGAAAACTACCGGTCTCTTATTCAGGTGAGACATTCCACGTTGTCTTCTGGGATACTTATTACACTATTCTTTTCCAAGAAATCGGCAACATTTCATTCCTATCACACAAACTTGCTTCTTATTTGGCTACCATTGAAGTCCATACCTCATGGCACCTTTAAAAGCTTTAGTTCTCTTTGGGCGGTATTTTCATGAATTGCTTTTAATTCACAAGGAACCCTTTCCCTCATCTTAATTCATGGGTAGCTACTTTTGTCTTGAAGTCCTCTTAGCTTTTATCATTCTGCAGATCTTGAAATTCTTCTAAGCCGGTTAATGCTTTTTCTGTAGCAACAATTCGGTACAGTAGCATTTGGAGAATGAGTTCAATATCATCATTTAAGATATACTTTATATGTACTGCAGTATCTGGATTTCATCTTTATAATATAAGCAGACTGTAAGTATCATGATAGGCTAGAAACTTCTTTTCTGCCAATTGTTTGCTTTATCTCATCTGCTCCCATGAGCCTCTGTTGTTTTAAAAACTGACAATTATGCAAAATTGACAGTAACATGTAATTTCTGATGAGTAAGATTTACTTTCAATTTATTTTCTTAATAAAGAAGCAACTAAAAATGTAGAATTGTCTTTGCTTTTTATTTCAAACTATT
Source organism: Pantherophis guttatus (assembly GCF_059756535.1). Lineage (NCBI taxonomy): Eukaryota > Metazoa > Chordata > Lepidosauria > Squamata > Colubridae > Pantherophis > Pantherophis guttatus. The sequence goes on along the minus strand of NC_142064.1, from coordinate 86,635,136 downwards.
CGTATCTGTATGCAATTCTGCAATTTGCACTAGGAGATGGAAAAACAAAACAAAACAAAATGTTACGAATTAAGAATTCCACTGGTTCTTTTAAAAATGCCAGGGCTGTAGGCTAAACTGGGAAGTGGAAAAAAATAATCACAGAAGAAAACACTGCAAACTAATGTATCACTGCCCGAAAAGCTACGTGTTTGACTTCATTAAAATCTCAGGAATTAAGCATCACTTATTTTACCTTTGCGTACAGACAGTGCTTTCTGAAACTAAAAGATAATTTTTAAATTGTCAGAAGAAAAATAAACAGAATCAAAGACCATGGTGGTAAAAAACTCATGAGTTTTGAGAACAAGATTCCATTTTCTCTTAGGACCATGCCAAACCTCTTCCACACCATGCTGTTGTGGGCATGGTTCAGACTTAAAAGGATTAAATTTTGGAAGCCATCGAAGTGCCTTTAAAATAGTATCCAAAGGAGGCTCAGCTTGGTCTGGAGGGGGGAATGAAACATTCCAGAGTTCTATGGAAAATTATTTTCTTGAACTGGTGAATTTTACATATCCCTGCAAAAGATCATAAATATTCCTTCCTTATGCTGGTGGTATTGATTTTCCAATCTCAGAATTTCCAGAGGCGTAGAACTGGGCATAAGGAGGATCCTCAAATGCTGGAAGCAGCAAGAAAAAGAATTCTTAGCCAGAAGGCAACCATGAAGATAGAAAGCATTGTCTTTTGCCTTCCTTAGCTGAAGGTTTTGGCTGTAATCCATTTCACTAAAGTTATTAGGGAAATATTGGCATTAGTAATTGAACTCTATCTAAAGACTAGAGAAACGAAATATAAATAAGCACATATATGACAGAACGGAATGGAAGAAACTAGCAAACAATCATTTAGTAAGATTTGAAAGATAACTTTTTAGGTTAGCAAGAGGGAACTGGATTGGAGAAGAATCTTCAGTCTTATTCTGCTTTTAGTAAAGATAATGTTTGCTTACATTACAACACTGAGATAAGAATCACAAGATAACATAAAGCACTGAACATGTGAAGGTCTATATAAAATCTGTATAAATGCTAAATATTTTTTATCAGATTATACTAATATTCTTTACAATAGAATATTCATTAGTATTCAGCGTGTGGCGCTCTCTGGTGGTTCATCTCTCTGGCTTGAACCTCAGGAACTGGTTTTTGTCCCTCTTTCCCACACGTGATCGTTGTGTCTTCCTTCAGGATCTCAGTTTGCCCAACGGTACTCCTGCAGATACTTCTAGTCCCGCCTCTTCCTCCTCACTTCTTAATAGACTACAACTGGATGATGACTTGGATGGGGAGATGAGGGACCTCTTTGTCACTGTTGATGATCCCAAGAAGCATGTCTGTACGATGGAGACTTACATCACTTATCGGGTCACAACTAAGGTACCACAAGATAATTTGCTCTATTCAGAAATATTGCTTTTATTAAAAACAACTTTATTTCAGATTCCTTGAAATGCAAAGTAGCATTGGGATTCACATGCATTCTCAAAGTTTGTTTCCTCTTGTCAAATTGTCAAGTCAGAGTTGATTGCATTCTTCATGTAGAAGAATGTAAAAGAATATGCATATTGGAAGCACGCAAGAGCCCCTTGCAGTACATATTGTTTCCTTTACTTGGTTAAGATCAGTGGTGGGATTCAAAAATGTTTACTACCTGTCCTGTGGGCGTGGCTTGATGGGCATGGCATGGCTTGGGCGTGGCAGGGGAAGGATACTGTAAAATCTCCATTCCTACCCCACTCCAGGGGAAGGTTACGGCAAAATCCCCATTTCGTCCTGATCAGCTGGGACTCGGGAGGCAGAGAATAGATGGGGGCGGAGCCAGTCAGTTATCGGTTCTCTGAACTACTCAAAATTTCCTCTACCGGTTCTCCAGAACTGGTCAGAACCTGCTGAATACCACCTCTGGTTAAGATCTAAAATATTTTTCATTTCTAATTGGTGTTGGTTGCATGTTTTGAACATCAATAACGGAAAGGTTTCTACCCAGTTTCAAATAAGACTGAAAATCTTGGCCCTAACCCAGAGGTGAAATCCAGCAGGTTCTGACAGGTTCTGGAGAACTGGTAGCGGAAATTTTGAGTAGTTCGGAGAACCAGCAAATACCACCTCTGGCTGGCCCCAGAGTGGGGTTGGAATGGAGATTTTGCAATATCCTTCCCCCAGGAGTGGGGAGGGAATGGGGATTTTGCAGTATCCTTCCCCTGGAATGGGATAGGAATGGAGATTTTGCAGTATCCTTCCCCTGCCATGCCCACCAAGCCACACCATGCCCACCAAGCCATGCCCACAGAATCAGTAAAAAAATTTGAATTTCACCACTGCCCTAACCCATTGTGGCTATATGAAAAGTAAAATAAAACACTATCCTGGAAAAAAAACACTTTTATATCACATCCAAGTAAACAGCATCAGTATGTTTGTGCAGCCAGGAGTTGAGCTTAACTCAAAAAAGACATTTGTGAATTGCTTGTATCTATGGAAGAGACAACAATTTGATTTTAGATTTGTTACAGAAAGAAATTCCTTTTAATATCAAAAGGGTAGAACTTTGCATAAATGTTGTAGAGAGAGAGATTGCATAAATATTGGAAATAATCTGGCATTTGCCCACAAATTTGCTCTTGCAGAAATTAAAACTTTTCTCTCTGAAGACTTTTTTCTTCTGTCTTTTGTGCATATAATGATAGGACCATAACACGTTGTTCCAGATACAACCTGAAAAACTATCACAACATTGTATCTTTGCCTAAGTTTCCTAAGACGGGAAGATTCATAATTTGTTTAATTTTCTCCTGTTGCTTGAGTGACTCAGCTTGTGAAATGCTGCATGGTTTGCAAAAGGAATTAAACAAGAATTTTGAGCATTCAGAAATAATGTATTTTATTTAAGAAATGCAGAACATTAGTTTTCATACACTAGACTTTCTTGTTCTCTTACCACTTGATGTTTATTCTTTCATTTCAGACCACTCGAGCTGAGTTTGACTTGCCAGAGTATTCAATGCGCCGAAGATACCAGGATTTTGATTGGCTCAGGAATAAACTGGAGGAATCTCAGCCGACTCATCTCATTCCTGTAAATACTAAGTCAGAGCCACAAGCACATTAGTCTTTTTTAAACAGTGTTCATCTCCTATTATAGGTGCACAGTGGCTTGAGAGGTTGGAATGCTGGGCAGGAGGTTAGCACACCCGCATTCAAGACCCAAGAGCTGCCGTGAGGTGAGGTTGAGCTCTCCTCCTTTACTCCAGCTCCTGCCGGGGACATGAAAGGAGCCCCCAACTGGGCGTCTCCCAGATAACGGTGACATCACTGGCTAATCCTTTCACCTCAGGTGCTTCTGACACAAGTGCAGAACAAAAAACAAAAAAACCCACAAACCCTTCCGTTATTGGTCCAGGCAGTCCCTGAGAATTGGACGCAATTTGAATGGAAGGAGAAAAATGGATTCAGGATATATCAAGATGTTAATTCTGTGCTGAACAATTTTCTGTTGAACTAAGTTACCTTGATATTATGGTTCAAAGTTTTAATTTTATAAAATTAGATGTATAGTTTCCTAATAATTGATTTAGATTTAAATTCAAGTGTCTCATTGGACTTCTTGAAGCTGCATATTTTTATGAATAAATAACAAACGTTTCTTGGACTGGAAACAGTCTTTGCTTCTTGTTGATGTACTATTCCATTTTATGTGCTCATTTTCAAATCGTATTATCTAATAGCACTCCCTTTTTTATAAAGTGGGTTACTGGATAAATATGTCTATTAAATTGACTTTATCTGCTAGGATCTTTGAGATTTTTAACATGCACTTTAATTCATCTTCTACTTCCTGCCTTTGCCACTACCAAGTGAGATTTAAAATGCATGTTTGGAGAGTACTAGTGGCAAAATTGTTGTCCCCATAAACATAAATATTAATATTCAAAAATGGAAAGTAATTTGCGGTTATGTGATCTTATGGTGTTAGCACTGCAGTCTTAACTATATTTTATTGTTAACTTGGAGATTGCAATGATAAGCTGGCAACTAAAGCAGGCCACAATGACTGAGTTTTAGCTTCTCTTACTGCTCTGCAGGGAACAGAGTGTACTTAAAACAACCCAGATGTCTTTGAGATAAAGCAGAAGGACAAGGCAGGTTGGAGGGGGGTGGGAAGTATTGCATGGTTAACTGGCCTGAGAGTCTGAGGCCAGAAAAATCCAAAGAAGATACAAAGCCTGTGACTTACTGGGTTATGAACAAGAAAAAAACTCATCTGCTACAGAATAGGTGTAACCTGAACATCAAGGAGAGATGTCAGGTTCCAAGGTAGATTTTAATTCTCCCACAGTTATCTAAATATTAATGCAAAAATTACTGTACACACACACATATACATATATGCATCCACACATAAGTATGAATCTTGCTTCCTGTAACTTACTTTCTCTCCTCCTCAGCCTCTTCCAGAAAAATTTGTGGTCAAAGGTGTGGTTGATCGTTTTTCAGAAGAATTCGTTGAAACGAGGAGAAAGGCCTTGGATAAATTCTTAAAAAGGATTGCGGATCATCCAGTACTTTCTTTCAATGAACATTTTCATGTATTTCTTACAGCCAAAGTAAGTGCATTGAATCCACACAGATTTTCAGATTTTCAAAACTTGTAATTAGAGGTGCAAGTTCTAAGAACCTGCTTAGACTATGAACATTTTCTTGCAGCAGCATAAATATATGTTTCTTTAATCCATTAGCCAACTCTTTTGTTAAATGCTAGCTTTAGATTCTGGTAGGTGTTGGGTATTGTCTTTTAGTGTACAGCTTGTAGTCTTTAGAACAATAAAATAAACCCAGCTGATTTTTTTCAGTAGCCAAGAACATCCTTCTTTTCTTCAAACAGTTACTTCACTGCTTTAAAATAGTCACTTAGATATTACTAAGGATTTTCTACTTTTTAAAAGCACTCATATAGTCCACAATTTAACCATAGCAAATTCAGTGATACGAACATGACTGTTTCTTGCTCAGACAGTTGTATGAGAGTGAATAGTTTCAGCAAAGCTGTAAATTTATTAATCATTCTATCGATACCAGGATCTTAATGCTTACAAAAAACAAGGAATGGCTTTGCTTACCAAGATGGGAGAATCTGTAAAATATGTCACAGGAAGCTATAAATTAAGAAGTCGACCGTTGGAGTTTGCTGCCATGGGTGAATATCTAGATACGTTTTCTCTGAAGCTAGGAACTATTGATAGAATAGCACAGCGGATAATCAAAGAGGAAGTGGGTAAGTAGGACTTATAGCTTCCCTTGTAACTCCCATTTTGTTATTTTTGTTTTCAAAAAACAAATTGTGAAATATGCATGCATTCTTCTTCTCTTGGATGTAGATTTGTTATGCTGCAGAAGTAGCTCTGCAAAAATTTTTTGGAAATGTTGGGCATGTTTTAAAAATCACTAAATTCTTATATATCTCTTCTCCTTATTTTGCTTCTTACAATACTGTTCTTCATAGTTTTCCCAAGTGTAAATAGTTTCTTATTTGCCTCATGCCTTGCCAAATATGAATATTCCACTCAAAGTTGGATTTGAATTTTTTTTTTAAAAAAAAAGTCTCATAATCTTGAAACACTGAATTTTCTGTCCCTCATTTTGATCTGCTGCAGAATATTTAGTGGAACTACGAGAATACGGTCCCGTTTATTCAACCTGGAGTGCACTAGAGACAGAGGTGTCTGAACCTCTTGAAGGTGTATCAGCCTGCATTGGAAACTGTTGCACAGCTCTTGAGGAATTGAGCGAAGACATGACTGAAGACTTCCTGCCTGTTTTACGAGAATATATCCTGTATTCAGATTCCATGAAGGTAATGTGGAATTGCAAGACAGATGTTTGTACATACCTTGTGTAGCTTTCCAAATCCTTTCTTCAAAGGAAAGGTAACTCTTTGGCCCATCCCTTGAAATTTTACACATGTTAACTTAAAAAACCTCAACTTTAGCATCCCTGAAACTATTCTATGTGTTTCTGCCCCCAGAATAAAGTAAAGGTAAAGGTTCCCCTCGCACATATGTTCTAGTCGTTCCTGACTCTAGGAGGCAGTGCTCATCTCTGTTTCAAACCTGAAGAGCCAGCGCTGTCCGAAGACGTCTCCGTGGTCATATGGCCAGCATGACTAAACAGCAAAGGTGCATGGAACGCTGTTACCTTCCCACCAAAGGTGGTCCCTATTTTTCTACTTGCATTTTTTTACGTGCTTTCGAACTGCTAGGTTGGCAGAAGCTGGAACAAGCAACGGGAGCTCACCCCGTGGCACTAGGGATTTGAACCGCCGAACTGCCGACCTTTCGATTGAGAAGCTCAGCGTCTTAGCCACTGAGCCACCACGTCCCTAGCACCCCCAGAATACTAACTGACAAAACAATGAATGCAAACTTTTATGGCTGGTATAGATGTAAACTGGCTTTGGATTAATAATAATTCTACCGTCAGAACTATTTTCAGAAATATGTTCTTTTCTAGAACAAATTTCCTTTCTTCTGTTACTTAATGTGATTTGCTCTCAGTTTAGTGGTGTTTATAGTTACTCAGGTTTATTTGAAACCTTGGGCCTGGAATGTAATTTATGGTTTTATTCTTCAAATCCCGGAGTAGTTCAGTACCAGACATGCTAAGAATTGGGTAGGGAGGGGTTGATGGTTTGTCAACAAACTCCATATGAGGACAGAGGATTATTACCCCTACTTCCTTACAAAGGTCTAGCATATCTATTCCATGTGGTATCTCTTATAACAGTGATTCACACGCGGCATAGACATTTTGCAATGTATAATGTGTTTTTTTATCTTAAAATCCTTGTCTTCAATATATATATATATATATATACATGTGGGCTGTTGTCATCAGAATAGAGAGTTAAAATCTTGCCCGCAGGATTTTGCTGCATATCTATCCTATATTTAGATTTCATGGCTAACCACAATACAGGCAATCTCTGTCAGCCTGTTTTCCTTGACCTTAAATTTATTTTAATGTTATTTGCATGTACCAAGAGGTTGTAGTCTACATAACACATGAGGATTTGCTGTTTAAATGTAATCCAATTGTGTGTTTCTGGTGTATGACTTACGATATGTAGGTTGTGGGAATTACAAGAGGGCCAGGATGTGTGGTCTTCATGCTGACTGCTATTGCATTTTTTTTTAAAAAGCAGAGCAATAAGAACTCTTGGGATGAGGCAGAACAACTGGGCAGAGTTAGTACAAACTGTCCCCAGTGGAATGTTTGGACCATTAGGTAAGGAGTTAGTTTTTAAATGTTAATATTGTTCGTGCTAGAGTAGTTTAAAATACATTTGAAATGGGCAAATACTGTTATCCATGCTCTGTCTTGAGAAATTCCACCGCTTTGTGTGGTGTTTCAGAGAGCTGCAATTTTTCCAGTCTTAATTTTTTAAAGAAAAAAAAAGTTGACATGTCTTTTATCAATAAAATACAGATTAATACAGGGGTGGGCAATTAATTTTCCCAAACTGGGACTTTGTGCAGGGTCGAACCAATAGACTGAATTTAATTCTGCTGCCAGCTCATGTTGAGGGAAGAGAGAGGAGGGAGCCTTGCCTTGGCCTGGCCACCATTCTTTTACCACAGGTGCAGAAAAGCTTTCTCTCACCAGCCAAGTAAAGGAGTGTACTTGGCTTCCTTTCCCTCCCCCTGCGGCCCACTTATTTACATTTTATTTTCTAAGTTCTGATTGACCTCATGTGGGCCAGACAGGAACAATCAAAGGGAATGTGGCCCCAGGAGCTGTAAAATGCCCAGATCTGGCAGAAAATATATATATTGTCATTCAAACTCAAAAAGAATACCTTGTTTCCCCGAAAATAAGACCTCCCCGGATAATAAGCCCAATCGGGCTTTGGAGCACATGCGCTAAAATAACCCTCCCTGAAAATAAGCCCTCCCCGAAAATATTTAAATGCATGCACAGCCAGTTCCCGCAATTTCCTCTGGTTAGGGTTAGGGAGACAGAGCTGGAAATCAGGTAGGATGGCAAGAGGAGCCCCGTCTTGCTCCATGTGCCCCAAAATAATAAGACCTCCCCGAAAATAGGGCCAAGTGCTTATTTCAGGGTTCAAAAAAATATAAGACAGGGTCTTATTTTTGGGGAAACATGGTAGCTAACATTCTAAGACTTTTTTTTTTAAAAGGGAGCTAGTTAATGATACAGGACATCTTTTGCATGCTGGATAGTCAGCCTTTCAACCCCTGGCACCTTTTTTTTTTTTTTTTTTAATTTAGTGAGAAAGTCTTACAAGAACACTGGAAGCTGCTGATGCTACTACTGGGTTACTACATGGTCACATACAGTAATTTAACCTGAATGATTTTTGTATTTATAGATAGTTGGTTAACCATTTGTTCAGTAGCCATTCAAAGTTATGATGGCGCTGAATAAATGATAATTATGCCTGGTCTTTGAAGTTATGGTCATTGCAACACTCCCACAATCACTTGATCAAAATTCTGGCACTTGGCTGCATGCCAGGACTTACGACTGCCGAAGGCTTCAATTCTCCCCCAACACACACACACACTTTTTGGCCACTGGCCACTTCTGCCAGCCCCAAAAGAGCAGGAATGGGGGTAGATAGTCAAGGGAATTGAAGAGGATGCAGTTCTTTTATCTTACTGTGGCTTGGAGCTAGGAGGGACCAAGCTGGGATAGTGACAGATGGGACCAGGATTACGGTCACTAAGTGAAGTGATCACATGAGGTCATGTCTTTTACAATTGCATCACTTAGTAATGGAAATTCTGGTTCCAATTACTCATTTGTCAGCTGAGGAGTACCTGTACTGTGACAAATACCAGTAGCTGAAAATCCTTAGCCTAAACTGAGGTCTAACTTAATTCTGTCTAAGCTGATTTTTTTTAACTCTGCAATCCGTCTTGCCGAATATATATTTGTAAAAAGGCCTCAAAATACCATTTTAAGATGTAAATCCGAAGTGGGGAACAATGGCCCTTTTATGACCTGTGGACTTCAACTCCCAGAATTCTTGAGCCAGCATGGACATGGCTCGGGGATTCTGGGAGTTGAAGTTCACAAGTCATAAAATGGCCGTAGTTCCCCACCTCTGATGTAAATGAAGAAGATAGATGTAAATAAAAGAAATATATTTTTTTGAGTGTGCATTTACTGGCTATGCACCCATCATAACTGCCAGTCATTTTTCAATCTGATTTCCTTAGGTGGGTAAACCAAAGATGGACATGTTGAGGAAATGTGAGGCATTTAGATTGTTAATTATTGTTGGTGGGAGGCAGTATTAGAGATGAGATGATCATAGATGTAGCCACATAGAACTGTCTTTCCACTAATGGGATAAGTGGTTGGGTTAAACCTTATTGATACATTGATCTGAACACATCAGGCTGAAATGGCGAGGGAGATCGAGCTGTGGATGTTGTATCTGTTCTCTGTATTTTTTGTCCTTCGTCAACCTTCAGTCTTAGACTTGGTCCACTTAAGTCCCAGGTGTCAAACTCTCCGCTTCACATTGCCATCACATGACGTTTTGCGACATTTTCCCCATTTGCAGAGCTGGGGTGGGCATGGCCTGCGCGTGACGCATCCGGCCTGCGGGCTGCCAGTTTGACACCCCTGACTTAAGTGATGAAGGTTGTAGTTTTTGCTCATATATTGCTGAAGTCAAGAAGCACTGAGAGCCGAAGAATATATAGATGAATGGATGAATGAATGAATAAATAAATAAAATATGGATGCAAAAGAAAAAGAGTTGTATGGTTATTAACAATAGCAAACAAATAAGGGAGTCTTTGTTTTAAAAACCCCTAACTGGTGGGGAGGCTGACAGATGTTATCTTTTGAAGGACCCTACCTTCCTCTCTCTCCCTAATTTTGTAAAGTAAACATCTCTGTTTTTTCAAACTGCATTGCAATGTTCTAAAATGTGAAAAAAGGAGAAACCTACATTAATTATCCGTATTTTATAGATAAATCAGAATCCTGAATCAAAGACTGCCAACTTCGTAGGATCCCTGGATGAATTTTGAGAAATTAGGAGTGAAGGGCCAGCATAGCACATGGTTGTATGCAATAGTGGGTTTCAAATCCCGTTGCTACTGGTTTGCTTGTGGGCACGTGCACACTCCTGCGCATGCGCAAAAGCTGCTGCACATGCAGAGAAGCATCCAGGCGGGTGGGCAGAGCCTCCTGTCGCTACCAGTTTGCCCGAACTGGGGTGAACCAGTAGAAAACCACCACTGGTTGTATGGTGCAAAACCAGGACAGGTAGCTCTGTCCACCTATTTTAGATTTTAGCCTATGTAAAAACACCATTAAGGTCATTCAAGACTTTGTGACATTACTTTTCTGCTGTTAACCATACCTTTGTTTCTCAAAACTGTATTGAACTACATAGAACAGATGTGACGTGTTATAAAATAAAATAAGGTAATGTAATCTTTTTTCCCTCCTCCTCCTCACAACCTTGCAGGTAGCCCTCAATTTACAACCACAATTGAGCCCAAAATTTCCATTGCTAAGCAAGACAGTTAAGTGAGCTTTGCCCCATTTTACAACATCTCTTGCCATAGTTGTTAGTAACACTGCATTACTGCAGTTGTTAAGTTAGGAACACATTGTAACAAAGTGAATGTGGTTTTCCCATTGACTTTGCTTCTGAGAAGATCACAAAAGATGAAACAGATGACCCTGGGACACTGCAATTGTCATAAATACATGCCCTGAGGAACGCGGTGGCTCAATGGCTAAGACGCTGAGCTTGTTGATTGAAAGGTCGGCAGTTCAGTGTTTCAAATCCCTAGTGCCGCGTAACGGGGTGAGCTCCCGTTACTTGTCCCAGCTTCTGCCAACCTAGCAGTTCGAAAGCACATAAAAAATGCAAGTAGAAAAATAGGGACCACCTTTGGTGGGAAGATAACAGCGTTCCATGCACCTTTGGCATTTAGTCATGCCGGCCACATGACCACGGAGACGTCAGACAGCGCTGGCTCTTTGGCTTTGAAATGGAGATGAACACTGCCCCCTAGAGTTGGGAACAACTAGCACATATGTGCGAGGGGAACCTTTACCTTTACATGCCAGTTGCCAAGCATCTGAATTTTGATCACGTGACCGTGGGGATGCTGCAATGGTCATATGAAAAAGGTCATGTCCTTTTTCTCAGTACCATTGTAACTTTGATCACAAAATGAAGGCTTGTAAGTCAAGCCCTGTATTATTTTCCTGAACCATGGTGGTTTCAAATGGATTATGCTTGTCATTGCTGTACAGAATATGAGTTCTAGAAAAATCGAAGCTTTCCTGTAGTATAAAAAGACACCATTGATTTTTACAGTTAATTAAATTAATTAATTGCAGTGCCTCTTTCTCACTTCTCCCCTCTTAGAATGTGCTGAAGAAAAGAGATCAAGTTCAAGCAGAATATGAAGCCAAACTAGAAGTTGTGGCCCTAAAGAGAGAAGACCGTCCCAAGGTTTGCTATGGGGGAAAAGCTTTTAAATAGAATGTAGGGGTCTGTTCAATAGTTTATTTTACTGAAGCTTTCCAATATCATCTTCTATTCTTTGAGGAGTAGCATCTTATTTCGATTCAATACCAACACCTATTGAACTGAGGCTAGGATGTGGGTCAGTTTTGTGAAAGAAGTTATTTTGAAAATAAGCAAGAGTTCTTATGAAGTATAGTATCTCAACTCTAATTATAATTAGCATTATCTGATCTGATTATAAAACTGTGTCTTGATAGGTGAATAGAAGCTTTTATGCACACAAATAGTTGATATATTCTGGGTCAAGAAGTACAGGAGATGAGGAATTATTGGTTTCATTTCTAGACATAATATCACATCTCCTTCAGTTTATTCTCAATAAGTGTTCTGAGTTTGCTTTGTTGCTATTCGTTCTTGCTCAAGAACCTACAGGATTAAAAAAAAATCAGTACTATTTTGTGGAAGGATTATTAATTGCTTGCCTTGGAAATAAGCTTCACTGGATTTAAGTTACCAAATTCTGTGTACAGTAGCTTGAAAATCTCTCCCAGGATAACATACAGTAGTAACTCCATTTTGTTTTCTGAACAATCTCACATTGAAAGAAATATTTACGGGCCAGATGTGTCACGTGCAGGCCACACTCACCCCAGCTCCACGAATGGGAAAAAATGTGGCGGAGCATCACATTATGGCAAGGTGACTTGGCGAGTTTGACACCCGTGTAGTAGACTGTATGAGTAGAACTTTATGAACTCAGACATTAATTATGTCAGGGTATGAAAGAATTATCAGCTGTAAACTGAGCTGTAAGCTGATGGGAAGCTGGAAGCTGGAAGCTGATGCAACAGAATGAGGCAGCAGAGTTACTGCCACTTTAAGAAGCTGGGCCAGAAGCTGCCTTTATAAAAGGAAGCCATTAGAGGGTGTTCCTTCTTCCTCAAGCTTTTTCCTCAAGTCTTCTCATCCTACATTATACTTCTTGTTCTCTCTGTGTGTATTATTGCTTGTCCGTGTATCTGTAGCTGTAAAGGTATTTAACCATGTATGTGTCTGTATAGTTCACTGTATATGGGTATTTATGGGACCGCCTTCTGCCACCAATAGCCTCCCATCGGCCAGTACGCTCCCACAGAGAGGGACTCCTCAGGGTGCTGTCGGCCAGACAATGTCGGGTGGCGACCCCCAGGGGGAGGGCCTTCTCTGTGGCAGCACCTGTCCTCTGGAACGACCTGCCCCCGGAGATATATGGGATCCCAGATCTCTGTGATTTTCGCCGTGTCCTTAAAACTTTCTTATTTCATCAAGCCGGGCTGGCTTAACACACACACATCCTTAGATATTTTTAATTGTAAATTGATTTTAGTTGGGGTGTTTTAAACTTATTGGGCCAAAATTTTGTTTAATTCTTTTTAAAATTTTAAATTTTGTATGTGATGTTTTTATTCTTGGCTGTTCACCGCCCTGAGTCCTGTGGGAGAAGGGCGGTATAAAAATCTAATAAAATAAAAAAATAAAATAAATAATATATAAAATCACTGTTATATCTAAAAAGCTCTGAGTGCTGTGTACTGTTATAGCTCCTGGGTTTATCTAATAATACTAGTTACGCTGCCTAAACTTTGACAAATTAAATTTGCTGCGAGAGATTGGAAGGTATTTCTGATTCTTCTCAGTGAGAGGCATCTTTTGACGTCTAAAAAGCTTTCAGAACTTATTTCCACAGCATTGCTTCCTTTTTGGTTTTCAGATGCCCACAGAGGTTGAAAAGTGTCAAGACCGGGTAGAATGTTTCAATGCTGACCTGAAGGCTGACATGGACAGATGGCAGAACAACAAGCGGCAAGATTTTAGGCAGCTGCTGATGGGAATGGCAGATAAAAACATCCAATATTATGAGAAGGTAATGCTCTGAATTTGCCACTAAATGCAGGAAAGCAATTGAATGTAATTTACTGGTTAACTTGCTCACGCCAGTTGAGTACAAAGCTGATCCAATAAGGTTTAGAATTGCTCTCTTTTTCTTCCTGGGTGCACTAATCTTGTTAAAGCTTTAGTAGTTTTATATTCCCACTGACGAGGCTGAATCCGGTCCTCAGAGATAGAGCAGGGAATTACACTTGTAGTTTGCCAGTAAGTGACGGCCATAGCATAGGTTAACCGTGCATATCATGGGTTGGATTGGCTGCAAATTCTGGGAAATGTCCTTCCAACACATTTGGAAGTCATCAGGTTATAGAGAACTGACTACCAAAGGCTATTTGCAAGGCCACCATTAAATCTGTTCTGGGTAGGACCTTGCAGAAGTTACATGTTAACACTGGTCAAAAAGACACCCGTGTATGTTAAAATGATCGAGATCTGCCAGTCAGTATTGGCATTGCGGGGCTGATGAATCCATTCCCCCTCCCCCCTTTTCAGAAAGTTTTTAAGTTTCCTTGAAGAATTTCACAGCTGAAATATTTTAGCATGCTGTTGCTTCTGTAAAGGTTTAAAATGGCAGAGATAATTTAGGAGTCAAGCAGCTGGAATAGATGTCGTTGGACCTAAATAAAGTCCAGTGCTATTAAGTAGGATCTTAAAAAGTATCAAAACTTTCAGAGCAATAGTGCTACTACCAAATAACCCAGATAGTATTGGAAATGCAAACAAGTACATTAGTGTAAAGTTGTAAATTATGTGAAACCATATGTGGGTAAGTAATTTTTTACCCTGTAAATAAGGCTTATAGATCTTTTTAACTTGTCGGGACTTCTTTCCATAGGGGCTTTTTGCCATATACTTATGACACATTTTTGGGCTCTCTTTAATATCATCTTATACTGATTTATTACAAAACAAATAAATATTCTATATTTCCCATGCTCCTTCCCACAGTGTCTCTTTCACATAACTCCTTTGTTCCTTTTCGCCTTTCTGTTTGTTCGCTCTGGCCAAGCTCCCACCTATCATGGTGCTAAAATGTTTTATGAATCTTTTTGAATTTTCAATTTCAATTGACAGAATATCACCCAAAATGTGATCTGTCCTCCCCACAAGTCCTAAAACTATATAAAGAAAATCCAATTAAACAAATGAATCAAAAATTTACTTGTTCTACGATTTATTGAGGAAAATGATCTGAAGCTACAGATTTGTGTGTGGCAAAAGTATGTGAACCTTTGATAGGTGGGAAATCTTGAAAATATAAGCTCCAGTGCAGCTGGAAGGTGCTAGATTTGGAAAGGATATGAGATATCTCACATAAAGGAAGACAATCTCCAAGGTGTATATGGTGTTCTTTAATAGATAAAATGGTGGTTAACATAAAATTGTGCCTTTGCAGCTGCTGTGTTGGAAATGCAGATATTGATAACATTGTTTAATCCACAAATTGTGTTATTTAGGGCCACTTAAGTTTTAAATGACATTATTATAGACCATTCTATGACTACTTGATTTAAAATGGCATTGTTAATTAATTGTTGCATCTGTTTCTTTGGTTCAAATAGTGCCTTACGGCGTGGGAGTCTATTATACCACTGTTGCAAGATAAGACTGAGACCAAATAAGCTGCAGCTTTTTTCTGAATTTCTTCCCTGCACCACGGACATTCACCAAATGCCCAGAATCACTACCACTGATTATACTGAAGATTTACTATACACCTTGATGTAAGTTTTTTTTTTTCTCTCCTGGAGGAACACCAAGTGTGCTAATTCTGAACTGTACATTTTTTGCCACTTTTTAACCAAACCACCTTGAACATTCTTACTCTGTGAACTTTGGATGATGGAAGTTAAAACAAGAGCACTTTTTTTCTCTTGGACCACTTTATATTAAATGAAATTGATGAATGGAACACTAAAATCATAATAAAAATAAAGACTCTTAAATGCAAGGTGCCAACTTGCCCTTCCTTTTTGTTATCGGTCAGGATAAGGTATGTTGATCGTGAAACAAAAGCGTCTTCAAGCCATCCTGATTTTGCTTCCCTTCACATATAGAAAAGGGAATATGATTGATGTAAGATACCTGTTGGATTCTGTAGCATCTCTTAAATGTGAGCTTTTTGTGCAGAATGGGAAATATTTAATTTAATGTAGAAACAGGAGTTGCTATGGTCTCCATATAATATATTGGAAATGTATAGAATATTTGTAAAATAATGTTTCTAATCTAACCTATGGATATGGTGCATACTCAGACTTCAACTTTGGGATGGTAGAGGAAAGAAACGATTCCCAAAGTTTGTATCCAGTATTGTTTACGGTTTTTTTTTCCCTTTAAAAAAGAATGAAAAGCCAGGTAATTTTTTGATTTCTCAAAATGTTTGGTTTGTGTGTGTGATAAGCTACTCTTTATGTCATGTCTTAGCTCATGCCAAACTTCTCATTGTCACCTAGCCTTTTTTTTTAAAACTGTGGGAATCTTCTTCAAGATAAATTAGTATAAAGTATTTAAGCAAGCAAATAGTAACTATATCTGTAGGTGGGTTTGTTTGTTTTTTTACTGACCAATTCTGAAATAAATTCTTGACACATTTAAGGAATCTGAAGGGAAGCTATTGCTTTCCCCTACTAAAGGGATCAGCTCAGCATTTCAAGCACTTCTGATTCTGCCTTTGTTCTTGTGTTTCTTTTTAGTTCAATAGGTATTTATTTTGGGGCATTCTGTATTCATTGTTATTCTTGAAAGGGAGAAGTACAACCAAAATGGAGTCTTGATCTAAGGTTTCTTGCTTCATTTATATTTTTAAGAATTCCTTGATATTTTTTTTTAATACAATAGCCATAAAAAACCCAGAAGTGTAAGATTTCATAGTAGTGATTTGTTCAATAGCAAAACAACAACAACAACAAAAAAACAAAAAAAAACATTGAATTAAATCTGAAGTTATTGCTGTATGACATTTTCTGAACTAGAGCCAACATCATTAGATGTATGAGATAACATGGACTGTAAACTCTGAAAACTTTCTGCCTTCCTCAGTGTATTGTCTTCCAGACCGGTTAGGCTACAATTTCCGTCCTCAAGCAATTTTGGCTGTCATGGTTGGGCTGATAAAAGTTAATAGCTCTGCTATAATCCATCATGTTAATGAAAAGTAGCTTAAATAATGCTTTAAAATACTTTGAAACGCTTGATGGTTGATTGCTCAACAGATTTACATAGTTTTGTCAGTGTTGCTCTATAACAACTATAACACTATTTAACTAGCAATTTTCTAATTTTTATTATTACCTACGATCATCAAGCATTCAAACTATTAGAATGCCAGCCATGTAAAATGCACAAAAAGCATCCTTAAAAGTTTCAGTTACATTTTTCTCAGTTTCAATAGTTTGGATACCAGTCCCTTAAATCTCTTGTTAACTTGAAGGAAAATTGAAAATCTGTGTCAGGATAATTTCTGGAAATGAATTTCTGAAATCATGGCCCCCATAGCGATCCTACAGTTTTTAGAACCTGTGACACTTGAGTCTAAATTAATTAATTAAAATCAATAATTTAAAATAATGTATGTTTTTATATTCAGGCATATTTCTGGTAGTGGATCTCACATGGGGTGCTTGCTTAGGGGAAGAATTTTCACCTGCTCCAAGTTTAGATGATTAGATACACATAAATATATGATCAAACAGTAACCCCAAAAAGTGAGAGGGAAACTATAGTTTGTAGTTCAGATAATAGAAGTTGCCGTAAAATCCTTGCTTTTGTTTGTAAAAAGAAAAAAAGAAAAAGAGTTGTCCGTTCCAACACCCACAAAACACCATAGCAAAGAGGTGTAGTTGTTGCTGTGTATCTGGGTAGTACAATTTAATTGTATTAGAAAACTGCCTCATTCATTTTCAGAGCTGGGAAAAAGTCATTCTTCTCCCTGCAGTGTTTTCTTTTTCTTAATTCTTATTAGTGTTAGAATTTAGCAGCTTCTCTTATTCCAAATGTTAGTGTTTCTAAATTACCTAAGCAGACTTTCTTACGTATTACTTCATTCTGCTCTAATAAGATTAGATAAGCTGTATTCTTTCTGCCCTGATCTGCTCATTCATTTGGATGCACACAGTAGAAGCCAACTTGGGGACTAAAAGGACCAAACAAAAATAAGGCGAATATTCCTGCTTATTCCGCCTTGCCCCACCCCATAACTCACAGATGTATCACAATTGCCAGCCCTGTATTTATTATCCTAATAAACCAAACGGAATCCTATTGTCAATGTTTGACCACTAGGGGGAGACGTAGCACATATTTTTCAGCAGCTATTAAAAAAATTTCAATTTATAACCAAAAGTTTTTATTTTAAATGTTAACTTACACAATTATAAGTGTTTATTATAATTGTTAATTATAACTGTTTGGCTTGAGAAATGGCCTTTTTCTTCCAAGATCTTACTTGTTTTTTCTAACCCAGGCTATGGCTGCTTCTGTGTTTCCTACATGCAGGGTTGTAGATCAGGCTGATATTATTTTGAAAGACATAATAGCTAATTAAAACTTGGCAGTAGATTTGTGACTACCGAGGGATTAATACCTTACCCCATAACAGATGATGGAACATATTTATTGCTGTGGCGTTAAGCAAGCCTTCTGTTTTATGCCAGCTTGCAAACTCTATAACAATTTAGAGAAATGACCAATATATTACTAAGAAAAAAATAAATGTGATTTACTTTCTAAAGAGATAATGATAGTAATGTCATACAAAGTTGTTCTTGTAAACTATGTAATTCTCTATGTCTGCATAAGTCCGATGGCCTGTTTTTTTTTTTTAAATTGCATGTAACACCTAAGGCTATATGTTAGCTTGCACTGGGACAGATCTGCATACCTAGTTGTAAAACTAGGTCCTGTCCCAGTAGACAATCTGTCCAACACATTCAAGAGTTGCTATCACCTGGCTTCCATAACCAGCACATGAGGACTTTTGAAATAAATCCTTGTCTATTTAACCAGTGCCAGATTTAGACTTTGAGCTATATAGAACAGAGCCTTTTGCTAAAACATTACACCTGAATGTCTCACAAAAGTGTGTACCAAAATAAGACTTTGAATCACCACACAATAGAAATTGAAAACATATATATATATATGCCTTTTAATTTTCAGCGAGGTATTTAAAGTGAAAAATACGAATCATTTTCAAATGGTGATTTATTGATTACATATTAATCATTTGGCTGGCTTGATCTCATAGATGACAATATAATATGCCTTGGAAATAATACTTAAATGTACTTCATAAAATAATGTTAAGATATATTTCATACACACACACAATGCTGACAAAATAATCAGGATCATTTTTAATAAGTAATACACATATTTGCAAAATCAGAGAACTGACACCAGATACAATTTAAAACATTTTCTTGATTTCTCAAAAGCGAAATAATTCTGGAATTTTGTGAGGCCCTAAACTATAGCTTGTTTAGCTTTTGCCTATATTTAGCCCTTATTTGATTAAACACACTGATAATTTCCAACATTTTAAAAAGAAATGACCCTTTAGGATTAGATTTCTTTGGGGCTTATGTAAAGTGTAGCAGGAAGTTTGATACGTGGTTTTGATTCATGGGACTTTAATGCTAGGTTTCTCTTCACTCATGTTCCCCAAATTGTTAATATGCTTATATTTTGCGATTGTCGAAGAGTTGATTTGACAAACCTCTTATTTGGGGTGATTTCACAAAGTACATAAATAGCACTTTGCCCAATATTTGAGCAAACAAAACAGGAGTGATTTTTCTCTCTGAATCTTATGCTAAAACGTATGGATGTAGATATGGACATTTTTCCTTGCATTTTACATTCAACATTAATAATAGAGTCATCTCTATCTAGTCTGAAATCTGTTTGGAAAGCAATCTTACTTTTAACTAGCATTAGTGCTAGCATTATCTAGCATTTACATATGTCCCACTGTGTTGGCTTCTCAACTCCAAATGCTTATTCCAAAGATGACTGACAGGTCAATTGAAATCCATTTTTTGGCATTTTCACATATGTTTTTCAATGTTCCAGACTTTACATTGGAACTTTAGATTGTAATGCAGTTATGCATTTACTGAATTGCACTACAAATGGTCTTGCCTGTTGTGTACCTGATAACAGCGTGCATCTTAAAAAGGGGAAAAGAAGCCCCTTTGAGTGTGAGCATGTTCCTTTGCTACCCAACGGTTAAGTTGATTACAGCTTTAACAGGAATATTAAACAACTTGCTTAAGGCCATTGCTAGAAATTGCATTGCCCATGTAAACTACAAAAATTGGGGCCAGGTTGAATTTTTCCCCAGGAGCCTTAGGAAAGCTATGGCTTTGTGGGGCATCATTATTAAATTGAAAAGAATGTTAGGAAGTTGCCTTAAATTAGATCCTTGAGCCCGTTCAGGGTTTTTTAAATAAATATTTCACAAACCATTGAGCAATATCTGTATATTTTCTGTTGGCAAACCATGCAGGTTATCTCTCAGCTGTTTATTTTTGCTGGAGGCTCCTGGCTGGCTGGATGCCTGTTTTTCTGTACCTCCAGTTTTTAAAGCTCCCTCTGCCATCAACATCTAGCAAGAGGCACGTAACAGCCATTTTTCCCCCTCAAGTTGATGCCAGGCAATTTCTCTCTGAACTTGGCATGAACTGATTTAAACAAAAATACAACACCACCCTGGGAGTTACCATAAATGCTTTGCTGAAAGAGGGTATTCATCTTCTGAAGCTGCTTTAGACATTCCCTATTTTGTCTCTGAAAGAACCTGATGCAGGAAAAACAGGAGAAGAAAGGCTGCAAAAGCCGAGTTTAATTCCTCCTATATCCTTCTGGGCAGATGCCAAATCAAACTTCTGCAAATGATGGTTAGCAGCAAAGCAGAAGCAAAAAACTTGTAAAAACTTGCATAGCAAAGACATGTGCGATGTTCAGAGGGCACGATAGTATGACAAGGTTAGATACAGATGTGCTTCATTGTATTCCTGACTTCTCCCCACTATACTGGATTGTTTAAGGCTATTGTATTATCATCCCTTGCTAGCCAGAAACAAGAATGGGAACAATACACCTTAAATAAGTGTATTCAAACTTATTTAATTAAGTTATGCTATACTGGCTGTGGGCAAGCAAGCTAACTGAATGAGAAAAAATGCCAAAGATCTAGTTGATTCAATCAGCTATCTTCAATGAATAAATGAGTTGCCATGTCATCTGAACCACATCTATCATAGCGATGTAAAAATTAGTTGTTCTTCCTTGGCAATGCATTCTATTAAAGATCCTCAGATACCCGAAATCAAATCTCGCAGATTTTGGAGTATAAAAGCTGTTTGTTATGTGCTATGGATTGGGCCTTTTCAACAGTTCCTATTTAGGAAAATGTGGCGAGATGCAGTCGGAGATAGCTAACCTACATCAGCTGTTTGTTTCCACTTGAACAAAATATGTAAATGGATTTCATTTTTTGATCAGATTTGGGAGATCTAAGGGCATGCTTCGGCAGAAAATAACTCTTATCCATGCCATACTTTGCACCAGCACTATGAGGTGAGGCTTGCCAAATAATTTTTTCCAGTGAATTTTGTCCAGGTGCTAGCATGGTCACTCCATTTTGTGCTTTTTAAGAAATATATAAATAGTATGTTTAAAAAAAAAAAAGATTCTGTGATGTGTTTCTTATGTAGTTAATATTTTGTGGGGAAAAGGGAAGTAAACTAATTTATAAAATGTGGGAGATTCTTTGTGTATCTTCATGAATACAGTTTCTTTTGACAAAAGGACATTCAATAAATGTATTTTTCTCTACCAGTATGCTGGTGTTTCAGTGTATGATGTTGGACTAGATCAGGGATCCCCAAACTCTTCAGATCATCAATCCCTTCATGAAGTTTCAGATTATTCATTAATCCCAAACATTTATTATATGGAAATGATTTTATGAATATTAGTACTATGAATAATAACAACTTTGGATAGTCCATCAACACTTGGGAAACCCTGCACTAGATAATCCCTGACACTTTGCCCGTTATTTTCCCCACTTTCTTCGAGAGCTCAGGATTCACTCAGGTCAACAAACCTTTTAATTCCTGGGAGAGGGGGAGTGGAAATTCCTGTGTTAATGTTGGTAATCCAAAAAAACGGCAAGCTAAAGCCTATTTTAGAAGAGTCTTTTTTAATTGTGGGTGGAACTATTGGTTTCACAAAACAAAACAATAAATCTCTCTTCAGTTTTGACAGGCAGCAAATCTAATTCAGAGTTCATGTTTAAAATATTGATTAAGCTGAAGGCAATATTTTAAGAGGAATTTTTCTGTCTCCATTGCAGTCTATGGCCTTTGCCATATTTTCCATTCTAAGCAGTTCAAAGTACTGTATTATTTACCGCCCCAAAGCTGGAGATTTGTAAACTCCCTCTTTTAAACCTACTTTTAGACATTTTCATTCACTATCATCAATTCTAATCCCGGTTCTAATACAATACTACCCAAAATAAAGTAGCTGAAAGCTTTCTTAATTTATTTTTTTCTTTTGGAGTTTTTGCTGTTTACTGCTGTAACTAATTGATAGCTTTCTAACATTTTTACTTTAGTAAGTTCCTTTGTGTTTATCGTCTGGGAATATTTAACTATTGAATAGTTCCACATTTTAAGAATTTGTAGTGTATGAACTGGTGGAAAGTTAGCAAAACTGGAACAAAACATTTTAAAATTAAGCTGTGGAGATCTTTCATTTGATTTTCATTCTCCAATACACAACAATGAAAGCCTACTTGCCTGACAGTGCAGTCATTGTGCGACAGTCACAATACTATGCTCCACTTTGTGTTCATCAATGGACTGGTTCGCTCTTGGTAAGACCTACTGCAAGGAAAAGGGGATATTCAAGTCAGGGTTGAAATGTAAAATATGTTACTACTGATTCTGTGGGCGTGGCTTGGTGGAGGGGTAATGTGACTGGATGGGCGTAGCCAACTTTTTTTTTTTTTTTTTTACTTTTCAAAGCATTTTTTCTAATGCTTTGAAAAGCATCTGGCGATCAGGCAACTCAGCTGGAATTGTCAGAGACTTTTCAAAGCATTTTTTTAACCACCTCTTCGGCCAAGAGGTTGCAGTTTCAAAAATGCTTTGAAAAGCCTCTGAGGATCCCAGCTGAGCCGCACGATCATCAGAGGCTTTTTTTTTTTACTTTTAAAAGCATTTTTTCATCGGAAAAGGTTGTAGAAAAAATGCTTTTAAAAGTAAATTTTAAAAAAAAGCCTCTGATGATCATGCGACTCAGCTGAGCATGGGGAGGGGTTTGCAGGGATTTTTGCTACCGCTTCTCTGAACCACCCGCTGCCATCACTACCGGATCAGGCAATCCGGTCCGAACCAGGAACACTTCACCCCTGATTCAAGTTCTATTAAACCTGGAATCAACATGAATGATTCATACCCTAAATAAATTTCCTTCATCTTCCTCAGATCTCTGTGCAGTAATACACCTTCTCAACTGAAAATCTTAAAAGTGCCATTTTTGCCATTGGCTAAATAATATATGCTTAGCAGAATATGTATATTAAACTTGGAATTAACATGAATGATCACATACTGACACTTGCCAGTTGGAATTTCTTGAGCAACTATGGATTAATGGGCAATCAGTGCATCTGCTCTAAATTGTGAATTATTATTTTTTTAGATTTTTATGCCACTTTTTTCATATACAATTCAAGGTAGGAAACATACCAATACTCCTTTCTTTTCTTACTTTTCCCACAACAGCAACTAAGTGAGATGGGTTGGGCTGAAAAAAAAAATGACTGGGCCAAAGTCACTCAGCCAGTTTTTCATGCCTAGAACATATCTCCTGGAATGAGAACATATCTCCTGGTTTCTAGGCAAGCACCTTCTAGCTCCTGTACATTATATGTCAATAAGAAACTAACTTTTTTTTTTTGGTCCTTCATAGATTGGGCGCAAAAGCTTTAGATAAGGCAAGGACTGATATTATATCCCCAGGTTTAGGAGCACCAGCTTTAGTTACACTATTTTTTAAAAATTGCATTTTGTTTTTGCAGAACGATCCCAAACTCTTAGGTAAACTAAACCAGAGGGGGGGAAAAAGATGCAAGCCAACTCCTGTATTTTGAGGAGCTTTTAATAGCAAATGTTCTTTGCTTTTAAAAAACTGCAAATCTTAAATTACAAAATAACTTAGATGGACAAATAATGACCCTCCCTACATTGTTAGGTTGGAACTTAAATCATGCCTAGCCTATTTGTAGTGTTGGGGTCCACAGGAGACCAAGTCAGGCAGAGAACGAGGCTACTAACTCACTTTAAATAGACAACTCCAACATGACATGCCTCCCTCCTTGCTTTTTTGGGCTCGGCTATGGGTGGGGAATCAGATTATATACATGGCAATATTTGCAGATTTCTTAACTTGCACATATAAGTTATGAACACCTGGGAACACAATACAGACTTAGTCATTACACCTTACGCAAGGAGTGATTAGGTTCATCCCAGTGGTGAAAGCCAATTTTTTTTACTAATGGTTCTGTGGGTGTGGCTTGATGGGTGTGGCAGGGGAAGGATACTGCAAAATCCCCATTCCCACCCCACTCTGGGGGCCAGCCAGAGGAGTATTTGCCGGTTCTCCGAACTACTCAAAATTTCCGCTGCCGGTTCTCCAGAACCTGTCAGAATCTGCTGGATTTTACCCGTTTCATCCAGAAGACCTGAAAAGTGAGGTCTTGGACTGAGGAGGCAAAGCTAAAGCTACAGGCTTGCCTTGACTGCACTGATTGGAATGTTTTCGAAGATACCTCTGCAGACTTGGATGAACTCCCAGATACTTTAACGTCATATGTCAGTTTTTGTGAAGACCTATGTGTGCCAACCAGAAACCTGTGAATATACAATAACAACAAACCTTGGTTCACAGCTAAACTTAAGCAGCTATGTCGTCCCAAAGAGGAAGCCTACAGAAAATTCTGTACAATCAGGCCAGAAACGTATTAATAAGGGAGATTGGAGCAGCAAAAAGAAGCTACTCTGAAAAGCTAAGGAATCAGTTCTCAACAAATGAACCAGCAAACGTGGAAAACTCTTTAAAATATCACCGGTTACAGCAAACCTCCTTCCCATGCTGAAGGAAATTGACAACCAGCAGATGACTTGAATGTGTTTTACTGTAGGTTTGAGAGGAAACTACTGCCACCTATCTCCACAATCCCCATCTCAGACACACCAACAACAGCCAGGCCTCCTACAACTGATCCCATCCCATTAGGTCCCCCACCTCTGTTGATTACAGAAAATGATGTGCAAGGTCTATTTCACAGACAAAAGCCAGGAAAAGCGCCAGGCCCAGACAAGGTAACTCCTTGCTTAGGAGCTTGTGTTGACCAACTGGCCCCCATTTTCACCCGCATCTTTAAAAATCACTAGAGGTGTGCTATGTTCCTTCTTGCTTCAAATGCTCTACTATCATCCCAGTGCCATAAAAACCATCCATCAAGGAACTGAATGACTTCAGACCGGTTGCTCTAACAACTGTAGTTATGAAAACCTTTGAAAGGCTAGTGCTGGCCCACCTGAAAACCATCATGGATCTGCTGTTAGACCCTTGCAATTTGCCTACTGAGCAAATAGATCGGCATACGATGCTGTTAATATGGCTCTGCACCAGGGGTGAAATGCTCCTGGTTTGGACCGGATTGCCTGATCCGGTAGCAATGGCGACGGGTGGTTCGGAGAACCGGTAGCAAACATCCCTGCCCCCCCCCATGCCCAGCTGAGCCGCGCAATCATCAGAGGCTTTAAAAAAAAAATTAAGCATTTTTTCTACAGCCTTTTCCGCAAAAAAAAATGCTTTTAAAAGTAAAAAAAAAAAGTCTGATGATCACGCGGCTCAGCTGGGATCGTCAGAGGCTTTTAAAAGCATTTTTTTTACAATCTCTTTGGCCGAAGAGGTTGTAGAAAAAATGGTTTTTAAAAGTAAAAAAAAAAAGTTGGTCATGCCCACCCAGTCACAATACCCCACCACCACCACCAAGCCACGCCCACAGAACTGGTAGTAACAAATTTTACATTTCACCACTGCTCTGCACTATATCCTACAACAGCTTGAATCCCCAAAGACCTATGCAAGGGTCCTCTTTGTAGACTTCAACTCAGCATTGAATACCATCATTCCAGATATTCTTCTACCTAAACTAAATCAGCTAGCTGTGCCTGACCACACTTGTAAGTGGATCATAAGCTTCCTAACAGACAGAAAGCAGCAGGTGAAGCTAGGCAAAATTACATCAGATACCTGTACAATTAGCACAGTGCCCCCCCTCTCCACTTCTCTCTATATACCAATGCCTACATCTCAAAAGACCCTTCTGTTAGTTTGCAGATGATACAACAGTGATTGAATCTCCATACAGATGGAAGGTTGAACAATCTTGAACTAAACACACTCAAAACCGTAAAAATGGTGGTAGATTTTAGGAGAAAGCCTCCTATACTACCACCTTCTTACAATACTAGACAACACAGTATCAACAGTAGAGATCTTCAAGTTTGTAGGTTCTATCATATGTCAAGACTTAAAAGAGACACCAAACATCAAAAACGTCATCAAAAAATAATGTTCTTTTTCCGCCAACAATTGTCCTCACTGTTAGGAAGTTTCTCCTCAATTCCAGGTTGCTTCTCTCCTTAATTAGTTTCCATCCATTGCTTCTTATCCTCCCTTCAGGTGCTTTGGAGAATAATTTGACCCCCTCTTCTTTGTGGCAGCCCTTCAAATCCTGGAATTCTGCTATCAGGTTGCCCAAGGAGCTGCTGATTAACAGTTCTACAGAGGAATTATTGAGTCTGTCATCTGCACCTCTATAACTGTCTGGTTTGGCTCTGCAACCCAACAGGACAGACACAGACTTCAACAGATAATTAGAACTGCAGAAAAAACAACTGCTACCAACCTGCCTTCCATTGAGGACCTGTATACTGTATGAGTCAAAAAGAGGGCTGTGAAAATATTTACAGACCCCTCACATCCTGGACATAAACTGTTTCAACTCCTACCCTCAAAACGACGCTATAGGGCACTGCACATCATAACAACTAGACACAAGGACAGTTTTTCCCCTCCATCAAGTCTATGTGGGACCTGGAGACAGACTTGGAAAAATTGTAGCAGCAGGTGATATGTTTTGCAGCATATCACAGTTTCCATTTAGAATAAAATAGAATAGAGCTGGAAGGGGCCTTGGAGGTCTTCTAGTCCAGCCCCCTACTCAAGCAGGAGAAACTATACTATTTCAGATAAGTAACTGCCCAGTGACTGATGGAGCACTCATGATTTCTGAAGGCAAGCTGTTCCACTGTTTAATTGCCCTCACTGTTAGGAAGTTTCTCCTCAATTCCAGGTTGCTTCTCTCCTCGATTAGTTTCCACCCATTGCTTCTTGTCCTCCCTTCAGGTGCTTTGGAGAATAATTTGACCCCCTCTTCTTTGTGGCAGCCTTCAAATCCTGGAATTCTGCTATCAGGTCGCCCATAATTTTTCTTTTTTAATTTTTGTAATTTTTCTATTACAAATATTATTTTTTCAGGTAGAAATCTTTTTAAGAAGTTGAAGCCAGCAGCCGTTCTACCGAGGCGCATAGGAGTGATCTATGGGCATGTTTGTGACCTTAAAGGTATGGGATCGCTTCCAAACGCCTCAGGGCTTGTAGTTGCTTTCGAGAAAACGTGTTTCCAAGGTCCCATAAACATTTCCAAGGCTCCCTTAATCTCTAACGTCGATCTCGAGAACATGCTTCAAAGGTCTCAACAACTTTACAACCTCCCTTAATCTCTAAAGCCGATCTTGACTCCAAAGGCGGTTAATCTTTAAAAGGATGTGGGGCGATGGCAGAACACACCCGTCTGCAAAAGGGGCCGGGAAGCAAACAAGCTACTAACTAGACTCTAGTAACTATAGAGCCGTGCCTCTCCCAGCAGGTTGGTAATTGGATCGCTTTAACGGGCGGCTTTGCGAAGAAGAGGTTATACAAGAATTTAAACGGCTGTCAGCCAACTCGTCTCCAAAATCCGAGCAGTCGACCGAAAGGAGAAGGAAGCGATTCGCTTCGGGAATTTGCGCAATAGGATTTGTTTCGGGCTGCCGCGCAGGTGAGTGAGTCGATTGGGCTGTCGGGGATCCGGGTGAGCGGCGGACTGGAGCAATAGAAATCCTCAGATTAACAGAACGGGAAGGGAACCTGTAGGTCATCTAGTCCAACCCTCAGCCCAGGCAGAGACAGGCGATCTTTCGTTGCATTTGGGTTTTGCACGCTACCCGTGTTAAGAAGATCGGGGTAGGTTTTTTAAAAAAAAAATAACGGCAGAAATCAAAAGTCTGGGTTTGTCGCCCGAGAGGACTCGGAAACAGTTTCGTGGCTGTTTTGTAGAACAAATGATTGGCCGATTCATGTAGGTATTTACACACCCACACACCCACACACACACTGCTCTTTTCAGAGTTTGGAAATTTATGCAGAAATTTAGGGTAAAGGCGCCACGCGGTTTCAGAGCGATGCTGCCCTGCATATTTATTTGTAATGGAATCACTATCATTATTAGCGAGATTATACAGATTAACAGAGTTGGAAGGGACCTTGTAGGTCATCTAGTCCAACCCCCACCCCGAGCAAGAGATCCTACACTAATTCTGACAGACGATATTGCTTTCATTTGGGAAGTCCTGTGGCAGGTGATTATTTTATTTTATTTTATTTATTTATTGGTTCGATTTATATGCCGCCCTTTTCCAGAGACTCAAGGCGGCTTACAGTGCGTTAAGCAATAGCCTTCATACTTTTGTATATACCTGCTTAGTAGGGGTTTCGGCCCCCCCCTAAGCGGTGTTCTTTTTTATACAAAGTCATCTTATTGCCCCCACAATCCGGGTCCTCATTTTATCTATCTCGGAAGGATGGAAGGCTGAGTCAACCTTGAGCCTGGTGAGATTTGAACTCGTAGTAATTGCAGGCAGTTGGCAGCTAAGTGCTACTTAACAGCACTTTAGTCCGCTGCACCACCAAGGCTCATTTTAAATATGTCGGGCTAATATGTCGGATTAAATATGTCTGGCTAAGTAACTGAAATGCAGGAGGTAAATTTATCAAAGGTTGGGGTCAAGTGATGGATAGAAATGCTCAAAAATGTATGTATGGAGGTGGGGGGAGTTTGAAAACCAATTACCTGCACTATGAAAATAAAGGCCAATGCAGTATTGCAGTGGGAAAATCACATGAACTTTTAAATTAGGGAGCAATTTCTAAGTCATTATACCTGGTGATGCCAGTTTGCTTCATTTCAGTCCCACAACAGAGTATGTTTCAAGATGAAAGGCCTTAAAAAAGATTTCATTAAAGTCCCACTGAATTCAGAGGGGGCTGACCCTTATGGGAGTTGGATATAGGATTGCAACCTAAACTGGAAAAAGGTAAGCAAGTATTAAAAGGAACAAAATCTAGGAGAAATAACTGTGGAAATTAACGTTGAGTTTGCATATTATAGTAAACTGCAGATTAACTTTTGATTTTTAACTTTAAAAAAAAAAAGAATTGTATTTTAACTTTTTGAATAAAATAAAATAGACTGTAGATTAACCATGGTTCATTGAGTATGCCACAAATTCGCTTGATTCACAAATCACACTAAGCCATGAGTACAAAAAAAACATAGCTGTGGTCACAGAATGCTAATCTAAATTTAAAAAAAAACATATTTCTATTAACATGGTTATGTTCAAATCATGATTTATGACGTGACTTAACACACTTGGAGTTACTCATGGAGGAACTGTTTCATGTGAGCTCCACCACCTTATTTCTCTCTAATTTCTCTTCATCAAAGTGACTTTTCATGTGCTGGAAAACAATGTTGGGCATGGAGTCGCATGCAGTCATATGAATATATTGCCCAGAGATTTCATATGCTTTGAAGAAAAATCAGACAATGAACTAATAGGATAGGATAGGATAGCTTTTATTGTCATTGTACATAATATATACAACAAAATTGGTTTAGCCTCCCTGGTGCAATCCATAACAGAAAATACAAAACAACATACCCGTATTTTTCAGACTATAAGACGCACCGGAGTATAAGATGCACCAAAATTTCGAAGAGATATACAAGAAAAAAAAAGGTTTTTCCCTCCTTGGCCCCCATGAGCACTCTGCAGGCCTCCCAAACCCACTGCGCGTCCTGTTTTTCGCAAAAACGAGGCCTGCAGAGGGCTTGGGAGGCTCCTGGGGGCTGGGGAGGACGAAAAAAGGACACGGGGGTTTGGGAGGCCAAAAACGGGCCCATTTTTCCCAAAAATGGAGTCTGCAGAGGATTTCGAAGGCCTGCAAAGTGTTCCTGGGGACTGGGGAGGGCAAAAACACCCCTGTTTTTGCAAAAAACGGGCCTGTTTTTGGCCTCCCAAACCCCCCACGTGTCATGTTTTTGCCTCCCCGGCCCCCAGGAGCACTCTGCAGGCCTCCCAAGCCCTCTGTACATCCCATTTTTGGGAAAAACGGGCTTGTTTTTGGTAAAAACAGGACACAAGGGGCGGGGTTTCAGGATGCCAAAAATGGCTGTATTTGGGGTATAAGATGCACCAACATTTCCACCCTCTTTTAGGGGGGAGGGGGAAACTGTGTCTTATACTATGAAAAATACGGTAAATAGTATAGAGAATAATACCTATACAAGTAGAGTAATATCTATACAAGTAATTGGGGAAGAAAGACTAGTCATACGTTTCTGTATGTTCGTGGAGTGATTGTGATTGTGTTTAAGAGTTTTGATAGCCCTTGGGTAGAAGCAGTTTTTAAACCTTTTGGCTGGCTGCCTATGCTTTGATGTCTTCTGCCCAATGGTAGAAGTGAAAAGAGACACTGCCCAGGGTGTGAATCATCCCCAAGTATCTTCCTTACTCTGCTAAAGCAGCGAAACCTGGCAATGTAATCTAGTGGTTTTAGAGGGCAACCGATGGTTTCTTGTGCCGAATTGATCACTCTCTGTAGTGCCTTCATGTCCGCAGCTGTTAGACCAGCATACCATACTGTCCACACAGTATGTGAGGACACTTTCTGTCGTAGACCGATAGAAAGAATTCATCAGCCGTTGTTCCACCTGATTTTTCCGCAGGATTCTGAGGAAATGAAGTCTCTGTTGAGCCTTACTAACCACCAGGGACTAATGTTTCTGAGGCTGTCACTAATATACATGCAAGCATGGGATTAAATGTACTTGAGCTTTTCATTTTATCAGCTCTAACTGTATACAAGTAGTCCTCAATTCATGAGCACAACTGAGCCCAAAATTTATGTCGCTAAGTGAGAAATTTACTTAGTGAGTTTTGCCCCATTTTACAACGTTACTTGCTACAGTTGTTAAGTGAATCACTGCTATTGTTAAGTTAGTAACATGGTTGTTGAGTGAATCTGGTTTCCCCATTGTCTTTGCCTGTCAGAAAGTCACAAAAGGTGATCGCATGACCCTGGGACACTGCAACTGTCATAAATGTGAGTCAGTTGTCAAGCATCCGAATGTAAATCACATGACCATGAGGATGCTGCGACGGTCATACGTGTGAAATGTGGTCGTAAATTACTTTTTTCAGTGCTGCTGTAACTTGAACGGTCACTAAGCGAATTGTTGTAAGTCGAGGACTTACATTTGTGGAGATAGGTAGCAGTAGTTTCCTCTCAAACCTACAGTAAAACACATTCAGGTCATCTGCCGGTTGTCGATGTCCTTCAGCATGGGAAGGAGGTTTGCTGTATTCGATGATATTTTAAAGAGTTTTCCACATGTTTGCTGGTTCGTTTGTTGAGAACTGATTCCTTAGCTTTTCAGAGTAGCTTCTTTTTGCTGCCCTGATCTCCCTTGTTAATACATTTCTGGCCTGATTGTACAGAATTTTCTGTAGGCTTCCTCTTTGGGACGACATAGCTGCTTAGGTTTAGCTGTGAACCAAGGTTTGTTGTTATTGCATATTCACAGGTTTCTGGTTGGCACACATAGGTCTTCACAAAAACTGACATATGACGTTAAAGTATCTGGGAGTTCATCCAAGTCTGCAGAGGTATCTTCGAAAACATTCCAATCAGTGCAGTCAAGGCAAGCCTGTAGCTTTAGCTTTGCCTCCTCAGTCCAAGACCTCACTTTTCAGGTCTTCTGGATGAAACGGGTGAAATCCAGCAGATTCTGACAGGTTCTGGAGAACTGGTAGTGGAAAGTTTGAGCAGTTTGGAGAACTGGCAGCAGAAATTTTGAGTAGTTTGGAGAACTGGCAAATACCTCCTCTGGCTGGCCCCCAGAGTGGGGTGGGAATGGGGATTTTGCAGTATCCTTCTGCCACAGCCACCAAGCCACACCCACAGAACCATTAGTAAAAAAAATTGGCTTTCACCACTGGGATGAACCTAATCACTCCTTGCGTAAGGTGTAATGACTAAGTCTGTATTGTGTTCCCAGGTGTTCATAACTTATATGTGCAAGTTAAGAAATCTGCAAATATTGCCACATATATAATCTGATTCCCCACCCATAGCCAAGCCCAAAAAAGCAAGGAGGGAGGCATTTCATGTTGGAGTTGTCTATTTAAAGTGAGTTAGTAGCCCCGTTCTCTGCCTGACTTGGTCTCCTGTGGACCCCAACACTACAAATAGGCTAGGCATGATTTAAGTTCCAACCTAACAATGTAGGGAGGGTCATTATTTGTCCATCTAAGTTATTTTGTAATTTAAGGTTTGAAATTTTTTAAAAGCGAAGAACATTTGCTATTAAAAGCTCCTTAAAATACAGGAGTTGGCTTGCATCTTTTTTCTTCCCTCTGGTCTAGTTTACCTAAGAGTTTGGGATCTTTCTGCAAAAATAAAATGCAATTTTTAAAAAATAGTGTAACTAAAGCTGGTGCTCCTAAACCCGGGGATATAATATCAGTCCTTGCCTTATCTAAAGCTTATCTAAAGCTTTTGCGTCCAATCTATGAAGGACTAAAAGATCCGGTCCGAACCGGGAGCATTTCACCCCTAGTTTAAAGTAATATTAGAATTGTCATTGCTTATCCTCCTTATGAACAGGCTGGGAAATCACTGGGAGCAATGGGATTCGATACTACCACTGGCAAGTGCAAAGAGACTACATATCTTTTTTTGGAAAAGATTCTCTTTATTGTTATGTCTGAATAAGGAAGGGCATGTGTTATGAATTGGATTGTTTTTTGCCTACATTGAGGACATCTATTGTTCTAGAACTAATAAAACAAATCTGGGATTTTCTCAGTTTCTAAGTGAAAGGTATTGCCAGCTTTGGCCAGGAGAAAAATAATTCTTCGGAATCTAAACTTCAGGAAATCACTGCACTAAAGGAAAGGCAAAAGCCATGGTGGTGCAGGGTTAGAATGCAGTATTGCAGGCTGACTCTGCCCACTGCCTGCAATTCGATTCTCTCTGGCTCAAGGTTGACTCAGCTTTCTGTTCTTTCGAGCTTGGTAAAATGAGGAGCCCGATTGTTGGGGACAAGATGCTGACCCCGTAAACCTCTTAGAGAAAGCTGTAAAGCACTGTGAAGTGGTACATAAATCTTAGTGCTATTGCCATTGCTTTAAAGTTGCCAAATTCTTATTTAATCATTCAGGTTGTGGACAATGATGAGGGCAAAGACTTGGATTCTGAAGAAGCATTTTGAAGGGCTTCCTAAGCAGAGTGACTTTGAATTAATAGAGATAAACCTACCAGATCTAAACGATGGAGGTAAGAGGAATCATTTGATTGTGTATTTGTATTACTTGTTCCCCATGTCAACAACCTTTGTCCTACTGTTTTTTTTTAAAATGATGATTCCTGCCCCAAGCATATCTTGCAGAAAATATTCAATATATTACACTAAGAAATTGCTTTGAGAAATTGCATTATGAGAAGTGCCTTCAAAGATATTAATTTAGGGGGCAGAAGATAAATCCTGAAAATTAATATATGACTAGTGACTTTTTTTTTTAAAGTTCACAAATGAATGTGTGTTCTGCCCCAGCTACGGACCCCAAAGAACGCAGTACACACAAAGTCTGTACAAACCTTAGTTTACTAAAATAAAATCAGTTTTTCAAACAAAGACTGTTAATTAACTTTCTTAACAGCCTGCAAGAATCCAAAGAATAGATAATCTTAATCTTAGTATGGTTGGCAGAAAGCCCAGAAGCAATTTACAGAGAACTAAGTTCAAGGCACGAAGGGGAGTGAACGGTTGTTCTCTGCAAATTGCTTCAGTCAGCATTCCTCCTTAAATAGGCTAAGGGAGTGGCCAATGAGCCCCAAGCCTTACTCTTGAGGAGACCTCCTCCTGAGGAGCCACTCCTGCCTTTTGGCAACTCTGTGTGCCCGTGCATTGAGAAGAGGCTCCTCCTCTTCGTCCTCTTCACTTAAGGGAGCTTCTGGAGGTTCTGAAGGCCCTGGCTGAATCCCCGCCTCTGGCACCACATCCTCTTCAGCCTCCTCATTGTCCGACTCGAGTGCCAGCTGCACAGGCTGCTGGCACAGCACCTCACCAGCCTCCTCGCTGTCCGAATCAGCCACCAGCCACATAGGCTGTGTACTGACCACAACAATGTGGAAACAGTACAAATGAAGTCAAGATTGGAAAGTGAGAAACTGTATCATTGAAAGCTGATTAATTAAATCATGGACCAAGAATGTTTGGATATGACTATATAAAATGAAAGACTTTTTTCAGTGTTGAGTTGCTGAATTTAGAAAATACGTTTTTGAAGTGACCTGCTCTTACATAATTTGGCCAGAAAAATTAATTGAGGAAAGCATTACACAACTTAGATGAAAAGAACGCTGTCGAACATGCTTTATTATCTATTCATCCAACTCCAAAATTTCTAGGTTTTTTTGCTCTCCATCCCAGTCCTCTAAATTGAATGAATAAACAAATAAAACAAATATTTTGAAATGTGTAATTCCTTGCTATTCCCACTTCTTTATTGGTATAATGTATTTCCATTTCTTACTTATTTTCTCTTAACGCATATAACAATAAGAATTTTAACAGAAACATAGTATAAAACTACAGATTTTGTATAATTGGTAAAATGGCATCGGATAAACTCTTTCCCTCATGCACATAGTTTGCATTTCCAGACTAATGCACTTCTCCGGTTTTCTGTCCACTCCTTCCTGGTTTCTTTTAAAAAAAAACAGAAGATAATCAAACGGTAGTTCTCTCTCCAGTAGTGTATTAGCTTGATCTTTCATAATCTTTTCTTCTGTGTTTCAGAGATGCTGCTTGAAAGTGTGTTTCTCAG
This sequence comes from Pantherophis guttatus, assembly GCF_059756535.1. NCBI lineage: Eukaryota > Metazoa > Chordata > Lepidosauria > Squamata > Colubridae > Pantherophis > Pantherophis guttatus. The sequence continues at coordinate 86,600,265 of NC_142064.1, read as the reverse complement.
TGTTGACCCCTATATGAGGTACTACTGTTTGTTTGACTTTGTGTTTCAATACTAAAACCCCAGTTTATTCTGACATTTAATTTAATTAATTTAATTAATTAAATTTATATGCTGCCCCTCTCCGAAGACAAAGGGCGGTTCACAATATATTTTAAAAAATCATTATAAAAAAACATTGAAAAATTAAAAACATTAAAAACTCGTTCACACCATTCATGGCCGGATCTCGCCAGATCACAAGAGCGAGATTAACGGCCCCAGGCCTGCCGGAAAAGCCAGGTCTTCACCGCTTTTTGGAAGACCAATAGGGTGTGGATGGTCCGGACCTGAGGAGGTAACTGGTTCCAGAAAGCTGGAGCAGCCACAGAGAAGGCCCTCCCCCGCGGGCCCACCAGCCGGCATTGTTTAGTTGACGGGACCCGGAGGAGACCAACTCTGTGGGATCTTACCGGTCACTGGGAGCTATGCGGCAGAAGGTGGTCTCGAAGATAACCTGGCCCTGAGCCATGTAGGGCTTTAAAGGTAATAACCAACACCTTGAATTGTGACCGGAGACCAATAGGGAGCCAGTGCAGCTCGCAGAGAATTTGTGTAATGTGGGTGTAACTAGGTGCACCCACGACGGCTCGCGCGGCTGCGTTCTGGACCAACTGCAGTCTCCGAACACTTTTCAAGGGTAGCCCCATGTAGAGCACATTGCAATAATCTAACCATGAGGTGACAAGGGCATGAGTGACTGTGAAGAGAGCCTCCCGATCCAAGTAGGGTCACAATTGGTGCACCAGGCGAACCTGTGCAAAGATCCCCGTAGCCACAGCTGTCAGATGTTGCTCTAATCTTAGCTTTGAGTCTAGGAGGACACCCAAATTTCTCCCCCCCACAGAACCAATTGACCTTTCTCCTAATTTACCAATTATTTAGCCATCTCTCAACAGCCTTTTGAGCCACTGAGTGATGGCTCAGTGGCTAAGATGCTGAGCTTGTCGATCGAAAGGTCAGCAGTTCTGTGGTTCGAATACCTAGTGCCACATAATGGGGTCAGCTCCTGTTACTTGTTCCAGCTTCTGCCAACCTAGCAGTTCGAAAGCACGTAAAAAAATGCAAGTAGAAAAATAGGGACCACCTTTGGTGGGAAGGTAACAGTGTTCTGTGTGCCTTTGGCATTTAGTCATGCCAGCCACATGACCACGGTGACTTCTTTGGACAGCGCTGGCTCTTCGCCTTTGAAACAGAGATGAGCACCGCCCCCTAGAGTCGGGAATGACTAGAACAAATGTGCGAGGGGAACCTTTACCTTTACTTTTTCTGTGGGCGTGGCTTGGTGGGCATGGCAGCAGTGATGGGTTCCTCCCAGTTTGGCCCGGTTTGGCCAAGCTGGTAGCGGTGACGATATGATGTCACCGAATCGGTTCTCTTTGTTTGGGAGCTGGGCCCTCCCGCCCCGTCCGCGTTATTCTTATCTTTTATTTGGCCCCGCCCCCAATCTATTCGCTGCCTCCCGACTCCCAGCTGATGGCTAGAAGGAAAAAAACTGTTTAAACTCTTGCCACAGGGCTTCAAAGGGCTGCCCTACAGCTGATCAGTGTTAAAAGGCAGTGTGGTGATAGACCGGGACGGTCAAAAAACAAATGGGTAGACCAGGACACTCCAAGAACAAATGGGTAGACTGGTACAGTTCTGCAAGCAGTTAAAAGCCTGGTAGACCAGTACCTCTGCTAAATCCTAAAGAATTATCACATGACCATCAAACCACCCCCACAAAATAAGCCACGCCCACAGAACCAGTAGTAAAAAAAATTTGAACCCATCCCTGCATGGCAGGGTAAGGATACTACAAAATCCCCATTCTCTCCCCACTCCTGGGGAAGGATATTACAAACTTTCCATTCCCACCCCACTCTGGGGCCAGCAGAGGTGGTATTTGCTGGTTCTCTGAACTACTCAAAATTTCTGCTACCGGTTCATCTCTGCTGAATTTCACCCCTGCTTGTAGGCAGATCCCTTTGTTTCTACATTAATCTGGCAAGCCAATCATTTTAGATAGGCCTTGATCTATTCCTTTTTCTAACACTTGCAAGTAAGCCATCATCATTACTGAGTATAAAGTAGACTTCTCTGCAGTTTGACCAGCCCTTCTCTTCATGTTACACCAGAATTTGATGTCCTGATCTACTGCTTAGAGCGATTCTAAGCAACTAAACACGCATATATGTATGAATGTATGTATATGTGTGTGTGTGTTTAGTTGCTTAGAATAGCTGTAAGCCAGTGATGGTTAACGTTTTTGCCATCGTATGCCAGGACCGGGGGGGGGGGGGTGTTGCGCGCGCGTGTGTGTGCGCACACCCCATAATTTTATGCACCTTGCTCCCGCACATGCACGGGTGACACACACACACACCCCGCTTCCCCTACTCCTGGCACGCGATGGCACGGTAGGCCCGTTTTTTGCTTTCCCCAGACTCCAGAGCCTTTCTAGGAGTCTGGGGAGGACAAAAACAGCCTCCCTCCTCCCAGGCTCTCCGGAGGCCGAAAACGGCCCGTTTGCCAACTTCCGGTTCCACTGGAGCTGAGCTCGCGTGCCCACTGATATGGCGTGCCATAGGTTCACCATAACGGCTCTTAAGAAGTAGATCGGGACATCTGATTCTGGTGTGTGTGTGTAGGTTGGACAATAGGTCAGTATAATTACTTCTGCTCCTCTGGATCATCATATTCCCATGCAAGCAGAGATAGGATAGATAGCACTTGTTTGCTGCAATGGGCTTTGGCCCAAGTCCATCTGGACTTCCTTAAGAGAATAATTGCTATCACCCCAAATACAAGAAAGAAATGCTATTATTAGATATGATGGATGGCTAAGCCTGCTGTTCTAGCCAAAGCAAATTATATTGGCATATTTTTGTTGTTTCTCATGGTCTGGAGAATAGAGCATTTAATCATTGTCTGAACACACCAAAAGGCTTTTGATGTAGTGCAAACAGGTACCTACATTGTGTCCTGAAAGAATAACTCCCTCTCCAAATTTGAATTTGTTGTATTAATGTCTAATTATGTATTTTCATGTGACCTAAATAAAAAGTTGCCACAAGAAGTGGCTTATGCTGCCGGATACAAAACATGTCATAAAAACCAGGCTCTGCCCTACCTTCATTGTGAAATGAATTTGACGTGAATCCGAGTTAAATCACATTTATGTCCCTCGGCCCTAACGTGAATTAAGCCTGTCAATCATGCCAGTCATTAATTGGCCCCATGTACAGTAGTGGCCAAAATTGTGGAAACCCTTTGAGAAAAGAGTATTTTCTAAAACTAGCTAATAACACCACCTTTTTTTGGAGGAGTACCGTAAAATTATATATCAATAGAAAAATAATTAAACCAAGAATGTAATGCAATAACGTTTATGAAGGATTTGCTATTAGAATAGCAGTTAAAGTATAAAGAAAAAAACTGAAACACGTAGAAAAAAACGAGATATACAAAAATTATCACCATAGAAAAAAGGGAGATATACAAAAATTATGACATCAGTTAATACTTAGTTGGGTAACCTTTAGCATGAATTACAGCCTTACAATGTCTTCCCATGGGGTGAACCAAGTCTTTTAGTTTTGCAGCTGTTCTAATGTGAAACCAAGATTGAATGATTGCTTCTATTAACTGGGTTTTATTACTGGGTCGCTTCTGACTAACAAGTTTCTTTAGTTGGCTCCATAGATTTTCAAATGGGTTAAGGTCTGGGCTGTTCTCAAGCCATTCCCACAGTGGAATATGATTATCTTGAAACTCCAAAAAAAAAAGTGGTGTTATTAGCCATCAAACTTAAAAAAATACACTTTTCCCAAAAGATTTCCACAATTTTGGCCACTACTTTATATCTTTAAACAAAAATGCATACATTGACTTTGCTTTGTTTTTGTTTTGCAGAGTATACAGTAAGAGAATGATGAAGGAAGGGGACACTATGATAGGGTCTCAGGTTGCAAGGTAAGATCTACCTTGATTTATTTCCTGTTCCACCAGCTGCTGGTCTTCCTTTCTTACAGGTGAAGTTATTGGGCATTGGGCAATAAAACGAAAAGTAAAACAACACCCATATTTCAGTGGTGGGTTGCCCCTGGTTCAGACCAGTTTGCAAGAACCGGTATAAAAACCGGCAGGAGGCTCCGCCCACCGACCTGGACATCATCATAGGTGATCTGCACATGCACAGAAGCTTCTATGCATGCACAGAAGCGCACACGCTTCCGATGCGAACCAGTAGTAAAAGTAAATAGAACCCACCCCTGCCACATTTGTATCTGTTTTCTGTTGGAAACAAGTGTGAAATGAATCAAAGAAATTGCACAAGGTCCTCATTAAGGCTTCAATATAAAGAATAGTAAATAATACACAGTCAGTAAAGCCTGCCAATTTGATAGACTTCATGGTTTTGTCCGGATTGAAGAAAACAAATGCATAATTAAGAATATTCAAATGCAGTAAAGCAAGCTGTATTGTTGGAGTTGTTCCAAGGATACCTGAAAAAACATTAACAAAAGATTCGGGGGCGGGGGGGGAATGGTTCCCAGCACAATAAATGTAATAAAATCAAGTTCCGAATGCATGAAAAGTTCTTCACTTGATATTGAAAATATTCCAATTCAGGGATGATGACTGGCTTCTCTTCTGGGGCCTCTTCTCAAATGATGGAAGGAAATGCTGTTTTAGATATTTCAAAGCTATTCAGGACTTTACAGAATAATAGGAATGCTTTGAAATACGGCCAGAATGGTCTCATAGCACTCTCAACATCAAAATTTCCCTGCGATGGTTTAGTGTCAGATTGTGAGTTACACTGCTCCTTCATAGATGTTTAGAAAGAATTATTAAGAACTGGTTATGTTTGCAATTTGTTTGCAAGTTTCTTTGTTGACTAGTATAACGAGGTACCTGTGTTCTTTTCAAAGGATTTTGGAAAGCAGAAATCCTTCATTTCCTGTAGGAACTTTTGTTGTGGCAAATTTGGGCTGGACAACACATTTTATTTCCAATGGCAAAAATCTATTACAACTGCCTCCAAATTGGCCAGAAAGTCTTCCAAGGTCATTGGCTCTTGGAACAATTGGCATGCCAGGGTAAGTGTATCCTAATCATGTACTTGATGGAGGTGATGTGATGGATTGTAACCCAGTCTTAGAATTCTGCTACATGGGACTTGAGCTTGTATTATTTCAAAATTCCCATTATGTTTACTAGCCCTCAAAGTTGAGGAATGTCACCTTCTTCTGTGGTGCTTTTAAAGACATTCTTTGCATGTAACCAGGTTATTCCCATTAGTGGTGAATGTTTGTATTTGAGTCCTATTTGATTTTTATGTTTTGGACATGTCATGGTGTCAGTGTTTAATTACACAAGCTTTTAATTCCTTTTCCTTGCAGTCTTACTGCCTATTTTGGCCTACTTGAGCTCTGCAGGCCCAAACCAGGAGATACGGTCCTAGTTAATTCAGCAGCTGGTGCTGTGGGCAATGTGGTTGGGCAGATTGCTAAAATTAAGGTAAGTGAATGTTTTGGACTTCAATTTCCAACAGGCTGATCAATGGACAAGAATTATGGACAAGAATTATGAAAGCTCTGGTTTGCTTATCTCTGGTCTATTTACCTCCATGTGCTTTGATTGATTGATACTGCAGAGAAGATTCTGCACATAAATACCTCATTTGCAACATGCCCATTTAGTCATGGGATGGGGGATATGATACATGACATCACACATCTCATGATAGCATCACTCATTGATCCCAACTACACTGTATAACCTTCACATCAAAACATTATGATGTGACTTATGCCAATTACATTATTCTCATTTATATAATGTTTTGGGGATATCACTGTGGCTTCTATAGGATGTCTATGCTTTATGTTCATTCTTTGCATCCAGAAAAGTACTCTTTTTAATCGTTATTAAAGGTTACAATTTACAACAATAGAAACTAATACAAAAGAAAAAAGAGAAAATTGAAGATGCAGAAAACAATATGAAAAACAAAAAATCAAAAATATAATAAGAACTACATAAGTGATTTTCCTATTTCAAGATAAGTATAAACAATTTTAGAAACTTATCACCTTCTCTTACACCACAACCATCTCTTCTCAATGTCCCTTCAATATCAATGATCCCTTCAATAATCAATGATCTCTTCTCAATATCCCATCTCTTATTTATAAACAAATCTACAAAATCTCATCATTTTGGCCTTGAGGTTAGCAAAGGTCCATTAATGATTACCAGAGATAACATCCATTTTAACTTTGATTACATAAACAAAATTCCTTCATATTCCTTCCTTTTGCTTCAACACTTTTGATCTTCAGTCCTTTCAGATAATGTCCTAGAACAGGGATGTCAAACTCACATCGTCACGGCGGTGTCACATGACGTATCAGGACTTCTTTTCCCCTTGCTAAATCGGGCGTAGGCGTGGCCAGCGTGTGATGCATCCGGTTCGGAAGCTGGGAGTTTGACAGCCCTGTCTTAGAACATGATTCTTCTTTTCTTTGTCCCTTTCTATAAAATTCTGCAAAACTTTAATAAGCTTCTTGTCAGACATCGATGCTATCTCAAAGTAAATGAATTTCCAAACTGCCAATCTTTAAGGAAATCTTTTCTTTAATTGAGCACAGCCACCGGATCATGACTCGATGCGGACAAGACTGACCTTTTGCCCCCCAATCCCTCCCTTTCCGATCCCCAAATCTCTGCTTCTCATTGGCTATCTTCCAAGTCATTCTTCAGACTTCTTGTCTCGTCATTTCCCAGGAATGTCCCCCCTCCTCATTTCTACGACAACCCGACTTCAAAGGGATTTAGCAGGCAAAAGTTCAGAGCTTATCTCTCTCTCCTCTGCTCTCTATGCCAGCGTTGAAGCGCTGACACTTCTTTTGTAAATTCACTTTGATTATCTATTTTGATTATTAAGACATCATCTGGTGTCTTTTGTATGTCCAGTGTAACATCTTTTTCTATGTCATTCTTGCACCTTGTTGTTTCAAAAATTATTTTCAACTTAGTCTCAATTGTGTCAGGTAACACTTGTTCCATCCATAGTATCTCTTCAATACACTCTCTCCCATAGAGGCAGATATGCCTTTTAGCACTACCAACCTATTTTTATTCTATATGGCTTTGCTGTGTTTTGCTCCAGTGGACAAATTTCATTTAGCTGTGTTTTTATTCTAATTAAGTAATTAGATTATCTGTGGAAGCTTCTTCCATAAAAAGTTGGTGTTATTCTTTTAAGTGTCACTGTGATGGAACGTAGTGATTCCCAGGAGGGAGGGGTTGCATTCCAGAGGAGTAAGAGGCAACTCAACCCAGACATTATGTGTCAGAGAAAGAGGGTGAAGACAGATTCTCCCTAATAGTTCACAGAGTATATTGGAGGTGCAGAAAACAGAACCCTCAGTCTGGCAGGCTTTTTCTATAGGTGTGAAACAATAAAGATGTCAGGCTTCCAAGTAACACCTCCAACAAAAGAAAACTCCGAAGCTTGAATTTCCTCAAAGTTACATTTTATTAGAGATTTCATATTGGCACATCTGGGGAAACCCGAATCTGAAAGCTTCCAGGTTGTCCCCGCCCAAAAGAAAGTTCAAGTCCCTGCCCAACACCCACATGTCCATCACATAGTCCAATCCAAATACCGTCCCAACTGGAGATGCCTCCCAGTTCCAACTGTCCAGGTGCAGGGCAAGATGACCTTGACTTTCTGAGAATGGAATGTTGTTATGACTATATAAAACCCTGGCTCCATACAATCCCCCCTCCCTGTTTCCCACAGTAGTAAATATGGCAGGCCTGAAGGCCCAACGAAAAAGATGGCTTCCAGGCCTGAGAAAAGAATTCAGCTTGGCAGAATTGCAACATGTCATTCTTGGTTTTGTGCCCTACAGCCACGATACTCTCTATGTGATCAATGGGATTTTATTTCTGCTAACATGGCTTTTTGTTTTACTGTATGTCACGCCTTGACCACACCGGAATTATAATTCTTGGGTGTTATTTTAGTTTTTACTTGCTAACTCATTCTTTTTGAATTGGCTTATACTATGGTAAAGTTTCTCTCTCTTGCTCTTTCTCTCACCCCCCTCCCCAGCTATCTCTAATCAATTTAATCCCGTGAATCTAATCCAATCTCTCCTGTCCATCTTTGCCTGCCTGTCATCACTATCTGTTGAAGATGGTTTGTGAACAAACTTGCATAGCCTTGCCAAGGAACCTGGTCCTCATTGTTATTTTTTTTTAACCGGCAGGGTTGTAAAGTGGTCGGCACTGCGGGTTCCGATAAAAAATTGGATTACCTTAAGGAGCTTGGCTTTGACGAAGTCTTTAACTATAAGACGGTGAAATCCCTGGAGCAGGCCCTGAGGGACGCTTCCCCTGACGGCTACGACTGCTATTTTGATAACGTACGTACAAGACGGAGCTCAGCTTTGAACTGGTCTAAGATAGGAAGGGAAGCTGATCTAAGGAACTCCCTGTGTTGAAAGCTGCTTTGGCCCAGGCAAAGAAAAGCAGCCATTCATCTTTAAGTCTCTCCTGCAGTCCCCAAGTCAGGCTTTTTTATATTTTGGGACACCTCTCTCTTTCCTTGCATTCAGGGCAGTGATGAAATCCAATTTTTTTTACTACCGGTTTTGTGGGCGTGGCTTGGTGGGCGTGGTATGGCTTGGTGGGCGTGGCAGGGGAAGGATACTCCAAAATCTCCATTTCCACCCCACTCTAGGGGAAGGATACTGCAAAATCCCCATTCCCTCCCCACTCCTGGGGCAAGGATATTACAAAATCTCCATTCCACCCCACTCTGTTGCCAGCCAGAGGTGGCATTTGTCAATTTATTTATTTATTTATTTATTGGTTCGATTTATATGCCGCCCTTTTCCAGAGACTCAGGGCGGCTTACAATGCGTTAAGCAATAGCCTTCATACTTTTGTATATTTATTTTATTTATTTATTTTATTTTATTCGGCTTATATGCCACCCTATCTCCCAATGGACTCAGGGTGGCTGACAATAATAAAAACACAAGCCACAATGCAAAATAAAATCTAAAATCTAAAAATTTAAAATTTAACCCTTAAAACCCCCCCCATCAGACCTGCTGATATACCTGCTTAGTAGGGCTTTCGTCCCCCCCCCCAAAGCGGTGTTCTTTTTTTATACAAAGTCAGCTTATTGCCCCCACAAACCGGGTCCCTCACATGACTGGGGATGCTGCAAAAGTTGTAACTGTGAAAAATGATCATAAATCATTTTATTCAGTGCCGCTGTAACTTTGAGCAGTCACTAAACGAATTGCTATTAGTCAAGGACTACCTGCATACTCTTGAGTCTTAAAGGATTGCCTTACTTTAAATTTGATTAATTGTTTGGTTTTTCTTCTTTCCTAACTAAAAAAAGTTGTTGTTTTTCTGGTTGAATCATTTAGATTGTTGGGATGTGCGTTTAACTGTTTTGAATTTGATACAATTGAAGCCCCAAATGATTGTTTTGTGTTCAAAAAGGGTTGATTTTACTATTCCCAAAGTATTTGACCTTTGACAGTTTTTGTGTGACTATTTCAAACTCAAAAAATTGTTTCAAACTTGAAAAATAGATAGCAATAGCACTTAGACTTATGTACCGCTTCACAGTGCTTTTGCAACCCTCTCTAAGCGATTTACAGAGTCAGCATATTTCCCCCAACCATCTGGGTCTTCATTTTACCCACCTCAGAAGGATGGAAGGCTGAGTCAACCTTGATCCTGGTGAAATTCGAACTGCCAAATTGCAGTCAGCCTGCAGTACTGCATTCTAACCACTGCGCCACCACTTGATCCTGTGATTCAGATGGAGTTGACATACGTAGTCACAAGTGCACAGAGAAGACCCCCCCCTCGCTTACTCGTAACAGCTTGTATCTTTATTCATTCTCAGGGGTAATCCCGCTCCCCCCCTCATGATTATATATGATTATTTCTATCCAGCAGAAGGAAATTCACTGGCAGCTCAAATTCCTCTTCTCTTTTTCAGCCTATTCTGGGCTTCCAGAACTCACCTGCTGGGTTAGCAGTTTATGGGGAGCAGTTTTAGGCAGACTTGCCAAAAAGAAAAGGGGAAGGGAAACTTGTGGCAGAACTGAAAATTCACCACCATAGTATTAGATGTGACCTCCTGTTTCCTCCTTTTGGGAGATGTTTAAGTGCCTGAAATTCCCAAAGCAAAACCCTGCATTTCTTTCCTGTGATCTCTGTTTCTAAGAACAGATTATGGGTATTAGTTGAGCTCTTTCAAAATAATTCCATGTAGATCAGTCAACAATATCCCTCCTCTGTGGAGTATTTTAGTCTCGGCAAATGTTGTGTTGTCTTTGTCTCCACCAGGTGGGAGGAGAATTTTCCAGCGTTGTTTTGGAGCAAATGAACACATTTGGGAGAATTGCGGTGTGTGGTGCTATCTCCTTGTATAATGACACCCAGCTCAAAAAAGGTACAAATCTATTTTTCTTTCTGCATGCTGTTTGCTTTAATCTTCTTCTTCCCCTTCTCCGTCTTCTTTTCTTCTTCTTCTCCTCTTCCTTCCTCCTTCCTCCTCAGCCTTTTCTTCCCTTCCTCCCCCTCCCCTCCTTCTCCTTCCTTCTCCTTCCTTTTCCTCCTTCTCTCCCTTCTCCCTTTTTTTCTTCTCTTTCTTCTCCTTCCTTTTCCTCCTCTTCCTGCTCCTCCTCCTTCCTCTTCCTCCTTCTCTATCTTCTCCCTTTTCTTCTCTTGTTTCTTACAAATATTGTTATTAAGGTTCAAAATCAAACATTAAATACAAACTAAAGGGGGAAAAAGCAGGGGAATAACAGGACAGATTAAAAAGTGGCAAAAAATACAACAAACAAATACTGTATATAAGGTGACCTCCAAATTATTTCAGCGTAGAGACAATAATACAACAGTGTTTTAAATTTAAATGTATAAGTATATATATAATATAATTTAAATACATACTTAGCTAATATAGACAGGATACCAAGGATAGATCTTTCTTTTCTTTTCTTTTCTTTTCTTTTCTTTTCTTTTTTCCTTCTTTTTTTCTCTTTCCTTCCTTCCTTCCTTTCTTTCTCCCCTTCCTTCCTTCCTTTTTCCTTCCTTCTCTCTCTCCTCCCTCCCTCTTCTTTCCTTCTTTCCTTCCTTCCTTCCTTTCTTTTTCTTTTTCTTTTTCTTTCTCTCTTTCTTTCTCTCCTTCCTTCCCTCCCTCCCTCCTTCCCTCCTTTCTCTCTCTCTTTTTCTTTCTTTCTCTCTCTCTCCTTCCTTCCTTCCTTCCCTCCCTCCCTCCCTCCTTTCTTTCTCTCTCTCTCTCTCTTTCTTTTTCTTTCTTTCAACAAAAAAATCTTTATTTTGAAATAGAATTCATTCAGGGTAACCTGACTGTGTGGCAACAACAACTGTGAACTTGCATATTTGAAATTTAATAAGTGATGCAAATCATCGCAGGCCACTAGAGGCCAGTCATGAAGTGATTACTTGGATCTGGTTTGTTCAATAACCCACCAGAGTCACACAACGCTGAGCCAAAAACCAAACCACCCATTTTGTGTAGAAGGTTCTGAGAACCAGAGTCAATAAAAATCAAAGGACTTAAATATCTTTCTCTAAAGTCTCATGAAGTTATGGAAAAGTAAATGATTATTAGGAAACACTAGATAGTAGCATTTTAAAAGCTGAACATTTCCTTATGTTAATTGTGACTTGTGACTATGACACAGTGGTGTTTATCATTTTGTTACCAACAAAACTGAAAGCTATTGTCTGCCTGGATGCCTTTTCAACTTTGCATTCCAACTGACCATCGTGGGATTTTTGATGGTCTCCCATTCAGGTTTTAACCCAAACTGATCCTGCTTATCCCCCAATCTCAGATAAGATTTGTTTGGTGCTTTTACCTGCTGAGACCAAAGTTGTATATTCTTCAAGAAAGATCTGTGATACCTATATAAAACTGGTCCCTTGGTATTCAGTCCCTAATTATGTCTGTCCTCTTGAACTTTCTAATGAGCTAAGGAGATGCATCTGGTCAGCTACCATTTCAAATGACTCTTTTAATTTTGATTTTCTGCCAGGTACAGCCAGGAAAGTTTAATTGCTCAATAATCTGGTTGAGATACTACATCGTTTTCACCATACAGTAATTCCTTGTAGAAGTTACAACAAGCCATAAAGAAGTTTTGATTTTTGATTAGTTGTTTAAACCCAATTGCATCCAGTTAGGAAGGACCACCTCTGAAGACTTGGTAACTCCAACCAATATTTAGGATTTATAGGAAGCAGAAATAGCAGCAGAATAGTGTTCTGAGCTATTTTTAATAACAGCGGAAATCTTATACCGCTGCTTTCAAACCATTTAAAGAAACTTGGTTACAGGTGGTAACTAGACCAGCCTTTCCCCAGCTAGAGCACAAGACTGAAATGAATGTTTTACACTTTTAGAAGGCAAGAGATACAGTGACTTCTGTATGCAAGTCCATCTCCCACTCTCCAATTATTTCATTTGTACCAAAATGCCAATGCTTCCTCATAAATACATACCACCAACAGTGGCCGTTTTAAGAGTTAGATCTAGATAGATAAAATGTGGGATGGAAAATATGGCTTTTTGTTGTTTATCAGAGTTATATCCTGTATTTTCTTTTAGGAGCTCAAGGCAGCATACTCTGCATTCCCATTTCTAATTTTCCTCCCCAACAACCACATGAGATGGATTGGGCTAAGAGAGAATGATTGACTCCCTCACACCCAATGATATGCTGTAGCTGAATGTGGACTAGACATTAGATCTTCCCGCTTAAGACAATCTTAAAATCTTCCTGCTTTCAGTTCAATGCCTTCCTTGCCATATTATTTTTTGCTCAGTCCAGTTTTTAACAAGGTCTCAATGAAAAGACGTCCTGAAGTATATACAGGTAGTCCTCAGCCTACGACCACAATTGAACCTAAAATTTCTGTTGCTAAGTGAGGCAGTTGTGAAAGCTAAGTTTCCCCCCCTCCCATGTTACGAACTTTCTTGCCACAGTTGTTAAGTGAATCACTGCAGTTGTTCAATTAGTAACCTGGTTGTTAAGTGAATCTGGCTTCCCCGTTGACTTTGCTTGTCAGAAGGTCGCAAAAGGAGACCCCAGGACACTGCAACAGTCATAAATGTTAGTTATCGCCTTTAAAGCGCTCCATGGCTTAGGACCTGGGTACCTACGAGACTGTCTTTTGCCACCAATAGCCTCCCACCGACCAGTTCGTTCTCACAGGGAGGGACTACTCAGGGTACCGTCAGTCAAATTATGTCGACTGGCGACTCCCAGGGAGAGGGCCTTATCTGTGGGGGCTCCAGCCCTTTTGAATGAACTGCCCCCGGAGATACGGAATATCCCTGATCTCCGTGCTTTCCGCTGTGCCCTCAAGACCCTGATGTTCCAACAGACGGGGCTAAATATATGAACATGTGAATGATTTTTTAAATGTTATCTAATTCTGGGTTTTATTTGATTGACCAAACTAAGTAATAATTTTAATTAGCAATTTTATGATGTTTGTGTGTCTATATTTTTCTTGACTGTACACCGCCTTGAGTCCTATGGGAGAAAGGCGGTATAGAAATATAATAAATAAGTAAATAAATAAAATAAATATGAATCAGTTGCCAAGTGCCTGATTGTAAGTGTGAAAAATGGACATGTCACTTTTTTCAATGCCGTTGTAACTTCAAATGGTCACTAAATGAACTGTTGTAAGTCAAGGACTACCTGTATACTGCAAACATAGTCTACCTGTAGCTGTTTCTGTTTGAGGCAAACATTCAATGGGCCAGTTTAAGTATGAGAAAAACATCAGTGTATTGGTAAAGAGTGAGATAAGATGAGAGAGCTGTGAAACAGATATGTGAGATGTCACTGTTTTCATTAAAACACTTGTCACCTGCTATACAAAAATGGCACAGCAAGTCATATGTTCACAGGGATGAGACAAACAACCAATGCAAGTAGAACAGCAAAATCATGCAGCTGAGTTTGATAAAATGTGACCAAGCCACTGTTGTCTCGTTCAGAAAAATTCATTCCAATGATTCTTGCATAACTTTTAACACTGCTGTTTTCTTGACCTCACTTTACAGCCTAAACCAAAATTGGCTGTATTTGAACAAGAAAATCAGCCTAGATCTAGTTCATGAGCAGCCTTGGATCACAAAACAAAGGATGGCTTTGATGGGCAATCTTGCTGATGTTTTATTGGCACGTTTGGTCGTATTTGGAAAGAGACACACTTAGTTTTATGCTTCAGTTGTGGAGGCTCAATACAATTTCACTTGCAAAAATTTGACAAAATCATGTTACGTTGGCCAGAATGGGCAGAAACTAGGAAACATGACATATGCAATGTTGGGTAAGCTTTGGGTAAGTTAGGAAAGTTTGTGGCACCACTTCTGGAGATATGCTGTGACAGAACAAACCTTCTTAACTTCTTCTTCTCTGAACTTTCTTCTAGGCCCATTTGTTCAGGTCCCCATGATCACGAAACAGTTGTATATGGAAGGTTTTCTAGTCACACGTTGGGACAATAGGAGAGATGAAGGGATAAATGCAATACTGAAATGGGTTCAAGAGGTAAGCTGATAGTAAAAAAGTCTCTCTCTCTCTCTCTCTCTCTCTCCCTCTCCCTCTCTCTCTTTCTCTGTCCCTCCCTCCATCTCCTTGTGTATAATCCAAAGGAAAAAGACTTTGATATCTCACCTTTTCCTTGGGAGCCCAAGGTAGCATGCCACAGGAATTCTCTGTCCTCATTTTATAGCAAGTTCAACCCTTTGAGATTGGCTGGGCTAATTAGTCAGTTCTGTGATTGACTACAGAACCTGGGTCTCCCTTAGCCAAGTCCAACCCACCTCAAAACTACATATTACACTTGCTTCCCTTTGCCACGCTACTTGGCCAAGGAAAGACTTTGGTCTGCAGCAGGGGTGAAATCCAGCAGGTTCTGGAGAACCGGTAGATTTTGCAGTATCCTTCCCCTGCCATGCCCACAAAACCACGCCCACCAAGCCACACCACGCCCACCAAGCTATGCCCACAGAACCATTAGTAAAAAAAAATTGAATTTCTCTGCAGACAGAAAAAACATGCAGGAGTTATTGTGAGTATTGCTCATTATTTTTATTCTCGAATATATTCAGGAATAGACCTACATGTACTCCAGTGTAATGTGCGGCTGTGGGTATGTCTCTAAAACACACGTGTAATGCTTTCCTTTTGTCTCGTCCCTTGCTATTTTGAGCAGAAACTTATTTTTAGATTTTAAATCCCAAGGGAGAACTGCATACATTTGAATGTTTCATTTTTCGCACAGGGGAAAATTAAATTCCGCGAGGACATCACCAAGGGTTTCGAAAACATGCCAGCTGCGTTTATGGGAATGCTCAAAGGAGACAACTTTGGAAAGGCAGTAGTAGAGGTATAAAAAGCACTCTGTTTGGCTTGTAAATAAATCATTGTATCTGCACTTCCTTATGGACTGACTTGTCTTCTTGCCAAGCATGATCCAAGATTAGGCTAATCCACTATGCCACTCCAGCATGCCTCAAGTGCAGCCAAAACCACAGAACATCAGGATTATCATGGGAAGTCTGAGGACAAAAGAAACAAATGCCTCTTAGAAGATTTGTTATATTCTGTTTTCAATAGGTTATCCAGTTTGAATAAAAGAAGCAGTCTGAAAAACCGAAGCACACAGAATCCTTTCTTATCCATCAATAGTTTCTACATCCAGATTTTGTATTCATACATATTATGGACGGTTCAACTTGTGTTAGCTGACAAATAACATGAGATGCCATAATCGGTTTTATTTGTTATCCTATAGCTTTCATGAGCAAACAACAGAAACAAGAATAAAAATAGATAAAACACAAATATGCATTTACAGCTATCCATCTTCAATCTTACTATGGCTGCCCAGCTGAAGCCCCACTGCTAGTCAAAAAAACATTGTGGATTGTAGAAAAAGCCTTTTGGGCAAGCAGAAAATCAACAAAGGAACTGGGAATTTCTGCTAGAAGGAGACGGATAAGATTTTGGCACAAGGTTATATAAAATGTGCAAAACGGGTAGTCATCACGTTACAAACCTAATTGGGACCAGAATTTCTGACTAAGCAAAATATTAAGTGGCAGTGGAATATAGCAGCCTCTTCAGCTCCACCATGCTGTGAAGGGCACCAAAAGGCAGAGATGAACTAGAGGCAGTTCATATAGGGCCGAATGTGACCATATTCTGTGGTCACATTCTGCGTGCAGTAATCATGGGGTTACTGCAATGGTCATAAGTAGGAGGACTGGTAGAGCGTCCTTTTCTTAAGAAGGGTCTTAAGACCCTTCTGTTTCAGCAAGTCGGACTGGCCTAGTATGAATTTTTAAAATGTATGTATGTTTTAATTCGCGGCCAACTTTTATATTCGATTTTAATTGGTTTTAAATTTTATAAATCTATGTGTTTTAATATGGCCGTACACCGCCCTGAGTCCTTTGGGAGAAGGGCGGTATAGAAATCTAATAAACTCTTAAACTCTAAACTCTTCAATGCCATTGTATCGTTGGATGGTTGCTGAACGAATGGATGTTAACACAAGGGTTACCCGTTATGTGTTATCATTCCAACTCTGAATGCCACAAGGGCAGAGACAATGAACCATAGGGAGATTGCTGTATCTACTCTGAAATAATGGAGAAGGAAGGTAAATCCCCAACAAAGTTGGTCAGGGAGTAAATGTAGGCAGGCATGCTTCTTCCAATTGTTTTTGATAACTACCAAAGCTGAGCAGTCATTTCAAATTATACTGTCACTCAATTTCAAGTGACTGAGCAATCAGATTTTTTTAACTGGAAACCAAACAAGTTTGTATGAAGTGTTTGAGAAATGTCACAAGGAGCTTTTGCTTAAATTTTAACAAATTTAACAGATTAACAGAGTTGGAAGGGACCTTATAGGTCATCCCCCGCTCAAGCAGGAGACCTTACACCATTTCTGACAAATGGCAGTCCAATCTTTTCTTGAAAGTCTCAAGTGATGAAGCTCCCACAATTTCTGAAGGCAGGCTGTTCCATTGGTTGATTGTTCTATCAGAAAGTTCCTCCTCATTTCCAGGTTGAATCTCTCCTTGTTCAGTTTCCATTCATTATTTCTTGTCTGGCCTTCAGGTGTTTTGGAGAATAGCTTGACACCCTCCTCTCTCTGGCAGCCCCTCAAATATTGGAACACTGCTATCATGTCTCCCCTGGTCCTTCTCTTCACTAGACTAGCCAGGCCCAGTTCCTGTAACTTTTTCATGTTTTAGTCTCCAGTCGCCTAATCATCCTAGTTGCTCTCCTCTGCACTTTTTGTAGAGTCTCAACCAGTGGTGGGTTGCTATTGGTTCACCTCAGTTGTTTTTTTTATTTATTTATTTATATGCCGCCCTTCTCCGGAGACTCAGGGCGGCTTACAAGGCGTTAAGCAATACTACCAGTTCAGGTGAACCGGTAGTAGCGGCGGTGGGAGGCTCCACCCACCCACCCGACACGTCATCAAATACAATCTGCGCATGCGTAGAAGCTTCTGTGCATGCGCAAATGTGGCGCGCACGTGAGTGAACTGGTAGCAAAGGTAAGTGAAACCCATCCCTGGTCTCAACATCTTTTTTATAGTGTGGTGACCAGTACTCTAGGTGTGGTTTTACTACTTTAGAGAGTGGTATTAGTACCTCACTTGATCTTGATTGTATCCCTCTGTTAATGCAATTTAGGATTGCATTGGCTTTTTTGGCTGCTGCTGCACATTGCTGGCTCATATTCAGCTGGTTGTCCACTAAGACTCCCAAGATCCCTCTGACAGTTACTGCTATTGAGCCTGGTTTCACCCAGTCTATATGTGTACTTTTGGTTTTTCTTGCCTAAGTATAGGATTTTACTTTTCTCTACATTGAATTTCATTTTGTTAGATAGGGCCCAGTGTTCAAGTCTGTCAAGATCCATCTGGATCTTGAGCCTATCTTCTCGGATGTTAGCTATTCCTATTACTTCTTCCAAGTAGATGGGAAAGAACCACCGAACAGAGCAGCCTGGTGGCTGACAGATAAATTTATGCCAATAATGAAAGATTAAAAGTCAAACTCTTCTTTCTACTCTGGTTCTAGCCTAAAAGCTGCATTTGAGATGCATTTGGGAATACTGAATCTAGAGTAAGGAATTTGAATTGAATAGAGTCCAGCTGGGTAGTCAGAACATGGATCAAGAGTCGCATAAAATAATAGTTGCAATGAAACTTTTATCTGGTGGCACCTATTATCTTGTGTGGAATGATATGGTGGGATTGCTGCAGTAATTCTTTGTGCCACACTGGCGATATAATCATAATCACCTTTTGCCATTGGGTCCCCCCCAATATTTAAAAAAATGTTTTTTCCTGACATTGGTCTGACTAAAGTTTTTAGGTTTTTTCAATAATCTGTACCTTAATTTTTGGAAGTTAGCTATCAGATCTCCTTAGGATTGTATTGGACCAAGATAGTAGAGCTGGTGCTTGATAGAATAAAGATAGGGAGATGTCACAGATTATGGGTTTTCAAACATTGAAAGATGGATTCAAACAACAGGCTTACCCACACGTACACAACAATGGTGGGTTTAAAAAATTTTTACTGCCAGTTCTGTGGGTGTGGCTTGGTGGGCGTGGCATGGCTTGGTGGGCGTGGCAGGGGAAGGATGCTGTAAAATCTCTATTCCCACCCCACTCCAGAGGAAGGTTACAGCAAAATCCTCATTTCCTCCCAATCAGCTGGGACTCGGGAGGCAGAGAATAGATGGGGGTAGAGCCAGTCAGAGGTGGTATTTACCAGTTCTTCGAACTACTCAAAATTTCTGCTACTGGTTCTCCAGAACTGGTCAGAACCTGCTGAATATCACCTCTGGTGCACAAGCTCCCTTTGAGGAGCATCTTTCAAGCATTATCTTTCTCTCCTTGCTCAACCCCCCCCCCCCATTGTTCCTATTCACTCTTCTTGCTATTATGAAAAGTACATTTTGGTAAGAATAAAGGTAATCCGCGATTTATAGCCATTTCTAGCAATCTTTTAATGTTACGACAGCACTGGAAAAAAAGTGACGTATAACTACTGATAGTCCTCACATATATGACTGTTGCAGCAATCCTGCAGTCATGTGATCAAAATTTGGGCATTTGGCAACCAGCACATATGTACAGTGGTTGCAGTGTCCTGGGGTCCCATTTGTAACCTTCCCAGCTAGCTTCCGACAAGCAAAGTCAATGAAGAAAGCTGGATTTGCTCAATGACTGTGTGGTCCATTTATCAACCATGGTGATTCTCTTAATGACTGCAGCAAAAAGGTCATAAAACCAGGTGTTACTCACTTAATGACCATTTTGCTTAGTAACACAAGCGCCAGTCCCAATTTGGTTGTAAATTGAGGATTACCCATATAGACGAAAGGGATGCAGTTGCCACTGGTGATCCTTATTTTTAATCCGAATGTTCTGATGTTTTCCCTAAATATCAATTGCTTATGTTTTTTTAAAAATCCTAAATTATACGCAAATTATTAAAACTAGAACCGGGCAGACAATTTCCCTCATCCCCACAAGACTTATATGGTAGAAGAAAAATGTTTCATAGCTAGAATGTTACTTCCCTTTAGTAATGAGAGGCCAAAGAGTTTGTAGGAATATACCGATTTTTATTTCCCACTAATCTTTCCAGATGTCCATGGCCTCTTGGAGTTTCATTTAAAACTCTTCAGTGGGATTATCAGGAAGAAATACCTGTAAGACTCTCTAAATTGCAGAGCTTCTGCCATTGCTATAGGGCAGTGATGGTGAACCTTTTTGGCACCGAGTGCCAAAAAGGTTGTGTGGAAATGTCATGCGTGCGCTCATCAAGGCCAGAAAAGGAACTTTTGGGTTCTAGCACACATGTGCACTCAACAATCACCTGGCCAGTGCACATGTGCAGACTGGTTTTCGGCACTGCTGCACACACGAAGAGATCGCGCTCTGGAAAAGCCAAACTTCAGGGTTCTTTCACGCATGCGCATCCAACAATCAGCTGGCTGGTGTGCATGTGCATGCCGATTTTCAGCACTGCTGCGCGCACAAAGGACAGCTGATCGTCATGTGTGCATGCGAGCCAGAAACCCAGAAGACAAACAGGCAAGACCGCACATGCCAGGCAACATGGCTTCGCTTGCCACTTTGGGCATGTGTGCCATAGGTTCGCCATCATGGCTATAGGGCAGTGATGGCTAACCTTTTTTCCAGCACATGCCAAAGGCAGGGGGAGTGCAGGAAGGTCGCGCGTGGGTGCCCACACCCATAATTCTATGTGCCCTGCCCCTCTGCACATACACGCATGACCCTCCCGCGCTCCCCCCGCTTTTGGCACGCGATGGCACAGTTGGCCCAGTAGCCCGTTTTTTTGCCCTCCCCAGGCTCCAGAGGCTTTCTAGGAACCTGGGGAGGGCAAAAACGGCCTCCCCCCCCCGCCCCGAGGCCCTCCAGAGGCTGAAAACAGGCTATTTGCCGGCTTCCGGTGGGACCGGAAGGCCCAAAAATCATCTGGCCAGCGCACACGTGTGCCAGAGCTGAGCTCACATGCCCACCGATATGGCTCCGTGTGCCACCTGTGGCACCCGTGCCATAGGTTCGCCATCACGGCTATAGGAGATAAATCACTAGACTTCTCCATTCCCAGGAGAGGTGTTCTCTGAACTTCCCTATTCCTTGTTTTGATAGAACAGTATAAAAGGCTTGTCCCCAGTTCTAATCTAAGAATACACAAAAGATAATATAGGGTGTGATATGGTACATGCAGGGCTTGCTGCATTTGGTTTTATAACATGAACATATGGATGCTTGTGTTGTGGCCCGCCAGTGGAGCTGGTGGCAGACTCAGACAGTGAGGAGGGTGGGGAGGAACATGGGCCAGTCCTGGAGTCTGGGGAAGGCTCTGTTGAGTGCTCTGCGTCGGAGGCAGAGATGGGGCCTGGGCCATCTGACAGTTGTCGGCTGCCTTCGGACTCGGACATCAGTGGGGCAGAACAGCTGGAGGCCGTTCCCAGTGTGCGCATGCGCAGAGCTGCCAGAAGTGAACAGCTAAGGAACAAGGATCGACTCGGGAGTAAAGCCACAGGTGGACAGTGAACAGCCTCTCCCATATGGAATAAAAAGGAGCGAAAGGGGAGAGGAGTTTCCAGGAGACAATTAGTTCGCTTAATTGGTTTGTGCCAAGTTTTGAAGTTATCCGCCTGGCAGCCCTCCAAGCCAGATAAGGTCTGTGACTGTAAATTCTCCCTTGACTTTGCTGGATGTGAATGAGAGGAATTCACAGTAACTTTAAAAAAAGTTTTTTTTTGTCGGAACAAGGAGTCTGCTTCATGCTCTTGGGAAGTCTAGGTCAGAACAGCTTGCTGGTCATTTCACCTAAGCAGGCAGGCAGAAATCTCCCTTTCAAAGTGTCTATGGAGAATCTCGACCATCCAGGTCATGGATGTCCCAAAAGTGCTTTTTTCCAAAAGGCAACTGGACTTTCTTAGTTCTTTTCTTTGAAAATATTTCACTTCTCATTCAAGAAGCTTCTTCAGTCTTCTTCAGAACCAAAGAAGCTTCTTGGATGAGAAGTGAAACATCAAGGGGTAAAAACCCCCAAGAAAGTCCAATTGGAAAAAGCATCTTTTCAAAGTTTCCCTGGGAAGAGTTAATGTAGGAAAAGTGCCAATATATGGCATATATGTATAATATTTATCTATAATGCATACAATACGTATGCACACAACCCACTCACCCAGACAGTCACAAGCTCTTGAAGGCAGACAAGATATGGAAGCAAGATTGCTTACTCAGGTAAGTTGATTTGGCACGAGTTCAAGCAAGACACAGAACCTTTTATCTATTTTTTTATTATTCTTCATTTACAGACTGGAAGGGTCAATGTGTATCTGAATACATATTCTAACTTGATCAGTGTGTTATGTAGAAAAGGCTATAATTTAACAGTCAGTCGTGAATTAAGAACCTTTGGTTACATATGCTTCTTAATGGCTTCTTCCAGCTTTTCTTTATTTGCTCCAGAAAATTCATGCACCTGAAATATAGATAGTTCAAGTTTAAGGCTTTTTACTTGAAGAGTCGTCCCTCTGTTAACAGACATTGTCAACATTAAATGATTATGCTGATCATCAAGGAAGTGAACACTGCTTAACAATTTCTTTCCTCGAACAGTTTACCATGAAGAATATAATTTTCTAAAGTATACAGTACTTAAGAGGCTTATGGTCACCCAACCTATAAAAGACAACTCTGAAAAGCTCACAATAACAAAACCCCAAATCTGCTTTCAACCATCATTCACACCATCTAATACCTAAATCCCCCGACTTCAACCTCAACATATCCCAACACTTGGGGAGAAACCAATTCTTTATAGCTTTCTGAAAGGCTAAGAGACGAATGCTCTGAGATTCCAGAGGGAAAGGATGTTCCAGAGAACTCCAGCTGCTTTGGAAAAGTAACTCTTTCTAAGTCCTACTGGGGGGGGGGGGGCAAGAGGATGGTAGCATATACCGTATTTTTCAGAGTATAAGATGCACCTTTTTCCCTTCTAAAAGAGGCTGAAAATTTGGGTGCATCTTATATTTCAAATGTAGCCCCGCCCACCTTCCGGCCCCCACCCTTCGGCCTCCGTGTGTCCTCTTCCTGGCTGCAGAGATTGCCACTGACAATGGCTTGTGGTTTTGGGCTCCGTGTGTTGCGTTTTCAGCCTCCAAATGCTCCGTTTGAGAGCCCTTCAAGGCTGCGGGGATCACCAAAGCACATTGCCACTGATCACTGCCCAAAAACGTGATGTGTATGGAGGCTGAAACCACAATGCGCGGTGCCCAAAATGGCTACCTTCTCATACCCCTTCCATGTTTCACCTGCTTTAGTCACTGGCGCTCCCTCCGACGATCAGCTGTGCTTTAGAAGCTGTTTTTTAGCCCCAACCAGCTCCAACCTCAAAACCAGCGAGCGAACTAGTAACAGTATAACAGTAACAGAATTGGAAGGGACCTTGAAGGTCATCTAGTCCAACCCCGTTCACACAGGAGACCTATACTAGGGATTTGAACCGCCGAACTGCCGACCTTTCTGATTGACAAGCTCAGCGTCTTAGCCACTGAGCCACATAGCCAGGCTGCCACTGAGCCACCTAGCTGAAGCTGGTCAGGCTAAGGATGGTAGCCAGATGAATACCTGGTAGGTAGAATTTTTTTTTTCCTATTTTCCTCCCCAAAAACTAAGGTGTGTCTTATACTCTGAAAAATACGGTATTTCGATCTTGGTTCCCCAAACCCAAGGTTACTAAATTTTGTGGCCTAATTCACAAGCCTGTTTAAAGATACTATATTAGTATTATACACAAAAGAATACCTCTTACTCAATATTTAAAGCTCATCTAGAACTCATGGGGAACAAAGTACAGGTAGTCCTCAACTTAAGACCACAATGGAGCCCAAATATATATATTGCTAAGTGACAAATTTGTTAAGTGAGTTTTCTCCCATTTTATGACTTTTCTTGCCACACTTGTTAAACGAATCACTGAAGTTGTTAAATGAGTAACATGGTTGCTAAGGGAATCTGCTTTCCCCGTTGACTTTGCTTGTCAGAAGGTCACAAAAGAAAGCTACGTGACTCTGGGACACTGCAACCGTCATAAATGTGAATCAGTTGCCAAGCAGCCAAATGTAAATCACATGACCATGGGGATGCTGCAACGGTCATAAGCCTGAAAAATGGTCATTAAGTCTCTATTTGCAGGGCCGTTGTAACTTTGAGCGAACGCACTGTTGTAAGTTGAGGACTACCTATAAGCGTGGAAGCTTGGACAGGATTAATGTAGCCACGTGCCGGATTTCAGACTAAATCTTTTAAAGGCGAGAATGCATTTGGATCCCTCTGCAAGTAACATTCACACTCAACGCATGTTTTGCCGGAAATCTGAGAGCAAATACCTTTTCATTATTTTTGTAGAACTGGAATGTTGGCATGCACTTCACATCACATTGTGAGGCCACATCCTAGAAGAGATGAAAAAGGTTACTCCAATCAGTCTGACATGAGCAGAATTCTTTGTGCCCCAGAATTCTTTCCCCTTCTGTCATTCACGCACTGCAACTGAGACAAAATGCAGTATTGGTGCCTTGCAGAGATGAAAAGACAAAAATCTGTATCAAAATGAATCACAGGTGGACACTTTCTCTTGAGTATCTCTGAGGCTAAGGAAAGTGAAACAAGCTCTAGTGAGATAAGAAACCTGGTAGCTTCCAGATATCACAAAAGAGATAGAATTCTTTCCAGGTAACAAATTTTTTTAGTTTATCAAAATATAAAACACAAAACATATGAAGAAAAATAAAGATAAGGAGGGAAAAGGGGAAGAGAAAAAAAATCAGGACAGAGGGAAAAAGAAAAAAATGGCATCTTCTGACTCCTTTTGGTATAATAACACAATATCTCAACTGTTTACTTTTATATACTAATATATACTAGCCATTTCTATAACACCAGGCCTATCTAATTGGCAAAATCCAACTTTTTTCCACCACAAGCACAAAGTCCAGAAGTGGTTTCCAAGTAGAAAAAAAAAAGTTAGTTGTATTCTTTTCTCTAAGCAAAGCAGTCAGTTTGGCCTTCTCTGCTTACTCCATCAACTTTTGCAGCCATTCGTCCGTTTTTGTGCATAAAGTATTCTTGCTGCTATCAGCACATACAACATCACATGCTTAGAATTCTTAAACCATTGACAATGCGAATAAGACTTATGGAAATTATAGTCCTGGATATCTGAAGGTTATGACCATCTGCCGTAAGAATACTACACCCACCTACCTGTAAGCCTCTGAATACCTATCAGAATTCCTCTTATCATATACTTCCAAAGCATTCTTTAATCTGCCTTATATTTCTATAATTTGTCTTATGTATGATTGGAAAATGGCAAGAATCTTGTGAAGTCTCAGGCCACATTTTCTAGTAAACTCCTTATCAGAATAGGCTTGTGGACTTTACGTTATTCTGACAGCATTGACCAAACTACAACTCACAGAGCTCCCTAGTAAGATTTTCTAGGCAACGCCTAGCAGTGTGAAAACGTCCTTTATGGTGAAAGGAATGCTGCAATTTCAGCATTTCAGGATGAATTACAAATTGTCATGTAATGTGTCAAATGTTGAGAACACTCCCTTTTTTTTTGTTTACTAAAAAAAAACATTCCCATCCATTTTCATTCCACCTGAGGGAAGCAAACATAGCTTTCTCTATTCCAGCAGTTAATTTAGATGTCATCTAAGCATGTTGAGGGCTTTGTTAAAGGCCAATTGCAGACACTATTATGTGTAATTTTAAGTTTAGACAGTACTGTTTACTCATCAAGCTAATAAACGCTTATTACTTCTAATGGCCCTTCTTGCTTTCAAACTATGTAAAACAAGTTTAATTAGCACTCTGCCTTATACTTAGGGCAAAGCCATACTTCATCTTGCACAACTTAATCACTGCCAAATATCTCACTATCAAGAGATCAAAAACTAAGTTGTACTTTTATTTCAAGTGAGTTGGATTCATTTATATAAAAAGGCACACTTGGGAAAAATTTGTTTCACATGCCACATTTCTAAATTAACTTGTTTGACAAGATAATAATTTGATCAACAAAATATGTTACTGATTTAATATCAGACTTCCCAATGCAGTTTATATACGGTAGGCAAATATATGAAGTCTACATGCTAAACTATAGTATGTTCAGTTTTGGCTTAGTATGTTATGTGGATCCATCCTGAATGGCTCAATGCACTGTTGAATCTTGACTTGTTCAACAAAATTTGATGAAAGTTGCCTAAAGTTCTGGCTTGTATCTGCACAATTCAGAAAGCAATTTCACCCAGACCTTCCTTTCAAAGGGAGTGGCTATACCGCATATTACATGTATTTATAGTATATATAATATTTCAGCACTTAATCTATGGCACCCAAGCCTTTGTTTGAACGCATGATAGTTGAGCTAGTTAGAGTAGATAGTGAAACAAATGGGCTTGATTTCTGTGTTTTGAAAGAGAGAAGCCATATTTCAAGTTTTTAGAGCAAACTATTAAAAACACATGTTGTATTTGCTACTAAGCTGCTGCTGTTTAAACATACACTGGTTTTCCTCAATTTATGATGTCAATTAGATTAGATCAAAATTCCATCGCTAAATGAAGCAGTCGAACAGCATGGCCACATCACTTAGAAATGGCAATCCCTTCGGTCCCGGTTATCGTTAACTGAATCCCATGGTTGTTAGGCAAGGCAACTTTCAGATGGCTTCTCACAATGACGACAGTGGGGAAACTGGCAGGAAGTTGCAAGTCCCAGGACGGCAGGCAGGTTAAGTGGCTAGTGCTCAGTGGTGCCTGGGGCTGAATTGGGAAGGGTATGTGAGAAAGACTGGGGAAGGTGCATGAGAGGTTTGATGTGGACTAGGCAGAGTGTATGATTGGCGTGGCACAATTTTGGCATTCCCCAAAATGGTCAGGGTAGAATGGATGGGAGGGACTTATCCTAGTTACTTGCAGCCTTTCCTGCTGGCTTCCCCATTGACTTTTTGGGGAAGCCATCAGGGAAGGCTATAAGTGGTGATCATATAATTGTAAGGTGCTATAATTGTTAAATTTGAGCTACTTGCCAAGCACCCAGATTGTGATCATCTGCAGGGGTGCTTGGGTGGGCTGGAACTGCAAGGATTATTCATAACTACCATTCTATCTACTTTGAATAGTCACTGAATGGAAGATTGTACCTGTACTGTAGAGCTGTGGCGGTGCAGTGGTTAGAATGCAGAATTGCAGGCCGACACTGCCCACAGCCTGGAATTCGATCCTGACCAGCTCAAGATTGACTCAGCCTTCCATTCTTCCCAGGTCAGTAAAATGAGGACCCAGATTGTTGGGGGTAATATGTTGACTCTGTAAACCTCTTAGAGAGGGCTGTAAAACACCTCTCTAAGTAAAGTGCTATTGCTATTATTCTGCAGTTCTGAAATTTACACCAAGTGAAGACTGTGAAGTTAGTACATCCACCTTTTAGCAGGACTCCATTCCATCCTTGCTTAGTGCTTGCACTGCCTTTGTATTTCCATATCCTTTGCTATGCCCTACCTTATTAATTTTTGTGTTGTGTTTTTGTATGAGCTGCATATTTGGAAGAAAAATGCAACTTCCTGATGGGCACTTAGGAGCAACATGTGAACCGTTTATTATATCTATGTTTTCTGTAGAGTACAGAATCTATGCAAGTGCAACTAAACTCACAGCATCTTCCAGATGTAACAAAATTTCAGACCCTAGAAGTCTCAACTAGCCTGATCAATGATAATTTTAGGTCACGAATTCTGACAGGTCACAGGTTCTCTATCCATACTATAGATCTTCTGCTATTAGAGATTGTTCTCCTCAGTGTTTCCATGTATTTCACCACCAAATTGAAAAAGAGAACCAAAACTCTTTTATGTTTCATCAACACTATTTATATAGAAAACTATCTGAAGTCTGCACATTTTTAAAACTGCTTTGAAGCCATTTTAAATTAACTGCATATGCATTCCTCCACACCCAAATTACAATAAGTTCACTTTGTGCTATAAAAAAATAACTTTCTCACCACCCAAAAGCTAAGTTCTTCAGCCTTACATAACTACAAGTTATACGAATCCAAGGATTTTATGAGAATATATTGCATTGCCTTTGTCCAAAGTTGGGAGTGCTACTCTAGAACTTACCTGAGCTTCATCCACATCAATTTCAATGAAGACTACATCTGGATATTTTTCAACCATGCTCTGTAATGAAAGAAAAGAAAAGAAACTGTTGAACACAAAAATATGCTTGCTGATCTCAAATAGCAATTAATACTCTTATTCCTTATTAGGCATGTGGAGCTTAAATTTAAAACCACAATTGGTTAATATACACATCTGGGCTTTGCTAGATCTTCCTGAACGTCTAATCCAACATATTTTACCGTTGGCCATACTATGCATTTCCACTTTAGGAGAAAGTATCCATTTCTACCCATAATCAGGGTGTGAAAGAGATCGTCAAGTATTGGGAACAAGTAGACAAAACCTCAAACCTAGAGGCAAGTTTTTAAAGGAATTCTGAACCTATCTACACCCACCATTTTGGAGAAAAACAACCAACCTGACAAATTTGGGAGGGGGGGGGAGAATGACCCATCTTATTTGCTGAAGACAAATAAAGAGAGCCTTATCCTTTCATTAATTAAAGCAGCAAAGACTATGGAGACCAATTACCCTAAAACAATAAACACATGATGGGATGAAAGCTCTTGTTGATGCCGAATTAAATAGCCTGCAATGCATTTTTCTCCCCCAGGCTTAAAGCCCAAGAGAAATAGGGCTGGGTACCTAGCACCTTTTTGTGTGCTTGAATTAGCACAGTGCTAAGGAGACTGAGGAGCACATTAAGGATGCGTTATTTATTTACTTTATTGACTGACTGATTGATTTGATTTGATTTATAGGTTCCTACAGCAATATCTGTTATGATTGGATGAAAACTGCCAAGACACAATAAGTGAGAGGACATGCAATTTTGAAGGATGTCCATGTTAGAAGATAAACTTCACTCCGAGGCCAAACTCTCTTTGCCTTTTTGCCTAGTGAAATGAACAGGATTCTGCCCAGTGAGCAAAAGATAGAAGGTGAGATTCCCAGGACGGAATAGGAGAAACTTAAGTTGCTTCCTATTATAGCTTTCATACACTAAAAAGCCCAATTTTTTTTCCCTACTGTTACATCAAATAACTGGATTAGCCATAAACTACCACTCCATGTCTCCAAGAGTGTAACCAAAAGGAATTATAATAATTCTGCCAGCTCTTATGAATGCATGGCCTATTGTTATTAGATTTGTTCATTTTTGAAAGGAAACAGACTGCAGTTCAGAATTGGGTTGTGTCCCAGACAAGGAATGCTGTCATTCAAGATTATTGCAGCAGCTAAGATCAACAACCCAAACAGCTTTTACCTTCGATGGGGCCAGAAAAATCAGGATTGCAGATGCTGCAATACTGTTTACATTTTTCCACAGTCCCCATCTTATTATAAACATATTTCAATGGACGTATCCCTTTAGCTCTAATGCTTTTAAAACTTGTGGGACTGGTTAGTCTTAACTCTTGCTTTCTGTGTGCTTTATCGTATTTGATTCAGATGACATTGCCTAAAATAAATAATCAAATCTATATTCTCTATTCTGAGACTGACTTTAATTTATAGACCCCTGGAAGAAAAAACTCAAAAGTTGCTGTATGTTTTCCTTTCTCATGGTTTTGTGTCCCTGGGACTTTAAGAAAGTAAAGGACCACGCTTTGAATTGTAGGGAAATTAAAAAAACAACAACAACTCTGAAGTGGAAGTTGTGGAAGAGAGAAAAGAAATTAAGTTGGAGAACTAAAGAAGCAGCCAAGTTTGGATGAGGTGGGTCTGGAGACACTTAAGCTACCACAGCTGAATAAGGAGTAGCAGAGCCTCACAGCTCCCAAAGATGCAGACTGCTACAGCCAGCCAGCCGCAAGTTAATTGTAGGAGCAACCCTCCTACACACTGATAAGACCTGAGAAACAAAACAAAACAAAAACAACTCAATATAAAGGAACAACCACAAAGCTAATTTAATTACAGCAGGGCCTACTGAAGTATAAGGGCTGGAGAGGGGAGGATAATATACAGCTAATTGTAAACAGACACAAAAGCCCTGGTAAAAAGAAGCAGAATTCCCAGTCCTTAAGAACTGTGGCTGACTTTCTGTGAGCAGCATGGCAGAGTTGATGTCTTGTTGGCTTTTGTAGCTAGCAAGACAGATTTTGCAAAGGGAATCATGGCTTGATGTTGGATATGAGCCATAATTTCTCCAGAACAAAGGAGAGATAGTCAAAAGCATCTATATGACACTGGACAGGCTATCCTCACGAGTAGTCCTTGGAAAATGACTTTTTTTTTTTTGCCGCCTTATGAGCAGAATGGCTAGAAATCAGGATTATATCACGCACACACTCGCCAAACAGCCTTTATGGACATTAGGCTCAACTAAGCCTTATATCTTTATTATTATTATTATTATTATTACTTTTTTATATTGAAGAGATTAAGATCTTTTCAGACTGGCAAGGTTCTACTGTATTCATCAAATGAGTTTCCATCTCCTTAAAAGATGGTGCAAGTTTGATGTAAATTTTTTAAAGATACATGAATTCTTTTGGACTATGTAGAAAAAGGATGATTAGTATACGGATTTTGGAAACTTAACAATGGATTAAGGGGCCAGAGGATTCAGAATTATACTTCTGAATTATTTAGAAGATATTTTCTCATGGGAAAATGGAGATTGCTTAAGGTTTTTTTTTTTATGATAAGGATGCTTGAATTTTGGACACTACAGCAAGGGAATAAAAAAAATGGAACAGAAGTCCTTAGCGCAAATTTTTGAATACCTCCCAGCCAAGCATTTGGACAGAACTGATACAATCCTTGATAAAATTGAAAAGGCCATGCTCTAATGAATTTGTAAAACAAAAACAAGTTGCAATGGACATCTATGAAATTAATTTGAAGGGGGATTTAAATATAATGCAAATGGATCTGATGGATGACTTATTGTCTAAAGATGAACAAATATTAAATGAGGTTATTGATTTGGATATTTTTTTTCTCTTCTGCATATACAAAAGAGCTCTGCTAAGATTTGGAAGGACTTTTTAAAAAAGTGACAAACAAAAGGATATATTTTACTTATTGATACAAAAGAAATCTGCTAAAGATTTTTCACTTTGAAGCACAAATGCTCAGCAGACTACTTCTGAGACTTTTTTTGAAGGGGTTAAAGAATAATTTAAAAAACTCAGGAAAGTGTATATAAGATTGGCTTCTTTGACCATGGTTAAAAGAATAAAATAATTATATCTGGTTGCCTTTACTGGAAAAGGTTGATTGATGCAGCATTTAGATTTGTTGTCTTTACCTAAGAGATGAGCTATTATAACCTCATTAAGTATTGTCATTTCTCATTTACAGATCTAACATGGTCACTTATATTATTAGGCATGCATAAGTAGATAACTTGTAATTATTAAGGTTAACACATAAATGCATATTTTGTATAATAAGCCTGCCTCCCATATATAGCAAAGAAAAAGCATTCAGCCTTCCGGTCTGTGGTTTGTATCATAATTTAATTATAACTCTGTCACAAGACCGTTGCAATGTAACATGTGGTCTAATTTTTGTAAGAGAGTATTCCTTCCCCATTATTGGTTTTGGTTAACATTTTCAGTACTTGAAGAGTACTGAAACATCTGAAACTTGTACACGCTTTTATATCCTTTGATCAGGTCCTAATAAAGCTGCGGCATTACTCTGGAAATTATATTTTACTGATTTAACTTTTATTGCTATACTATTGTTTTAATCTGTGCAGAGCACATTGGGCAGGAAGTGTTTTCCAGCGGTTTTGGTCATCCGCAGCATCTTTGGCATCGTTCCAAGGGCCTTTAGTAGAACATTAATAAGATAGTAATAGCACAGGATCCGATGATGATGATGGTGGTGATGATGATTTTAATCTGAATTAAGGAAAAATCATGATTGGAATGGCATGTGAGCCTGACAAACAAAACCAAACATAAAGTAAACTTTTCCTGTTGACTGAAACATGCCATTGTTTCTATATATCAATGCTGTTGTTACTGACAGCTTGGAAAAGACAACAACCCCCTTTTCACAAGATGAGGATGAGCAGAGGCACATAAATATTTCAACCCCTCTAGGTTCAAGAATTCTTACTCATCTCTTTCAGGTAACCTTGGTTTCTAAGGAATCCCCATCTACAACATCCTGCTCTCCCTCATGCTTTATTAAACAAAATGTTGAAGGAATCTAAATTACTTACATGGAAGAAAGGCTTGATCATTTTACATGGCCCACACCATGTGGCGGAGAAGTCAACGACTATGAGCTTGGTTCCAGCATTTGTCAATTCAGTTCGGAATTCAGTCTGGGAAAAAAGAGTCAAGACCATTTTATAGAAGCAATAAAATACTTCCTTACACCCAACACATTACATCAGGAGTGTCAAAACTCAATTTCATTGAGGGCCACATCAGGGTTGTATTTTACATTGGGGGGGGAGGGCATGACCAGGGGAGGGCGTGGCCATCTTGACGTCACTCGTGTCAGGAGTGCCTGTGGTGGCGCAAGTGCTCTGCCAGTGAAAACGGGCTCCCAATCTTAGTTTTCGGCTGGGATGGCCTCCTGCAACCCTCCGCCAGTGAAAACGGGCTTGGGACGGCTGCATGCCGGTCTTTCGCTGTTTCCAGGGCGGCTGCGCGGGCCAGATCTAAGTACCCCATGGGCCATGAGTTTGACACCCCTGAATTACATCTTTCCTAAATTGCATTTGGGATTACCTTCTTCAGTGGTTTCAAAACTGCACGGAGACTTTCTATCTCACCTTCCAATCACAACACTGTCAACATAATTTTTTTAGAAAAACACCATGAAGTACAAGTATTTCTTGACTTACGACCACAACTGAGCCCCAAATTTCTGTTGTTAAGCGAGACAGTTGAGTGAGTTTTACCTTATTTCACGACCTTTTCTTGACATAGTTGTTAAGTTAACAACTTAACTGCAGTGGTTAAGTAACATTGTTGTTAAGCGAATCTGCCTTCTCCATTGACTTTGCTTGTGAAAAGGTGATCACATGATCCTGGGACACTGCAACCGTCATAAATATGAGTCAGTTGCCAAGTATCTGAATTTTGATCATGTGATCATGGGGATGCTGCAAGTGTCATAAGTCTGAAAAACAGTCACACAGCACTTTTTTCTGGACTATTGTAACTTCGAACAGTAAATGAATAGTTGTAAATTGAGAATTACCTGTAAAGGTTCCAAAAGGGACTTTTTTTTTCTGGCAGGGAGTGTTAGAAAATGGTAAGTTAAATATGCTTGCCATAATTGGAGCATATGCATTGGTTCAAGTTTTATAATCTATAAAAATTAATAGTCCAAAAGGTAAAAAAATATTCCAATTGTTTTAACTATTTATTTGTGATATCTATGTACTGTCAGAATCCAAATATTCCTGGCAGTTTACCATCATAAATACACAAAAACAATGGCCCTTGAAAAAATAAAAACACAATAAAATTGTGTTTCCGCTATTATTTTAATCATCAAAGACCATCTATCAGCAAAGAGTAACTTTAACTACTTTAAAATAGTTTCATCTTGCCTGCCTTTCAAAAAAACAAAACAAAAAAAGATCCAAGGTAGCTGCTGATCTAAATTCCAGGAAAAAGTGCTTTTTGGTACTGGCCCCCACAAACCTCACTTCTCATTAAATAGGAATCCACAGCATTTCATCTGCAACGATCATACTCAAGAAGTCAGTTCTAACTTGAAAAGGTGTCTTTGCCGGTATGTGGCAGAGAACTCTTTAAGGGCTTCAAATGTCAAAACCAATCCTTTGAATGGTACCTGAACCCAACAGGCAATATGCAGAGGACCTACAACACAGGTGTAAAAGACTGATTTCCCCTGGCATCATGCAGACTGCTCTTTACCAGCTGTAGGTTCTAGGAAACTTCAAAGGCAGCCTCACATATTATTGCAAACCCAAATTATCTGAACCATGGTGTAAACCAGGGCTGTCAAACTCGCGGCCCGCAGGCCAGATGTGTCACATGCTGGCCACGCCCACACCCAGTTTAGCGAAGGGGGGGAAAGTCCCGATACGTCATGTGACATTGCCATGACAATGTGAGTTTGACACCCCTGGGGTAAATCAACCCAAAGCTCTAGGTTTATCCAACATATTCCTAAACCACAAACTTGTGGGGGGAAAAAACAGGTCAGGTAAGGTTAAGTGCCCAATTTCTTTAGATTAAGCCCACTATAGTTACTGGTCAAAATGAAAGAAAAGGCGACAGGAATTATTCTACAAATCAGAGACACCTCAGATTTAAATTACCGTAGGTTTCAACTTCTGAGCTCAAAAATGGTTGTAAGTCATATCTTGTCATATGGAAATCATACGGATTTCTCTTAGGAAATAAGAATAACATTATAAATGTTAATGATGACAGCAGTCTTGCAATATTTGAGAGGCTGTCACAGAGAAGAGGGGGTTGATCTATTCATCAAAGCACCTGAAGGCCGGACAAGAAGTAATGGGTGGAAGCTCATTAAAGAGAGCTCCAACATAGAGTTAAAGAGAAATTTCCTGGGAACGAGAACAATTGATCTTGCCTCCGGAAGTTGTGGGTGCTCCATCACTGGAGGTTTTTAAGAAGAGATTACACAGCTGTCTGTGCGGAATGATATAGGGTCTCCTGATTAAGCTTAGGGTTGGACTGGAAGACCTCCAAGATCCCATCCAACTTGGTCGTTCTGTATTCTAAACACTGTCCATATGAAGCAGATAAAAATGGAAAGAAATTACTCCAGGGATTAGCTTTGGAGTCTGAGGAGTTTGGGGATAGAAGAAACAGCCTGTAAATCTGAAAGACACATAGAAGAAGGGAAAAAATAGAGAATGATTCAAAAGGAAATGGGGGGGGGAGAATCTCTGACAAATGTAACCAAAGAGCAAGAGCCGCTGAAATCCCCACTTCATCCCCCTCCCCACTGGAACAGAGAGTAGTGCACAATAGTTGAGTGCCCCAAAACGTTGGACTCTTGTTCCGAAACTTAAGACTTCAGCAAACAAGCCAATTCCTTTCTTTTTCTTTGCTTCTCAAGAAAGGACGTCTTCAGAATGTTCTCTCAAATTTCTTGAATGCACATACCAGCTTTTCCAGATTAAACCTGCCCATCAAATTAATCTGACTAAACATTCTGGGCACTATAGTAGTCAGTTTAGCCAGTGGGCACTCTTCCGGATTCTGCTGTCCACCTTTGGTTCAGGTCCAGAACAGCGAAGTCCTTGCTCTTTTCCCACTTTCTTCCTTCTGTCAATCTCTGCACTGAGTTATTGGGAGTGTCTGAAGTTCCAACTATCCATGCTCTTCTTTGCCAGGAGGCAAAGAACACCCAACACCCAAAGAACACCCAATTAATAACAAGTCTGATTAAAATTCATGTTGAGGCATGTTTAGCTCAACTGTGCCATCGCCTCCATTTGTTTATATTTGTTTATATCCCGCCAACACACCTTCTTCCTCCTATTTTCCCCACAAAAAACAACCCTGTGAGGTGGGTTGGGCTAAGAGAGAGTGACTGGCTCAAAATCACCCAGCTGGCTTTCATGGTGGTAAGATGGTCTCCTGCTTTCTAACCTGATGCCTTAACCACTAGGCCAAGCTGGCTCTCAATCTTAGAATGAACACATCACATTTCAGAGTCTTTCCCATCTTGCTTTACTTTTTTGGAACTGACCCACCTTCTTTATTTTGAGTCTTATCTTGTAAATTCTAAAAGGCTCTTAAAAGGGCCCCTCCCCACCCCGCTCCCCGTCCCTCAGGTCCTTTAGAAAGCTGAAAGAACCACTCTTTTAAGTTGCAGTTATTAACAACAATTAAAATTATGTTAGTGCTGAGGTTGGTTAACTTAATAGTCTCCCCGTAGAATCAGCAACTGGATGAAGCTTAATTAATACAGCCCAGTCAGAGAACCAGCATACAAGTTTTCCTATTTTATCTGCCAGAAAATCAAGATGTAACTTTTTAGTCACATTTAAGGATGAACCAATGTTTGTGGCTGCATTCCAAAGGGCTAACACTTTGCATTTCATATGCTTTCCCACATGCTTTTAAGTTAATATATTACTATCACCTTGTGGATCGTTCCCTAGCTGCGTCCCCACAGAGCAGAGTTGGCAAGATTTTGTCTTCTCGAATTATTTAGGCCTCGGCAAAAAGGAAAGATTGTAATGAAGGAAAGTCTGCCATTTCAAGTCATGCAAGCAGCCAGTTGATCAGCAGGGGCACAAATAAGCCATTGTTGGATTTATCTACGCTATCCAGGTTAGTGGCTTAACAAAAATTTCTTCTCCTTTCTTTGAAATCAACTATTCAGCTGATCAATCTTAGTGAAAATGTTTTCACTAGCAAATGTGAAAATTTTAGTTTGATCTAAGTCATATTCACTGAGGAAGAAGCAGCAGTTGCTTGGGCTGGTTTTTGGTCTTCTGTGTCTGTTCTTGGTCCTATTATCCTGTACGCCAATTGCCAAACACTGAAGGTTTCTATTGGCACCATCAGTATAATATACATTAGTCCTCACTTAATATCCACAATTGGGACCAGAAACACCATCACTAAGGAACGCT
Organism: Pantherophis guttatus; assembly: GCF_059756535.1. Lineage (NCBI taxonomy): Eukaryota > Metazoa > Chordata > Lepidosauria > Squamata > Colubridae > Pantherophis > Pantherophis guttatus. Next base: position 86,563,796 of record NC_142064.1, on the reverse strand, counting down.
GTCATAAACTGAGACATCTTGCGATTATGCCTGACTTACATTGTTTTTTGTTGCAGTCATTCAGCAAACCATTCTGGTTTGGTATGGGTGACATCATGTGACCACAACTTGTGACTTACTGCCAACTTCCCCATTGGCATTGCCTATCAGAAGCTGGCAGCGAAGTTTGCAAATGTCGATCATCATGAGTGACCACAAGACATTGTGGCTGTAACAAAGTTGCCAAATGACTTCGGGGACACTGCAACGGGTGCAATTTTGGGGACTAGCTGTAAGTTGACTTTTTTTTAAGCATCGTGGTAACTTTGGTTGTTGAGTGAGCAGTTGATAAGCAAGGACTACATGTAGAAAGCTAGTTTCTACATGCATTACGGCCAGTTTGTTCTGACCCAGTCTTAGCAGAAACAAGAAACAGACTCCTTGTCCGGAAAAAAACCCTCTATTTATCTTCTGTGAATTAATGGCATTCACACACCTAAAAGTCCAGGCAATAATCCTTCAAAGAGTTGATTGCAGTAACAGACCTTATCAGTTCCTTGAGATAATTGCCAGGTCCGGAGCTTCCAACCGCAAAGCTGTAAATTAAGTTCTGGCAAGCAGTCTCTGAAGCATGAAACACAATGAACCAAATCTTCCGAAATCTGAACGGTTGTCTCCTACAACCACCACTCCCCTTTCCTTCTATTTCTCCACCAGCCAGGGAGGGGCCATTCAGCGTCCACATGTGCCCTGCTTCCCAAGCCAACTCCTTGTCCTCAGTTGTTATCCTCTCCTAACAGCTTTGCGCATATGTGCAACTGGAACAGGCCCCAGCTGTTCTTCCTCCCCACTTATCTCAGCCTCCCGAAGGCAGCTGCCTCTCCGGTGGCTGGGAAATAGTAAACAAAACTGGCCCAGCAATCAATCATTTGGTTGAGTATTTATAACGTAACTGTCATACCATGCAGCCCACTGAAAAGCCTTTTGCAACTGAAAAGTTTGTCCCTTCCATCTCCATAGACCGGGGTGTCAAACTCAATTTCATTGAGGGCCACATCAGGATTGGGTTTGACCTGGGAGGGCCAGGAGTGTGGGGGGGATGGGCATGGCCATGGTGGGTGTCACCACACTTCCGCAGACATGGTTTTATAAACTTATAAAAATAGGGAGGCATATGTTTCTGTGATTTTGGTTTTTTAATACTTACTTGATCTACTTGATTACCTTATGAGAGAGACCAGATCAAGAAACTGACTCCATAGGAAGACTAGAACTATACATTATTGACATAGGCTAGTAGCAGAATCCTGCAAGCCTGAAAGGTTAAGTATTTTACTTTTCCTACCTTCTATAACCTTCTGAGTCAAGGACGGCCTCCTGCAATACTCTAGAGGCCCCGTTTTGGGCCTGGAAGACCTCCTCATGACTCCAGAGCCCCGTTTTGGGCCTGGAAGGCCTCCTGGGCCACTCCGGAGGCCCTGTTTTGGGCCTGGATGGTATCCTGGATCCTGCCTGTACCCCATTTTTGCTAGCAGTGGTACCGCACGAATCCGTCCCGTGGGCCTTGAGTTTGATACCCCTGCCATAGACACTACAGCTCATCATCTATCCTGAAGATCATTTGCAAGCTTATCACATTCAAAGAATAACAAGATACTTTTTGTAGTATCCTGAGGAGAATAATTCAACCTATACTTAGTGTATCTACTGACTTATATTGTATATACAGATAGTTCTTGCTTAATTTGGACTGGCAAGTCCATTGCTAAGTGATGCCATCATAAAGCAAAACTTCACATGACCGAACCGACTTATGACAACAGTTCTGGTTGTGGTTGTTGGCAAATCACCCAGGATTAAGTGCAATGTCACATGACTGCAGTTTGTGGCTTCCTGCCAGCTTTGCCTTTGCTTGTTGGGAGCTTGCTGTGATCATGTAACCACAGCACGCTGCACCTACTGTAAACATGCATCGGTTGCCAAGTGCCCAAATCACAATCATATGGCTGCAGGAACACCGCAATGGCTACAACTTCAAAGAACGGTCATAAGTCTCCCTTTTCTGTGCCATCCTAACTTTGAACAATCATTGAATGAATAGTTGGTAAACGAGAACTACTTGTAACATAATCTATAGCAGGAGTGTCAAGGTTGTGTTTGGCCTCAGGGGGTGGGGGTGGCCAGAGTCAGCATGGCCTGCTCAGTGTCACTCATATCAGGGGTACCTGTGGTGGCCGGAGTTTTATGTCAGGTTAAAGCTGTAAGGTACTCTTGATTTTGGCTTCAGATGTTGCAGGAACCTCAGCTCATTAGACTGTGCTGAAGCAAACCATGACTTAGTTTGATGTATTAGCAAACTATAGGCCCGTGATGGCGAACCTATGGCACGTGTGCCACATGTGGCAAGCAGAGCCATATTGGTGGGCACATAAGCGTTGCCTTAGGTCAGTTCCAGCACGTATGTGCGCGCTGGCTAGCTGATTTTTGGGCCTTCTGGGCCCAGCAGAAGTTGGCAAACGGGCTGTTTCTGGCCTCCGGAGGGCCTCCAGGGGGGTGGGGAAGGCTGTTTTCGCCCTCCCCAGGCTCCTAGAAAGCCTCTGGAGCCTGGGGAGGGCGAAAAACAGGCCTACTGGGCCCACCGTGCCATCACATGCCAAAAGCGGGCGGAGCACGGGGGGTGATGCGTGCATGTGTGGGGGCAGGGCACATAGAATTATGGGTGTGGGCACGCACACGCGTGATCACCCCGCACTCATCCCGCTTTTGGCACGCGATGGCAAAAAGGTTAGCCATCACTGCTATAGGCCATCTTAAAAGGAGCACTGATATTAGTTGCAATGCTTTTGGATTAATCTGAAATCCATTTTCTATTCCATTTACCATATTGCAGCCAATACACCTTTGCAACCGGCCTGACAGTTTGCCGCAGATACTTCTAGTTTTCAGATGAATGCTTAATAAAAGTATCTATTTCCAGATTTCTGGCATCATGCTGTTATTTCTCTAGCATAGTGCTAGGTAGAAGCCAAAAGCATTCAATTCGCTTCTAACCTGAATCAGCAGGATTGCTGGCCAGTATAACTGGACTGTTAAGAAGAAAGAATGCGAAACATTTTAACGTGCTACCTTGCTCATTTTCAGCTTGTGCTTGAAAAAAAAAATACCATGAGGATCATGAACTGGTTTTATGGTAAATGAATAATATATTTCTTGCTACTTTCTCATTTGCTTTTTAAAAATATCCTTACTGGACTTCAGAGTATAAAAAGATCCATGCAGTAGGGGGAAAAATAGGAACTGGCTCCCAAACTAGGTCAAACTTCGTGATACCACTCTCCCCCCAGTTGAGAGCACAGGATCTCAATGCTTAAGACCAGATACAGGTAGTCCTCAACTTACAACAGTTCATTTAGTGACCATTACGGCAATGAAAAAAGTGACTTACGACCATTTTCACACTTACAACTGTTGCAGCACCTCCGTGGTCATGTGATCAAAGGTCAGACACTTGGCAACTGACTCATATTTATGACGGTTGCAGTGCCCCGGGGTCATGTGATCCCCCTTTTGTGACCTTCGACAAGCAAAGTCAATGGGGGAGTCGGATTCACTTAATAACCGGGTTACTAACTTAACACCTGTAGGGATTCACTTAACAACTGTGGCAAGGAAGATCGTAAAATGGGGCAAAATTCACTTAGCAAATGTCTCACTTAGCAACAGAAAGTTTGGCCTCAATTATGGACATAAGTCGAGGACTACCTGTAGTGGCATGCATGAATGATGGGGTGTGTATTTAGACTAAGAATTATGAACATGACAAATAACCAAAGCGGATTTGGAAAGTTTGTTTACTAATTGACTTAGAGCTTCCTCATTCACAAGAAATGACACTAGAGAATTCAAGAAGTTGCCCTCAATTGTGACCTGGGCCAAAAAAAACAAGACATAAGCATACAAACTAAGACCTTCCTTCAGCTTTTTCCCACTTGCAAATATTGTCTTAGATCAGACGGCTAAAGGTCTCTATAGACTGACACCACTGCCTGACTTTACAGTTCAGATCAACATCTGAAAAAATGAGTCATTTTTTCTACAACCCAAGTTTTTTGACGCCCAATTAAAATGGGTCATTCGTAAGGTGAAGAACAGAACAAATGCAGTACAATATGAAAGAAGGAAAAAGAAGCTTACAGGACTGCTGTATCACTTTTGCATATTAAACACAAAAAGAATATTTAGGGCTGGAAACATCATCTTCCCAGCCAACTTTCCCATTAAGGGTTATTAAATTTTAGCTGAAGTACACCCTGGCATCTGCCATTTGTTGCTGGCTGAACATTATGTATCTGCATCAAATATTAATTCCCTTATTAAGAAGTTTCGAGAATACCCATTTCAAAATGATAATGCAAAGCTGACTTTTATAGCTGTATCCTTGTCTCTGCAGTTTATAAGGCTTTTTGCCTTATAAACTGCAGACACAAGGATACAGCTATAAAAGTCAGCAACACTAACAACAAGTCTTCTCAACCTGCATGGAAAAAAAAATGTAACCATGTCCAAGATACACTATTGTAACAATTGTGTAGAAGGCAGCATACTTAGCACTGGGGCTTGTAGCTTCCTCTTTTCTCACCCAGGACTGGGGATACCTAGATGAGGGCTGCAACACATTCCCCGATCAACATATGGGGTAGAGCATTTCAAACCATGGTGCCTCCTAGACATTATTTCTTAAAGTAGGCAAGTTTGTAGTCCAAAATCAAAGCAGAAACTGCCTTGCCCTATTACATGGAAAGAGTCTCAGTATCCAGGAACTGAATCAGATTTGACTAAATAAACAAAAATTCAGTGTTATAATGGAAAAGTGGTGGAACTGTAGCCTTCTAGATCAGTGTTTTGCAACCTTGGGAACTTTAAAATGGAGGTGGACTTCAACTCCCAGAATTCCCCAGCCAGTATGATGTTGTTCAAAGAGAATTCCCAGCTGCCAGGAAAGGCAATGAGGAAGAACTGGAGAACTGTTCTTAGAACCACATGTGACTGCCAACCTTTCTCCCTTCTTAACCAATGAGTGATTAAGGCAATCACTCCTGATTTCTTATGTTACACTGTGCATCTGTGACAGAACAGCTGATTTCCAGAAACACCTGACCAAGGGGACCAATACCATATTTGAAACCTCTTTACCTGGACTGGCCAACTTCATAGATCTTCCAAACCATCAAACTGCTTGAATAAGACGTTCACTTTTGAATTCAACAGCCGAATTTCCTGATGCAGAGTATATCCAGCATGGACATTTCCTGTTATCTTTTCTGGGTCCTTGGTCAGCTAGCAGTACCATACTTTCCCTCATGCAATCTGGCAAATCACTCTGGTTCTGAGAATTTCTGTTCTACAAACTCCCTTTGTATCTCACCTGTGGTTAACAGGAGGCATTTCCCTCTACTCATAACAGTAGAGAAGTCAAACGTGTTGACCATCTGTGCTGCCGCACCCAATCTGGGGAATTCCACCAAATTTAGCCACATTGCTAAATTGCTCAACCATTTCCAGAAACTCTTGTTCTGCCCTTCAAAGGACTGGACCGTGTTTCAATTAGCAACTTCAGTTTGTCTAATGGGAACACCTAGAAATTTATAATTATAAAAGCTTGGTCCCCAAATTACAAGCCATTCTGATCATTAAGCCAGGAGAAAGGAGGTGCAGCATAATTATTAATGTAGTAACTAGGCTGATTCTAATTTATAAGACACTCAGAATAATAATCTTACAGGAAGGGGAAGGAACACCCAGCAAATTTTAGCTTATTGGAAGCTTAATTTGAAGCTTTTCCCAACCTGATGCCCTCCAGTTGAAGGCATGTGTTGCCTCATGTGTTGGATGTGTAATTCCTAGAATTTAGCTGCAACAGGAATTCAAAAAGTTGTAGCCATCAAATACAACAGAAGTATAGCTCCATTAGTTCACACTTCTCAAACTAGTATTCCTAAATGTCAGAGATGGGTCATCATTTGATTCTTGGGGCACACTTAATATTTGAGGAAGCCAGAAATTGCAGTGGGAAGGTAGATGGACAAACAGCACAGACCTATCAGCTTTTATCCCACTCGACTCTGTATGGCAAACATATTTGAAAGCTGATAGGAACAAGAAATGATGCCATTTCATGTTACATAAAAAATGTAGTAATAATAATGCATTATACAGCAGAAAGGGTTAACTTGAATGCTGCATCAAAATAGAGGGACACTGAAAATCTAATCCAACAGGATGTCTCCTGCAAATCTTGTTTCAGTTTATAAAACAAAAAGAAGTTCTGATACGGTAGTACTTTGTGCAAATTTTTTCAGGATTGCTCTTCTCTAAGACATCCATTTTTGACTGCTTTTATATATTTAATCTGACTATATAGCAAACAAAGACTGCAAATTCCAAGAGATTTAGTTTATTCAAAATGCCAAGGAGAACAATTCATTAGTTATGAGAATAAATCAAATAGCAATATTTTTCAGGAGAAAAAAAATTAGGCTAAAGATCAAGAGAAAAAAACCATCAGATTAAGGAAAGCAGCAAATCTTGGTTTTTGGCTGAATTCTTACCAACATTTCAATACTGTAGGATGCCACATATTTAGCATGTATTCCTAAATCACCATGTATTACAGAAAGCTTAATGCAAAACCACAAGCCAAAAACATCCTGCTTCTACTGTCATCTCAGGTGATCTTATCAGTTTACTTGATTCATTAATCCTTCTTCATTAGATGGAGCTATAAATGCTGGTATCCCTAAAATATTTCATAAGAATCATTTTTGAAGAAGAGTGCGAGAGAAAATGCCTTGGTCAGCTTTCCTCAACCTTATGCTCTTGACCATGATGTTTGAAAAGATAATTAAAAACTCATGGACTAGTGCACTGGCAGAACACAATGCTGATGCTTGCAGGTTTGATGTAGGATATTTCCAAATAGCACTAGAAAAATTCCTGCCTGAGATCAAGAAATAAAGCAATGTTGTTGACATTAACAAAACTGTGTTGGAGGCATTTGAATCAGTAAAACAAATTTTCCTATGAGAAAATCAGATTGTGGAAAGTTAATCTTCTCCCATTCCCTTTCAACTCCAACTCTCATTGCCCTAATCCTTCAACACTATTCCATTAGTCAGCAACCCTTACAGCATGTAAAAGTTTCTCATGACAATATGATTCATTCTCAAAAACTGGCCAGGCAATCCCACAGATTAGTGGGATAGGAAAACGAAAAGCAGGTCGTAGTAAATTTTGTGTCCCGGTGAATAAAATTAAATCCAAATGATGGCCACACTACTAGATTTTAAGATTTCAGGGTAGCAAGAGGGATAGGAAAAGAGAAGCAACAGGAAGAATATGGGTAGAGACAAAGAAAAAATGATTTCTATGTTTTCTATGTTTCTAAGGTGTGTATTATAATACATAAGACGACATAGCTGCCAGATTAATAATCAAAGTAGATCACCAACTAATTAAAATTCAAGTCATGCTATCAAAAGTGATTTCCTAGTTTGCAAAAGTACCTAGGTGTGTCAGTTATCAGGAAAGCAGAGAAACACATATTCAGTATTAGTCAAGTATTGTACTGAAAATCTGCTTCCTCTGATGATTCAAGTTTAACATGGCAATCCTGTCAATCAGCAGTACCTTACATGGTTTCTTTGCTTCCAGGAGAGGCTACAAACTTGCAAGAGACAACAAACTAAGCCCAAACAAGCCAGACCGATGATGTATCAAGTTGGTGTACACTCTTAATGTCCACACAGATTTTTCTCTTGGAAAACCTAACCCATTTCCCCAACCTAGTCTTTTCAAGTCTTCCAAAGGCACACCCAGTTCTTCTATAATGGAGTCCATCTTACTTTGCAAGCCAGGTTTATATTAAGACAAGTAAGTGTGTGTGGGGGGGATGTTTTTAAGGACAGGGATAAGGAACCTGCAGCCTACAGAAAGTCACTGAATTTCAACTTCAGTGGACAAGGGTAGCAAGAGTTGCAGGTCAGAAACTTCTGAACAGCCAAAGGGTTTCCAACCAGATATAGACAGTCAGAAAAAGAAAATCTCCAAGTGACCAATGAGCAAAGAGATCCCCTATAGATCAGTAGAGGTTCCATTTATTTCTGACTATAACAATTTGCAACCTTTCTCTTGCAATTTCCCTTATCTGTCTTCCTGAGTACTGGGTAGGCTAGAAAGTCTGTTGCAAGAAAGGATGGTTTCAATCAGGCAGTTGGATAACAATTGCCTGATTGACAACCTTAATGGGGAAAAAAGCGGGAAAAATCTACATACACACAAACATATATATACATACACACACATCATGTGGCTCTGATAAGGCGTTTTTACTTCAAAACTTTACTTTACTTCAAATTGCTTCAAAACCAATTATAAAATACGAATTTCTGAGATCTCCCGATTGGGCCATTTATAAAGCTGCCCTCCTTGCACCTCATCAAGGTTTAAGCCTTATTTATTTCAGGTGGGCCTTCCGACATGTTCACAATATAATAATATAATAAGAGCCTTGATAGTACAGGGGTTTAGTGCACCCTGTTATTAACACAGCTGCCTGCAATTTCTGCTGGTTCGAATCTCTCCAAGGCTCAAGGTTGACTCAGCCTTCCATCCTTTCTAAGGTGGGTGAAATGAGGACCCAGTTTGTGGGGGCAATAAGCTGACTTTGTATAAATATACAAAAAGGATGAAGGCTATTGCTTAACGCATTGTAAGCCGCCCTGAGTCTCCGGAGAAGGGCGGCATATAAATCAAATTAAAAAAAAAATATTGCATTTTGAAAGAGGGAAGGAAAATCCCATGGTATTTTTTTTTTTAAAAAAAGAAAAATAAACATCGAAAGGCCGAGAACAGCGAGTCGTTTCTGGCTAAACCAGCCTGCCCGCTCTATGCCGCTCTCCAGGTCTCGCAAAAGCCAAAAAAAAAAAGCAATCAAAATGAACGGCAGCGCCAAAGGCGCAGACGCCGCCGTTGATTTTTTTTTTTTTCTTTTCAACCCGGACAAGGGGCCCCAAGGAGCCGAGCCACCAAGGGGAACAAAGTCGGGGAAAAGCAAAGCTCGGTCAAATCCGGCCCGGTGGAAGAAGTCCCCTTTTGCCTGGCGCTCAGCCCAGACGCCGAGTCCACAGAAGGCGCCTCCAGGGCAAATTTTCGGGAAGGAGCAGAGAAGAGGCGCGCCCTGCCCAACCTTGTTGGGACTCCGGGCTCCAGCAATTCCCACCACCCATTTTCCCCCAAAGCCCCAGAACGGGCAAGACAAGAAGCAAACGGGTAGGGAACTAACCAAGGAGAGAAAGCAACCTGGAACGAAGGAGAAAAAAATGTCCTAAAAGTGAGACCCAACCAGTTTGGAACGGCTCGCCTTCAGAAATGGTTAGGCGCTTCCATATCCCTGGATGGTTTTTTGGGTTTTTTTTTTTAAAAGAAAAGGCTGGACCAGCCACCTGCCTGAAATGGTACAGTACAGGCTCTCCTGCTGGAGGCAGGGAGGGGTTGGACTAGAAGACCTCCCAAGGTCCCCTTTCCAGTTCTAGCCTTGATTGAAAGGGCATGGTGGTCGCTTCCAGGCATCTGGAGGGTTAGGGCTTCCCCAAAAAGCCTGTCCTCCCAAAGCCAAAGCGGTTAAGGCTGCAGCCACCTCCCCGCGCGAAGCGCCTCCGACGGGGTGGGGGGGTCGGAGAAGCGCTCCGGAGGCGCAGAGCTATCCTGCTCTGCGCGTTATCCAACCGGGGTCCTTCTCCCCTCCGTCCACCACGAGGCCTACTGTAGTCAACGAAAGAAGCCTTCTCCTCCCTTACCAGGTCCCCTACGATCTTCACCATCGTGGCAGCCTCCGATTGCTCGCTTGTAACGCTGTCCTCGTCCGCCTCTGCCTCTCCCTCTGCCGCTGCTTCTACCTCTGCCTCTGCCGCCGCCTCTGGCTCTGGCGCCGCCGCTGCTTCTGCTGCTGCTGCTGCTGCCGCTTTTTCTGGCGCCGCCTCTGCTGCTTCTACTAGCGGTGGTGCTACTGGTGGTGGTGGTGGTGGTGCGGCCGCCTCTCCCTCTTCCTCCTCCTTCTTCTCTTTAATGGCTGCAGACTGGCTCTCATTAGCGCCGCCTTCCTGCATCTTCTTATGTAGTGCGGACGCCAGGCCAGGGAAACGTTCTGCGCAGGCGCAGGCCGCTGGGCGGAGGCGATTTGCGCAGGCGCACATGACTTTCTTCACACACCCCTCCTCCTCCTCCTCCTCCTCCCGGCGTTCCACGCTTGGCCAAAAAAAAAATAAATGTAGTTTTCGATGCGGGGCTGAAGAGGTCTTGTTCCCAAGCGGGACGCCTCGGTTGCCTCTTCCAGTTTTGGCCAGACAACGGGATTTTGGGCTTCCTCCTTTAAAAACGCCTTCCCCTCAGTGAGCTTTGCTTCCCCGGGAGTTAGTTTCTTGGGACGTTAAATGGGCTTGGAGATGGTCATAGTTTCCATCCTTTTGGACGTTTGGGCCGGGCTGCCCGGGGGCTAAATGGCAAACCGACTTCGACCGTATTTGGAGCTCGACGCCTTCCAGTATTCATTTTTTTCCCCCCCACGAAATCAGGGCGGGGAAGCCTTTTGCTAGCCTGAAACTTACAGCAAGAAGCTGGAGTATGGCAGGGGGAGGTGGATTACACACAAGGAGAAATGGGTTTGTTTTTTTTCTCCTTTTCCTTTTCCCCCCCTTATCCTCCCTCACTTCTCTTCCCCCTCTTCCTCCCCACCGTTTTCCGATTTACTTTCGTATTTTGCATCTTATTTTATTTTAAAACTCCATTAAAAATGTTAAAAACTACAGAAGGTACAAGTTGCAGGCTTTCCAGCGGTGTAGCCCTGCAGAGCAGCATTATTGTGAATTCAGAAATCCGTTTTAAAATATATATATATATATATATATATATATATTTACTTCAAATGACTTTTAAGCTCACAGATTGAATAGCAGCCGCAGAGCTTCCATCCCGGCCCCCTCAAACAAACAAGCCTCTCTTCCCCGATTCTCTTGGGAGCAAACGAGACGATCAATAGTTGCTTCCGTGGCTTTGTTCTTCACGAGCCCTTTCACTTTTTAAGAGTTTCCTTAGCGTTGAACCGTAACCCAGATCCAAGGTAACGAGCTTTCCACATAGTGAAAAACGTATTTTTTTGAAGATGGGACAGGTGCAGGGGAGGGGGTGGAAATGATGGCAACTTTACAACGTAAGAGAGTTGAAGAATGCCAGATGCAACTTGTCCCCCCCCCCCAGCTTTTATAAAGTTATAGCATTGGAATCGGTTACAGTGTTTGCAATTCAAGGGAGTGGATATCAGTCTGCAACCTTAGGTTTGGATATCATTCTTTCCCCCCCCCTCCCAAATGAGGTTGATCAAGGGGGGGGGGAAATAGCTAACCCATTCTCATTTATTTTAAAATCCACATTTACAAATATGGCAGGGATTGCAATGCAAATTGATCCCAGAGTGCCATACACTGGTTGCATTGCTATCCAGGTGAATTAAAACGTGTGCATAGAATAAAGGTGACCAGTTTCTTTTCAAAGTAAATTTTCCTTAGTTGCTTGTACCTAACAGTTAGTGCAAAACCCAGTAACCTGCAGTGATGGTGATAGCTGGGACGAAAGGTGGAGCCATTTTAGGAAACAGCTGGCTCAATGGCCAAAGGTGGCTACAGCAACCACATGGCCATTCAAAATGACGGACATCAGCTTCAAAGGAAGCATGAAGGGCAAACTGAATGAAAGATGCATCCCAGGTTTAAGAGAGTGTGCCCGGAAGTGTCTTGTTCCAAAGGCAGTGTGGAAAATAAGGGCTTCAGTCTTAAACTCTTTTTAAAAAATATCTTCTTTTTTAAATAATATCTCCAGTTGTCTTTGTCTACCAAAAATCTAGAGTTCATAAAAATTAAGATTGTGGGAGCAACTGTGTGATTGAAGCCCTGCCCCCTTTTTTGCTCAACACTCCCTGCTTTGCCAGCTGGGTACTTCCCAGCTTTAAAGATTTTCCTTTAAATGGGAGGGTGATTGAGATTCCACATCCATCTTACAAATCACACACACTATGCTCAGTTTATTCAAATCTGGCATAGCATAAATTGTAAATTCAAACGCTGAATAAACCATAGTTCAACCATCAGGGTTTAGCATAAGGGATGAATTCAGTGTAATTATAATCAGCCTGATCCAGCACCTTAGAAGAACACTGGATTATAATTGGTGGACATACAATCGGTCAATTGTAATCGGTGGATTGTAATTGGTGCACTACTATTAATCTTGTCATCATTCCTATCACCCATCTCCTCCCACTAATGACAGTATGACTGTAACTTTGTTGCTTGTATCCTTACGATTTATATTGATTGTTTCCTAATATGTTTCCTAATATGATTTGATTGCTTATTTGTACCCTATTACTATCATTAAGTGTTGTACCTTATGAATCTTGATAAACGTATCTTTTCTTTTATGTACACTGAGAGCATATATACCAAATTCCTTGTGTGTCCAATCACACTTGGCCAGGGGTGAAATCTAACATTTGTTACTACTGGTTCTGTGGGCGTGGCTTGGTGGTGGGCAGTAATGTGACTGGGTGGACGTGGCCAACTTTTTTTTTTTTTTACTTTTAAAAGCATTTTTTCGACAACCTCTTTGGTCAAAGAGGTTGCAGAAAAAAAATGCTTTTAGAAGCTTCTGACGATCAGGCAACTCAGCTGGGATCACCAGAGGCTTTTAAAGGCATTTTTTTTCCTACAACCTCTTCGGCTGAAGAGGTTGTAGAAAAAATGCTTTTAAAAGCCTCTGATGATCCCAGCTGAGCCATGCGATCATCAGAGGCTTTTTTTTTTATTTTTAAAAGCATTTTTTCGGCTGAAGAGGTTGTAGAAAAAATGCTTTTAAAAGTAAAAAAAACAGCCTCTAATGATCGCACGGCTCAGCTGGGCATGGTGGTGGGGGGGGCTGCAGGGATTTTTGCTACCAGTTCTCCAAACCACCCACTGCCATTGCTACCGGATCGGATGATCCGGTCCAATCCAGGAGCATTTCACCACTGCACTTGGCCAATAAAAAATTCTATTCTATTCTATTTCTAAATAAAAGTATCTGATCCTCTGAAACAGACTTTCTCTGAAATAGAGAAATGACCACAGTTGGTTTGGTTTTTGAATATATATGTGCATGCACCAACGTAAAATCCCTTTGTATCTTCAGATTTGTTTCAGAAAGTCTCCTATTGCTCTCGATCAGGTCTGAGAATAGTTGAGTACTCAAAGGAGGAAGAGAAACTAGAAGTCCCATTGCACGAATAGACTTTTGTTCATAGTACACTGGGTTCAGAGTGCTTGGAAAAGTGTTTGCATGCTCCAAAAGTCAACTAGGAGGATACCCTTTTTAGTGCTATTTTTGTCCATAAAATCAAAAATCAATGCAAAACAATATCTTTACATACTTGGCTGTTTTTTTTAAAAAATATAGATTCCAGTAAGCACACATTTAGCAAAATGTGCGAAGGCTTGGTGTACTCTTGCAGTCACTGTGACAAGGATCGTTTTATTTGCTGAGTAAACATTTCTATCTTACCCATTAATCAGTACTTCAAATGTCCTTTCCACTCATTTGTATACCTTATGTAGTATAAGGCAGTTTTGCAGGAAACCTGAAAGCTTTTGCTCATTGTTTCATGAACTCTTTATTGATCTGACTGAAACATTGATGCAGTATTGGTCTGGAACTAAGAAAATGTATGAGCCTTGTTGCGTTCAGTGGCTTGGTGAATTTGTCTCACTAAGGCAGGGTTGTCCAACCTGAGCAACTTTAAGACTTGTGGACTTCAACACCCAGAATTTCCCAGGGAGCATGGCTGGCTGGGGAATTCTGGGAGTTGAAGTCCACAAGTCTTAAAATTACCAAGGTTGAACACCCCTGTATTAAGGTATGATTTGTTATTGGAATAAACCAACTGTAGAAGTTGACTCCTACATGTTCTAAATCCTATTCAGATTCAGTGCATTGTATGACCCAGACAACTGCTATCATTAAGATCATATAATAAACTGAAGCAGTCGGTGTGAGCTAAAATGGACTCCGGCGGATGGTAGAAGACAGAAAGGCCTGGAGGAACATTTTTAAAAAAATTTTAAATTTTTTAAAATTTGATTTATATGCCGCCCTTCTCCGGAGACTCAGGGCGGCTTACAATGCGTTAAGCAATAGCCTTCATACTTTTGTATATTTTTACAAAGTCAGCTTATTGCCCCACAAACTGGGTCCTCAATTTACCTACCTTAGAAAGGATGGAAGGCTGAGTCAACCTTGAGCCTGGCAAGATTCAAACTTACTAATTGCAGACAGCTGGAGTTAAATTACAATGCATTAGTCTGCTGAGCTATCCAGGCTCCCTATGCAACATTGTCCATGGGGCCGCAATGGGCCAGACACAACTTCGCAATTTTTTGAAAAAAATTTGATTTATATACCGCCTTTCTCCGGAGACTCAGGGCAGCTTACAGTGCATTAAGCAATAGCCTTCATACTTTTGTATATTTTATACAAAGTCATCTTATTGCCCCCACAAACTGGGTCCTCAATTTACCTACCTTAGAAAGGATGGAAGGCTGAGTCAACCTTGAGCCTGGTGAGATTTGAACTTACAGTAATTGCAGACAGCTGGTGTTAAATTACAATGCCTTGTCTGCAGAGCTATCCAGGCAATTAACAACAACAACAATAAAAATATCTCTCTAGCCTCCTTGTCAACATAAATATGTCTGTCCTCATCTTGGAGATTCACTTGTGAACCAGCCAGGTTCACTCAACCCAACCTGCTTCATGGTTGTTGTGAGAAAAGTAGCATGGCTAAGTGCTGTGTTCACCCCTCAAGCTTCTGGAGGAAAGACAGGGTATAAATCTAACAAATATATATTTTGGCTACATATACATCTATAATTACTAGAGAATCCTATTATACCTGCCATTCAAGTTTGCCATGAGTGTATAAACTGAAAACAAAGTCAAGGAAACTTTGAAAAATGGAATATAAGATCTTGAAAATATTGGTGCTAATTATGGACTCTTGTGTTTCCTGATTGATTGAGGTATTATTGAAGGTTAGTCATATTCATTTGAGAATCTATATTAACAAAAATATGTTACCATAGATATATTTATGGCTATCAAAGTTCAAAGTGAATTATGAAAAGGATTTCCATGCAATAAACTCAACCGCACATTAAACTTAATTATAGTTAACTGAATCAACTACAGTTAATTGAATTTACACTATAGAAGTTCAAAACACCATGATTCAGATTGGAAAGAAATGTTTGAGAAGTTCAAAACACTGTCATAGGAGTGGAAAGGAATGTTTGAAAGGACACCAAACTGGAATGTCCCATTCTTCTCCTGGTTTGTACCCAACTTCTCTAGACCATGTCATTCTAGGGCGTTGATAGTTTTTAGAACTAAATCTTTCAAGCCCGAAGCACTTCAATATGTACAGGATATGAAACAGCTGGTGTTAGGGAGATGAATCACACTACTTCTGTATTGGAGGATTTATTTCCAGAAACTAACTAAGCACTCTTGAATTTATGGGCTTTATGTTTGGAAACCACCAAGTTGCTTCTGGAATGGTATGGGCTGGAAGGGGAACAGAATGCCCTGGACCAGTGCATTCCATTTCTGAATTTGCAAATTCACACATTTCTTGAAAGCAATAATTTAGTGGCTGATTTAATGGCTGGGGGTGATTTTGTGGTTGGTTTGGTTTGATTGTGGCTTAAGGCACCCCCACCCCCACCCCGAGGGATGGCATCTTGGCCTTTGAGGTGATGGCCACAGTCCAAAAAGCAATTGATGAGGGCCCCAGGAAAAATCTGGATTTGTTTTGTTTTGATATCAATTAAGCGCAATTCAACTGAAATGCAGTAAATGTGATTACTCTCCAATAATACATTAAATATTTTTTTTTAAAAAAAATAGAAATTACAGTTTGAAATACCCTTGGATTGTGCATCCAAGGCTTGAGGGGTATATGTATGTCACTGTGAATGTCTGCTTAGCATAGTAGGTAAACCAAATATCGGCTTTTCCTCAATTTGTACACAGATTTGTGCTTGCTAGCATTTTATAACAATGTTTCATGTTTAATCCATTCAGTAAATGCAAGCTTGCTCCACTGTACTATTTTCAGGAAGGGGGAACCAGCATTTCCCCCCATTTTATAAAGCATCTTATTTATTCAAGCATGCTGCCTTGTTCACCACATCCCTAGGACACCCCTGTATATTCCAGCTCTGCTAAATCTTGCAAAAAAAAAAAAAAGCCTCTAGCTCTTCCAGCTGTTCAGCCATAATTCACATCTTTCTGCCAAGGATAATTGCTGTCAACACCTGAACAATTAAAAGCCTGAGTTCTGTTACACAGAAGAGTCTGTGCACTATTCTGTCGCTTGTTCTTTTTCTTGCACAGGTCCTCCTTCGGATTAGGTTTTTCCTTGGTGCTGCAATCAACAGTCCACGGACACAAAAATGTGTGATGCATTTTGGCAAAAGGAGAAGGGGACGGCAGTGGGTGAGATAATTAGATAGTGTCATCGGCACAATGAACATGAATTTGGGCAATCTCTGGGAGACAGTGGAGGACAACAGGACCTGGCATGCTATAGTCCATGGGATCGTAAAGAGTCGGACACAATTTAGGGACTGAACAAAAGTGGGGATAAATGATACCTCTTGGATGCTGCACCTGTAAGATGCTGCATAAAGGGACATCTTCTCCATTCCCTTCCTAGGACACAGCATAAAATGCCCCTAATTCCCTCTGCTGCATTGCCATGATAAGGGATGGTAATAGTATGAATTTAAATTTAAACAGAATATAATATTATTAAAAATGTAATCAGAACTCCAAGTCCAGGAGTCTTAAATTCACCTACAGGTAGTCCTTGTCTTACAACCCCAAATGAGCCCAAAATTTCTGCTGCTAAGCAAGACAGTTGTTAAGTGAATTTTGTCCCAGCTTACAACCTTTCTTGACACAGTTGTTAACTGAAACAGTTGTTAAGTTGATTGCTGGTTGATAAGTGAATCCGGTTTCTCCATTGACTTGTCAAAAGGTTGGGAAAAGTGATTACATGACCCCAGGACAGTGCAACCATCATAAATATATCCCAGTTTCCAAGCATTCAAATTTTGATCATATGCTCATGTGGATGCTGCAACAGTTGTAAGTGTGAAAAATGGTTGTAAGTCACTTTTTTCAATGCCGTTGTAACTTTGAATGCCCAGTCAATGAATGGTTGTAAGTTGAGGAATACCTGTAGTATATTGCTCTGCATATAAAGGCAGTGTCAAGAGCCAAAATTAGAATTAGAAAACCAATTTACATAGTCAATTGTTTCACACTATTAAACATCTAGAAGAAATAAGTATGCAAGAGAGAGAGATCAAATACAGAAATTTATTGAGAAAAGATAAGGAAACCCTAATGCTTGATGTTGTGACTGGATTAGGCAGAGTCTTCAAAGGAAAAAACAAAGTCCATTTGCCTCCTGAGAAAGCACCTTTGGGACTCCCTGTCAGATGGAGGAAGGAATTATTCAACCCCACTGCCCCAGGTACTCATGGGTTCTCTTGGGTTTCTGAAGTAACTTGGGGTTATTCTAAAAACTCTAATGCATGTTGATTATACTTCTTGATGATCTCTGGCAGAGGTGGTGCATCCACCTTGATCCTTCCTGACCAATCAGGCAGCCTTTGATTCCATCAATCATGGTATCCTGGACCAATTCCAGGGTTTAGGAGTGGAGGAGTCTGTGTTGTGGTAGAACTAGTTGGTGCTGGTAGAGGAATTTAGCCCTAAACCAGGCATATCAAATCTTGGCAACTTTAAAATTTGTCAATTTCAATTCCATGCTGTCTGGGGAATTCTGGGAGTGGAAGTCCATAAATCTTAAATAGAATAGAATAGAATTCTATATTAGCCAAGTGTGATTGGACACACAAGGAATTTATCTTTGGTGCATATGCTCTCAGTGTACATAAAAAGACAAGATACACTCATCAAGAATCACAAGGTACAACACCCAGTGACAGTCATACGGTACAATAAGCAATCAAATCATACTAGGAGACAATCAATATCAATATAAATTGCAAGGATATAAGCAACAACTGTAACAAAGTTACAGTCGTGCAGTCACAAGTGGGAGGAGATGGGTGACAGGAACGATGAGAAGATCAATAGCAATAGTAATGCAGCCTAAGTGAATAGTTTGACAGTGTTGAGGGAATTATTTGTTTAACAGAGTGATGGTGTTTGGGAAAAAACTGTCCTTGTGTCTAGTTGTTCTGGTGCGCAGTGCTCTATAGCGTCGTTTTGAGGGTAGGAGTTGAAACAGTTTATGTCCAGGATGTGAGGGGTCTGTAAATATTTTCACAGCCCTCTTTTTGACTCGTGCAGTATACAGATCCTCAATGGAAGGCAGGTTGGTAGTAATTGTTTTTTTCTGCAGTTAAAGTTGCCAAAATTGGACACCCCTGCCCTAAACCATTGCTTTGAGAAGTTCCTCAGGACTCTCTGTTCCTGTAAGGTTTTCATGAAGCCAATAGGTGAGGACATCAGTCAATATGTGCTTAAGTACTATCTATGTTCTGATGATATTCAGCCATTCATTCATTCATTCATTCATTCATTCATTCATTCCTATTTAGAAACCACCCATCTCCCTCTCTCCCTACTTCATGCTGACCAAGTGATATAGTTAAGATTCTTTCCCGGTGTCTGGAGGCTACATGGGTGTGGACAAACTTCTGCTTAACCCTAACAAAATTGAATGGCTGTGGATTTAAGGCCTCTTGGATTTAGAGTCCCTCTATCTTTCATTCTGAATGGGTCTGTCAGTATCCTTAGTGAAATCCATGATGATAAAGAAGTGCCGTGCACAGGACCTGCAAATAATGACTGATTCATATGTCATATATTTCATATATCATGATTTACTTGATCATGATAATCTGAATAAGCTACATTGCACTAAGCCAGAAATTGTGATTACAAACTCAGTGACTTAATTTATATGATAGACTAACCCCAAACCAAGCAAATGTGAAAACAGCACCAGTATTTTTTTATTATGCAACTACATGGCCTGAATTGTGGAATTTTTTTAGAGGTTCAGATGGTTGCATCCCTTAGTTGTGGCTTGTTTGCTCTTTCTTTTTTCTTCCCAAAGAAAAAGCATCGAGAAGGGTAGGGAAAAAAACCCCATGACTGCTGCAGAATTCATTTTCATTGGTAATTGAGACCATCCTTCCCCAATCTGGTTATTCTTCCAATGTATTAGACTTCAATTCCCAGAATTCCTCACAGGCACAACAATTGATGAGAATTCTGGGAATTAAATACCATACATTCGAAGGACACATTTTTCTTGGCATCTCTTCCCCTGTAGCTATGCCACAGCAATTGAGGCAGGATCTGTTGTTAGTCAGAGAGTAGTGAAATTGCTTTTGAATAGACTGTGATGTAAACTAAGAGAAAGGAAATAAGCAGGAGAGATGGAAAAAAAGAGCAATTAGTTTTGAATAAAGATGTGAGAGAGTGATATTAGAATGCAAATTCATTTTGCCTCTAGGAATACCGAAAACAGATGCGAGAATACAGTACAGGTTTTATTTTTTTAAGACAGATTTCCCCTCCTTTCAAGAATATATTTACAAGAAGGGGAAAAAAATAAGTCTCTCTGCATTGAAATCTACCTAGCAGACAGCAGATAGCTCTGGGTTTTAATTGCATTACAGGTTTCTTTGCTCTTAATTCCCAGAAAGGGAGGAGGGAGAAAAACTGCTGTGTAACGATGAGCAGGAAGTTTTGCAAACACATAGTCCACATCCAGGGTTATCGTAGATTTCCCTCCCTGCTCTGCCTTGTCTGACTCACTGCATTATTGGCACCGCTGTCAACAACTGTCTTCATGGAAAATATTCCACTGGGGTTATTATGTTAAGTAGCTTCAGATGAACCTCATGTCGCCGTTATGAAGAGGCCAAGTAATTTTTTTTCTCACAACCACCGAGTGCTGGGAATTCATGTGTGGAGTAAAAAAAAGAACCGCACACACATAAGTTCCTTCCGCTTTTTCATCTGCTATTGTCTGAACAAAACATAGTCTGCCTAAACTAAAGTAACATTAGTAGCATTACTGCAGACATTTTAAAATGTTCTTTAAAAAAAAAATTTTTTTTTATCCCATTGCCAAAACAACAAACTTGTGTTGGCCAGTTCTAAACATCCAGAAGGAAAAGTTATATAACATATCTCATTTTATTGCGCTTTGCAGATATTGCTTTTTTTACACGTCTCTCCAACAGGAAAATGATTATAACTTGCTAAAAGTTCAGATAATTAGCTTTTTTTTTTTTTTTAGAATAAAGTACAGTATTTTTAAATTAAGATGTGTACTTTCCCCCTTCCCAGGCATAATGCTATTGTTATATTATGGTGGTCTGGAATCAAACCTGCAGTATCTCCAAGGTATGTCTGTATTTTAGGTTGTTTCTGAATAAAGCAAGCAGAAAAATGGAACCTTATCCTCTCAAACCTGACTATATTTACTCAGATCCACCTTATCTTATATCCTAGCAAGCGAGCTTAGGGTTACAATTTCAAAATACTTTGATTGATGCATGTGCCCTCTTGAACTCCCAGAGAAAAGACAGGATGAAAGTCTAAGAAATTAATCAAAATATGCACACACACACACACACACACACACACACACAGAGAGAGAGAGAGAGAGAGAGAGAGAGAGAGAGAGAGAGAGAGAGAGAGAGATACAACTGATAAAAATGTTTGTAATTTGCAAACGCAGACAAGCACAGGCTACAATCCAATCTGCATCCCGTTTTGTAAAATGTCCAAAATGACGTGAGTTTTGACCCCTGTGCAGCTGAGCCTTTCACAGTGCGGTCCCATTGTCATTTACACAAGTTGTAACTATGGGCTATGAAAATGTCCCATGTGAACATTTTTAGGAGCCTGAACTGTATGGGTCTCAGGAAATTTGACACCATAAGTCAGCTTTTTAGCTAATGAATGTACATAACTTCAAAGAAATAACTATAACCCATATCAGGATTTTCTCTCTTTTAAAGAAAATTTGCTTGTTATGTTTGCATCCCGACTTTTTTATTCCTACAGATAACTCAAGGCGGTGAACACACACCTTCCTCCTCCTATTTTCGCCACAATAACCACCCTGTGAGGTGGATTGGGCTGAGAGAGCATGGCTGGCCCAAAGTCATCCAGCTGGCTTTCATGGCTATGGTGGAACTTGAACTCATGTTCTCTTGCTTTCTAGCCTAGTGCCTTAATCACTAGACCAAATATGTGTATCCTTGCATTTTCAGCAAGAACTAAAGGGCCAATTTGGTCTAGTAGTTAAGGCACCTGGCTAGAAACCAGGAGACTATGAGTTCTAGTCCTGTTTTAGGCATGAAAAACTGGCTGGGTCACTTTTGACCACTCTTTCAACCCAACTCACTTCACAGGATTGTTGCCGTAGCAATTTCTCCCCACAAATATTATGCGTTTTCCTACAACTCAACTCTCTGTAGTTAAATGCAAGAAGGCCATTCTAAAATTCAGGGATTCTTTTCAAATAGACAAATTAAAATGTAGATTTATAAGTCACAATGTCTGGTGTCACACTACACAGCCAAATAGTTTATATTATGGCTGCCAATATTTTTGCTTCATTCGATTTGCAAACAAAGCCATATAATTCTGATTAAGCTAAAACCAAATTCATAATGAATGGATTAATATTAATCCGTTCAATTAATCAAACATTCATTAATCCATTCATGTTGGGCATAATTAACTAATGTTACCGTGAAGGATCCTCTTAGAAACCAAAGAAGGACTGAACATCTGATTAAGAAAATCAAAGAAGTGAGAATTTTGGTCTTTCTGAACTTCAAAAAGACCAAGCTTGTGAGCACTGCAAAGGATGGAAATATCAAAATAGAAATTGACAGTGAAGAGATAGAATGTGTAGGGAAAAAAATCACTTTCCTAGGATCACAGATCAGTCAAAGTGGTGAATGCAGCACAGAAGTAAAATGCACTGGGTCACACAGCAATGATGGATATGAGCTGGATATGGAAAAGCAAGGCTGACAATCAAATGTAGGTTAGTCTGCTCTATTGTGTCCCCTGTAGCTACTCATGGTTGTGAAAGATGGAGCTTAAAAAAAGCAAGACAGGAAGAAAATTGAATCATTTGAGCTGTGGTGCTGGAGAAGGCTCCTGTGTATTCCTTGGGCAGCAAATGTGACTAAGAGCAAGTACATGTCACTAGAAAGCAAAATCATGAAAGTGCATCCCACTTACTTTGGCCATGTCATGCAGGGGAATTCACTGGAGAAAGCGATTATGTTTGGAAGAGTTAGCAGTAGAAGGAAACCAGGCCATCAAAGAATACAGTGGTTGGACATCATCAAAGCTGACACCAGCCGGAGCATAGAACAACTCAAAGAAATAGTGCAAGATTGGAAGATGCGGAGAGACCTGACCCATAGAATCGCCAAGAGTCAGACACGACTGAATGGATAACATCATCATCATCCTGAAGGAAAGAACTTTTTTCTGTTTTGCTTAATGTGTGAAACTAGGGTTACAGGTGGGTTGAGATAGGGGTGGGACAAAGTAATCTTTGGCTGTTTGTAAATTGACCAAGGATTAATTCCTCCATTAGAAAGGAAAAAGTTAAAATATATCCTGTCTTTTGGAGGGGCTTGGGGGGGAGGGGAGCAGAGGTAATATACCTCCTTTAGTTCTTGGTCAAGTATATACTGTACCCTTTTGTTAAATTTCAACAGCCAATGTGGTATATATTCAATGTGATTAACAATTTGTTGGTATTGTATAGCAGTGTTTTTCAATCCCAGCAACTTTAAGACAGGTGGATTTCAACTCCCGGCATGGGTAATTTCACATCAATAGGAGAGGGAGAATAAACAAATACCTTTCAAAATTAACTTTGCCCTGATTAATAATTTTGGAACTTTTAAAAATCACACTCAAAGCACTCCTTTTTCTTAGCTATTTCCTTTTGTGTCTTCTTAGCATTCCCTTTTGCTTCACTTTCTCTTTCTGATGCGGCATTCTTCTTTCAGCCTGGAGCTCACTGAATGATGGTTGTGCTTCAGTCTAACTCAGGGGTTGGCAACCTTAAACACTCAGAGAGCCACAAAGCTCCTAACCAGAAGCCTCCCCCCCCCAATTCAATTGTGGAGCCAACCGGAAGTCCAGTTCCCCCACCATAAGAGCCTCCTCCTAGTACAGCATCCTTTTTCCTCTGCCAACCAGAAGTCCTGTTCCCCCACCATAGAGTCTCCTCCTAGCATGGCGTCCTTTTTCCTCTACCTGTCCTAACCGAAAGCCCTATCACTTGTGGAGCCGACAGGGAGCTGCAGAAGAGGGATGAAAGAGCCACATGTGGCTCTAGAGCCATGGATTGCTGACCCCTGGACTAACTCCTTCCAACTTTGCTTGAAATAACCCCTTTCATCTGCAGTTCCAGCAAAGACTCCAAGGACGCCCAACCTCTTCCAGACCCACATCTGAATGAATCTCATTCTCCCCCCCCCCCTTTTATTAGTTCTCAGAGATAAGATGACTTCTGTTGGCCACAGCGGGCCAGTTGGTGATTTAAAGGAGTAGCTGCTCTCCACTGAAGTGAACTTCAGAGCATTTATTAGCACATCAGAGGAACCTGGTTGTTGTTTTTTTTTTCTTTTTTGTTTGCTATATCTGGATGTTAAGGAAGGCACCCAAAAGACCTTATAAATTGGCATTATCTACAATTATCTCAGGACAATCAGCTAATTGAGAGTGGTAGCCAGTCAACACAAAGAGTCATTGTAAAGCTGGTGTAAGGGAGTAACCTGATGAATATTCTTCTTTAAGATTTTGGCTTTTCCACACCTTGGCATTTCTCTAGGTCTGCTAATATTATATCCTTCTCGTACATTGATGGAGTTCCTTTAAGGTTACAGGTAATCACATTTTCCACCCTAATACCAGAGAAACAATAAATTTTAACCAATAGATGAGTCACTTAAGGAAACATTCTCTTTATTTACTTTTCATGTTCTTTTCTTTTTTTTCCCATTTCCCATTCCTGTAATACACTAGGGCCTTAAAATATAAATGGATGTGATCTACCAATAAAACCTTAATGGGCAGACTTAATTTTCATAGACAATGTTCATTCTTAATCTTTGAATACAGGTAAATGTATGCTTGACTTATGACCACAATTGAGCCCAATGTTTCCTTTCTTCAGTAGAACCTCTGATCATGAATGCTTCTGACCATGACCAAATCAGGTTCTGATCAAAAAATTCACATTTTTTTTTCAGGGCCAATTTCCCCTTCCACGCCATTTTTTTTTGTAAACACCAAATTTCCAAAATTAGGTTCGGGTCACGACCAAATCGGGTTTTGACCAAAGTTATGGAACAAATTATGGTCATGACCAGAGGTTCTACTGTAGTTGTTAAGTGAATTGCACCCCATTTTATGATCTTTTTTTGCTACAGCTGTTAAGTCAATGACTGAAGTTGTTAAATGAATCATGAGATCATTAAGCAAATCTGGTTTCCTGCAGTATTTAATCCGGTTTCAGTGTCATTTACATGATCAGTTATTCTCCATGTCATATCAATAATATATACAACTATTGTATCACCCTGGTTCCTGGATCATAGGAAATGGCTCTACAAACCAGCTGCTCCTGTGGGATGAGAATGCAGCATCTGTCTGAGGCTCATTAAAGCAGCCCACTCTTCAGCATCTCTTCCAAAGTGAATTAAATGCATTGTGAAGACTTAATGAGAACCAGATTTATGGTCAGGCTTGTCAATAATTTATCAGGGTGACAAAATAGTTGCTGCTGAAGTTGATTCTCTCATCGGCTATGTTGCCTAAAAAATAACATTTTGGTCATGTTTTTGGCTGTAATCCATGGAGTGTGTTGATGGGCAATAAAATGTATTTAGTTGAGTTATTCTAAAAGAAAATAAAACATCCATTACCAATAGGAAGGTCACGGAGAGAACCACAATATGGAGCTCCTTCTTGAGGGAGATGGGCAGTTTAGAAACATGAAATATAAATAAATAACTACTACAACCAAAGCCATTGTCACAAAAGCATAGCTAAGCATAGCAAAGAAGAATAAAATAGAATATAAAATATTTAAATTAAAAAGAAGCATGGCAAAGAAGAATAAAATAAAATGAAGAGAAGAGAAGAGAAGAGAAGAGAAGAGAAGAGAAGAGAAGAGAAGAGAAGGTGGAGCAAAACCGGTAAGCGATTCCAATCCATTTATCCATTCATCTAAGCTCTCAGCAACAATAATATCTACCAAGCCAGATGTAAAGAAGCCAAAGCTATCCTGATGTAAAATCTATCAATATTAGTCCTTGCCTGACCTCTCTTCCAAAAAGCAGGGAAATGTGGAACAGAACAGCGAGCCTGTCACTAATACCTGGAACACCTTGCAAACGGGGACCTGATACGTCTCTCTGTCATCTGGGGTGCTGTAGCTTGTTGGGGTGCTCTGAGAATTAGATGATACAAATCAACATATCGGTATTTCTTCCTTGAGGGAGGAAATCAGAAGCAATTGTTCTCCCCCCCCCCCCTGCATACAGAAGTCTTCTTTCCTTTCTTTATGGGTAGAAGGAGGAAATAAGAGCTCCTATCTTCTCCAGTATACAGAGAAAGAGACAGGAATCAGACTGGAGGGTTGAGGAAGACTTTAGAGAAGGCAGGATTTCTCTATCAAGTCTCTGCAGCAGGTCAATGCAGATTTATTAGCCAAAGTTGGCCTGTGGATTGAACGTTCCTTCCTACTGAGTTATAAAACTGCAGTCCAGATTAGCATATTTCCAAATGCTTATTAGCAAATCAAGAGCGAGGAGAATAATTTCCTGCCTTCGGTAGACCAGAAATATCTCCCCTTGTTTGGCTAACTCCCCATCTCCATTGAGACATTTTTTTTCCTGATGCCTGATTGAGAAGGCCCTGTTTCCACTATGTATGGTCCTATATACCAGGGGTCACCAACCTTTCGGGCCTCAGGGACCACTAAATTCATAATTTTAAATCCCGTGGACCACTAATACGATCTGCCTAATGACCGGCTGGGTGGGCATGGCTAGATGGTCATGTGATTGGGTGGGCGTGGCCAACTTGATGTCACTCATGTCGAGGGGTGCCTCACCAGCCTCTACTCACCCCTCCCCTCCCAGCCACTCCTCCCCTGCCCGCCTGGGCTCCTTAGGGCCCCAACAGGAAGCAGTTGTTGGAACTAAGCAGCCACCACGAGAAAGAGTTGGCAAAACATCTGGCTCAGTTCAAATTGGATCTGACCAAGAAGGAGGCTCAGCAGAAGCATCTCATTGAGGACTACGAGCATAGGCTTTCTAAGCAGAGGGAAGAACTGCAGGAGTGCAAGGCCAGGTACCGGGGCCTGGAGATTCAGTGGGCTGAGATGGTCAGCCAGTTCCAGGCCATGAAACAGTCCCACTGGAACAAGGCCCTCTGGCTCTTTGCCACCAGCAGCACTTCTCCTCAGCCGTCGTCCAAAGCCCTGCACCAGGAGGCTGAAGCAGACACCAAGTTGGAATTTCTGCCCCCCTCCAACCCGTACAAAAAGATCCCGAAGGGGGAGACTCTCTGCAGTAACACAAGCGTTCATTGCACGTATCCGGCCCAGGGGCCGTAGTTTGAGGACCCCTGATTTAGTGCAATATATAAAATGCAAATAATTTTTCTGCAGACCACCAAAATGGACCACCAGTTGGTGACTGCTGCTATATACTGTTGTATTGGCTCTGTCATTTCATTCAATGTGCAGGTACAGTAATAGGGCTAGCAAGTACCCATGGAGATGTTATTTTACTGTCATTTGAAGGCAATATCATAGTGGCTTTGGAATTGCAGCGATCCTTTCTTCAAGATTACATAAAGTCTTCAATCTTCTCTTCAAGTTTTTTTTTATTAGCTCCAGTTACTTCAAAAATCTAGGATCAAACAAAATCAACACAGTTAATGGAAGATCAGGAATTTGAGGAAATAATTCTCTCATGTGAGCTTCCTCAGGAACTTTTAAAATCCCTTTT
Source organism: Pantherophis guttatus (assembly GCF_059756535.1). Lineage (NCBI taxonomy): Eukaryota > Metazoa > Chordata > Lepidosauria > Squamata > Colubridae > Pantherophis > Pantherophis guttatus. Next base: position 86,536,557 of record NC_142064.1, on the reverse strand, counting down.
GGAGTCTTTCCTTTATAGAGTTCCAGTTATCAATGAGAATAAGCTCAGTGCTGCAATGTTTGTCCAGAGAATAGCAATAGCGCTTAGGCTTATATACTGCTTCACAGTGCTTTACAGACCTCTCTAAGCAGTTTACAGAGTCAGCATATTGCCCCCCAAAATTTGGGTCCTCATTTTACCCAACCTCAGAAGGATGGAAGGCTGAGTCCACCTTGAGCCTGGTGAGATTTGAACTGCTGAACTGCAGCTAGCAGTCATCTGAAGTAGCCTGCAGTACTCCACTCTAACCATTGGACCACCTCATGTTTCCATTAATGCTATTTCACATCAGCAAAAGGGGATTAAATAAACAGCAAAATTAAATAAACAGCAAAAGGGGATTAGAACAACTGATTTTTATAAAGTTACAATGGACTATTGGTTCTGATAAATTTGAAATAAGACTTTGGATTTAATTATACATTTTTATTTTTGCCTGTGGGAAAATGTTTTGTTTTGAATTTAAACAAACACAATAAGATTATAAAAAATTGAATACTAGAAGGAATTAAAAAAGAAAACATATTTAGAAAACTACCTTTCCTGCTATCTATTGGTCATCTGGATTGTTGCAGTATAACACTGTTAGCTGTAACATAGAATGACTATTTATCCAATTCCAATATATTTTGCATTCCTGTGCTTTTTTGTTATTTTTTAAACTACTGTGTTAGTGTTCACTAATCTATCTGGTTTTGTTAAAATTGTCTCAGAAATGCTAATCATCCTACTAATAAGATGAGGTAAAAAAAGAACTACAGATAGTCCTTGACTTATAACCACAATTCATCCCCCAAATTTTGTTGTTAAATGAGACATTTGTTAAGTGAGTTTTGCTCCATATTATGATTGTTCTTGCCACAGTTGTTAAATGAATCACTGCTATTGTTAAATTAGTAACTTGGTTGTTAAGTGAATCTGGCTTCCCCATTGATTTTGCTTCTCAAAAGGTGGAAAAAAAGAGATCACATGATCCTGGAACACTGTGTAGGAAGAAATATCCTTCTGGGTTCAGCTCCAAGTGGGGAAAAAGACACTGGAAACATGGAGACTGCTTGGAAAGATGGTTTAATGGTGGACAGGATCACATGGTTTGAGTTCCTGAACAGAAAAAGGCACAGAGACACAGCGAGTCCCCGGGTTTTATGCCCTCTCTGGCTTTGAACTTCCTGGGGCCCAGAAAGAGTATCCTGATTGGTTGTCAGACTCCCAGGGAGTGAGGGTCTTAGCTAGCCTTGTTGGCTGATGTAATCTTCCCAGGTGCCATGTGGTGAGTTTCTGTTGCTAGATGGGTCCTATTGTGTTGCAGATGATGGTCCATTGACAAAGATTGAGTTTCTGCCTCTGGCCCATTAACGAAAGGGTGGGGGCAGGAAGATGGGAGCAGCTTCGTCCTTAAAACATGCTTTTCCATTTCTCATCCAGGGAAACATAATATTCTGCCTTTTTAATATTTCCCAAAATATTTCATTCCTCTAGGAAAGGGGTGGGTGCTAACTTCTTACAACTGCAACCGCAATAAATATGAGTCAGTTGCCAAGCACCTGAATTTGATCACATGACCATGGGGATGCCACAACGATTGTAAGTGTGAAAAATGGTCATACTTTTTTCAGTGGTCTTGTAACTTAGAACACTCACTAAATGAGTTCTTGTAAGTCTACGAATATCTGTAATTCAAATTGGAAAAAGAGAGCTGAGATTTTTCTCAAAAAAACCTGATCTACTTTTTCATTAGATTGATAAGAAGGATACATGTGATGTGTGTGTGTTCCTTTTTCACCTTATCCTCAGTGAGAGAATATTAAACTCACATATAAAACAGCAGTGGGGATTGTGTGGTCTTCAGCCTAGCAGGTGGTTCAAAGAATTTTTTCTCTGAATATGCTTTGTTTTTTTATTTCCATAAATGCAAATTGAGAAATAGCTACTACCCTGTTTCCCCCAAAATAAGACATCCCCTGATAATAAGCCCAATCAGGCTTTTGAGCACATGGCAATAAGGCCAAGCGCTTATTTCAGGGTTCAAAAAAAATATAAGACAGGGTCTTATTTATGGGGAAACACGGTATCATATTACTCAGTAGTAGAGGGACTAAAAAAAATAGTATATTGTTTGTGTCACAGTGGTGAGAGCTATGATCAGATAACAATCTGGACTTTCTTGGTCTGCAGACACAGCACTGTCAAATATTGATTTTGTTTTTCCATCTGATAGGTTTTTATTTCTATAAAAGAGTTGGACCGGACAGTTATTCCAATAAAAGTCTGTGTTCTCTACAGGGGGATACACAGAGGTGGGCTGTTGCCAGTTCAGACGGGTTCGGGTAAACTGGTAGTTGCGACCTGTGGGGGTTCCACCCTCCCCAGCGCTATCCCGTCCTATATTGCTGTGTTTTTGAAGCCACGCCAGGGGTGGGTTCTACTTACCTTTACTACCGGTTCGCAACGGGGCCGCGCACGCGCAGAAGCATTTTGATGATGTCAGGGTCAGTGGGCGGAGCCTCCCACCGGTTTTACTATCGGTTCTATAGAACCGGTGCGAACCGGGGGCAACCCACCACTGAGCTACGCACATGCGCAGAAGGGTGCGCGCATGCACGCGCACGTTTGCATTTTCGGTGCTGGGTTGTTAAACCGGCAGCAGCCCACCACTGGGGATACAGTGCAACTCCAGGTGATGGACATCAGAGGTGTAAGCATGAGCAGTTAGCTGTCTAGCCCTACTGTTCCATATTGCTGGAAACCTTCAGAGCTGCTATGCTTCCCAGACTTTCCAGTAGAAAATTATGTAAGAGTTTGCGAGCCGAAGTTTACTCCTACTCGTCCATGTCTCTTCTTAACAAGTTTTAGGCTGTACAGGTAGTCCTCGACTTACAACAGTTTGTTTAGTAACTGTTTGAAGTGACAACGGAACTGAAAAAAGTGACTTATGACCATTTTTCACAGGACCATTGCTGCATCCCCATGGTCACATGATCAAAATTCAAACGCTTGGCAACTGACTCATATTTATGACGGTTGCAGTATCCTGGGGTCGTGTGATCAACTGTGCCGACCTTCTGATGAGCAAAGGCAATGGGGAAGCCAGATTGACTTAACAACCGTGTTACTAACTCCACAGCTGCAGCGATTCACTTAACAACTGTGGCAAGAAAGGTCGTAAAATGGGGCAGTATTCACTTAACAACTGCCTCACTTAGCAACAAAAATTGGGGCTCAGTTGGTGTTCGTGAGGACTGCCTGTACTCCTGCAGGAAAGCTACTTAACACTTCAACAGACCCCAAAGTATTCATTTTCTGGACTGTAATCAAAAATCACCAACAAAAGTAGTTTTCCTAAATGACATTTAGATCTGTGCAGGTCCCATGACTGCAGTTTGAATAACATGCATGAGTTGGCTGAACTTTTATGTTAAATAGAAGTTTTCTGCCTTCTCCACTTATAATATTCATGCATATGTATAAAGAGTGAAGAAAAATCTCAGAAGAGCCATTAGAGTTGGAAGACAACTGTTATAAGCATAGATTTGGTGAAGGAAAGCAATGTATTAAACTTAGATGCTGGTTCAGTCAGGAAATTCATTTCAGACCTTGCTTTTAACCTGTATTCACAGTTTTAATTTATACCTGTACTTAAAAAATAAGTCCTAGTAAAGTTACTGGGGCCTATTCTAAAGCAGAATGGCAAATGAAGACACTTTTCTAAGGAAACATTTTTTTAATTATTTAAAAATGCAGATCTATACTGTAGAACAATTCTTTAGAAGTGACATCTGGCAAGAAGATCTTTCTTTGCATTTTAAACAAAGCTTAGTACACATATCATGCTGACAGACTTTTTATCGAGAGATTCTTTCCATTCTCTGAACCTTCTGAGATTACAGAAGGCAATCTTATTTTGTTCCAAGGTGAGTCCAGGAGATGGCAGAGATGGCAGGAAATCTCTCTCTAGGATAATTGAACAATGCTGTACAGTATGGTTTAAAGTATGTTGGAAAACCACTTTATAGTTTTGGTGAGCGGGCATACCAGTGGATGGGTTGCTCCCGGTTCTTGCGAACCGGTAGTAAAAGCGGTGGGAGGCTCCACCCACCCGCCTGGACGTCATAATGGATGATCTGTGCATGCGCAGAAGCGCGCACACGCTCCCGTTGAGAACTGGTAGTAAAGGTAAGTAGAACCCACCCTTGGGACAAACCATTATTAGGGGGGAAAGAGAAGGAGGAAGGATATTAGGTGTGTTTGCCACCTTAAATTTTTTTTTTTTAAAGGCTGGAAATAAATAAATTTGTGTATTTGAGCTCTCTCCCCCCTCCCCTCCTTCCCTCCCTCCCTCCTTCCTTCCAGGAAACCTTGGGGGAATTCTATAATACATTTATTGCCTTCATTATGTAGGGCAAGTCATTGAGTTTTAGACTCATTTTTATATCTGCAATGCGGCAGAGGTGGGTTTCACATAATTTTACTACCGGTTGGCTGCGCACCGAAAATGTGAGTGTACGCCTTCTCTGCATGTGCGTGTCTTCTGTGCATGCGTGCGGCCTTCTGCATATGTGCTTTGCTCGGGCGTGCGGCTTGAACGCATGCGCACAGCTTAGAAAGCGTGGCTAAATAGGATGGCATAGTGCCGGGGCGGGTGGGCGGGCCCTTGGGCCCACCCACAAGTCACCACTACTGGTTCGCCCGAACCAGTTCGAACCGGCTGAATACCACCACTGCAATGCAGGTATAATATACCAGATCTATACAATAAGAAATTTGTTGATCAGACAAGCAATGTGCAAAGGTGATAAGTATGACAAGGACTAAAGTATAATTGAGAGTTCAGGTGTACAATTTTTCCTCCTTATGCATAGGTGTGCAAAATCCCCCCCGTGAGTTATTGAAGCAAAAATCTGTGACATCTCATAAATTTTGAAATACTTTCTTTAGTTTGTACCGAAGTGTTCAATGGAGCAACAGGTATTGCTTGACTAGTTGTGAGGAAAAAAAACTTGCTTTTAGATTGCATTTGCCGATTCAACTGTAGAACAAAAAATCCACACAGTCTTTCTACTGATGTTATCCTCAGTTGTTAAAATGCCAATAGTCTCAGCTTAGTTTATTTATTTATTTGTTTGTTTGTTTGTTTGTTTGTTTGTTTGTTTGTTTTAATTTGTATACTGCCCTTGTCCGACAGGAGTCAGGGCGGTGAACAGCCAAAATAAAACAGAACATACAAAATTTAAAAACAGTTTAAAAATAATTAAATATTTTTGGCCGCAATTTAAAACAACCCAAGTTTATAACGTAGTAGATAACGTTCAACCCTAAAGAGTAAAATCCTCAGGGGAAACTAAATGTTACACAAACCAACTGAACTGAGGAAACTTCTTGGATGAAAAGTGAAACATCTTCAAGCAAAAACAAGAAAGTCCAGTTGCCTTTTGAAAAACCACCTTTCAAAACTTGTCTCAAAATATTGGGTAAGGAGGTTCTACCATTATCTGATTCAGAGGTGGGTTTCAGCAGGTTCTGACCAGTTCTGCAGAACCGGTAGCGGAAATTTTGAGTAGTTCGGAGAACTGGTAGTAAAAATTCTGACTGGCCCCGCCCCCATCTATTCTCTGCCTCCCAAGCCCCAGCTGATTGGGAGGAAATGGGGATTTTGCAGTATCCTTCCCTTGGATTGGGGAGGGAATGGAGATTTTACAATATCCTTCCCCTGCCACGCCCACGAAGCCATGCCCATGAAGCCATGCCACGCCCACCAAGCCACAGCCACAGAATTGGTAGTAAAAAATTATGAAACCCACCACTGGTCTGATTCAAATGCTAGATTAGACAACTGATTGTGGAATTGGGAATATTCATTCACTGAACTTAATATTTCTAGCTTTCAATTAATATTCTCCCATAAGCAGAGCTGTGAGGGGCACAATCAGGGCAACAAATGCTGAACTCCGAAGCATACTAAACTGTGCTTTTAGGCCACACGTACCTTGTCTCCTTTCATGAAGAACTGAAATGTTGGCACAACAACAATATTGCAGAGGACAGCTACATCCTGTTAAAGAGAGATCAACCCATATGCCATAAAGTCCTAGAACTCATTCAGATACATTAACCACTACATTAAAAAAAAAGGCTTGCAATAAAAATGAAAAAGGACATTTTATAGAGCCTCCCAAGACCTGCATAATTCCCTATTTTTGTGGTCGGCCTGAAAGATCACATTTAATATGGCTAAATAATTGCCTTTGTGCTACATTAAAGGTCTTTGCTACCTTTTACTTGCATCTTACAACGTAAATTTCTTTTTTATTCTCTTTATTTCCATTTATCACTATTACAATGCATTAGCCTACAACCCTACAAAAATGACAGGGCCCCCTGTAGAGGATAAACAGCAAATCATTAATGTGACTAATTTGTGTGTGTGTTGACATCTTTAACATGAGCCTTGACTAGTTATTGCTGGCCCAGGGGAGTTTGATTGATTAATCCATAGCCTGGCTGGCTATGGACAAAAATGGGCAAAATTGTGTTTTAATGCCAGCAAGATGATAAAAACAGAGCTGAACCAATCAAATTATTGCCAACAATTGCAAGAAGAAATAAGAGCAAGAGATGCTCTTCTATTGCCATCCATTGTTACCAGGCAAAGTGATAATCCAAGTCCTTGAGAAACAGCCAAGGGAATGAAGACTAGTTAGGTGGCTTCTTCTTAAGCCTTCTTTACGTCTGGTGGTAAAGACTTGGAACTTTTGGAAAGTTCATGAGGAAACAGCATAAGATATTTCCAAGATGTTTAAAAAAGTGTTTCTCAATCACTATAACTTTAAAATGTATGTGTGTACGCTGAGACCTTATGCACCAGAGACAAATTCCTTGTATGTCCAATCACACTTGGCCAATAAAGAAATTCTGTTCTATTCTATTCTATTCTATTCTATTCTATTCTATTCTATTCTATTCTATTCTATGCTATGCTATGCTATGCTATGCTATGCTATGCTATGCTATGCTATGCTATGCTATGCTATTCTATTCTATTCTATTCTATTCTATTCTATTCTATTCTATTCTATTCTATTCTATTCTATCCTACTCTACCCTACCCTACCCTACCCTACCCTACCCTACCCATCCCTATCCATATGCCTATGCCTATCCCTATCCCTATGCCTATCCCTATTCTTTAACTCCCAGTATTCCCCAACCAGTTGAAGCCCACATCTTAAAAGTTGCTAAAGTTGAGAAACTCTGGCTTAAAATGTTGCTTAAAATCAAAATATATTGTAGTCAGAGGTCACTTTGCAACTGTTCAACATTTGTGAACTCAATGATTAGGATTCTGCTAAGCCTAGTACACAACTTTTTTGGGATTGGCTTGTTGATAACATTGTATGTTTAGATGACATCAGCACTGCAAGATAACTTGGAGTTAATAGGATTTTTTTGATATTGCTGCAAACATGATTTTATAAAAAGATTTAACAAAATGACATTTCTAGCTGGGAGCTGTCCAGTATTAGGAGGTTCCAGTTCTGAAGGACTGTATGGTCAGTGTTCTGCAGAATGTCCTAAATTGGATTACCAAATGTGTTCTGGTTCTCAGGTTCAGGATTTGCTTTAATTCAAAGTTCCAAGGACTGATCATCTTCCTTTAGTATTTAGTTGGGTTAGAATAACTGATAATAACCAAGTAGTTAAGATTCTAACACAGTTGTTTCTACCTGTTGCCCTCTAAGAACAAGAAGTTGTTGATGGTGGTTTGTTCTCCGGGCTTGCTGTTTAACTTCTGAATGTTTCATCACCAGGCTAGGTGACATCTTCAGCGGGACTTAGGTTGAAGTGCCTTGTTTCAGTTCTTCTCCACTTTTATTGATCTCATATGGTCATGTGGTCAATGGGTCATGTGATCAGCTGGTCATGCCATGTGACATGCTGTGTGACTGGTTGGTGATGTCATGTGAAGGTGGTGAAGTGAAGAGGTGGTCAGTGCTCTTGTTCATTAGTTGCTTGATTGATAAGGCTCCTTATTGGTTCGTAGGCTTTCTCAGAAATCCCACCAAGGATGTCAGCTAGCCTGGTGATGAAATGTTTGGAAGCTAAACAATAAGCCTGGAGAACAAACCACCACCAACAAGATGTTGGTAGACCAATATCTACCACCCAAGCTACAAATATTTTTTATCTAAGAAGTTGTATTAGAAGTTTCATCATCCTAACTAGGGCTTCAGAAGGCTGCTCAAGGAGGCATCTAATCCTTCTGGATTGAGATACTTACTTCTGCCAAGTCTACATCAACGATACAGAATAGGACATTTTCGTATCGAACAGCCAATTCCTTCAGAACAAAAATGGAACAAAATTTAGATATTAATTGTGGCCCAAACTGGCCTAAACTTTAAATGTCTTTCATTGTATGGTATAATTCGACTTCTGATTTTTCTCTTTCAATATAAAGTTGTACCTCTAAGGAAAAAAAAAATGAAGAGTTACAAAGACAATAGATGAAATGACATCACGAATTTCAAGATATTGAAACAAGGATTGTCTTTATTTAGAAGGAAATTATTGCTTTGAGGAGTGGAAAAAAAGATATGTGATTATTTCAACCCATAAAGACCTTTATGGCTTGGTGTCCTGTTAACCACAGGATAACATCTTCCCATGAAACTTTGCCTGACTAGTTTGATTGTGCTGGGAAAAAAAGCAGAGGGTTATCCCCATTTTTGAGAGGTTAGGGGGCTGAAATCTAGAAATCTGTTGTTTTTCTGTGATGAGGCCAGTCCTTTGTATTGATCTCCCACTTCAATTTTATTCACCCCCAACGTTATATATTATAAAATATTGTGTTTTATATTCTTGTGCTGTTATTAAGGTGAGCTGCCAAAAATCTTATAATTAGGCTAGGATATGAATCTGATAAAAAATTTATGCCCCTCATCCAGATCATGACCATAACACATAAGACATCATAAATATATGATCGTTCTCTCCTCAACTATGAATCAGTTCCTCTGCACAACATTTTGGTTTAAACAAACCAAAAAGCCATAAATAATGCCTATTGATTAATTAGTTGGGTTTCCAAATATTCTAAACTGTTGTGATTTAGCCTATTAGATGACCAGTGCTTAATCAATTCATATGATGACCTGCAGTACATGAACACTTCTGAAGATGACTGGGGATCACTGGAAATACAGGCCTTGTATATACCTAAATGTTTTCTGAGTCTTAATTAGCATGGCGACAAGATGGAATTCAAGATGGAGTCAGCCATGACTCTGAAAAATAATTCTCTGGCACTGGCAGTACCTTCTGAAATCATTGTCAAAGAAGAACTAAGTCCTATCCCAAACAGATACTACTGGATGTGAATATGGGATCAAGGAAAACAGCTTTAAATATTAAAATCTTATGCATAATAGAATTGCTCAGGCATTCACCACTACCTTCACTTGGATGGCCTATCAGTCATGCTAGGAATCTTGTCTCCAGGGATTGTGTTTGTGGGCTGGTGTAGCCGGAGTTGAAAAAAAACCCTATTAAAATTGGTTAATCTCTAAATGTAGATATTCTTGGAATAAAATGTTTCGATAAATTCTATATGATATGGGCAAGGGTCCCTTTCTGTTATGGAAGAAGTGCAAGAATGTTTATTCTCCAGCTGTTCAAGCCCTATCCCTGTGTGATAGAGTGAGTTCCTGTCACTTGCCTCAGCTCCTACCAAACTAGCAATTTGAAAGCATGTAAATGGAAGTAGATAAATAGGAAGTAGGAAGGAAATTTCCATGTTTCATTGCATGCTCTGTGCTGTGGCGTGACGTCATGCTGGCCACATGACCATGGAAACAGTGCTGGCTCACTGGCCTAGAAATGGAGCTGAGCACCACCTTCTAAAGTTGGCTATGATTAGCAGAGTAAAATCCGCAAGGACTCCTTTACCTTTACCTTTTACAAGAATGCCATCTCTGTGACACCTCTGGGTCCCATATTGGTCTTAATACTTTCTTCAGAGATCTACGGCTTAAGTTGCTTGCTTGGTTCAACTTATACTGGAAAAGTACCAGATAATCAATTAACTTGTCTTAAATACTTCAGCCAAATCATCTAAAGGATTTTATATTTTGATACATTAAAATCAAACATCTATAAGTGCTCTCCTGTTGCATTCTTAATCTTTTACTCTCTATTTACTGTATATGTACTCTATATCTAATGCTTTTCTTGAGTGTTATCCTTAAGTATTTATAGCTATGACTCAGATATATGCTTAGTGTCAAGTAGTATCCTGCTAAAAAGATACTAGGAAAATGTACACATTGGCAAGAGTCTCACACTGTTCTTGCATCTCGCTCTTCTCTTTTGCTCAGTTCAAGGAAGAGTGCAATTCCCATCCTATGCTGGGAAAATCACTGCTTTTGAATTGCTGTCATTCACACATTTGTTAAAAATGATCTTAGGTTAAAGTCTCCCTCAAATTTAGTTTGATTCCCAGAAATTACATGGATTCCTCCATGTTGTTTTTTGGCATAATACATAAGTGGCTTGCTGTTGGCTTCTTGTAAGATTTTTAAAAACGTTTTCAATTGCTATCATTCCAACTAGATATGCTCCCACTGATTTTGGTGAGAGTCCACATAGGCAAAAAATTATCTCTTCTTCCCTATCCCCACTCATGCTCCTGTAACTTTGCCAATTTTATTTAAAAAAAGTTTTCCTTGGCATATAGCTTTTAAAAGAGGCTCTTTAAAGGTATGGAATGGATGGTCCAGATGAACAAAATAATGTCCTTTTCTTTTCTGGTTTTGACTCCATCATGCTATATGAAATAAATGTCTGAATTACAGTACAGAGAATATATATTATTTCCATTCACTCGGACTAGGATTACTTTTGTTCAGATTGTCACTATAACAATATCAAGTGTTTATGCCTGTCTAACCAATTATACAAAAAGACTAAGGAGCTTACAAACTGATGCTAGAGTGGGGAGTGAGAGAAGACAGAAATATGAATTAGAGGTTCAAAGAGAGCATGTAAGAATCCGTACTTTGGGGAAAGATATTTCCAGCACATGCAGCCAAGCATGCATAGACATATGTTCCTAACCATGTTGCCAAAAAAGACGAAGCGCATGTCAAAATGTCAGAACATGTTTTATCAGTCCTGCCTCAGCAAGGACACTTAAGCAGAGGTACTGTCCCTTTGCTAGGCAGTTTCAACCATTGCTCTGCCCTAAAATAATGATTATTGACTTTTCCATTATCATGTTGATATTTATAGATAACTGCTCGTGATACTATTTTTTTACTTTGGGGGGACCTACATATTGAAAAGTGTTTCTAAATAATTGTAATAAATCAAGTACATAATAAAAATAATAAACATAGCAAGACACAGATGCAGTTGTATTTGGGCTTCATTTAAGTTGTGGGGAGGAACAGAGGGTTGAGGAAGGAATCTAAACAACCAATAGGAAGTATTTTTAGGGAAGGAAAAGGAAATTTTTAGGGAATGAAAGAGAAAACTGAAGGATTAAGAAGATTTTTTTCCCTGGATATATGGAAAAAGGCAGAAGAACCCACGTTAACAATGAGAAAGTTCAAGGGACTGAAATGTTTGAAAGGAAAATTCAACTAGTCCTGAAACAGATTTATACATCTGATTTATAGATCAAATTGTAACACAGGCTTGGGATACAGGCTCTGAAGGGATACCTACAGATGAAGGCTCCAAAATGAAATTAATTTATGAAGTATATTTCCCTTGTCTGGTGATAATGAGGGAAGTAAGATCAAACCATTATGTTGCAGTGAGGGAAGTCCATAGAAATTTTTCTAAGGTAGAGTAGAAAGGCTAAAACCTATTCTTCTGGGGGGGGGGAAAATCTCACCATGATTTGGCAGATCAAGTTTTGAGTATTTTTTTTTTAAAGAACAGGTTTTGTAGCCTGAAAAAGTTTTAAAATCTCCAACCAGTTCAAGACTGCAGAGTTTGAAGGGCAGCTAGATGATTGCAAAGAAACTCAGAGTTTTGTAGCCCAGATCTGGAAGCTCCAAATGCACGTTTGGCATGCATTGCAAATGATCACTGGTTCAATCCCAGGCTATCTTCGATTGAAGACAAAACAGAAGGGACATTTCAAGAGAGATGCCATGAAAATCTCCAGCCAAATAAAACAGACAGCATCATTATAGGCTGGCAATGTTGTGGCTTGGTGTGAGGCAGCATTCTATGATTAAGGGAGAGAAGTAAAGGGACTACTAGCGCGCCACAACAGATGGATATTTTCCTGTCGCATTGTGGCTTCACTTACATGAAGAAAAGGACGAACAATTTTGCAAGGCCCACACCATTTTGCTGTAAAGTTCACCACAACAAGGCGGGGTCCTGCGCTCTTCAGAAATTCCTCAAATTCTTTCTGTTTGGGAAGCAAGTGCAGAAGCAATCAGCACAGGGGCGGGTTTCAAAACCCTTCGCTACCGGTTCGCTCGTGGTCACGCGTGCACGTGCGTGATGCTTTTGCGCATGCACAGAAACTTCTGCACATGTGCAGAAGCATCTGGGCGGGTGGGCGGAGCCTCCCATTGCACGATCTGGGGCGAACCTGTAGCAACCCACCTCTGAATCAGCAATTAAAAACTTCACACAGGGTGAGGGATGAATGCCAAAGGTTTGACTCTTTCTGAGAGAACAATTTTCTTTACAAATTAAGCATACCTTTATTTATAATTATTTTTCATATTACATTAAAACTCATTGTTTATGGGAGTGTGATGGCTCAGTGGTTAAAGATGCTGAGCTTATCAGCAGGAAAGCTGACAGCCTGTGTTCGAGACCTGAGTGCTGTGTGATGGGGTGAGCTCCCGTTACTTGTTCTAGCTCCTGCCCATGTAGCAGTTCAAAAGTATGCAAATATGAGTAGATAAATAGGTACCACCTCACTGGGAAGATAACGGCATACTCTGCATCTCAGCATATAGTCATGCTAGCCACATGACCATGGAAGCATCTTCAGACAACACTGGCTCATTCGGCTAAAAAACAGAGATGAGCCCTATCCCCTAGAGTCGGGTATGTAGCCATCTCAATTTAATATCTTTCCTTGGTTTATCTGAGAATTTGAGTCTTTTCTGTAAATTGGTCTGAGTCAAAATCATCCTCTATCAGCTCATAGCTTCAGAAATATGCAGCCAAGTTAGAAAATCTTTTTAGGTATTGGTGAGTATAGATTTCTACCCAGCATCAAACTGAATCTATAACAATCTATATTGAATTACTTGCCTTATTGTGCATTTTTGGCAACATTGTGAATGCCTCCAAAAAAAATCACTTAATACTTCTTTTCTTGTCTCACTAGTATTCATCTCAGAATGATTCAAATAAGGTCAGGTTGACACCATACTATTATGACATAGTAAAGTATGTCATTTATGATCCTTTCAATATTCAGATAGCGGTGGAGCTTGCCAAACTACATGCCTATAGTGAGGAACCTGAAATCCATAGCTGAAGGTTTACAAGAACTCTAGCCTCATGTTCTTGGATAAAGTTCATGAACAACTGCCTAGATGTCACAGTGTCTCCTTGTCCAGAGAGATTCCTGTGACCAGAACTCGCCATCTGAATGGCAAATTCTGGTGCAATGCTAAACTCACTTCTTTGGGGATATCTACTTTGTCATTAGACATCATCTGGAAGCCTACGAAGAGGTATTTCCAGGGTCTTCCTGGGCTTTCAGTATCAATTTTTTACAATTTACAAGTTTATTAGGCTGAATAACTAAAATTATACTTTAGCAAATCCAAAGACTAAAAAATGTTAAGTACAAATAGGTCTATCTTTAAAATTAAGTGTATGTTCCATATTAATTTATTTATTAAGAAAATGTACATGACTGTGCAACTCATTCACAGTGAATCTGGGTGGTTTATAGAAGTAAATCCCAAATACAAAACCCAAGAAACTCCCATCACTCTAGCAACAGCTTTTGTTGCAGCTGCTCTGGAAAACTGTCTCAGTTTCCTCAAGATACTTGGTCTTCTGTTCATTTGAGATGGCCCTTATGTGAATTCCCTGCTAACCCTTGGTGAAGAGCCTTGGTGGTGCAGTGGACTAAAGTGCTGTTAAGTAGCACTTAGCTGCCAGCTGCCTGCAATTACTGCGAGTTCAAATCTCACCAGGCTCAAGGTTGACTCAGCCTTCCATCCTTCCGAGGTAGGTAAAATGAGGACCCGGATTGTGGGGGCAATAAACTGACTTTGTATAAAAAAGAACACCGCTTGGGGGGGGCCGAAAGCCCTACTAAGCAGGTATATACAAAAGTATGACGGCTATTGCTTAATGCATTGTAAGCCGCCCTGAGTCTGCGGAGAAGGGCGGCATATAAATCGAACCAATAAATAAATAAATAAATAAACCCTGCCCATCTGTCAAGTATACCTGCATACTCAGGTAAGAGATTTTAATTTCCACCAAGCAAGTTAGCCAGAAGTGTATTTATCTAAAGCAACAAGTATCACGCCTAATAACAAGTTAGGATTTTTAATACTTTTTATTTTTTGCATGTCAACACTTTCTTTTGAGGCAGCTAAGCACTGGATAGGGAAGCTGAAAATGAATCCGATATGGGCTGTCTTTCAGCAATGCAATTTAATCATCAGCCTTTTCATATGGACTAAATCTAAAAGCACAACTGACTTGATTATGATTAAAGTTCAAAAGTAGGATTTGCAAAGATAATAAGGTATGGGAAGCAACAGTAAATTATAGATATAGTAATGGTGCTGGATACAGGATAGCTGTAATTCCTTCCATGTTTTGCATTTAGTTTTTTGGGCTACTACTTTCAATTTTTTCCCCTTTGCCTCTGAAATAGAGTAATGGGGATTTCTGTATTAAAATTCAGTTACGGCTTCCTTTTCATGGACTCTGAAAGATCAGAAAAGCTAGCTAGACCATGGGAGTTTGCCTGGCTGTGTAGTCAGGCTTAATTTTAATGAGATTGAGAGATAATATTCTGAAAGGGTGGAGATTTAGGAGATTTAATTGACTCTTCCATTTCATTTAAAGCCAAGCTAAAAGATAATTGCTTCTGCAAATTGGTAGTTTCTCTGAAAGGTGTTTCTTTTTAATTCAAGTGTCAATGGATGATTAAACAAAAGTAGTATGGCTGTATTTTATTTTTTATAACATCCACATTTCAATTCCATCCGACATGTCACTGGAAAGGCTGGCTTCCTTTCTCCCTTCCCATTAGGTTTGGGAGCACGTTATGACCCAGAGAAATCATACCAAATGGCACACAGAAGAAATCTACCATCTCTGCAATTAATTTGTCCTAAACAATCGTGATCTAGGTGGGAAGCATTCTTTGTCATGATCTTTATATTTTGCAAGCCAGAAGGCCTGGAAACAAATTAAATAGAAAAATAAAAACTTTACAAGCTCAGTTCTGAGTGGACAGACTACAGGCGTTGCCTTTTGTATAATCCACATGATGCTAGTTCCTGGTAATGTAATGCTGAAAGTTACTTGGATAATACACATTTAAAATGAATGCAGTGGATTATAATATTGTCTGGCTATTTATATTAATTTTTGTATTTTTAAAACTGAATTTTTTTGATGATTGTTCATTGCCGAGCATCACTGGTTTGAGATCGGCAGCTAGACAAATTGTATAAATAAATATAGCCAGCAAGTCAATTTTTCAGTCTTGAAAGTACACTCTACAGTCATGTGCATATGTGTGTACACTCCTTTGAGTCAATGTTGACGATGATAACTGCCTGGACTCGTCTCAACAGGTTTTTGGGAAGATTTTTTAGAAATGATTTGCCCTTGTTTCCTTCCTAGGGCTGAGCGGGAGGGACTGGCCCAAGATTACACAGCTGGCTTCCTGCCCAAGGCAGGACTAGAACTTACCATCTCCCAGTTTTGGCCTGGTGTGGTGCCTTAACCATTATACCCTCTTCATGGCATACAAATAGGATTGGGAAAATACAATTTGCAATCAGATTGCAATTCAGTATGAAAACTATCCATGAATACCGTTTTGCTTTGTATGTTTATGAGTTTTCAAAAGCATTGAAGTCAGGTCAAGTGGTATTATTGTTGGCTGGATATGGTGGAACTTAACAGGCCTCACAGGAAACCAGAATTTTCTTTACAGACTAAAATGAGAGCCAAATGCAACAGCAGCTTCAAAAAAGGGATTTTCCTCAGGCCTATACCAAGGCAGGAAAAGGTTATTTATTTCTCTGTGCCTCCTGCTTCTTTGATAACTATCAGCTTCCCCTTCCCATTTGTCATTTTAAACGTGGGTCTGATTATATTACAGGCCTGTAGTATATAAATAAGTTATTGGAGTAAGTAAATTATTTTCTGTATGGATCTTCCCTGCCTCATATCTGGGGTCCCTGCAATCTCTGAAAATCCATCGTACAGATTTTCCATGATACAGTTCTCTCTTTCTCTCCTATTTCTTTTCCTTTGCAGTTTTTCAGACCCCTTGTTGATTTTTTGGATTCATCAATCTAATCCACTCAGCAATCATAACTGAGTTTCTTCTAGTTTGCTTTCTAGCCATTTCCACAGGAAAACTAGAGTCTGCATGGAATGGAAGCATGTCCTGGTATTCCCCACACCCCCCGGGGCTCCCAAGTGTTAGATTCAATCACTTTCCCTTGGCAGAGAAATTCAGTCAGGTTTCAATTTTGGAATGTTCCACGCTGAAATCAAAATGTGCTTATATGGCATGTGTTTTGAGATCTGCACCACAATTGCCCGGATTTCCACCCCCCACCTCCAATTCTCCAAACAAAACCAGATTATTTGAGCAGCACTATTTAGATTGATGCAGCTGTTCTGAGGGCTGTGATTGCCATATTAAGTTTATTAGTCTGAATGTGAATGCTTTTCTCATGCATTTCTTAAGATGGGTCTGGCTCCATTTCTTCCACTGCTACTGACTGAGACGGCAGTAGGACGGGTGGGGGGTTGGGGGAAGCAGCACAAGATAGAGGTTAGTGGGGCGCTTGTTACCAATTTGCTTGGGTTAAATTTGCTTGGAGGGTGGATCTGGCATTCAGAGGCGATTCTGGATGTTTGGTTGCAAACATAGGTTTTGAAGACTGCTTCCAGTTTTCCATTTGCTGATAAGTAGATCTAGTTTTTCTATAGAAATTTGATATAGATTATGCAGAGATCTCCAAATCTGGCAACTTTAAGACTTGTGGACTTCAGCTCCCAGAATTCTTCAGCCAGCCAGAATTCTAGTGATTCTTTGAAGCGACAACGGTCAGTGGTGGGATTCAAATTTTTTTACTACCGGTTCTGTGGATGTGGCTTGGTGGGCGTGGCATGGCATGGCTTGGTGGGCGTGGCAGGGGAAGGATACTGTAAAATCTCAATTTCCTTCTGATCAGCTGGGACTCGGGAGGCAGAGAATAGATGGGGGCGGGGCCAGTCAGAGGTGGTATTTACAGGTTCTCCCAACTACTCAAAATTTCTGCTACCGGTTCTCCAGAACTGGTCAGAACCTGTTGAATACCACCTCTGACGACAGTACAGGAAAAAGTGACTTATGACCATTTTTCACACGACCCCTGCAGCCCTGCCCCTTGGTCACATGATCAAAATCCAGATGCTTAGCAACTGACTCATATTTATGACGGTTGCAATGTCCTGGAGTCATATGATCCTCTTTTGCAACCTTCTGACAAGCAGTCAATGGGAAAAGCCAGTTTCACTTAACCGCCGTATTATTAACTTGGTAACTGCAGTGATTCACCTCACAACTGTGGCAAAAAATGTCACAAAATGGGGCAAAATTCACTTAACCGTCTTGATCAGCAACAGAAACGTTGGGCTCAATTGTGGTCATAAGTTGAGGACTACCTGTAATGTAGCCACTGAACTTTGTGCAGCAGGTCAGACGGCATAGCACAATTCAGGACATTACAATAAGCATGAGGGTGGATGCACCCCATCCTAACCTCTTTATTTTCCATTGCTGTGTGAGTTACAGAGCTCTGTCCTGTTGTAACCCTTTCCAAGAGTGCTGCACTCCCCACTACAGTATTCAACGTAGCCTGCTTACTCTGTTCCACTCCATTATTTCCTGCTCAATAATTGATCGGTTACTGAGATGGCTCCGTCTGCACCACATGCTCTTTCATTTATTTTTTTTACCCTAAAGGTTTCTTGAGCTTTGGCAAACAATGGCATTTTGCTGGCTGATAATAACCATTTCTTCTATTCACGAGTGCTAATTTGCCTGCACAATGTTTCAGACTTGCTGAACAGGTTTGCTGTCGAGCATATGGAATTTGTACTCATAACACAAATTAACTTCTGCTTTCTTTAATAGTTGTACAATACTTAGGGGTTAAAGGAACCCAGATAGAAATCAGGAAACTTAAGTTCTAGTCCTGCCTTGGGCATGAAGCCAGCTGGGAGACTTTTGGTCCTGCTACTCTCTCTTTGCCTGAGGAGGAAGCAAATCACTTCTCAAAACCTTGCTGAGAAAATTGCAGGGACTTGTCCATGCAATTGGCAGGAATCAGGTGCACACACACACACATAGAGCGCGCTATGGCTTGGGACACACCTGTTGCCCCAAGAGCAATTAATGTTAACCAGTCATCCTTTATATCTTTTTGGCAGGCTGGTTATATTAGTCTTGCGTTGCAGTTTTCAGACTCTGATGAACAGCAGTGCCCGGGCCTGTACAAAATGGCTCAGGACCAACAAGATATTTCCCCCCATGGAAACACAGCAATTCAACTTGCCCTTTCAAGCCCTGGTGGTGACTTGTTGTCTGTTCTACAAGATGGTCTGGGTCACATCAAAGCTCAGGTTTGGCAGGTTCAGTATCTGAGGCAAGCACAGGGCATTTGTAGAAGATTTTCAACTACTAAAACCACCAAGCAAAAAGCTTGAAGGAATGTCCAGTGAAGTCACTTGGCTGCTTCACTTTTGAATGGTGGGGTGTAGGTGGGGGAGAAGGGGCAGTATTGTTCACAAAGCAGTTTTTTGTGTCGAGCTTCTGATAGCATCTTGGGCTGGAAGTGATTAATCCCAAGCACCAGATTCCACCGCCTGCTTTCTCTGATCAGCAAGATTTATTAAGAACAAAGCTACCAAGGAACAAAACATGGATTGCAGCAAATGTTCTATAGCAGTGATGGCTAACCTTTTTGCCGTTGCATGCCAAAAGTGGGGGGAGCGTGGGGGGGGGTTCGCATGTGTGCGTGCCCACACCCATAATTCAATGTCCCCCGCACCAAGCCCGTTTTTCCCCCTCCCCAGGCTCCAGAGGCTTTCTTGGAGCCTGGGGAGGACGAAAATGGCCTTCCCCACACCCCCTGGAGGCCTTCCAGAGGCCGGAAATGGCCCATTTCCCGACTTCCGATAGGACCAGAAAGCCCGAAAATCAGCTGGCCGGCACACACATGCACTCTGGGGCTGAGCTAGGGCAACACTCGCGTGCCCACAGATATGGCTCTGTGTGCCACAGGTTCGCCATCACGGTTCTATAATATTTTCAAATGAGAAACATACATATGGGCAAATTCAGACAGAAAGGTTCTTAATTCTCTTTCTTGGATTCTCCTGGTGTAAATAGAAGTTTGTCTCTTTTGTAAAAGAGGGGCAGACTGCATAGATTGATTATTTTGGGAACAGCTATGGGCTTCTTACGATCTTACCCCACTGACACCCAGCTCTTACTCTTTGAAGGTTGCTTCAAAGCACTCCTGTGAAGCTTTGTTCAGCTCTAGCAGCAGCAGCAGCAGCAGCAGCTAAAATAGCGCATTAGAAAGGTTCAGCACTTTCTCCCATGCCACCAAATAAGCTTTTTATCCCAGTAGCAGAAAATAGCTACCCAAAGAAGAAATACAAATTAGACTACAGGTACTAAATGGGGTGCAACTTTATTTACAATGTAAAGTGCATCACATAGAAATTGTTGAAACACAAGACAGGTGGTAACATAAATTACAATGTATTTTATGGGTTTAAACCGTAGTTTAAAAAAAGCAATGATTCTTCTTCTACAGATGTAATAATAAGAACAACAACCTAATTTTGACTCTCCGGCTTTTTCCTTTCAGGCATCACACTTCCTGCCAGCAGACCTACGTCTTGTGCATACTTTTTAGGTCAGATTTTGCACCTTCTATATTAATCCAAATAAATGGGAAAATGTATGAACTGCTAGTACTTAAAATAGGTAATATTGTTTCATTTTTGTATGTTATCCTCTATCTCATTTGCCAAACAAATATTTTGGCTCAAAGTACAGTCATTCATATACAGTGTGTGTGAATAAATAGGAAAAGAAGGAATCTTGCAGAGAAAAAGGTACCACAAGGACGGTTAATTTATTTTAGAGTTCTTTTCCCGTTTTATTTAGATGGTCTTATAGCTGAAATCTTATACATACTTAACTCAGGATCTGCTCCCCACCCCCCGCCCCAGGTGTAGGCCTGATGAAATGGATTTCTTAGAATGGACTGCAGATATTAAAAAGTAATGTAGAATTGGAAGCCTCTTAAAGATCATTAGGAAGGAAAGCCAGCCACCGAAAATGTTATTGCTATATTTTCTGGAAGAGCTTGAATAAGATGTATTTCAGTTTTAGTAATAGATGCTCTTATAATGAGTGGAAAAAAACAATCCAATTTCTTATTAGAGAAGATATGGATGGGTTTATTTACTAACTGCTGTTGTGCTAACAAGCAAATTTCTGTCTCTCAGAGGTTTTGCTTCCTGGTTAAAACTGAACATATATTTCAATTTTCCTTTTAATTTGGAAAATGCTTAGGAAAAAAAAAATTAGGTCTGCTTATTCCTTCTAAATGACTAAAAATCCTCTGCAAGAACTTGAGTGTAAAATTATAAACATATGCAAGCATGCCCATGAAGGGAAAGATGTGGATAAATAGTGTGACCATACAAGCTACAATTACTCACTTCTATACTGTAATGCAGCTTCCTCAATAAACTGGAAGTGGAATTACAGTGTTGAATCTACACACTGGGCTAGCCCCTGTCCACAGAACAAATTATAATAGGGTGTGGCATAGTATTTATAAATATATGTAGTATATTACAGATATGAACTAATCACATGTTTTTCTTCATCTGTAAAGATCTGCAGATGTTTCAGTTTGTAGTATTTGCGAAACAATAGAAAAGTGTGCAATCTGAACTATTTAAGCATGGATTGTGGCTCCAAAAACTCAATATGTGGAAACTGCTGTTTCTATCCATATCATTCAGTAACAGTAAGAGTTGGAAGGGACTTTGGAGGTCCTCTAGTCCAACAAAGCCCCACATACGTCTTTCACTGGAGGCTATGTATGCTTTGCTTTAGTATGTTCATAGTATTTATTTTTGCATTGTGTTCTGTAGCACCTAGTCGATACACTCGTTTCTTAAGCCAAGCAGGGTTGGGCATGGCTAGTATTTGGATGGGAGAACATTTAAAAATTTCAAGTCTCTCTAACAAAATCCCAGAAGGCAATTGCACACCACCTCCACGCTGCTGTGAAGAAAAGTGTTATGTTGGCACAACCCTTGGAGGTAGATTGCAAATTCCGAGTGTCTTGTCTCTATCAGCAAGAGACCTCTATGTTAAATAAAAAGAAACCAGCAAGTGCAATATAGCAAATAATGCAATACAAGGAGAGGGGAAAAAATGAGGAAAAAGGCATTCTCTTTTCAAACCTATTATTTCAGACACTATTATGTCATTATGAAACCTCTCAGGAAACTTTCCTCCACAGAAAATTAGTCATGTTATTCCCATATACACATTTAATGTTATGTCCATCCTTTAGTTTTTTCGCTTACGGAAAGAGTAACTTTCAATCTGATCTGAAGCCCAAAATAAAATTGCTATAATAGAGCAGGGAAAGATAAAGAGAATTGCTTTGAAAATATAAGGTTCCATTTGTGAATAAAGAGCTATTATAGATGCATCCATTGTAATATGCATGTACTGTCTTACAGGAAAGTAATGCAGTAAGGGCCAAACACATTAGTTGTCCTTCCCACTTTTCATCTTAGTAGCAAATAAATTATTCTGGTGGATGTCTCTGGATATAATTATTGCAGTATTTAACCACAGGAAATTGGAAGCTATTTGTCCTGTTTTGACAAGTGTTGCATTCTGGCAAATAATATCAAAAACACGAAATCTGATTTTCACTTTTTTTTTCATGGGAAAGACAACTACCGTTTTACTTATTTTGAACTAACTGCTAATCATTCACCAAATCCATTATATTTTAAATATTTATCCGTGATAAAACAACAAGTACTTTCCCAGTAAACAGGCTTGATTTTAGTGGCCAGCAACACATTTTTGTAGGCGGCTGAGTCTCTACTGACGTATCTCCTCCCTTCCCCATTCTTTTTCCTTCACAGATAGCCCACTCACTGGCCTACATAGAAGAAAACATGGATTGGGTCTCTGGTTTATTAGTATTCTTATCAAATCTGAAAGAATTCCATATTGGGAGTTAAGCAACAGTCTTCCAAGCCATGGAAAAATACCTGAAGTATTTTTTTAGCATGAGTGGTGGGGTTGGTGGCCTTCATATATTCATATTTATTTTGAAAATAGAATATTCTTATTTACCAACTTCAAACAATTTGGAATGCTTGAAGCTCTAGATTCAAATTTGTTCCATCAAACAACAGTAACTAAATATTGTCCATCTTGCAACTACTATATTGAAATAGACAAATGGTTTGCAGGAGGTATCTTAGACCAAAATCAGATCCAACAGGGCAATCATTTATTATTCATCTCATTTACTTATAAAGGATATCGGGTATATTAGCATATAAAAAGATCATGATGGAGAGACTAAATTTTCCCCTTTTCCATGTCTTATCTTTCCTCTCTCTATTTCTGAATTGCTTTCAATAGTGGATCCAATAACAGAGAAGAGACCAAGTATAAGAAGGTTCAACTTAAGACCGAGAGATCATAGTTTTTGAGTCTAATGCATTCACTTACATTTTCAGTTATGTTACATTACTTAAATGAGGTGTGAGGGGGAAAGGAAATATGAGTTTAATTAAGTTTCATCCCCAATGCAAGCATCTTTTTTGGCCATGGAATACAACTTAGACATAAGAGTTTTGCCCCCATAATATGAAAGACTGTAAGGTTTTCTCTTTCAGCGAATAAAATTTGTACATTTGTGTGTTTGACAGCAGCAACATTTTTAGCATGTATCTTTCTGCAAGAGAAAAAAAAAACCCATACAGATGCTTCCATTCAAAATTAAATGTTTAAGAAAAATATAATAATAATAATAAATTCAAAACAGTTTTCTAAAAATCCACTATATTTGATTTTACAGTGACTGCAGTACCAAAATCCACTGGATTGGAATCAGAGTCTTCATAGTTTTTGCTCTTAAATTAAAAGTGGTGGAATCCAGATTTCCGTTTCCTATGTTAGTAGACAAGCAAAGAAAAGGGGGGGGAAGAGTCCATTATTCTTGACAGATTATGAAATGCAAAGAGAAATATTTTGGCTGCATAAGGAGGATTCTACTGTAACGTGGCAAGGTATGTATACCAGGGGTGGGTTCTACTTACCTTTACTACTGGTTCGCATCATGCCCGTGCATTTCTTCACATGCACAGATTGCCTATGATAACGTCCAGATCAGTGGGCGGAGCTTCCCGCCGGTTTTACTAGCGATTCTTGCGAAGCGGTCTGAACCAGGGGCAACCCACCACTGATGTATACCTCTGAAACCAGGCCTTTGTACATATATCACAACCTATGTGACAGTGGTGAAATTCAAAATTTTCCCTACTGGTTCTGTGGGCGCGGCTTGGTGATCATGTGATTGGGTGGGTGTGGCTTGGTAGTCATGTGACCGGGAAAACCAACTCACATTTACACAAAAATAACACAAAAGCTACACAACTGACTCACACACAATGCAAAAACAGCTGGACTTCCCACAAACTGGCCCCTGCAACAAGCAGGAACCTCACAGAGTTACAGAGAACTCAGAAATAAACTATCACACTTTACAAAAAATACTGGTTCGGGCAATAGGTGGTAAAAAAAAAAATGCTTTAAAAAGTAAAAAAAAAGTTCTGATGATCGCGTGGCACAGAAACAGGAGCTCCCAAAGGTGCTTTTCCAAAAGGCATCTAGACTTCCTTGGTTTTTTCCTTGAAAACATTTTGCTTCTCATCCAAGAAACTTCTTTACTTCTGAAGAAATGAACTAAACTGATAGCCGAAGAAGCTCCCTGGATGAGATGCAAAATGTTTTCAAGGAAAAAAACCAAGGAAGTCCAGTTGCCTTTTGGAAAAGCACCTTTGGGTCAACCATGACCTGGATGATTGAAACAGAAATAGGAGCTTTGAACACTGTTCCTTATTTTAAGGGAAAAATCTCTTCTTACCAAGCGGCAGCTCAGCACGTTCTCCATTAGTTCCAACATATGTTTTATTCAAAGTGAATATTGAATGGAGCAGAGCTCTGGCTTTAGTTGAACGTATAATAAAGTATATATAAATTGGCATGGGACTAGCATGGACTCATTTTTGGAATTAATAACATAGGTTGAAATGAGGCCAACACTTCAGGAAAATATCTTGAATTAGACTACTCTGCATCTTTGGTTTCAAGGCTTTCTTCAAGCCAACAGATTCTCTTATAAAAAGCCAGGTCTCCCAGATGTTCTACTGCTAACTAATTCTCTGGGATAAATGCTCAAGTGGGAAATTGCAAGCTGGTCTGCAAGGCAGATTGAAAAAGACCAAAAAAGATGAGTAAAAAAAATCCCTGATAGGTTATACATCTCACAAGAAAATGACAAGTATACCTAGAGCAGTCATGTCCAGTCCATGGTGAAGTACAATGGCATCGGTTTGGTCGTATACATTTCCCGCCATTTAAGCATGGAGAGTGACAAACAGCTGCATTGGAAGATCATAGAGAGGCATTACCACTTAGCGCAAATTATGCTCCAACATTTGGGATCACATTTTTTACTGTTTATATAAATAGTACCTAGTAATACTGAAATAGCATAGCTGTTTGTGTTTATCTAATGAGTCAAAATAGCAAAAGATACTACTAGATACTGTACAGTACACAAGGTATTTAAGCAATTCATTTGACAGAAGGTATACAAGGCGAACAGAATACAGATAAGTTTTCATATGCAAATTGAGCTGAAGAATATGAAGAATGTTAAGAAAAAATAGAAAAATATGTCATACTGTTTTTATTGAACAAAATTACCTTTGCAGAAATTGAACTTAGCTATGTATTTTTTAAAGATTCTAATTCTTCATAACTTTCCATTTTAAAATCCTTTGTATTTGCCTTTCAAATATCTCAGAGAAGAAATATGAAAACAAGTATGTCCTTTCAAATATGAATGCAAAATAAATATTGTCGGTACACAATTTTCTGGCATACAGTATTATTTGGCTTTAGAAATAGAAAAAGTTACATATGAAGTAAAATGGTGTCTACATGACACCATGATACTATTAAGGGCCTTTTTTTTGTCCAACTATTTAGGACTGAAATAGTATTAACAAATAGCTCCTGATTGAAAAATGTATATTGCTTGGCCTGTTTTGCTAGGGAGATGTTCCTGTGAGTGATTTATGGTTTGTGAAAATAATCACATTTTGTGCCAGAGAGCTTATTAAGAGAAAGGTTTCAAACTTTCTCCTAAACCACTGATTTCAAAGAATCGTCTGCTTTAAAATATGTAATGCTTGAAAACCACAGCAATGTATCATAATTGCCTCCAAACTTCCAAATAATATGTAGGTATTATTAGCAAAGACATGCATTTCCAGACCAGACATGTTAAGATATACAGGCAGTCCTCATTCAGAGACCACCATTGGGACCAGCAATTTGGCCATTAAGTGAATGGTC
Organism: Pantherophis guttatus; assembly: GCF_059756535.1. Classification (NCBI taxonomy): domain Eukaryota; kingdom Metazoa; phylum Chordata; class Lepidosauria; order Squamata; family Colubridae; genus Pantherophis; species Pantherophis guttatus. The sequence continues at coordinate 86,510,567 of NC_142064.1, read as the reverse complement.
GCTAAGTGAAATTACAACTGTGCTTTTGATCTTATTTCAGCTTTCCTTTGATTGACAAGCCTGCAAAGGTCTTAAATTGAGGAATGGTTGCAAAAGGGTTCTTTCTGCCATCATTGTAACTGCAAACATCACTAAATGAGGACTATTTGTACTGACTGGTTCTTTTTACTGATTTTTTTCCCCAGAACTCATTAGTTAAGCTGCATTTATGCTTTGTACTAAAGTGCTATTGGGAGGTTGTAGGAAATTCTGAATTAAATGTGCTTACCCTGATGGCAGCGTGAGCCAGTCCATCCAGATGGGCAATCACATTGGTAAGGGGCCACGCATCGACCTCCATTCAGACAATGCAGGATGCAGATGGCTGAAGGGAAAAAAAAGGAAGTGGGGGTGAAAAGAAGAAGAAAGGTTTCATTCAAATAAATAAACAACCCTGGTCCTATTTCTCAAGAAACTAGAACAATTATCCCCCCCACCCCCAATCACTTTCCAAAGGCTTGGCCATATTGGTCTTCATTAAAAATATCACAAAGAGCCTCCTAGCATCATAAAAATTGATACATTTATTATCACATATAATAAATTGATTCTAATTATTAAGGAGTGACTGTTAGTGTGCCACAAATCTTCTTAATTTTATAAAATTCTTGATATTTCTAATCACTCCAGAATAGATTTTAGGTACAAGTGACACAAAAGAAAAAGAAATTAAGAAAAAAAGGCTCTTTGCTTTCAGTCAATGAAGTATTCATTTAATATATTACACTCACAGAAACTCAGTATTCAGAGCATAAATCTTCACATTTTTATTAGAATAATGCCCTGATTTCTGTTTGTTAACAATGTATTTCTTCTTCATTCTATTTTTAAAGTAACACCCTTCAAAATGGAACTCAAAATACATCCTGATTCTGTAAATAATAAATTAGAGGTTTTTGTGTGGGTGAGAAAAAAAGTACAGCCTGGGTATAATAGATACTAAGTTTATAAATAAATCTTCAGTTTTCTATACCACAGTGACTACTTTCATAAAGATTTCAATCATTCTACAACTTTTCAGAGCTGCTACTCATCAATATGCTTTCACCTTGGAATATACAATATTTTAAAATTAGATAACAAGATGCTCCTGACCACACTGATTGGAAAGCAGTCCGCTTTAAAATTTGTATGATTAGGATCTAATTAACACGTGTAATGTGAGTTTCAAGTTAAGTCTATTAAAATAAAGAATGTTTTCCTTAAAGTTCACCCTATTTTCCTTCTTCTAATGGCTTCTACCAATAGGATGTTTCATTATTCTGGATAAAAGACAATATGACATACTGCATTTCTAATATATGACTAACAGAACCCTTAAAGATAATAATAAAAATAAATAACAATGAGGAACATGTCATCTTCCTTTGTCTTTGTAGCTGGAATTCTTAGTGCATGCTAGCAGGTCTCCCTCTGAAATGTAAATTCAGGCTTACATTTTTCAACCCCTTTACATTTTGTATATAATCAGTTTGGCTGTAAAAATACTAGCAAATGAGAATAATGTGGAGCAGATGCTCTTTATATTTTTATGTTACTGTCTATTTCAGTTGAATGTGGTCATAGCAGGAGGTGGAAGAATGGTTTTGACTGTATGTTTTGGACTACCATATTGCATACAATCTCCAAATCAAATTTCTGATGACCACAAATAATGGTAAAGAGGTCAGAACTGAAAAAGTTTCTTGGATCAGAAGCAAAATGTCTGCAAGGAAAAACAAAGGCCAGTTGCCTTTTGAAAAAGCACCTTTGGCAACCAGGACCTGGATGACTGAGAATATATACAATAAACAACATTTATTTGGAGAACTGTGGTGATACTTACTGTTCTATACTTATCTACTCTATGACTATGGGAGGTTCAACTGTGAGAACAAGGAAGATAACAAAGTAAATTTGAATGCTAATTTGCTAACTATTGCAACGCTCTCTACATGGGGCTCCCCTTGAGGAGCACCCGGAGGCTCCAACTGGCGCAGAGTGCGGCCACGCGGGTAGTTATGGGAGCGACATGGCACTCCCATGTAACACCTCTCCTGCGCGAGCTGCACTGGCTCCCGGTGGTCTTCCGGGTGCGCTTCAAGGTTTTGGTCACCACCTTTAGAGCGCTCCATGGCTTAGGACCTGGCTATTTACAGGACTGCCTACTACCACAATCAACCTCCCACCGGCCGGTACGCTCTCATAGAGAGGGGCTCCTCCAGGTGCCGTCGGCCAAACAGTGTCGACTGGCAGCCCCAGGGAGAGGGCCTTCTCTGTGGGGGCACCTACTATCTGGAATGAGCTCCCCCCGGAGATACGTAGGATCCCGGACCTGTGTACTTTCCGCCGCGCTCTAAAGACCTTTCTATTTCAGCAAGCCGGCCTGGCCTGATCTTTCCCCCCTTTTAATTTTTAATTTTTAAATTTTAAATTTAAATTGGAATTTTAAATCTGTTCTAAATTTTTGGGATGTTTTAAATTGTCTTGGGCTCAAATATTTAATTTGGTTTTAATTTTGCTCTTAACTTTTGTATCTATGTGTTTTATTTTGTGCCTGTTCACCGCCCTGAGTCCTTCGGGAGTAGGGCGGTATACAAATTTGATCAAATAAATAAATAAATAAATAAATAATTTAATTTAATTAATCATATTTCTATGCCACCCAACTCCCAAGGGACTCTTGGGAGTTGGATATTTAGTCATAAGATATATGACTAAACTCATAGAGGGGATATAAGGAGATATTTGAAGAGCTTCCTGGACTACCTGAATGTCTGATGGAATAATCCTGGGACATAAAAGAGCTGTGACTATTGTATTCTTTGAGGAGCAACATTAGACCTGAATATATGGTTTTTGGATTATTGAGTAAGAGTGGACTTTACCAAAACAGAAATGAGTGGAAGTTCAAAAGAAATACTGTTGCTGTTCCAAAGCATTAAGGATACTATGACAAAGAACTTTTGGGAGATAAACAATTTAATGCAAAGCATAGATGGGAAAATAGAAAATATTTTACAAGGGACAATGAATAAAGATCAAGATGTCCAGGAAAGGGAGAAGACAATGGAAAGAATGGAGGAAAAGACAGAACAGACAAATCAGCAAACAAAACAAGAAGATAAGAAGGAGAAAATAAGGATTATAATGACTAATGAAATAAATCAGGGAAAAAGTATTTTAAGAGATTTAAAAATGGAATGGGAAGATACCTTTGAAAGAGAGATAGAGGTTTGGGCAGATACTCTGGAGGCTTGGCAGCATAAGGTGATAGAGATGGGAGGGATACTCAGACTAAATAGTAAAATGTAGATGCAGATAGAGACAAAGATCCAAGAGAGGAGTATGGGAGGCATGCCAAAAAACAAACAAGAATTGAAATATTAAAATGGGTGAGAGATGATGGATAGAAAGAAAATGTTTTTTTAATATAATGGGGGCCTGATTAAAAGTTAGAATAGAAGTAGAAATAAGGTTACACATCTTTAAATAATAGAATAAAAGCAATAATTAGAGTTTGAAAGATGGATTTAATATCTATGTTTAAATAATATGGTGATCGATGTCAAGATGGATATTGGGATTATATTTTAATATTGCCCTAAACTTGTAGAGAAAGGATAATTTTCACACCATTTACTTTAACACATGGAAGATAGATGATGAATGACAAGCGATAAGACCAAAGGGGATGGGACAACTGATGCACCTTTTTCTATTATTTATCTCTCCTCACTAAATAGCATGAAAATGAGCAGCTGATTAAGGCTGGAGACCTTCTTGAGGTCTTTCTTGAGATTGTTGGTATTCCAGTCACAGGCACATTTATACGTACAAGTCTTAAAATGATCTCATCATATACAAACTAAGCAGAATCAACCTTTTATTGGTCTTAATGACCAAAATAACTTTTATTGAATAATTTGTCCCACCACTAGGCACACATGACATCTAACTATTTTTAAAGGAAAACTAGGGTCGAAAATCCCAAACGTGTAGAAAAAACGTTTGTCAGCCTAATACATCAGAATTATAAGAAGCTGCAAAAGTGTTACTCTGGATTGCTCAGGAGAACAATTATGAAAGTAAATATTATATTGTTCAATGAGAGATACGTACGCTCTTCACAGAGGCGTCCCATCCAACCTTCAAGACAAGAACAAACATTTGGCCTCTCACAAACACCACCATTCTGACACGGGAACCGGCAAACAGCTAGACAGGGCAAAAAAATCAAGTTTGAACAGGAAATTATAAAACAAAAATTATTCATCAGAAAAATAAACACTATAAGCTGATAAGGAAAAAAACACACAAACGTTTATTGATTATAAGAAAAGCATCTGGTATAGTATTTTAGAATTACTAGGCAAAAATCCCTTAGTTAATGTTACTTCAGCTATGTGATTATGTAGTGCCAAAGTAGGTTGACCTCAGAAGGCTGATTTCCCTTTTTATATTTCTGAGGTTTAATTTTTTTTAAAAAAATTGTCTATTTCAGGAGTGTCAAACTCACGGCGCCACGTCATGTGACCTATTGCTACTTCCCCTTCGCTAAACCAGAGGTGGGCATGGCCAGCACGTGATGTATCCGGCCCACAGGCCGTGAGTTTGACACCCCTGGTCTATATCATTCTGGATGTGGGAATCCAAGGAATCGACTGCCCCTTGCCCGTCTGCCAAAATATCTGTATCCACAATAGAAATATTTCTGGTAATAAATCTGCATCTGTAACCCTTTTAGAGGCATCCCTGCATCCATCCTCTGCTGCCCACAAGCTCTTGTCTGCCAGCTGGGAGGTGTCTGGGCTCCATGTTAAGCTACCTCACATAGCCAAGGAGGTAATTGTTTGTTGTGTGTAATATCTAATTGTGGATCCACTGGGCAAATTCTATAATAGGATGAACAGAAGCCTGAATCTGGTATACTGTTTTTACCTAGAAACAGTTCTGGATTATAAGGCTTGAAAACAAAATCTATGCTTATAATTATATAATACTCTTTAATGATATATCTGTAATTGGTTGAGAGCGTATTAGTTTCGCAAACCCAGGACATCTGCTAATATTGCTCATACTAAAGATTTACATGATCTGCTTTCATGCTGCCTCTGATGTAAGCCCTTCAAAGCAAAATGCTGGAAATCTTTTGTTAGTCAATAAACCTACATTATTTATAACACACTTTTAAAAATGAGTAAAGAGAAGTCCATTATGACATCAATCGGGAAAATACAGGCCATTTCTGCTACTTCTGCTTTTTTCTGCTACCCGCTTTGAGGCAGGAAGATGAGAAAGAATACTATACAATACAAATAGTTATTATTTAAATATAAAATTCTTTTTCTGAATAGGTGGTGTTCGCTAGTGATAAATAATCCATAAGACACTGTACAAATAAGAGTGTTATAACAATATAAAGACTGTTGTCATTGTGTAATCCTATACCATTTGGGAATAGATTAATTACATATTCAATATTATTTGGAACTAGCTCCTATTGATTTTAAATTCAATGGAACTTTTTTCATCCAAGAGGAAATTGTACAAATTGTGGAGAGTGGGATGCACAGCACACCAAGATGAGGCCAAAATTACATACATATAGTAATACTATTATGCAAATACTATTATTATTTATGTCCTGACATTTGATGTATGTAAATCATGATACTTGTAGGACATTACAGCATTAACATCTGTCATTCCCCACCTCCCCCCCAGGTTATTTTGCCACAAAATGTTTGGTCTACCAACTTGAAATCTACTCACGTTCTGAAAAGAAAAAGTAAGAATATTTCTTTTTTCTGTAATAGAACTAAGATTTGCATGTTGTGGATGCTAAATATGGACTATACCTACTTCCCAAATTGCTTGGAACAGTTTTCGACCTCATATGATAAGTTTTTCTCTACTATTCATTAAGGTTTCAGGTTTTTGGGAAAAAGATGATGTTATTTTAAGAGTCACATTCAGAGTGGACTTCTTAAAGCAGCAGTATCTTTTTTTTAAAGCTCATACATACTACCTGAAAAAGTAATTATGTTGTAAAGAAAACAGAGAAATGCTGGCCCTCATGGGGTGTCTGAATCACTTCCTCTGAAACATCTTTGCGGTGTGCACAGCATTAATAAGTACAGAATGTTTCTGGCAAGTCTCCAAGTCCTTTTGCCCTATAAGAATTACATAAGGTCATGTGAGAAGGAAAAAGAAAGTCATGTAACCCCTGTAGGTAGTCAGTGTTATGGGGTAGAAAAACCACTGTTGAAAGACAAGTAGTGATTGACAGACTTCTCTTTCTTTGAGATCAGAAAAGGCATCTGCAAATAAACTGCTTACTTTCTGGCTGAAAGAAATTGGGAAGGGCCAGTTCCCCAGCAAGGGATGAAGAGAAGGGAATGACTGGACTCAGCTAGCAGTCTGCTAAATTCCTGGCTGCTGGTTCTGTTTATTGCACCAAACACAACTGTGGATATTTTAGTGTATTAAAATCTAAAATATTTATTAGGGTATAAAAAATTATAAGTTAAGTGTATCTTATGAAGGAGGTCCAGTTCACAAAATCCATACTACAATCCATTTGTTAGTCTTTAAGAGGTCTGTAAATTTCTTTTTAAGTCGTCTCTTTAAGCTGCTAAAATGAATGTTGCATCTCTTTGCCCTGAATCTATAACCCCCTAGGTGTAGAAGTAGAATATGTAGCACAATATTCATAAACCAACCAATATTCAAAACAGGAAGCAAAGGATAAGTAAATTTGTAAAACAGGGTTCCATTTAGAAAAAGGCTCCTAAATGCAAAACATTTGTGACAACAAGAAATAGGGGTACTATGGCAGTCCCCCAAAATATCCTAATATAAAACTAGGTCAGAATTGTCAGATGTTTCAAACTTTTATGTATTTAATAAGCTTTATTTTATCTTATATTATAAGCTCTTCCTTATAATATCTACCTGAAGATTGTCAAGTGGTTTAATCTTGCTGTATATTGTTACTCCCTACTAATTATAGAAAGCAGAAGTGGAGCAATATACTAGCACAACACTGTCACATCATATTGGGAGTTGTGCTTAACAAGATGTTGGTAAATAGAGTTTTAATCCAGAGCTCACATTTAATCTGCCTACCTGCTCATCTGCCTACCTGCCTGCTTTTTTCCTTTTCCTTCCTTCCTTCCTTCCTTCCTTCCTTCCTTCCTTCCTTCCTTCCTTCCTTCCTTCCTTCCTTCCTTCCTCTTTCTTTCTTTCTCTCTATCATCTCCCTCTCATCTAGTTTTTCTTTAATTTTAGATAGATGTTGGCATTTGCCCAAGAATAACTATTTAATAAAAATAATAATGGTGTACAATAATATAGAGATGTTTTGAAAGAATATAAACACACACACACACGTCAACATAAGTTATTTCCTGGCAGATGGTTCATTATGGTTCAGGACATCAAAAACATGCATAGTGTTATATGTTGTTTCTTTCATACTGAATGCCAATTTTGGCAAATTTCTGGAAAATGGTCTTTGAAGGATACCATTAGCCCCGTAGCTCTTGCATGGAACACTGCCTTTGCATAGTTGTTGTTGAAACTGCTAATTTACCTTTGCAAGCTGGTGTTCCCGCCCAGGTTCCATTCTCTAAGCAGACACTTCGAAGGGAGCCCTCTAGCATGTATCCACTGTAGCATGAGTAGGTCACCATATCTCCATATTGATAAAATGTTCCACGTACCAAAGCATGTTCTACATGAGCAGGTGGCCCACAAGAGATCCCTTAATAGAAATGGCAACAAAGAATTTATAATGGTAAGTTGCCTTAAAACCCGACATAATGCATAAGACATCACAGACAACAAATAACTGCAAAATTGAACTGTGTCAGTCTCTCTATCTTCCAGAAAGCTGTAGATAGACCCCAAAATCTAGATATGTGAGCATGGCTATCTGTAATTTTCTGTAATATCAGCTGGTATATTGGAGCAAGGGAAGATTTTATTATCTCCTTAAATATATACCATTCAGCTACAAGAAAGGGACTGTAGATAAAGAAACCTACAATCAGGAAAAAGGAGGAACAGCTGCAGTTATAGTAGCACGAGCCGCAATGGTGCAGTGGTTAGACTGTAGTACTGCAGGTTACTTCTGCTGACTGCTGGCTGCCTGCAATTTGGCAGTTCAAATCTCACCAGGCTCAAGGTTGACTCAGCCTTCCATCCTTCTAAGGTTGGTAAAATGAGGACCCAAATTGTTGGGGTAAATATACTGACTCTGTAAACCGCTTAGAGAGGGCTGTAAACTACTGTAAAGCGATATGTAAGTCTAAGTGCTATTGCTATAGTAGCAGCAGTGCCATCTGATTTGACTGAACATTTTTAGCTGAAGGATTGCCCTCTTGTCCTCAAGGATTTTTTCTTGTTAGCCTAAAGGCTGTCCATTTTAAGGCATCTCCAGATGATAGCTGCCCAGCCTTTGCTTGAATTTATTTAGCAATTCAGTACCTCTTCATGTATGAAAATTGCATATGTCTGAATGAATATGTGTCCGCTTACAAAACCTCTTATTTCTTGGTTTTGTTTCATAGCTTTCCTGAAGAGTCAGATGACACAAAAAACGATTTTAAACAAAAAAAGCAAAATGAAAGCCATTTTTCATTAACTACTTACTTTCACATTTAGCTCTGGTTGGAGTCCAGACCTCATCGGGATTACAGCTAATCACAGATTGTCCCTGAAGCTGATAGCCTTCTCTGCATTTGATAAATACCTCTTGCCCAACGTAAAATGTTGTTTCTGAGAGGATGGCATTTTCTGGGATTATAATAGGTACGGGGCACGGATTTGCTGCTTAAAGCAAAGAAAAGTGGGGGGGGGGGAAGATAAGATTTTAAAATATTACTGAAATACATCTCGACTGCCCTTATTTACTTACATATTTCCATTCCTTCTTTTGTTTCTGGGAAATTTACTCATTATTCATTGTACACAATTTCCCGCCTTCCTTTCCTTATCAGAACAAAAAAAAAAAAAAAGTGAACTTCCAACAGATATTACCAGAGAGGAAAAAAATATATGAGCCATTTGCCACTTTATTGTTTTTCTATTAAAGATTCCTTCTGCTGCTGTTTTATTGTGTGATGGAAAATATAGGAAAACATGGCTCTTTTTATGTTTCTAGAAAAAATGGCTTGAAGGCGAACACAATTTTTAGAAGAAAAAAGTGGAGGAAAAACCTTGAGATAAACCCTGTCTGGAATTCTGCTGTTAATTATTAGGAGATGTGAATGAAAGGGTTTCTGCTGCTTCCACCAACGAGGGATTGCACATGGATGCACCTTTTACTGTTTTATTATTCTGTTTGGTGGGAGTGGGGCAGGAAACAATGCAATACTGTCTCTTCATTCCAGTCATAGCCATCACTGCCAATGCAGCCATTACCTTGCAGGCAGTACTAGCCGATAACGGACATCACAGCCAATCACATCTTCCTGCTTCGCCCTGTATCCCTCCTCCAAACAAAAACTTTAATTAAAAGCGATTAAAACTTTGATTTTAGAAAGTTATAAATGGATTAGGGTTCCTGATAAATTTGAAACAAGATTCTGGAACTGATTGTAAAGAATCCTTTCTGTGGGAAAATGCTTTTGTTTGAATTCTTTTATAAAACACACAATAAAACAAGACTATAAAATTGGACCTTAGAAAAAACTCTTAAGGAAATAAAAATTACAATCGAAGAAGAACATTCAAAATTGACTTGTTAATAAAGAATGAAGCAAAATATTTTAGCATTGGAAGAATATTTTTAATATTCTTCCAGAAGTTAGTTTTAAGAGTTTGTGACTCTATAGAAAAACTGTGTAAAAGATGCTATGGAAGAAGAACAAGTTTTAGCTGACATAACTGAGACTGATCTGAAAGTGGATTTAAAAATGACAGGCTACAAAAATGACATGGAGACAAACTGGACATACAAAAGAAACAGGCTGATCTCTTAATTAAAAGGGATACACAAATAACATACCAAGAAAGTGACCTGGATGCTTTTAAATATTGTATTTAGAAAAGAGGTTTATTAAAGCTTTGAAGACTTTTATGAGAGGGAACAAAGAAAAATTGGGGAAAAAAATCAATTCTAGGACATTATTTATGTGTCTAAAGCAGGGGTCTTCAACCTTGGCAACTTTAAGCCTGGAGGACTTCAACTCCTTCTTCTGGGAGCTGAAGTCCTCCAGGCTTAAAGTTGCCAAGGTTGAAGACCCCTGGTCTAAAGATCAAGATTGTTAGAAGTAAAAGGAAGGAATATAAACTTGTTTTACTTGATCAAGGTTAAAATAGATATAATGTTATTTCTGTTAACACTTTATAGAATTTTGCGGACATCAGGACTAAAATGATGAGGCTTTATGGATTTGTTAACAGATAAGATATGGGATATGGGAAGAAGAGATCATTGGCTATATTTCAAAAGAGGGTGATAAGTTACTAAAATTGCTTATGTTTGTTATGATGAAGGGGGAGGTCATATATTATTTCCTTTTTCTTTGCTATATTCTTATTTCTTTTCTTTCCAGAAGTTATTAAAATGAGGCTTTTGTGAAGAACATTTGGGGATAATCTGGGGTGATGGCATTTGCAAATTCTTACTGCTCTATACTTACTGGATTTTTAAACACTATTGTTGACCACTGAGAATCCTTGAAAATTATGGCTATATACAAATCAAGCCAATTAATCAACTGGAAGAGGGATTCCATAAATGGGATAAAAGCACTGAAAAGCTCTCAATAGATTTATTACTTGTCTTACATAAGGCAGCAGGCAGCAGAAAATCTCCAAAGATAATCAAAACTTACAGGCAAGTTGACATTATTTTTTTCAAATACTTAGAGACTGTAAACTGTTCAGGGCTTGATATTTAATTCCAGCAATTCAAATGGTATTTGAACAGAGAGAAGAATGTCTGAGTATTTTCCCCCTAGTATCAGTGAGATTATGTTCCATCTTGTTCTAATTGGAAAAAAAAAAAGTTTAATTTTTTACTCAGATCTTTTAAATTATTATTCTAAATATATTTTTTTTAATGCTGTTGGTTTGCCTTATGGATGTTTGTATGCCACCAATGTCATAAATGTGATTGGATGCATGCATCCACACCTCTCAGGTTTCTGAACAGACCTCAAAAGCTCAATTTTTGATTAAAAATATTGGGTAAAAATTATTTCTGTTTCCTCCTCTAATATTGTTTTTAAATGTCTAAATGTTGTATGGGTCTTACAGGAAAAAGAATTACATCATGCCTTGCTTGGTTGTACAATCTGACTCACTGTATCTTTGCTGCCACCTTAAGGTCAATTAAGACATTTATAGCAAAAGTTATTATATAGTAAACACTTTGTCTTTCTCAAAAGTGAAATAAATATTTTAGAAATATGGTTGAAAATTGTAAATATGTAGGATGCATAGAAACAGATGTACACTGTAGACAATTGTCCTACGGCCAGTCAGCAGTATGGTCTTCTACAGAAATAGAAATGATAATTGCTTTACAATAGACTTCTAAAGAATTGATAGTTATATTACAGCTTCCGCTGTGAGTCTTGGTGACTTAGGACATCTTGAAAAAGCAGAGATGATAACTGCTGTGACTGATGAGTAGACCAATCCTTAGATACTCTCTGGAGGAGGATAGAATGGGAAATCTCCTATAATTGCCCTGAATGGCAGTTCCTGTTTTATGGCAGGGGTGTTATACTGGCGGCCTATGGGCAGATGCGTCATACGCAGGCCATGCCCACCCCAGCTCCACAAAGGGGAAAAACATTGCGATATGTCACGTGATGGCAACGTGATGCCGTGAGTTTGACACCTGTGTTTTATGGTCTCCTGTGGGACTGAGCACCAGGAGCTGAAGGAGTTGATATCGTTGCTAGAGCACTGGAGTTTTAATAAGGACATGAGGCCAGTCAAACTCATTTATTTAATCACATTTGGAAATGTTCAATTTATTCAGTTTATGGATATTAGAAACTTTTAAACAGTGAGCTTCATATGACACCTGATGAGTTTTACCTTCTTTGGATTTAAGAAATTTTAAACAAAGGCACAATAATTTAAAATAATATATAATTGGCAGAAATTAAAAAAAGGATTTAATCAAAATAATACAGTTGGAAGGAACCTTGGAAGTCATCTAGTCCAGTGATCCCCAACATTTTGGCTGCATGGACCGGTGGTGGTGGTGGATGGTGGGGTTGGGGGGACAGTGGGGGAGGTGATGGGTTTGTGCTCTGAACCTAATCTTGTGCATGTGCAAATGAAGCCTTGTGCATTCACCCACAGCTTATGCGGCCCAGTTCCCAACGGGCTGCAGCCTGGTACTGGACCATGGCCTGGGGTTGGGGACCCCTGCTGTAGTCCAAACTTCCTCCCCCCATCAAGCAGGAAACTCTATATCATTTCAGACAAATGGCTGTCCAATCTCTTCTTTAAAAACTCCACTGGTGGAGTACCACAACTTCAAGTCATTCCATTGATTAATTATTCTGTCAGGAAATTTCTCCTGACAGAATAATTTCCATCAATTGCTGGAAACCAATCAAGGAGAGAACCAACCTAGGATTTTGATTTAAGACAGTTTTAAATGGACTGGGAGACCAGAGAGATTTGGAATATCGATTATTTTTGCTCTAAGGTTTGAAAAACTACATCATTAAATAACATACTTAGTGGCAAATGACTGAAATGAATTAAATCCATAGAACTGAGGTTTGATGAAGGTTGCAAATCGACACTGGAGGGAGCTAAAGCACAAAGTAGAAAAAAATTAATAATGGCTAAGCCAGCTATAACTTTTTATTATCTTAAAACAGTTGTTGATAACTGAACTGAGATATTAATAAATTATATTTCAGGAAGGATACAGATAAAAGTTTAAATAGATAAACTTTTAGAAATTTATGAGAAAAAAACCTTAAAATCTTTTATCAGAACATAACAGAGTTTGGAAGCGTGGAAGAGAATAATACTGAGATTACCAAAATGGGAATACAAAAGATAAATCAAAGTCATGTGATAGACCATTGCTGTTTTAACTCGAGGACTACCTCAGGGGTGAAATCCAGCAGGTACTAACAGATTCTGGAGAACCGGTAGCAGAAATTTTGAGTAGTTCGGAGAACCGGCAAATACCACCTCTGGCTGGCTCCAGAGTGGGATGGGAATGGAGATTTTGCAATATCCTTCCCCCAGGAGGAGAGGAAATGGGGATTTTGCAGTATCCTTCCCCTGGAGTGGGGTGGGAATGGAGATTTTGCAATATCCTTCTCCTGCCTTGCCCACCAAGCCACGCCCACAGAACCGGTACGGAAAAAATTTGGATTTCACCCCTGGACTACCGGTATAATTATTAAAAACTTCAATAAAAAAGGAATAATGGTTATAATGTAATATATATTACAGAAGTTACTTTCCCGACTTATTGAATTCAAATAGATCTATCTCATGAATTTGAACATTTTGGGGGAAAATAATATCCAGAACTCAGTTTTTGGATGTTTTAAAGTAAAGACTGCTGTCTATTATTAAAAAGTAACATACGTTTGCATGAAGGTGTTGGGTGGCTCCATGTTCCGGCTTCTGTGCATTCTGCAATTGGTTCGCCTTCCAAACTATAACCCCTATTGCAGTAATATGCAGTTCTGCTGCCAACTGTATTATTTTCAGAGACGACGTTTCCATTCTCAATCAATTCTGGATCTTCACATCTGGTTTCTAAAAAGCAGGGTATGATAGTTAAGATAGCTCTTCTCCGTTCAATCACTAATTAATACATGTAGTCCTTAACTTATAACAGTTTGTTTAATGATCATTCAAAATTACAAAAAGGCAGTAAAAAAAGTGAAATATGACCATTTCTCACACTTCCCACCGTTGTAGAATCCTCATGGTCATGTGATCAAAATTCAGTGCTTCGCAACTGATTCATATTTATGACGGGTCCCAGGGTCATGAGGATCACCTTTGGCGACCTTCTGACAAGCAAAGTCAATGGGGAAGCCAGATTCACTTAACAACATTGTCATTAACTTAACAACAACAGTGATAAATAACAACAGTGGCAAGAAAGGTTGTAAAATGGGGCAAAATTTACTTAACGAACAACTCACTTAGCAACGGAAATTGTGGTTGTAAGTCGAGGACTACCTGTAATAAGAGAATCTTCTGGATGAATTTTCATTGTCTAAAAAGGATTTAAAGACCTATAACTACTTTCGATGTGGAATTCTGGGGCATTACTACACATTATTCTTATTATTCTTCTTCTTCTTCTTCTTCTTCTTATTATTATTATTATTATTATTATTATTATTATTATTATTATTCAAATTTCTATACCGCCCTTCTCCTTTCGGACTCAGGGCGGTGAACAGCCAAGATAAAAACATCTATATATAACATCACAGTTAAAAATAAAGTTAAAATAATTTATAAATTTGGCCCATAATTTAAAACTTGTCAATTAAAATCAATATTAAAATTTTAAAACTAACCCTAAAATCAAGACAGACCGGCTAACTGAAAAAAATAAGTTTTTAGGGCCCGACGAAAAATCCGGAGGTCGGAGATCACTCGTATCTCTGGGGGTAGATTGTTCCATAGGGTAGGTGCCACCACAGAGAAGGCTCTCCTCCTGGGGGTCGTCTTGGAGTTGGAATAAAGAGCGGTGTATTAAATTTAGGAAATTGGCTCGGAACAGATTCCTGCCACAACAAATCTAGAAGAACCACAAGCCCCAAACAATACCCTATAATCACCTTCACATGTTGGAAGGGGTTGACTCCAGGATCCATTGGCCAAACAGGTGATGTTCTCAGGTCCATGTAAGTGATACCCGAAATTGCATACAAAATATATATTACTTCTCTACATATTTTCTGTGGCTATGGAAAATGCATTTGCTACTGTTGGAGGGGCTTCACATCTTATGTCTACCCCCCCCAAAAAAAATAAATAAAGAAAAAAAGAATCCTTATGTCTGTAATTTATTACTTATTCTATTTCTTCTTTGGTTGTATGCTCAGGACATGATTTTCCCCCCCAATGTGCATGGATTATTGTTTATTCACACATGTCGGAGCTAATAGCGTCCGCTTCTTGTTAACATGACAGATCGTTCGAGTTGGCCCCTGTAACTCATATCCCTGATTACAACTGTAGAGAACTTCATCTCCAAGTAAAAAGTCCTTGCCAACAACAGATCCATTAATCTATTGGTTCGGGGGAACCCTAGGATATTTCTGAAGAATGAACATATAGATTGTTTTTCTGGCGAAAATGGGATTGTGACAGATTCATCCAAAAGCGTTTTGCAGATATGTGTACAGGTAGTCCTGGCTTAATGAACGCAATTGGGACTGGCACTCCATTGCTAAGTGATGCAGTCATTAAGTGAGATACTATGTGACTGTGATGAACTCACAATGTCGCTTCTCATTTGGTTGTTAAGTCACTCCAAGTCATTAAGCAAGACATAACCCTGATTTACAATTTCACTGCATTTTTTCTCCACTGATTCTACTAATTGGAAGCTAGTTGTGAAGCCCGCAAATTGCAATCACTTGAGTGCAGGTCACTATGATAATCATAAACCGTCCGTGGGTGAGACGTCTGAGGTGGCTCGGGAGTTCATGGCTTCCATGACGGCTATGGATCTGACCCAGCTAATTCATGGCCCTACGCACATGGGGGGAAACACACTGTACCTGATTTTTGTCTCTGGACAGTGGCTGAGTGATCTCGAGATAGGGGACATAGTCATCGAGCCCTTGTCATGGTCGGATCACTCTCTCCTTCGCCTTGATCTTCGAACCGCTGCTCCCCGCCGCAGGGAGGCGGAACCGATAAGATGGTACCGCCCCAGGCGCCTGATGGAACCTGATAGGTTCCAGACGGAGCTTGGGCCAATGCCTGAGGTCCTGGCTCACGCCTCGACTGGAGACTTAGTGGCCGCCTGGGATAGGGCGGCCGCTGGAGCTCTGGATCGAGTCGTGCCTTTGCGGCCTCTGACCCGGCGCCGATCTCACCTGGCTCCTTGGTTTACTGAGGAGCTGAGGGAGATGAAGCGCCGGAAAAGACGCCTAGAGAGTAGTTGGAGGGCCAGTCGCACTGAATCTGACCGGACACTGGTAAGATCTCATATTAAGAATTACCTAGTGGCGATAAAAGCAGCGAAATGTACTCATCTTGCTGCTCTTATTGCGTCATCAGATAACCGCCCGGCCGCCCTGTTTAGGGTGACCCGCTCCCTGCTCCACCAGGAAGCGAGGGAGGACCCCTTGGAGGGGAGAGCCGAGGACTTTGTTCAGTATCTGTATGACAAAATCACTCAGATTCGGGAAGATCTGGACTCTGACTGGGTAGATCCAGTGGGGATGACGGAGGCAGGTCCTGAGAATGTTATCTGGGATGAGTTTGACTCTGTGACCCCTGAGGACGTGGACAGGATTCTGGGTAGACTGAATGCGACCACATGTTTGTTGGACCCATGCCCCTCCTGGTTAGTGCTGGCTTCCCGGGAGGTGACGCGAGGCTGGCTCCAGGGGATTATAAATGCTTCATTGAGTGAGGGTGTCTTTCCCGCCGCCTTGAAAGAGGCGGTGGTGAGACCTCTCCTCAAGAAGCCTTCCCTGGACCCGGCAATATTGGCTAATTATCGTCTAGTCTCCAACCTTCGCTTTGTTGCGAAGGTTGTTGAGAGTGTGGTGGCACGACAGTTTCCCCGGTACCTGGATGAAACGACGTATCTAGATCCGTTCCAGTCGGGCTTCAGGCCTGGGTACAGCACGGAAACGGCATTGGTCGCGTTGGTGGATGATCTCTGGAGGGCTCGGGACAGAGGTTGTTCCTCTGTCCTGGTCCTATTAGATCTCTCAGCGGCTTTTGATACCATCGACCATGGTATCATGCTGCACCGGTTGGAAGGGTTGGGGGTGGGAGGCACCGTATTACGGTGGTTCTCCTCCTTTCTCTCCGACCGGTCGCAGTCTGTGTTGACAGGGGGGCAGAGGTCGACCCCGAGGCCCCTTATATGTGGGGTGCCACAAGGATTGGTCCTCTCGCCCCTTTTGTTCAACATTTATGTGAAGCCGTTGGGCGAGATCATCCGTGGTTTCGGGGTGGAGTACCATCAGTACGCTGACGACACCCAGCTGTACATCTCCACCCCAGACCACCCCAACGATGCCCTTGAAGTGATGTCCCGGTGCCTGGAGGCCGTACGGATCTGGATGGGGAGAAACAGGCTCAGACTCAACCCATCCAAGACCGAGTGGCTGTGGTTTCCGACATCCCGATATAGTCAGCTGGTGCCATCGCTGACTATTGGGGGCGAAGCATTGGCCCCCACGGAGAGGGCTCGCAACTTGGGTGTCCTCCTGGATTCACGGCTGTCTTTAGAAGAGCACTTGACGGCCGTGACCGGGAAGATTTTTCATCAGGTTCGCCTGATTCGCCAGTTGCGTCCCTTTCTGGATTGGGACTCGTTACGCACGGTCACTCATGCCCTCGTCACCTCCCGTCTGGACTATTGTAACGCTCTCTACATGGGGCTCCCCTTGAGGAGCACTCGGAGGCTCCAACTGGCGCAGAGTGCGGCCGCGCGGGTGGTGATGAGAGCGACGTGGCGCTCCCATGTAACGCCTCTCCTGCGCGAGCTGCACTGGCTCCCGGTGGTCTTCCGAGTGCGCTTCAAGGTTTTGGTCATCACCTTTAGAGCGCTCCATGGCTTAGGACCTGGTTATCTACGGGACCGCCTGCTACCACCAATAGCCTCCCACCGACCAGTACGCTTCCATAGAGAGGGGCTCCTCCGGGTGCCGTCGGCCAAACAATGTCGACTGGCGGCCCCCAGGGGGAGAGCCTTCTCTGTGGGGGCACCTACTATCTGGAACGAGCTCCCCCCCGAGATACGGAGGATTCCGGACCTGCGTACCTTCCGTCGCACGCTGAAGACGTTCCTATTCCAGCAAGCCGGCCTGACCTAAACTTCTCCTCTTTTAAATGGGAATTTTAAATTTGGTTTTAAATTATTGGGGTTTTAAATATGGTTCAGCCAAATTTATCTAACTTGTTTTATTTCTATTTTAAATTTTGTATTTATATGTTTTATTTCATGGCTGTTCACCGCCCTGAGTCCTTCGGGAGTAGGGCGGTATACAAATTTAATAAAATGAAAATGAAAATGAAATAAACAGATAATGGTTGTGAAATCCACTAATCTCAATCAAATTTGTCAATGCTGTTGTAAATTTGAACGGTTACTAAACAGGGCAGTTATTAAGTGAGGACTACCTGTAATTACTAAAATCATAACCAATCTATACATTGGATTTGATAGGGGACAGTATAATAGAACTTTTTCCAAAGGTACGTCCTTGTTCAATAGGACCTATAGGTCCTATTTTTTGCTTTCATAGTGGCGGAATAGTTAGAATGCAATATTGCAGGCAAACTCTGCCCGCAGTCTGGAGTTCAATCCTATCCAGCTCAAGGTTGACACAGCCTTCCATCTTTCTGAGGCTGATAAAATGAGGACCCAGATTGTTGGGGGCAATATGCTGACTCTGTAAACTGCTTAGAGAGGGCCACACAGCACTATGAAGTGGTATATAATCTAAGTGCTGTGATTATTGTTTCTTTGCCACAGGAAAAAACTTTACCACTTCTATTTGCAAGTCTTTGTATTTTTCTCTAATTCTTTCTCTTCTATTATTATTATTATTACAGTTCATTGCACAGTGAGACTGATGTTTAGATTGGATTTGGCATTTTTATCTGTCTAGCATTATTATTATTATATTATTCTCATATAATATAAATATTATTTAAATATAATATTTATATATTAAATATTGTTAAACACTGTTCAGCTTCTGCAGGCAAAATCAACAAATACAGAATGTCTTTCTATCTTTCTTTAAATCGTATTCAAGCTAAGCCTGAGAGGAAATAAATGAATGCATCACTTACTTTTACATACCGGTGTTACTCCACTCCATAATTTATCTCCTTGACAGATGTGTTCTGCATCACCCTATCAGACATGAGAATGGTTCAGAAAACACCATGATATATCCATCATATTGTCATACTCTCACAATCTTTAAAAAACAGATATGCCTTTGCTTTACATTTTGCATGATTTAATGAAGAGGAGAAGCCAACATTTGATAATAGGATATCCATTTTTCTCTTAGCTGTTATTTAGCAGTAACTTGATCTGTCCTCTCCTGAATCGACCGTCATAATAAATAAAAAACAGATTTAAAGGTTAAATACAAGCTAAACCTTTGTTGCTTTGTTGAAGCATTGGGGGCAGGGTTTTTCATTTGTATGGGCAGAAAACAATGTCCATTGCTATATTACTTAAAAAAAAAACCCACTACAATACAATGACTGGTTTTTTTTGTTTTGTTTTTTTATACTACTCACCACTTTGCTGGTCCATGGATAGAAACATGAGGAAAACATAGTATTAATGGTGGAATCACATTTGTATATGAGAAATACAATTTCCTTAAGATAAACCTGATCTTTATTTTTCCTATGGTATTTTCTTAATTTCTTTTATTGAAAAAAGGGCTGGATGATCACAGGTATATGTGACAAATTTCCAAATGAAATGTAACTCTTTCCTATTTCTAGTATGTTATTTTTAAACAACATGTTTTAATTTTTAGAAGTAGATGTTGAAATGCTAAGAATTTGATAACCACCACAGCTCATACTGAAAGCATTCATGCAAGAGCTGCTGCTGTGACAGAATTAACTGGTAGATTTGTATGCAATAATACTAACTTAACACCATTCAGACAAGTATGTAACATGAAAGTAACACTGGGTTGTTCCTTTTTTGGTAAAAAAAGGGATCTTTCATCTTCCATGACTCTTGCTTTACTGCCCCCAATGCTTTACTAGACATAATCTCTGTTTTGCTCTCTTTAAGATGCACAATGATTTCATTTAATAAAACAAATCCATGAAAATTAAGGAATGACCATTGCACAATGGAAAATACAGGACCATATTCCTATATTTTATGATCAAGGCTAAATACTTTCTTGTGTCTCTCTTCCCCCCCCCCCCAACTTCTGTACATAAGCAAGCAATGCTTGAGCATTTTAAACACTGTTCTCCTGAAGGAGTTGCATTTATGATGACTGTAAATTCAGTGCGATTTTTCTTTTTACATTTTGTTTCTTTAACATAAGTCAATCTTTTTCTTTAAGTGAGACAAGCAGCAAGTAGAACCTAAATGCACCCTTCATAATCCTGTAGCAAATCTGTATTTTATTTTCAGACTTTCTACCCAAGAATGGAAAAAGCTATCCTAAGAAAAAAATTGTTATAGTGAAAAGGTTGATGAATTAACTTTTTCCTGGCATGATATTGCATGGATGATACACAAGGGAGCAGACTATAGAAAATATTCCACAGACTTACCTCTAATTCATAACCCAAATTGCATTTATAAAGGACAGTATCTTTGTAATTGTATTGGTTGCCAATCACAACTCCATATTCGGGAGCTTCAGGTTTTCCACAGGAGACCGGAGTGCATATCTCATTAGAAAATAATGGTACCCAGGTCCCATTATGCTGAAAGAAGAGGAAAGTATCTTTGGCTTCACTAACCAATGAAAATAATTACAAACAAGTTAAATTATACATAAAAGAGCGTGTTTAGTGTAGAGATTATAATGCTGGCCTAAAAACCGTTAACGATTGCAAGTTCTGATTCTCCCCTAGGCATGAAAACCAGCTGGCTAATTTTGGCCCAGTTATCCTGGAGTCTGGGGAAGGCTCAGACGAGGGCTCTGCATCGGAGGCAGAGATGGGGCCAGGGCCATTTGGGAGTTATGTGCGGACTCCAAAGCCTCCAGAGTCGGACATCAGTGAGACAGAGGAACAGGGGGAGCCTGTTCCCAGTGTGCGCATGCGCAGAGCTGCCAGAAGGCAAGAACAGTTAGAATAAAAGGGTCAACTCGGGAGTAGGGCTTGGAGATGATTGGCCCCTCCCATAAGACATAAAGTTGGAGCAAAGGCACGTGGGCCTTTGCAAGAAGCAACTGTTGTTTGTGCTGGCCGGTTTCAAGACAGCAGCTCTGTGTTGACTCTGTGTTCCGTGTGGCCTTGCAAAGTTAATTGCCAATTAGGTCTTGGCAGCGTGTCAAGGGAGATAAAGGTGGGTGTTTATCAGCCTTATCAGAAGGAACTGTGGCAGACTTCTGTCAGACTCTTTACAACTATTTGGGACTCATCTGTGAATGAACAGACTGAGAATGAACAGGCTCTGAATGAGTAGAATTCACAGCCATTGAAATAAAAAGAGGGTTTCTGGGACTCATTGTGTGCTTTTACTGTATCAGGAAGCCTAGGTCAGAACACACATATTGTATGTGTTGTTACATTTCATAATTGGGTTGTAATGTCAAACAGTGTACTCCAGCTATCTGCACTCCAGCTATAGCCAATGTAGCATGGCATTTGTTTGCTGCCAATTTCTTATATGTTACTTCAATTAAAAGTGCACTGATGAGTTTGGAAAAGGGGAAGAATGCAGAGTTGTATAAGAGGGCATACAAGAATATTTACAGAAATGTTGAGGTATTTCAGGAACTGTGAATATGCAGCACAGTAATGTACAGAGGTCAAAGATCTACAATAGATTAATACAAAAGGAAGTATGATGTCTGCTTTTCCTGATAGCATACATTTCAGCAGAACAAGATTATTTCACACAAGGTTACTATTGGGTTGAATTACTATTGAAACATTGCAAATTTTAGTCTGCAATCATTAGGAACAAGTTTTCCATTAAATTATTAAATCATATTCTATTTTCTTCTGAATCTTCTGAAGCTTGGGTCATTCCATCCTAAATAATAAACTGGGTAATCAATAATTTGTTGATAAATGCAGAATCACTACAAAGGATGAAATGCATTGACAGACAAAATGGATTTAAAAAAAAAATCACTGAAGGCAGGCTCATACAATTTTAACCATTTTTATCCCAAAGCAAAATAAACAAATGGCATATATTTTATGGTAAATATGATCTCTGTTACTGAACAAATAGTCGGAGGAATATGACCTTCTGAATGTTCTTGATTTTTAACTGGCTGAAGAGACATTTCAAAATATCCTGTAAGATCTCATGAAACAACAATTGTAGTGAATCCAGCTTTTCCCTTATTGGCATTCAAAAGCTTAAAGGGCAGAATAATTTTGAAAACAGTTTTGTGTTGTCCTTTATAATAAACACAACATTAGTGGCTATACCATTGATATATGGCTATAAGACAGGGCTTTTCATAACCAAAACAAACCAGATTGGAGGAAAAAAAATATTTACCTGGCAAGTGGAGGTGCTAGTACCCATCAAAAGATAGCCTTCTGGACACGATAAGGTGATGCTTTTATTCACAGTAAATTCAGTACCAGAAATAATAACATTGGTTATATTTAGTGGCATTGGACATTTTCTGGGACAACAGGAAATAGTGTTAGGGAACCAGTGCCCATCTTCCTGACAGGTGCATATATCCACTTCTGTCTCTATCGTATAACCCTCCAGACATCTGAAACAAGGTAAACTTTTGTAACTCATATGAATTGTTGTACATTCCACATTAATCATTCTTCTCCTTTAGTTATGTGCCCTGAGATGCATCAACTAGCAAAAAAATAATAAAAAGAATTTCAGGGAACTGCTCCTGCAAATGTTTGTTTGGTGGAAGAATAAGCTTAGTAATAGTCACCAAAAAAAAAGGTTCCTGACAATTAATATGACTGTTAACCGGTAACCCATTGACTACATCATTCATAAGAAATTTTATCTTTTAGCTGGACAGAGTATTGCAAAGCTTCCTAGCTGTCCCTCACTCCTGTTTCAGATAGTGCTCTGCAGAATTGCATCTTATTGATTCAAAAGCTAATTACTGCAATGCAATTGAGGATAACCTACCATGTTTTCCCGAAAATAAGACCCTGTCTTATATTTTTTGAACCCCGAAATAAGCGCTTGGCCTTATTTTTGGGGAGGTCTTATTACTTTGGGGCACGTGGAGCAAGACAGGGCTCCTCTTGCCGTCTTACCTGATTTCCAGCTCTGTCTCCCTAACCCTAACCAGAGGAAATGGCAGGGACCATCTGCGCATGCAGTTAAATATTTTCAGGGAGGGCTTATTTTTTTGGGGGGGGCTTATTTTAGCGCATGTGCTCAAATGCCCGATTGGGCTTATTATCAGGGGATGTCTTATTTTCAGGGAAACAGGGTACTTAGTTGTATAAATTCTGATTAATGGAGGGGGGGAAACTCCTGGCAGTGTAATTCAGTAATAATTTTGTAAATTTTATTAGAAATTATTTCATAAGTTTTATTAGAGAACTCTAGATCTCTGCGAAACTCTTAGCCAGCCAGCCAGCCTTCTTCCCTCCCTCCCTCCCTCCTTCCCTTCTAATGTGAAACTATCAACACTTCTTACCTGTATTGAACTTTACTTCCATAGTCTTGAGATTCTCCAAAAGCAACTGCATGAGGAACAGTAGGTGCTGGTCCACAGGTCAGTAATGTGCAATTTGGGTATGGCCTACTCCAGACCCCTTTTTCTGTACAAGTCAATTCCGAGCTTCCTTGCATCACATAACCCATCTCACAATTATAAATTATGGTGTTTTGATCCACTGAACTGCCTCCGTTGATAAATGCATAGGGAATCACAGGTGGAGGGCCACAGGAAATCAGCCCACAATGTGGAAAGCCAGAACTCCATCTGCCAATAGCTTCACATGTGATTTCTGAAGGTCCTAGCAGTTCGAAACCTTCTAGACATTGAAATTCTATCTTCTTGCCACAGCCAAAATGGTTACCTATAACTATCCCATTCTGAATGGTGGGTATAGGACACTCACAAAGCAGGCAAGAAGGGGGTCTTCCACTCCATAAACTATTTGACTGACATTGCCTCTCTGGATTACCTTGCAACTCATAACCAGGGAAGCAAACATACTCTACGTATTCCCCAAAACTAAAGACAGAACCATTCAGGAAACCATGAGAGATGTCCTCAGGAGGCCCACAGTTGACAGGTTCACAGAATGGAGGTTCTTTATCCCATGTTCCATTAGCTTGGCAGGTACGAGAGTGTGTGCCACGCAATATATACCCTTCATCACAGAAAAACTTAATTCTCTTTCCAACACCGAATTCTGATCCAATTATCTGGCCATGAACAAGTTTCACTGGTTCAGAACACCGGACTGGCCTACACACTGGAGTGTTCCCGCTCCAGTATCCATCTGCAAGACAAATTCTCTTCCGATCCCCTTCCAACAGGAAACCTTCTTTGCAGCTGTACTCAATATGGTTTTGGAAAGTGTATTCTTCTCCGCTCACTTCACCGTTCTCTAAATAGGGAGCTTGTCCACAGGAAATGGGAAGGCATAGTGGCTCATTTCCATCCCATTTTTGATCAGACTGGCAGGTTCTCTTACGCAAACCATTTAGCTGAAACCCATGATCACAATCATATTGGACCACACTACCATAGGTGTAAGATTCTCCTTTTACTATGCCATTCATGGGTCTGCTAGGCACTGCACATGATATTATCTTGCACGTTGGTGCTGAATCACTCCACTGCCTACCAGACATACAGTGTCTTGTATCTGATCCAATCAGCTTGTACCCTGGGTTACAGGTATATTTCACTGTACTACCAACAGTGTTCTCTGTAAAATGTACAAAGCCATTTTCTGGGAACAGTGGTAATTCACATTGAATGGAAATGCAAGCAGGAGCACTACCATTCCACATTCCATCTTCTTGGCAAGCTAGCATGGAATTTCCTAAGAGTTCATAGCCCGAATAGCAACTATACAACACTGTAGTCCCATATAAATAGCTCGATAGTGGCAAACTATTAATGGCTTTTGAGGAATGTTGTGTTTCTTTTGGAGATAAATGTGATTGGCTAGCCTTAAGGAAGCTCTCTTCAAATACATCTTCTTGGCCAAAATGCTTTTCTTCACTGCTGATTGTTATATATCCCCCAAAGTCTATATGGGGAGGAAGGCCACAGTCTGTTGGTAGACAAACTGGACTAACACTAGACCATCCTGATTCCTCACAGATCTGCATAGCAAGACCAGAAAGCTGGAATCCTGGAATACAGCTGTATATAACCATGGCACCATAGCTGTAATCTGCACCTTCTACAAACCCATTCTCAATAGGCTGAGGAGGATCACAATTAATTGCTCTACAAGATGGAGCCTTTGTATCCCACTCCCTTGTTTCCAGGCAGGTTAGGACTCTCTGTCCCTCAAGCCGGAATCCTCTGTCACATGAATAGGTAACTGTGTGTGTGTAGTGTAGATCAACATATGAATACCGACCATTCTTAATCTCCCTGGGTTTGGAGCATTCAATGGGCTTGCAAGAAGGCTCTCCTCCAAGCCAATGTCCATCTTCTCCACAAAGAATCGTTGTGTTTCCCATTAATTCAAAACCTGGTTTACAACTATACAGTGCCGTGCTGAGATAGGTGAGGCCTTGCACATCTACAATACCGTTCTGAATTTCCTCTGGCTGCGGGCATTCCACAGGAATGCATTCTGGAAGTGGAGAACTCCATGTACCATCTGCCTGGCAAATAATAGTAGATGTTCTCTTGAGCAAAAATCCATCCATACATGTGTAGCTCACTGTGCTACCAAAATGCAGAGAAGACACCACAGCGTCCCCAAAAGGAATATAAGGAGGTCTACGACAGAGTACCATTTTGCAGACAGGAAAAGAGTCATTCCACTGTTGGGATGACAAACATCTCAGGATGGAAGCACCATACAAAATAAGTCCTTCTCTGCATGACAACTGTACTATCCCTACTTGATCAGCCATCTCCTTCAAGACAAGTTGATTCTCAGTTAATGGTGGCTCTGGACACTTAGTTGGGATGCATTGAGGGCTTTGTTTTTTACTCCACATTCCTGATTTCTGACAGGTCCACGAAACATCTCCAATTAATTCATAGCCTTCAACACAGAAAAAACTGACTTTGGCTCCCACTTCAAATTTTTTCCCCTTGCTGAATCCATGCTGGAAGGTAGGTGGTTCTCCACAATTGAGGATCACACAAGAAGGTTGTGCTTCACTGTACCATTGACGATTTGACTGGCAAAATAACCTTGAACTTCCGATCAACTGGTAACCTTCATTACATTGGTATGTCACTTCACTTCCAAAGGAACGTCCTGTCATATTCTGTAAAATGGATAAAAGAAATGTTGTATCCGATAAAGTGATATACCATCAAAATCTTAACAATCTGATTTTATGGAACAATACTTACCTTATTTTTTTGGAGTATAAGACGCACCTTTTTCACCCCCAAAAGAGGGTGAAAATCTGGGTGTGTCTTATACTCCGAATGTAGCCCCGCCCAGCTTCTCAAACGAAGGTTTCAGAGGCTGAAAAAAGCATCAGAAAAGAAGCTTCAGAAAAGAAGCCCCCAAACAGAGCTTCAGAAAAGAAGCCCCCAAACAGAGCTTCAGAAAAAAAGCCCCCAAACAGAACTTCAGAGGCTTTTTTTCCTGAAGCTCTGTTTCAGAGGCAGGAAAAAATGTTTTTTCTGAAACAGAGTTTCTGAAGTTTCAGAGGCAGAAAAAAAAAAAAAAAAAGCAAGGCACAGAGCTCACAACCAAGGAACCTTTTGCTAAAATTCACCTCAGGGAACAGCTGATTGGGGGTATTCTGGGAGGCCGATCCACCTGCCAATCAGCTTTTTTCTTATTTTCCTCCCCAAAAACTAAGGTGTGTCTTATACACCAGTGCATCTTTTACTCTGAAAAATACAGTAACTTATCGCACACTTTTAAAAAAATGGCAGAATGTAGGCTTTCTGCCTCCAATTTATGAAATGTTAGTTTACAAAGTTTTGACAGACATGAAATATGTATCTATATTTAAAATGTGTCTCTGTATATGTATATGCATGTGTATACAGACTTAGTTCCCTCTTAGTGCTTATGCCGAATAACCAAATATTTCTGGCACTACTGCAAATCTTTCTGCTTACCTACTGAAAATTTTCCCAGATTTGGAAGTATCAGTGAGGTAAATATTGCAGCTATCATATAGCACCAGACTTCTGATTTTCCTTAACACGAATACATTCCCATAATTACAAAAATTAGCTCACTTTTAGTAAGGTTTCGGGATTTTAGGATCTATAATAAGCTTTCAGACAGTGTTGACTGCATCTAATGCACAAAACGTTATTTTGCTTATGTTCAAGACTGTACCAATACCTTAATCATTCCATTTGCAAGTTTTAGTGGCTCACCACAGGACACTGGATGACAAGTTGGCATACTACCACTCCAAGTTCCTGTTGCTTCACACGTTCTCTTCTTCTCTCCTTTAATATAGTAGCCTCTAATACAGCTATAAGCCACAATGGCACCAAAACTGTAATTGGTGCCAATTGAATACCCATTTGCAATGCTTGCTGGTTCTCCACAACGAACGGGGATGCACTGGATCGCCAAGGGAGACGGGTTCCACTGACCACCTCGGACACATTCTATTTTAGCGGAAGTGTTTAAAACGAAACCTTCCGTACACTTGAAGCTCACAACTGACCCAGCTGAAAATCTGGCCTTGTTTGAAGATTCCAAGATGCTGTATGATACAGACTCTGGTCTCTCGCAGAAGTCAGCTATGCATTCAGGAATATCTTGGTCTGCAGGGGGCATCCATTTGCCCTGGGCATTACAAAGTAACTGGGAATTGCCAGCCAGACTGTACCCATCAGAACAATAGTAGATTGCTATATCACCAAATAATCGATGACCACTCTCTGGAGAAGCATGTTCCACGGGAGGTGGCTCATCACAGGATACTGCCACACACTGTTGTTGACTGAGGTTCCACTTGCCATTGGACAAACATGACACAGTGTCAGGGCCGAGTAATGTGTAGCTATGGGTTAGAAAAAATAGCAGGGATAGATTCCTAAGGGCTGAGTAGACAACTTTTATTGCCTTGTACAAATAAACTTCTAACTCACAAGACCACAGGGGGAAAGTCACATTTCAAAGTCACTGTCAAATTGGCTAATATGTGAAAATGCATTATAATTGTAAATAATTCAATGTCGTGTTTTTTTTTAAGTGCACTAGCAAGAACTTTATTTAAGCACTTTGAACTCCAATAAATTTCATAGAACATTTTCAATTGTTTTTAAAGAACTGAGACAACTTTGGCCGCGCTATATGTAATTGTCAGCCTTCTCAGATATACCAGACAAGAAACATGACCAGATGAGCTAATTCTACTTTGTTGTAAAGCCGTATTAACAGAATCTTGCAGGTTGGATTGTACAAATCTCCTGCCATCTTTTACAGTCTGAGAAGTTATGGAGGCTCCTTTCTGAATTTCTTTCTTTGTCCTTTAAGCAGCTGCAAGCTGTGCCCCCCCTTCCCCGTAATTTCCTCTTACCATTACAATAATAATAGAAATTGCAATAAACACACACACACACACACACACACACACACACATATAGGGGTGTGATTCAGCTGGTTCGGATTAATTGAATGCTAATTTTAGTCTGGTTTGCCAAACCGGTAGTTACAAGGTTTGGTTGACCGCGCCCACCGGAGCCAGGGGAGGCCATTTTTGCCCTCCTAGAGGCTTGAGGAAAGCCTCTGGAGGGAAAAAACACCCCCCCCACCATGGTGCAGGAGGTCACGCCCCCATAGCAACCGGGCAGCGAACTTTACAAAACCTGCCCTAGGTGAATACAGAAATATGGATTTAGAAAAAAAAAAGCCACAATATTATTAATAACATTTCATCAAACGATACGGCTAGAGTTCGAATTTAATGCTGATTTACGTACCCTTCCTTACACGTATAAGTGACAGTATTCCCAAAGGTAAAGTTGTTTCCAGTAACAGCAGCATCTTTAATTACTGGAGGAAGGCCACAAGAAATGATTTCACAATCTGGAGGTGAGCTGCTCCAGTTACCTAAAGCTTCACATACAAGTACAGATGGTCCTTGTAGACTAAAGAACAAATAAATAAAAAACCATAGAGTAGATAGTGGGTAAGATAAAAAGTAGGGGGGGGAAGCTCTTTCTGTCAGAATAGGACAACAAATATTCTTTTTCATTTAAGGATTCGTTGAAATTGTTCAACTTTGATTAACAATCAATCCAGGGATATACACAGGTAATTCTCAACTTACAACCATTGATTGAGTGACTGTTCGAAGCTACAACACTGAAAAATGTGACTTATGACCATTTTTCACATTTATGACTATTGCAGCATCGTTAACGGTAATGTGATTAAAATTTGGATGCTTGGCAGCTGGCATGTATTTCTCTTGGTTGCAAGTGTCCTGGGATCATGTGATCACCTTTTGTGACCTTCTGACAAGCAAAGACAATGGGGAAGAAAGAGTCACTATCCACCATATTACTAACTTAACAACTGCAGTGCTTCACTTAGCAACCGTGATAAGAAAGGTCACAAAATGAGGCAAAAGTCACTTAAAGTCACTTTCCTTGCTTAGCAACAGGAATGTTGGTCTCAATTGTGGTTGTAGGTCAAGAACTACCTGTGCACCATTTCTGAATTATAAGTAATAACCTTTGGAGTGCAAATCTTGAATAACCATGCTGAGTCAGTCAGAATGTGCATGCTTCAAAAATGATTAGGAAACAGTATTTTGAAACTCATTTGCTTTCCACTGTGCAATAATATACGGCACCAAATAATAAAAAGAAGAGCCTGTAGTACAGTGGACTAAAGCACTGTTATTAACATCTGCTGCTTGCAATTACTGCAAGTTCAAATCTCACCAGGCTCAAGGTTGACTCAGCCTTCCATCCTTTCAAAGATAGGTAAAATGAGGACCCAGTTTGTAGGGGCAATAAGCTGACTTTGTATAAATATACAAAAGTATGAAGGCTATTGCTTAACGCATTGTAAGCCACCCTGAGTCTCCGGAGAAGGGCGGCATATAAATTAAAGCAAAAAAAAAAAAAAAAAAAAGCAGTTTAAGTTCCATATGGAACATTTTGTATATATTTTCAACTCATGAATACATGTTAGTTTTTCTTCTGCAATTTTAACAAGGACGTAGTATATACCAAATAAAATCTGGTTTTCTGATTACCTATACCCCACGTCACACGTGTAAGATACATTAGAAAGGTACATCACACCGTTCGTGATATATTTTCCATTCTTTATTTCTTTTGGGAGGGAACATTGTACTAATTCACAAAACGGGGAAGAATGGTTCCATCTGCCATTCGCTAGACATGTTGCTTCTGCTTTACCCACTAAAACATATCCTTCTTCACATCTGTAGGTAGACAAAAAAAAAAGATATAAATATATTTTGGTACATGTCTGTTTCACAGTATTTCTCCTGATGTATTAGCATGAATTCTCAAATATAAAGCTGCAACTGAAATAAGATAGCTGTGGTCATTTATCAGCACAAATCACTACACTATCATTCTAACTATGTAAAACATAATATTCTATAGCCAGCAGTTATGTTTTTAAAAGTTTATAATTCTTCCCACTTTTCCAGATTTCTGACCAGCTACAGAGCAATCAGTGCATGAGAGCAAGTATAAAGGCTACCATTTCCTCTGTAATTAAAATAAAGCATCAAATTGCAAAATAAATCTCTAAGTTGTTCCACCATTTCAGCTTGCAAAGTTTTGTAATACACTGCAGTCAAACCATCCGTGCCAGGAGCTTTGGCTGTTTTTAACTGTTTAATTGCTACTATTATCTCCTCCTCTGTTATAGGATAATTCATTCTTTCCTTTTGTTGATCAGTAATTTTTGTAACTCTTTTATCGTTTAAATATTTTTCTATAAGTCCATTCTGCACCTCCTCTTTAGCATATAATTTGGTATAATAGTCCACAAAAGCTTCTTTAATTAATTTTTGTTGAAAGATTTCTTTCCCTCCAATATCAATACTATCAATAGTCCGTATACTTTGTTTTTTCCTCAATGTGTAAGCCAACCATCTGCCCGGTTTATTAGCGTTACAAAATGTGTTATGCTTCGCATATTGTAAGTTTGTTGCAACTTGTTCCGCCAAAAGCATTTGAAATTGGTCTTTCAAAAGTTTTATAGCACTACGTATTCTTTCATCTGTTGGATTTTTAATAAGTAACTGTTCTTTATTCTTTATTTCTATTTCCAGTTCAGATCTTTTCTTTTGTCGGAACAGTCTATGTTTAGAGTTCATGTAGATAAGTACCCCTCTCATATAAGCTTTACTTGCATCCCACACAATTTCAATTGGGGTACCTTTATTCAAATTTATTTCAAAAAATTCTTTCAAATGCTTTTTAAGTTCTGTTGTATTTTTTTCATATCTAAACAAATTCTCATTTAATCTCCAAGAACGTCTCTCAACCTTGTCCATCTCAATTTCTATCCATACTGGGCTATGGTCAGTCAAAGTTCTTGGAAAAATCTTTGTTCTTTTTGTCTTAACAAGTAAGTCATCTGTCAACAAAATAAAGTCAATCCTAGAGAAGGATCTGTGTCTATCAGAAAAAAAGGTATAGTCCAATTCAGCAAGGGGGTAAAATACCCCCATCATGGACAACAGCTTACATATCTTTGATACCAAAAGAACAAATCGGTCCTAAAAAACCAGAGAACTATAGACCAATATCTCTTTTGAATACAGATTATAAAATTTTTGCAAAAGTACTAGCCAACAGGTTGATGCCAGTAATTCAAAAGGTGATTCATGATGATCAAGCGGGATTTATCGAGGGCAGATATATGAAGGACAATGTAAGGCAAGTAATAGATTTATTGGAATATCTTGAGAAGAATAAACAGATCCCTGCAGTGCTGGTCTTTTTGGATGCAGAGAAGGCCTTTGATAGAGTGGATTGGAATTTTCTATTAAAGACTTTGAAAAAGATGGATTTTGGGGATCAATTTATACAGGCGATTTCGGCAATTTATCAAGAGCAAAAGGCACAGATCATTATTAATGGAAGTCTGACAACAGAGTTTAAAATTGAAAAAGGAACAAGACAGGGATGCCCGTTGTCCCCACTTTTATTTATTTTAACACTAGAAGTCTTGCTAAATACAATACGGGACTCTAATATCTTGAAAGGTATAAAGATTAGGCAAGAGGATTACAGAATAAAGGCATTTGCAGATGATCTGGTTGTTACCCTATCACAACCAATGGAATCAATAATCTTGATGAAGGACATTATACAAGATTATGGTAAAGTTTCAGGTTTTAGACTGAATCCAAAAAAGACTAAAATGATAGCTAAAAACATGACACAAGATCGCAAACATGAGCTTGAAAGGAGGGCAGGTTTTGAGACTGTACCTAAGGTAAAATATCTAGGAGTTCAGGTTGCAGAATCAAATATGAAATTGTTTCAAAATAACTATGAGGTGTTGTGGCGAGAGGTGCAGAAAGATATGGAGACTTGGAAAAAACTGCAGCTGTCTCTACTTGGAAGAATAGCAGCAGTTAAGATGAATATTTTGCCAAGATTTCTTTTTTTGTTTCAAATGATTCCGGTGCTTAAAAGTGATAAACAATTGAAAGTTTGGCAATCTGGAGTGAATAAGTTCGTCTGGAACGAGAAGAAGCCGAGAGTGAAATTGAAAATTATGCAAGATGTTCCAGAAAGAGGAGGTCTTAAACTTCCAAACCTACAGCTATATTATGATGCAGCAGCTTTAACCTTAACAAGTGATTGGTTTGGAAGTAAAAAGGCTGGAATATTGAATGCAGAAAGTTTTGATCTTGAATTTGGATGGCACGCTTACTTATTTTATGATGACAAAGTTGATAAAGTATTTAAAAGTCATATACTTAGAGACTCTTTGATGAGAGTTTGGAAGAAGCATCGACTCAAATGGGATTATAAAATACCGCTATGGCTGGATCTTGGTCATACTTTGTGGAATACAAATATAATGTCACTCGGGGGGTTTTTATACAAAGAGGTTCTTTTTACAGATGCGGGCAGATGGCAGCTGAAGACATTGCAGACACTGTTGGACGAAGGGATTAATTTAACTTGGTTACAATATAATCAATTACAATTGAGATGGAAAGAGGACCAAAAAACTGGTATTATGTTGCACGAGGAAGAATTGGTTAGACATATAAGAGAGAAAGGTCCAATGCATATCAAAAGGCTTTATAATGTTTTGCTAGAAAGGGACTCAGAAACTGAATTAGTTAAAGATTGTATGATTAAGTGGGCACAAAATTTTGAAGAACCAGTGATGTTGGAAACATGGGGAAAAAATTTGGGTTCAGAATGTTAAATTTACACAGTCGCAGAACCTGAGGGAAAATTTTTATAAAATGTTTTATAGATGGCATTTAGATCCCAAAAAGTTGTCATGTATGTACCCTAATGTTCAGCCAAAATGTTGGAGATGTGAATGTTTGGATGCTACGTATTATCATGTTTGGTGGACCTGTAGGAAAGTTAAGGCTTTTTGGATAAAAATTTGGTGGGTCATGCAGAATGTTTTGAAGAAAAAAATTCAATTTTCTCCACAACTGTTTTTATTGGGTATAGTTAAAGGTTTTACATTGGGTGAAACAAAATTGATATTGTATATGATAACAGCAGCAAGATTGTTGATAGGTAAATACTGGAAGAATGAAGCTTTGCCCACTATCGAGGAATGGACTTTGAAGATGGCCAGTTTTGCAGAGATGGCGAAGATTTCAGCATATTTAAAAGATTGTTCACAAGAGACTTATGAATGGGAATGGAAAAAGTGGATAGAATATGTTCAGAACAAATATCAAACTAGAAAGTATCAAATAGCTTTTATTTGAAAATAATGTATGGGAAATATTTTAATGTAATGAGGTAAAGAAAAAAATTATACAGGGGAGGGAGGGGTTCAAGTTTATATATAAGTGTTATATTAAGGGTTTTTTATGAGTATGAGTATATTATAGGGAAGTCTGGGGGGAGGGGAGGGTTAGGGAGGGTTAGGGAGGTTGGGAAGTCTGGGGGGGGAGGCGGGGGGGGAAAAGGGGTGAAAATGTAATTGTAAAACTTTTGCAATAAAAAAAAAATAAAGCATCAAATGAGTATCATGTGATATTTACATGGCATTAACTGTTTGATTTCAATTCTCTGTCAAATATACTGTAGGTTAAGTAGATATTACTGCGTGAAATCTGAATAGTCCCTCATTTAGTTACCACCCATTTAGTGGCTATTTGAAGTTACAACAGCACTGATTGAGGTGATTTATGACTGTTGATTGTAATTCAGATGCCTGGCAACTGGCTGACATTGATGATGGCTGCAGCAGTCACATGATCACAGTTTTCAATCTTCACTGCCAGCTTATGACCAACAAGTCAATGGAGAAGCTGGCAAATGGTGATTATGGGACCACGGGACTCCGTGATCACACAGGAGTCACCTAACCACATTAACTGGAGTTGCTGTAACTGTTTTAAGTCATGTGAAATCATGCTTTAAGGCAGGGGTGTCAAACTCATGGCGTCACAGAGGTGTCACATGACATACTGTGATTTTCCCCACTTTGCTAAACCGGGCATGGCCAGCGTGCGACGCATCCATCCCGTGGGCTGCAAGTTTGACAGCCCTGCCTTATAGTCATGTAACTTAGCTATGGACTTGCTGGTCCGCATTACTATTGTTAAAAATGGACTACCTCTACTATGTCAAAGATAAGTAACAGACAAAAGTTACTTTCCAAACTGAACTATTTTACAAAGGATAATTATTAAATATTTGTATTTCTCTAACCAAGCCCATTCATATATAGTTTCAAAGCAGGTTAACATTTAGAACACTTAAAATATTTCATAGTCAATGACAGCAATACAATTTCATTGTGTACATTATTATTACAAAGTAGCTATTGCCTTGTTTGCAAGAACCCCCCCCCCCCCATGCAAGTATCAATGTCCACCTTCTTCCCAAATACAAAATATGCGAATTGATAATTTCACAGATGGAAGCAGATAGTTTCCCCAAACTTCTACAAAATGCACTTTGGTATTTTCAGTACTGCAGTCCAACCTACCTCCCAGCTTTGTTGTGGAGAAAATAGGAGAGGAAGGTGTGTTGGATATATTCCCTGCCTTGAGTTATTTGTACACATAATAGAGGTGGGATATAGATAAATAAATACTTTGTAGTATTTCTAATACAGACTAAATGCATTACATATATCCTATTAATTTTTTTCCAATGATTATTATATATTTTCCATATTTGTTGCAAGTCCCAGATATAATGATCTCCTACCTGAACATTACTTTACTACCAAATGTAAATCTGGAGCCATCGATTGCACTGTTTTTAGGGTGGGGTGGAATACCACAGGAAATAGCTTGAAGAAAAAAAAAATTAAAAACATCATTTGGATTATGCAAAATATATTGCTATAACATTACTGCACTCCCAAAACGGAAATGGAAATCACATTAAATGCTAGTATTAAGTAGCTGGAGAGCAGAAAAATCTTATGTTATTAGAAGGTAAATTTGGAACAAAAAGGAATGTAGAAATTCATAAAGAATTTCACTGTTACTCCATTTCTGGAATGCAAGAGAGTTGTCCAATATACAATAGTTTTTACATAATCTCAGATAAGCTTGTGTTCCATCACCGCTTCACTGAATGATTTATGAATATTTCCCTTTCCTTTATGAGAAGCTCAACCATCTTAAATGTGAATTACTGGTATGTGTCTGCAACTAAATAATCACAACTGAAAATAACACTGGAAGCCTCTATCATTACAATTCAATTCAATTTATTACAATCATAGACCAGAGACCAGAACAAATAAAAACACTTAATAAATATACAATTAAAAAAAATCTAAAATAAAGTAATAAATAACAGTAAAATCTATGATAAAATCCAGTCTGTCGATTATACATGGTCTAACTATACTAAAATTACAATCCATAAATTGTGAGGCCCATGGTCAGTTTATTATTAAAAGGAAAAGGAATAAGCAGGGCAAAGGATTTGCCACATTTGTGGTATAAAATAGCTACAGTGGATTTGACACGTTACCGACGTATCCCCAGTGCTGCTGCACAGAATCTAGACACCTATTTTGGACTGTTCTTCCTTAAGCAGCCACTGGAGATAAGCATTGTCGGAATGGCCAGGATATAGTCTCTATCAATAACAACATCTATTTAAGTTACAAATCCAATATTGGCACCTACGGAAGGAAATCTATGAACTCTTAAGTATCATGTTTTGGTACATTTTTTCCCCCTGAATAAGCAATTCCTATAAATTTTATGCTGAACTGCCTACCCCAGGCAGCTATAATTTCTATCTATACAATCATAATAAGTATTAAAAAAAAATACCTTCGCAGAATGGTATCAGATGGCTCCATTCCCCAGATTCCAAACATGTAACTTGACTCATTCCTTTTAGCTGGTAGCCCTTTTCACATGAAAACCTGATTTCGCTACCAACAGTGTAGCTGACACCATGCGAGCGACCATGTTCAGGATCTCCCGGGTGTTTGCATTTTACGGGTTCTTTGGAATCAGATATAAGGTAAAACAGAGCTTACTGACATCAGGTGTGGCTCATGTGCTTAAAAATGAAAACAAATCACGCAACATTGAAGTAGGCAACTTGGCAGGGTAAAAGCCCAGACAAAAAAAAAAAAGCATGGGAATGCTCATCAAACTCTTTGAAGAACAAGTTATATCAACCTTTGAGTCATTTTTTCATTACTTGGATTTATACCACTACTGCAAGTTGGTCACCTTACATCATGAGAAATTTTCTTTACTATTTTCAACACTATTCTAGTGTCAGGCTACAAAACCAAGAAAAACAGTTATTTCTAAGCAGTTTCCTTACCTATAGATAGAAATCTTACCAAACCAAAGCAGCTACTTGCAGCGTTAAAGGTATATTTCGAGAACTTCTAGGAAAGAGCTATCTTGATCCTCTTGCATTTTTTTTTTTTTTTGCCTTTTTGCCAATTCTGGGTTATAATGCTAGCTATCTGTGTTAAATTTATGACGTTTTCCCCAATCCAAGGAACAAATGAGAAGTTACCAGGTCTGAATTTGCTTGGAAATAGTGTTATTCATTATCCATTGAATATATGATTTAATAGACCGTATCATTTTAGAAAAAATGATTTAGTTTCAAGATAAATAAGGTGTAATGTGGTCTTAATAAAGGATTACTAATACAAATGTTAATAAAATCTTTAAGTTAGCTCCATTTAAAACTTATGCTGATTATACTGGTGTGGTGGCGCAGTAGTTAGAATGCAGTACTGCAGGCTACTTCTGCTGACTGCCAGCTGCCAGCAGTTCGATCCTGACCAGCTCAAGGTTGACTCAGCCTTCCATTCTTCCAAGGTCAGTAAAAGGAGGACCCAAATTGTTGGGGGCAATATGCTGGCTCTATAAACTGCTTAGAGAGGGTTGTAAAGCACTGGGAAGTCAAAGTGCTATTGCTATACTACAAATTTTGGAAGGCTGGTAATCTGGAATTTCAGTGATGGATTTCGAGAGGAGGACTAAAATATAGCTATGATTCTATAGAATACAAGCAATTTTTCATATGCCCATCCAAAGTGTTCTCCATTCCGGCTTCTTTACCTGCACATTTCTTGCCGTCTCCTGTATATGGGTGAATGCAGGTACATATGTAGGATCCATTTGTGTTAAGGCAAGAAGCATGGGAGTCACAGTCTGAACCAACTGCACATTCATCAACATCTAGAAACAAATACAGTACTTCATGTTACTAAGAAAATGTAACTCTCTTTATCCTCATTTTCCTGTACTGCTTCTAACCTCCCTGTATCTTTTTCATTTCAGAATATCTTCTAATCTCCCGAAAGTCTCCTCCCATTCTCTTTTGCTGCCTCTTAAGCCTGGCACTCACAGAAAATACCAAATGCTGCTAACATTTCTCTGTCACTCTCGGTAAACTTCAGTCCAACTATGTAGCTCGCCTTTTCTAGTTCTCCCTTTGAACCAAATGGCATCTAATTATGATTTCTCCCATTCATCCATTACTGTCTTTACCCTTTTCTTCTTCACAATTTTTAATTTTCTAGGCCATTCTGATTAAAATCCTGGCCTATCTTGTATTTCTTATTCTCTGCAATACCATGAATGTTGATGGCATTAGATTCATAAATCATCTTGCAATCTGGGCTCATCAGACCCCGGTTTGGAGGATGAGGAGTTGGAACTGGGATAGTCTAACAGGGATGGCACCTCTCCCTTGGTATGATTGGAGAGGCCAGGGGCTGAGGAGGATGCTGTCCCAGGCCCCTCAGGCACTGGGGGAGGTGGTCGACCAGATGGAGAGCTGCCTGCCTGCAGAAATATAGAGGAAGGTCAGCTGCTGACAGGCAGATCACCTTTGAAGAGGAACATCTGCCTCTTTTACTGATCAAAATTCCAATTCCAATTGGGGTCATAAATCAAGGACTAACTGTACCAGAATTTAAGTGTTCTACTTCCAGAAATTAGCTTTCTAGGAATGAGACTAGCTCTGTTCCCTTACAAAATATTAAAATGCTGATTATTTTAAGATCTTTTGAAAGCAATCTGTGAAAAAAATGTGGATGCCTGCATTTTTCTTTCTTTCTATACAAAGTACACATGGTGCTTTATAAGGATATAATAAAACTTACGAGAAACTGCTGACTGAGGCAGATTCTGAGTGATGACAAAAATGCAAACAGACATTCTTTGTACTGTAAGCAATTCTTGAAAGTTTTCAAATCAAGTTCTGTCAAAAAATGTAATTAATGTATATAAACCTATATATGTGGAAAAAAAGCTTGATGGACCACATACCTCCTCCTACCAGAAGTGTCACTGGTGTCCCGCCCCTCCTCTGGCCTGAACCAATGCATCACGCATCAGAGCAACAACTGGAAGATAGTTCAACCTCCCACATAACAATTTTATGTTCAAATACAAAGGTAGAATCTGTACACTATTATCTATTAAATGTCTACTCTATAGACAATAACTATTAAAATGTATAACCCTAATTATTGCAGTTTTATTTTTCTTATGATAAAGAGATCATTTCTTTCCTTTTAAGTCACCTATTTCTAAATCTATGTAAGTAAAGGAGATTTTACTCTGCTAATCATAGCTGACCTTAGGGGGCAGCGCACATCTCCATCTCAAGGTCATTGAGCCACTGTTGTCCAAAGACATTCCCATGGTCATGTAGCCATCATGACATCAAGCTGTAGTGTGAAGCGTGCAGCAACACACAGAGCACTGTTACCTTCCCAGCAAAATGGTACTATTTATCTACTCTCTTTTGCTTTCTTTTGAATTGCTAGATTGGCAAGAGCTAAATATATGTAGGGCAGAAGTGATTTTTTTTTATCTGTAGGGAATTGGCTGGTACCTTCCTCAAAGATTTGATTGTTTTTGACGTCTAGGTAATTTATACATTTAAATGTTAAACTACTATATATGTTTTAATGTTTGTTGGTTTGGTCTTGGACCATAAATTAATAAATAATGATTTCTCCTTTCTACCAGAATCCAAAATCCCACAAAACTGTATATACCGCTGAGAACCTGAGCTTTAAACTCCTTCACAAGTTAAGTATTTTTATAAATCCTATGGAACATGTAGGACTTGAGAAATCCCAAGAATCTTTTTAGGTCCTGTATCCATCGTGATAAAAGAAATGACACTTGCATGCCTGTGGACACTCATAGTCACAAAATCCTTAGAATTGGACAGGAAAGCATAGATTTAGCTTTTGATATTAACCATGGGGTCTATGTGGACTTACCAAGGCAAGATGGTGAAATAATATTCCAGCTTCCATTGTCTGTACATAGCATCCTTGAGTCTCCCAACAAGTAATAACCACTGTTGCACTGGTAGGTTACAGAACTTCCAGCAAAGAAATCCTCAGCCGAGTAAAATCCATGTTCTAAAGGTGGAGGTTCTCCACAACTGATTCCTATACCCAAACAGTATATAAATTCACATATAAACCTATTAGGGAATGAGGCATATTTATTTAAACACTTCTTCAAATGGCTTTCATGAGCTTAAGTTCTAGTTCCTGGTGGCAATATAATTCTATTTTTAGTTATGTTAATAATACAAACTTCAATGTCTATGGCTGAAATCTAAAGAAAAAAGTGTGCTGTGTGCTTTTCTTTGCTTTTCGAATTTCATCTTTTGTACCGATTGTAGTCAAGCAGCAACCGCTTCCAAAAGTACATTAAAAAGAATGTGGAAACAGTCTCAACAAAACATTGAAAAAGCTACAATGGTCATGAAGAACAAATCCAATAAGCCCTCAAGAATACGATAACATCTCATCTCATGCACCATCTAACACTGCGGTCACCAACTGGTGGTCCATGGACCACTGGTGGTCCGTGAGAAAATTTTGGTGGTCCGCAGAAAAATTATTTGCATCTTTTATATTGCACTAAATACTATTTATTTTTTAAAAAAATTCATATTAGTGGTCCGCAGGATTTACA
Organism: Pantherophis guttatus; assembly: GCF_059756535.1. NCBI lineage: Eukaryota > Metazoa > Chordata > Lepidosauria > Squamata > Colubridae > Pantherophis > Pantherophis guttatus. Next base: position 86,469,898 of record NC_142064.1, on the reverse strand, counting down.
ATTATGACTTTAGTGGTCCCTGAGGTCCAAAAGGTTGGTGACCCCTGATCTAACACATACTCATATATATGTATATGCATACACACACACAAATTTATTCTGTAAACTAACAATACATTTAGATTGTATGAAAACAATTAAAAAAACTACCTTGGGTGTCCCTAAGTGACATCCATTCAATACTTTTCTTTTTTTAGCTTATGTCCAGGAACTTCTGAACAACAGTGCTGTATATCCTTAAGTTAAAACTGTTACAAAAATAGCTGCTTACTTTCACAATGTGGAAGAGGTTGTGCCCACTGTCCTAAATTTAGACAATGCAGTACAGAATTTCCCACTATGTGGAAACCTGGATCACAGTAGAGAGAGATTTTTGATCCTGGCTTTAAAGTAGCGGATGAAGTTTTCAGGTGGGGAATGGATCCTTCTAAAGGTTGACAATCTGTGAACAAATCAACATATATGCACAATTTATATATAATATCCCCATAGAGCAATTGAACCATTTACAGTGGATTTTGCAGGCAACTGACCCAATTTCTGTGATGATAATTTCTGTGATGTTATAAACAATGTAACTTGTGTACTGCAATGATCTAATTTGACATAATTATGTACATTTTTATTTAACAAATCCCCCTTCCATTAGAATGAAATTCCACTAAACTGTACTGCCAAATCAACACTCCATTTTTTAGAGAAAGAAGATTCTGAGGATTATATTTTATCTATGTGATAAGAGAGAATAAGGGAAACATGACTGAGTTGTGAATATTTATACACACATACAAAAATCAACTTTAAATCCTGCAATTCTGTACTCATCATTCACGTTCTTCATATTGTACTAAATAAGCTACCTGCTTAAATCTCTAAATATTTCTAAGCTCTCTTAAAGTAGGAAGTGTTCTACATTTCAATACTTAAGTTAAAACAATGTTTATATTTAAAAATGACAAAAAAACCCAGTAACAACAAAAACCAAATAATGAATCAAGAAAAAATTGAATGATTGTTTCATGAAGGCCAAGAAATATTTCCCTATGACCCAGTCCTAAATTTCATGCTTTCAACATTCTTAATGCAGGAAACCATAAATATTTTGCTTGAGGTCCCAATGAACACTTATTACACAACACTGGAATTTGAGGAATTAAGACTGAATGTTCCAGTCATTGAATGATCAAGTGTATCCATGCAAGGCCATGGGGATAATTGTATTTTTAGCCTCATGCCTCAGAACTAATACCAGTAAATTTAAAACATTTTTCTATGTGCTATCAGGGAATTATTTTCCCTGATGCTCCTGCTTTGAGAATTCTGTGTAGTATAAGAATGTGGAATGACAGACAGAATTTCAGGATGCATTTTATAGTTAATAGGAACAACTGGAATAATTAAAAACCTACTAATGCTAGAATTTATTCTTGAACCACACTTTCATGAAATAAAAATCATATTCATAATTTATGTTATTTTAATTAATTTATTTGAAATTAAATAGCTTATTTCAGTAACATTTAACTTAAAACATATCATCTAAGGTAAATATTTACTACAAACTTTATAGAGGAGTGGATTATATTAAAATGTTATTAGTAATACTTATGTTTTAAAGCTGTTCCCTTAAATATATTAAACTATGTTTCTAAAATATTAAATCTTCTTGCCCTTAATAATTCTCCCTTTCTTCCATTTTTCTACTGTATAATATGACTGGTTTCTTGTTTCCATATGAAATACTGGCCACTCATTACAGTCTAATGAATTAAGAATGTATGCTATTACAGGGGTCCTCAACCCCCAGGCTGCCACCTAGTATTGGGCTGTGGGCCGTTCGGAACTGGGCCGCACAAACAGTGGGCAAATGCATTCGTGTCCGAACTCAACTTGCACGAGTGGTGGGTGTACATGCTTGCACTGAACCATCCAATTTCCCCATCCCCCTCTGCTGGTCCACAAAGCCGGAAAGGTTGGGGACTGCTGTCCTAGAATACAGGTAGTCCCCAACTTACAACAGTTCATTTACTGACTGTTCAAAGTGGCACCACCACTGAAAAAAGTGACTTACGATTGTTTTTCAGTTACGACCTATGTAGCATCCCCATGATCATGTGATCAAAATTCAGATGCTTGGCAACTGGATCATACTTATGACCGTTGCAGTGTCCCAGAGTCAGGTGATCTCCTTTTGCGACTTTCTGACAAGCAAAGTCAATGGGGAAGCCAGATTCACTTAACAGCCAGGTTACTAACCTATCAACTGCAGTGATTCACTTAACAACTGTGGCAAGGAAAGTCGTGAAATCGAGCAAAACTCACTTAACAAATTTCTCACTTAACAACATAATCTTTAGGCTTAATGGTGGTCGTACACTGAAGACTACCTGTATGCTCTTTGTTGCAAGGGAAAGTCAGAAATATCAATATTGTTGATTTTCTCTTTCATTATACCTGCCTGTTGCAAGTTAAATAATTTTCATTACTGATTTTCTGAGACCTTCCCGAAACCTTTCATTCAGTGCCACAGTTTTTCTGAACATGGTTTGAATGCAACTGTATGATACTTCTATTAAGGCTTTAAAAGAGAACAAAAGATCTAACCAGCACAGAATATGCTCCTGGGATCTATCTTCACTCTTCCAACAACCCCAGGAAGAAAATCTGGCCAAGCTAATACGTTGCCTTTCTGGAGATCCTCTGGACATGATGTAGCCAAAGACTTCACCTTAGGATTCAAGGAAGAATAAGATACACATGTATTTGTCTGTGTTGTTAACATTTAGTTGAAGCAAATGCAAAATACACACACACACACACACACACACACAAAATGCTCAGACAGAAACATTTTTCCATTCAAACACCTTTGTAGCAGTTTTCAATCTCAGATACGCTTGAAAAACTCTAAAACTGAGAACAAATTTCCTGATAAACTGATAGATTTTTATTAAGAAAAATGGAGGATTATCATATGTGTGTGTGTGTGTGTGTGTGTGTGTGTGTGTGTGTGTAGCCATCTATATACATACACATACATAAAGACACTTAAGTATATAAAATTAATTTCATTTTAATAATTTATTATTTTAAAATGGCATGATCAGTTTTGCAATGACCCTTGCTTTAAGTTTTTGCATGTATTACTTTAGAAAAAGATGAAAGATATAAAACTATATTATCATGTACCATTCTAATGTTTTGCAAAGTATGTTGTGTTTCTTTCACATATCTTAATTCAGTTCAATTAATTTGTTTGCCTTTCTTCCAGAAGCTCAAGGTGATTTAGTTAACCCCTTCTTCTCCGTTTCTATTTCCCCCTTAATAATAGGCCTATGATTACTTGCTCCAATGCCATTTAGTGAGAAGCCCTTTTATTGCTAAGAAGTACATCAATGGCAAATTGCTTTTGGTCATATCAAAGGGACCACAGCTGATCTGGAAGCTACAGAAATTGACAAGATACTTTTCGGTCACTAGTGAATCAGTGGTGGGTTTCAAAATTTTTTATTACTGGTTCTGTGGGTGTGGCTTGGTGGGCGTGGCATGGCATGGTGGGCGTGGCTTGGTGGGTGTGGCAGGGGAAGGATACTGTAAAATCTCGATTCCCACCACACTCCAGGGAAAGGATACTGCCAAATCCCCATTTCCTCCCGATCAGCTGGGACTTGGGAGGCAAGAATAGATGGGGCGGGACCAGTTAGAATTTTTACTACCGGTTCTCCGAACTACTCAAAATTTCTGCTACCGGTTCTCCAGAACTGGTCAGAACCTGCTGAAACCCACCTCTGTAGTGAATGTACAACTGAATGCATCATGAAAAGGAAAATAAAACAAAAATGCCCATCCTTGTTCTTTTCTGTTTGGAATGTTCACCATGAACACATCCCTTTGAAGAATCTTCATAAATGGATTTACTGATTATTCTGTATTTAGTTTTAATTTTATATAATTCATATAGCTAAAAATTGGTTGTTGGCACCTATACTTCAATACTGTTCGTCCCATAGCAGGCAGCTTTAATAAAACAGAACTTTAAGTAAAACCGAATTAGATTCAATATATTACCTGTTCAGGAGGCAGAGCATAGCCCCAAATGTTTAGCTGGCTAATTGAGCCAACAAAAGATTCAGCTGGATTAAAGCCTTCTCCTCTTTGATCTTGCTCCTGTCCGAGTACTAATGCACCTCCACCTATTTATAAGGAAAGCAGAATAAGGAGCTAGTGCATTTGATAACTAAGAACTTGAATTCAGCACTGTCATTCTAGGAGAAACTTCATACCATAAGGCAGATTGCTGAGGGGGGCAGAATATAGACATTGTATATAAATGTTAAGCTCTTCAGATGTGGTTTTCACAATTCATTCATTTAATCATAGATGTCCATGGGGAGAATAAGCAGGCCAAGAATGAAATTTTGCAATGCAAACTCCTCCCTTATGCCCGTGTTTTCTGTGCAATAAGAGAATGGAAAGCTGGAGCTTGTGACGTTACAACACATATTTGTTTATTTTGATATAATCTGTAGTTAGGAATGGGTGCTTTCATGCGTAATTATATAAAATTAGATGAATGTGTTGCAGTTTGAAATAAAAAAGTTGAGATAACTATTTGTGTCTAAGCAGATAGCAAATGCTGCTTCCTTCGGCATCCTACGATAGCTACGTTTGGATTGATTTCAGATACTACATTTTTCATACAGGTTCACTCACACAAATGCAAGGAATACGGCTACTGATTATTGCTATTGTACATAATAGTTGGCACTAGATGCTTGGGACAATAAACTAGTTTAGCTTTAAATGATTCATTAATATTGTTAGAATATTACTACGTTACGTAGGATGTGAATCTTACATCCCTTCAGAATAACATGGCAAATGTCTCTCAGAATAACATGGCAAATTAATATAGCCAGATAAATAATGAAGGGAGACATACCAGGGATTTCTGTTCCCACAGATAAGCCATTGCCTCCATCAGACAATTTTCCATCGATGTACACTCCCCAGGCTCCATCTCCACTTGCCCAAGTCACAGCAATATGATGCCAATTGCCATCATTCACAGAAGGGCAATCTGTAATGCTTTCCTTCCCATTAACATACAGAACCCATCTATATCAGAAGAGAAGAAAGAGAAATGGGAGTGACCTGCATGAAACAGCTTAGCTGCACACCAGATTTAATAGTCTAATGGGGACAAGACAAATAATAATTCGAAATACTTCAGAGTAAGAGTGAATATAATCAAGCAAAGGTTGATGGCTGGCCTGAGCATTAGTGACGTTTCTGAACTCCAATAGAAGAAAAAAAGAAAAAAAAAGTAAGAAAAGAAAAGAAAAAGAAAGAAGCCAAAAGGATTTGGATGGGCCGTGCAAGATAGTGTAAGTTGTAAGCTACAGTAGATTTCCCTCTATTGGCATGGACTAGAGGAATAGTTCACAAATCTATAGGTTCCTTGCTTGCTGAATATAGAATGTGTAATGCTCTATTGTGTAACTGAACACATGGAAAAACAAGCTCTAGAGCAGGGGTGCCAAATTCAAGACCCGCGGGCCGCATTCGGCCCATGGGGTACTTAGATCTGGCCCACAGGGCTGCCCTGGAAACAGCAAAGGACCTGCCCGAGGTGCCTCTGCCAGCAAAAACAGAGCTCGGGAGGGCTTTCACAGCCCTCCCGAGCTCTGTTTTTGCTAGCAGAGTACTGCAGGAAGCTGTCACAGGGCCCTCCCAAGCTCCGTTTTCACTGGCAGAGTGCTGTATGAGGCCGTTGCAGCCAAAAACGGAGCTCAGGAGGGCCGTTCATGGTCCTCGGCATCCTGGCCACACCCACCCCGGCCATATCCACTTGTCCCCCCCAAAGTCAAACACAACCCTGATGCGGCCCTTAATGAAATCGAGTTTGACACTCCTGCTCTAGAGGTTAGGTTGAAAAAGCAATAAAATACAGTTTGCATCTCTTCCCCAAGCATATGATCTGGAAGCTGTAGCTACTTCATATACCCATTGTAATCTGTAATCAAGAATGCATTGTCACTTCCATTTTCCACTGCATAAGAAATTGGAGTCCCATAATTTGAGGTATCGGAGGATTTCATCCAAAATGCACATGTGATCTCATTGAGTGAGGGGAGGACACCATCAAGCAAAACGTAGCCATAAATTCCAGAGACTTCGAAATCCAAGTTAAATCCAGAAGACTGCTCTGCAACAGATAGGGAAAATGTTTAGTTCTTTGACAATATCAGAATACCTTTATGGTGGCTAGCTGTGTTCCTTCTCCAATTTTATACCCTAAGAACTTGCACAATTCAAATTTCCAAGATCAGCCTTTCAAATCCCAAACTGAAGGGTAGTCTCAAATGGTACCTTGAGACTAAAGACCAACTTCATGAAAGTTGAGATTAAAATAAGCCTGACCATAATCATCAATTGGCTCAAAGCATCCCCCCCCCCCTTGGCCTTGTTCCATTAACTTTGAGGGATGATTTCAATCCACAGGGAAATAGGCAGTGGCAACTAAGGTCTCATCTTTTTTTTTGCTACCGGTTCTGTGGGCGTGGTGTGGCTTGGTGGGCGTGGCACGGGAAGGATACTGCAAAATCCCCATTCCCTCCCCACTCCTGGGGGAAGGATATTGCAAAATCTCCATTCCCACCCAACTCTGGGGCCAGCCAGAGGTGGTATTTGCCGGTTCTCTGAACTACTCAAAATTTCCGCTATCGGTTCTCCGAACTGCTCAAAATTTCCACTACCGGTTCTCCAGAATCTGTCAGAACCTGCTGGATTTCACCCCTGGGCCAAAGTACTCACTAAATAGCATATAGCAGAAACAGAACATCAATTGGATCTAGCCAGGACCCCAATCGGTATTGCCAGTGAATACAAATACTCTTCTTCCCTATGGCATACTTAATTAAACTCAAAGTACTCAAACACTGGAGGGCCTTTACTCTACCACAATGTTATGCATTCAATTCAGCTGCCCCTGAACGATATAGGAAGATTCCTTACTTGGAGAAATAATGCCCCTGTGTCTCTGGACACAAAGAAACAACAGACCATGTGCTTCTCCAGCACCTGTACTGCAGAGACATTCTGTAGCTTCATCTCACCACTGCTGAATAAATATCGAGGGCACATAGGACAATTCTATACCTCCCCATTTTTAGATACCAACCTTGCTATAACATAGAATATTACCAGGTTCTGCACAATAGCACTCAAAGTTCCTTGAATTATAACCTCTGCCATAAACAAGCCTTGATGAATATCTAGTTTGCCATATTAGAGTGCTCTATAATTGGTCAGATATAGACTTCCACATCTTTAATGCTCTCTTATAACCAGCTAATGCTAGCACTTCTTTTAGAGTCTTTTAAACTAATATTTTTATGTCTACTTTCCATTTTAATACATATATCTTTTCTATCTTCTAGTTCTGATTATCTTCTAAGCTTTTCAATTGACTATACTCCACCTTCCTTCCTGGGCTAGGACCAGGGGTGAAATCCAGCAGGTTCTGACAGGTTCTGGAGAACCGGTAGTGGAAATTTTGAGCAGTTCGGTGAACTGGTAGCAGAAATTTTGAGTAGTTCAGAGAACCGGCAAATATCACCTCTGGCTGGCCCCAGAGTTGGGTGGGAATGGAGATTTTACAATATCCTTCTCCCAGGAGTGTGGAGAGAATGAGGATTTTGCAGTATCCTTCCCCTGGAGTGGGGTGGGAATGGAGATTTTACAGTATCCTTCCCCTGCCACGCCCACCAAGCCACACCATGCCCACCAAGCCACGCCCACAGAACAGGTAGTAAAAAAAATTGGATTTCACCACTGTCTAGGACAGTAATAAATATTTGATTTAAATGATTCAGTTCTTTGAGCTATGTTTTCCCATTGCACTGGTTCAGAATAAAAATGATTATTTTTAAACTGAGCAAGACAGAATTTGGGAGGCTCTTGTTTTTCCAATTATATTGCCATGTTAAACAAAATAGACACGTTGGTTCTAAGAAAATACTAAGCATCACGTTTCTATAAAAATGATTTATATAGAAATGTCCAATGTAAAATATCCACTATTCTTCTATCTAAAGACACTTGAATCTTAGAAGATATACCATATAATTGGATACTTAACCCTGATGGATGAAAACCATTCCATCTGCCCTCAAATCTCTAGTGCCGTCATGTGATATTAACATTCCTTGGTGCACAGTATTACCACATAGCAACTAAAATGCGTGAACTTGCTCTTTAATATTTTTTTTTAACATTTGCTTCAACTTTTATTCAAGAGTTAAGCAAACCTATCTCTTCCAGTTTACTATAGACAAAAGGAGAGCTTCAGTAGAATCTAGTTCGGTAAGGAAAATTAAGTTAAATTAAAATCTTTGAATTCCAATGGATTCCAACACAGTTCATGAAACAAAATATTTTATGACAGCGAATTAGAGAAAACTTTTCCCATTCAAAATACCACTAAAAATGGTAGGAGATTTAACATGCTTTAGTGATGAGAATATTTAGTATACTGACAATAAACTTTTCTCTTCTCCAGAGCCAGGACAAACTATATTAATTTTACAACTGATAGAATATCTACCTCAAGCCAGTGTTGACTCTTAAAAAACACATTAGGTAGTATAGTCTGACAGAAAATCAGCATGGATTGATTTTCTGCATGACTATATTATTTTTAGTATTTTTGAACAATAAAGTATTTAGTTTAAAAAATAATAATAATATATTATTTTTAATGATTTGCTAGTTGGCCACAAACGTTGCTACCATTCTTTAGCATAAAGCAAGGAATGAAGAAAATCTTTTCCATCTGATTAACAAGTACTTGAAATACTTGAAATAAGAAATACTCTGTAACTTTACAGAAAATGAAATTGCAATTTAGGAAATAGTAAGATTCTAAATATTATTATTTATTTAAATTTAGTGGCCACCCAACTTTAATGGATTCTGGACAACATTCAAAATACGTTTTTTCAGTGTCACATTTATATTATTGGTTTAAAATTGAATTTATAATAATAAATCCAATATTGAATTATTGTAGTTATTTACTGTATACTGGGATTTGCAAAGTCTGCTATATTCTTGGGAGTCATCTGGTTTCGGTTCAAGTCTGCAGAATTGTTGCCAAGATAGGTTTGCTACTGTTTGCTAATACTTTGATCCTGGGTACCTGTTTCACACCTGTTGCCTGTAAAGCCAGGAGGACATTTACAAACGTACGAGCTCAAGGCATCCATACAGGTTCCTTGATTTTCACAGGGATTAGATTCACATTCATTGATGTTCACTTCACATTGGGGCCCTGTATATCCTGTAACACAGTGACACCTTTGAGAAGACAAAAGAGAATGAATGAGTTTTCTTCACTACAGTCTGAACAATTACATTTTAGCTGTCTTAAAATACAAAGTAAGTTACTTAAGTGAAATGAAGAACCAATATGAGGATAAGTGAAAAGCTTAGGTAAGTAAGAAGTTGAAAAAAAAATATCAATTGTGGAGTCTGAATTTGAAATGCTTACAAGTTCTGGCAATTCTGGATCTTGTTTATTTTTGCAACCCTAAAGAATGTTGGAAAGACATTGCATAAAGCGGCTGAGGAGCCTGCCTTGCCCATCTGTCTGTCAACAGGATAACTGTCTGAAAGCAAAACAGAATTGGACCTAATTTGATGTGGAGAAAAAGCTGGCAAAAGAAAGACTGAGTTAAAAATGGCTGAATCCCCAGCCAAGGACTATGGAGAGAAAAAAAAAATCCAGAACAAATCCCCCAAATGCATTTCTGTGGAAGAGACAGTTAGGCAGAGTTAGACTTTTTAATCCAATTACTGTATATGGAAGTAATCTGTGACTGGAATGACATGTAAACCAGAGTAAATAAATAAAAAATGAAAATACAATAACCTAGAGTGCCAAAAAATTGGATAGAAAAAAGAATGTAGACTCAGTCAGTAGAGACCATAGCTCCTGGATTAAGGCACTAATAGTGTTGGAGATATGTTCACTTATAGAAGTAGATACTTATAAGACAAAAGGAAAAGTTCATATATGAAGATTAAAACAGAGAGATAGGATTACAAAAGCAGTTATTCTGTTATAGTTTAGGCCCTAAGGCAGGGTTGTCAAACTTGTGTCATCACGTGATGTATCGCGACTTTCTCCCCTTCGCTAAAACGGGGGTGGGTGTGGCCAGCCCATGATGCATCTGCCCTCCTGCCCTAAGGGATAGCTACTTTGGTTCTTTAGCAAGCAAGCAAGTGAACTAACAAACAAATACACTGTATTAGCATTCTTAAATCTTTATATATCTTCAGAGCTATATGCATACATCTTTTTACCTATAGCCATTGATTCCATCTTTGCACGTGGCTCCGTTTTTACAAGGTCTACTGAGACATTCATTAATGTTTTTTTCGCATAGAGCACCAATAAATCCAGGCAAGCACTTGCAATGGAAACCTGCAACCTGATCTTCACAGGTAGCTTTGTTGAAGCAGGGATTTGAAAGACATTCATTTACCTCTGCTTCACAGTGAGTACCTGAGAAGGAAGAAAGGGATAAAGACGTTATCAGCACCAGGTAATTTCTGAACTTTATAGATTCTGGATACATTAAAAAGAATGAAAATGAAAAAGTTAATTAGTCAAATACATTTTTAAACAACCCTGAAGTAGGTACTCAATATAACACATTGGCTGGAGATTGAAGAATCAACTTTGCTAATATATTAAATTAATTGCTAAAAATATTGTCCTTTTTTAAAATGTCACAGACTTCTCCTTTATACCGATAAGGAAAGTCATACATGATAACACCTAACCATGTGATCCTTTTTTTTTTTTACTGGAAAATTAAAATTCCCTCTTTCTTTGAAGATCTTGGAAGCAATACAAAACATCTTGAGAGCTATATGAAATATTAGAAGAAGGTCATCAATAAAATAGACGAACCTGTGAAGCCTTCTGGACACAAGCAGTGGTAAGAGTTAATATCATCAACACAGACTGCTTTATTCAGACAAGGATTTGAACTACATTCATTTACATCTTCTTCACATAGTAAGCCTTCAAGTAATAAAGATTAGAGAACATTAATAGTGTATACATGCAGATTTACAAGTTCACGCAATGGACTTACACATAGAAGATAAAATCCTAAAAACAGTGAGGTATAAATTTCCAGGACAGCAGTTAGTAATAAATTTTCAACTTTATTCATTCTTGTTTCATTTCTCTAGCTATGGTCCCTAGCTTTCATGGCAAGTGCCCTTTGGAAAATTGTTACCCCCCTCCCTAAATTCATATGGCTCCCACCCCACCCCTACTTAAACAAGCCCTAAAAAGATGGCATAGAGCCAGAGTAGGGAATAGATCCCTTGTGTGAAATTTGAGTTTCCTGAATGATGGTTGTATTTTTCCAGACTTTTTTTTTATTTGGACAATGGAATTCTTTGTTTTAATTTTTGCTTTTTTATTATTTTATTTTGCAAGTTCCCCAGTCATAAAAGATTGGCGGGGCCCATAAAATAAATAAATAAATAAATAAATAAATAAATAAATAAATAAACAAATAAACAAATAAATAGCTGTTTCCATTCATGTTACCAATTTGGAAATGAGGGTTCACCATGTTATTTACATTATAAACTTTTCTAATTAGGAAAATTGCAAGCAGAACCTGGTACTGTTATCAATTGCAGGAATTTTGTATTGAATGAAATAATATACATTTTAGTGTACCATGTCCTTCAGCTTTTATCAAGAGGACATATATTCATTTACAAAGTGTGGACACAATCCAAAGCTGTAGTTAATTACTACAGCAAAAATCCCAAATAAATAAATGAAACAATCTAGTTAGTCACCTTTAGAACAATCTGCACCAAGCTTCCTCTAATTGAGAGGTTTATATCATTCCCTTTTTATTTTAATGGTAAACCGCCATCTTGCCCTAGGTGCATAATAATTACATTTTGGCTTTTGAATTCAACCAACATCATAGGAGAAGACCCATACAATCCTGATAAGATCAAATGATGACATTTATCCATTTCCTTCCATTCATAGACACCTCAGTGACTTTCCATTCAACTTCAGCTACAAAAGCTTAGCCAGATGTATTGTTACTTTGCAACAAGACCCAATTTTCCCCATATTGTAAGGGGAAATAGGATAGCCAATGACAGCCCACTCTTACTCATCCCCTAATATGAAGGCAACCCATAGAGAACTTGCCTTCAGAAGTTGTGGGTCTCCATCACTGGAGGCTTTAAAAACGACACTGGACAACCATTTGTCTGAAATGGTATAGGGTTTCCTACTTGAGCAGGGGGTTGGACTAGAAGGTTCCTTCCAACTCTTATATTCTATGTTCTAACTAATGCGCTTCATACTGGAGGTGGTGTCATAAGTATATTCAGAATGCAGCCATTTAAGAAATATTTATGCAGATATTTTTTATATAATTAGAATGTTATAATCAAACGATTATCATTTCCCATGCCCAGCATACAACAGCAATAAAATTTATTTTGAACTGTTTCTCACAGTTCACCAAAAAAACCCCCCAACAATCCCTCAATCTCTATGAAATCAGCAAAATACAGAAGGCAAGATATTCACAAGCTCAATAAATATGAGCCGTAACTTTTTTTTTTAAAGTTTGCAACCTGGAGATGATGCTTTACTGCTTTAGTTCATTTGTCACCTGAGTAGCCCTGCTGACACTGGCAAATGAATGCTGCAGTGCCATCCTTGCAAATCCCTTTGTTGAGACAGGGAGATGACCTGCATTCATCAATCTCTTTTTCACATTTTAATCCTAGAACACAACCCAAAAGAACACAAAGAAAAATAAATCGGGATAGGCCAAAAGTGCAAAACACATCAAATAAATATCAAGTAATAGAAAAAATAAAAAGTGATTTTTGTGGAGGAGGGGAATTTGAATCTATTTACACTTAGGTTAGAAACAGATATGAAACTGGGATATATGAAAACCGCACAACTAATACATCTCAGAGTCTATTTAATTCTAGTTGCTACTGAGCTTGTTGACAGGCAGGCATTAGGCTATTGTTTAATCAAAAGCTCAAAAGATATTCTGTTTCAATTAAATATTCTAACTGATCTGAATACTAAAACAAAATTGAGTTTGTGATAAAACAGACAAATCCACCAGTGATGCTGGCTACTTTTTTAAAATCTCACGTTTTTCCTCTGCTTTTCCTCTGAAAATGTGTAATTTTTGGTGAAAGATAAAACTCAGTGAAATTTGTATCCATCTCTATTGTCAAATTTTTCACATAGAGAAGAGTATGGTTAAACCTGTACTTGCCTCTCATTTTATTGTTAAATGAGTAGACTGCCAAAAAGGACTGGCAAATCTAATTCAGCACCAAGAAATATGTCTGGGTATACAAAGATTCAAACATAGACTTTTAAGGACCAAATGTCTAAAATCTGTCCTGAATGAATAAATCTGTTTGCTTTCCTTTGTATTTGTTTTCTTTTCAGCCCTCAGTTTCTCCCTATTCCGAGCACATAGCTCTTTACTATAAAAAAATCCACTTATTTATTTCCAGCTAACTTTTGCAATATTCAAGGTCTATGTGACCTTTTAGTGATACATTTTTAAACAACAGAAATTGAAATATTTTGCTAAACTGTTAGGTCTCCTGCAAAATGCATAGATAGATTCTGTTCTGTTTCACTCATTCTTGATGTATGAGTACAGATCAAGCTAATAATTCCATACACTTTTATTAGATTATAAGCAGGGTTTGCAAGGACTCATTATCTGAATATGCACAAGATCAATCTATACTTAGAACTCAGGGGGCGAGTTTCACTATTTCCACTATAGTTAAGTTATAAAGTTTTTGAAGGGTCCATGAGAGCTATCAGTCTAAAGAAAAAATATCCAGGGAGGCTGGTATACCTAGTGATGTATAGTTTTAACAATAGCAAAATTTGTATTTAATATAAATGATGCTAACCCGCTTAGACCTACAAAAATTGTTCATTTATAACGGAACAGGATAAAAGAAGACTAATAGCTGCAAAATACATAAAAATGATATCAAAATAACCATGTGGCAATGAAAAGGTATACTTAAACGAAGGGGAAAAATCAGATAAGTATTGCTACAAAACAGAAGTTAAAAAGCAGTAACAAGAAGTCAACAAATCCCTTTAAAAATTTATTTCATTGACAGACCACTTCATGTAGCCAGAGACACTCCAATATGTTTACAGGATACCTCCCAAACTTTTTATTTAACATTTTTTTAGGCTACAACCAACATTTTGTTCTTTCACAATTTTTAGGCTCTAGTCCCTCATAGTTTTGGGCCTGCTTTTCAAGAAATGTTTCTATTCCTTGTTTGAATATTCATGGAACACTTCTTAATATATTTCTTTTTCTTCAAAGGCAATATATCTGTCAAAGCATGATATTTAGGGAGAATTTCAACTGTATTACTTACCTGCATATCCTGGTGGGCATATGCAAATGTAACCACTTCCAACCTGTTTGCAAGTTCCACTGTTATGACATGGTTGCAGGAAACATTCATGGAATATCTGTTGTCAATGGAAGAAAAGACAAAGCAAAAATATAGGCAAGGAAAATTCAAAAGCAGATTGCAGTTCAGGTTTCCTATCCGGTCTCTAAATGTTAAGTCTTATTAGATGTTATAAACACACCCTGGTTTCAAATACTATGTGGTGAAAATAAAATGGCGGGGGGAAGGAATGTATACTATGTTAAATTTCTTGAATCAAATACAGGTAATCCTCAATTTACAACCATGTGTTTAGTGATTGTTCAAAGTTAGAATGGCACTGGAAAAACTGACTTGCAACTAGTCCTCGCACTTATGATACTGACAGCATTCCCGTGGTCATGTAATCAAAACTCAGGAACTTGGTAACTGGCAAGTATTTACGATTATCATAGAATGCTGAGGTCATGTGATCACTCTTTGCCAGCTGGCTTCTGACAAGCAGAGTCAATGAAGAAAGTTGGCCTTAATAAATGGCTGATTCAGTGTAGAACTGCCATGATTCATTTAACAATTGTGGCAAAAAAAGATAAAATCAGGCATGGCTCACTTAACAAACAACCACTTTGGTTAGCAATGGAATGGTTATATACCAACCAATTTGGTTAGCAATGTGGTCATAAATCAAGGATGACCCATATGAGATCACCAGCATTTGCAGGGGGCAGAGAGGAGGAGAGTGAGGAAGACAACTTTATGACATTAGAGCACAGGATCTACCCCTTGTCTACATGCACCATGCCATTGCACCCATACCAAGGAGGGGTGGGATTTGCAGTGCAATGCCAGGATCCCTCTTTCATCATTCAAAAAAAGTAATGAGCTGTCACAGACACTGGTGCATGGGGCACAAATGAAATAAAGAACACTACGAGAGGCAGCAACCGTTTAACTTTCAAACCCATCATTTTCAATATTTTTTTTTAATTTCACCAGTTTTCTACTTTCTCTGTAATTGAACACCCTGGAAAATCACGATGGCTGTTCTTGCCTGGCTGCTGACTTTAGGGTCCTTGCTGATATTTTCTGGAGCAACTGGAAGCACCACACTCTCCTCCGCTGCAGAAAAAGTAGAGCCAAAACCTAAATGGGATTGACATGAAATCAAATGTAAAAAAAATCCCACTGACGAAATCCTCTAAGTCAAGACTCTAATACTATAAAAGTTGCAATACCAGAAAAGGAATATACCATATTTTTCGGAGTATAAAACACACTTTTTTCCCCCTTAAAAGAAGGTGAAAATTTGGGTGTGTAACCCCGCCCACCTGCCGACCCCCACCCTTTGGCCTCCACGCATCTTCTCATACAGAGCTTTTGGAGGCTGCAAATGCAGCTTCCCAAAGAAGAGAACCTCTTAAACAGCCTCCAAAAGGTCCATTTAAGAGGCTGGCTTTGCAAAGAGAAGATCCTTTGCAAACGGAGCTTTTGCAGCCTCTCAAACTGAGAGTCTCTCAAGCAGAATTTTTTTTTCTTATTTTCTTTCTTCTTTTCAAAATAAGGTGCGTCTTATACGCCGAAGCATCTTATACTCCGAAAAATACAGTAGCTGCTGAGTATATACCCGTGATGGTGAACCTATGGCACGGGTGCCACAGGTGGCACATGGAGCCATATCTGTGGGTACGCGAGCGTTGCCCTAGCTCAGCTCCAGCCAGCTGATTTTCGGGTCTTCTGGGCCCACCGGAAGTCGGGAAATGGGCCATTTCCGGCCTCTGGAGGGCCACCGGGGGTGGGGGGGAAGGCCGTTTTTGCCCTCCCCAGGCTCCAAGAAAGCCTCTGGAGCCTGGGGAGGGTGAAAAACGGGCCTACCAGGCCCACAGTGCCATCATGTGCCAAAAGCAGAGAGAGCACGGGGGGGGGGGTTTAATTTGATTTATATGCCACCCTTCTCCGGAGACTCAGGGCCGCTTACAATGTGCTAAGCAATAGCCTTCATACTTTTGTATATTTATACAAAGTCAGCTTATTGCCCCCACAACTGGGTCCTCAATTTACCTACCTTAGAAAGGATGGAAGGCTGAGTCAACCTTAAGCCTGGTGAGGGTTCACACGTGCATGCACGGGGGCGGGGCACATTGAATTCTGGGTGGGGGCACGCACGTGTACGACACCCTCCCGTGCTCCCCCCGCCTTTGGCACGCGACGGCAAAAAGGTTAGCCATCACTGGTATATGCCATACAGAGAGATCTAACAATATCCATTTAAAGCATGAATATCAAAATGTGTTATATTTCTTCAGATGGACTCCAGTTTCTACTATTGATGAGGCACTGAACTCTTTCTGTCAGATATCCTGTCTTGATCAGAATCAGTATGGTTTTTCAGAGTTTTAGTATAAAATCTTAGTATTTTAACCGCCAGCATACTTCATCCATGCAAACTCAATTCAGATCTTGTGCTAACCAGGAGATCTGGCAGTGACAATGTAAGAACCCATAGTTAAGAGAAAAGGTAGTTAAATTCAAGAATAGAATATTTTTCTGCCCATTCCTCATCAAGGTCTAGAACTGGCTATCAGGATTGTAACATTGGAGGTGTAACCATAAGACCCACACTATCCTATGTTACTATGCCATTTTATATATTAAACCATCTACATTGAACTGAACTCAAATGAGGTTATTGAGGAAAATTTAGAAAGCAAAGGAGACCTACATATGTGTCATTGTAGCTTGTGTATGGATCATCTTTCCCCAGAAAACGGATGTTTAAGACGATGAAAAGAACTGTTCAGAATTCATCTGAGACAGCGATGGCTAACTCTTTTCTCTTTGTGTGCCAAAAGTACGTGCACATAATGCAATGTGCGCCGCCCCCGTGCATGCGCACACAACGCCCCCTGCACATGCACACGCGACCCCCATACTCCTCTGCCCCCGTGAATTAAAATTTTTAGCAACCAGTTCTCTGCCTGGTTGCTAGGTGGGCATGGCCATGGTGGGCGTGGCCTACTTGGCCTCCTGCATCATGGCGGGGAAAGGCGCCTCTTTGTCCTCCCCAGCCTCCAGAGGCTTTTCTTGAGCCTCTGGGAGGGCGAAAACGGCCTCTCCCGGGCTCTGGAGGTCCTCTGGAGGCCAGAAACGGGCCTGTTTCCAGATTTCTGGTACTTTTGGTAGGCCTATTTTCGCCCTCCCCAGGCTTTCCTTCCCTGTGCATGCATGCACATTTCCTGCATGCACCCCGCCCCCTGCGCATCCCCAAAAAAAGCTGGTCAGTGGGAGGCGTGCACGCGCAGGGGAGCTGAGCTGGGCGACGGCTTGCATGCCCAAGAGGGCGCTGTGTGTCAACTATGGCACGCATGCCATAGGTTCGCCATCACGGGTCTGATAGATGGGGCTCTTAATCACAGGATGGGTCTGCCTCTCCCAAAGTACTATTGTGATATAAAGAGGCTCTGTTCTGTTCATTGAGATCTCTTTCCTTGTCATTTTTGTTCCATGTGAGCTGTGTAATGGTATCTCGACAGCTGTTTCCTGTCTATATTCTCTTAGCAAAGACGCAACCTAACTCCTTTTTAAGCATGAGACAGCCATTTGTAAATAGGTACATGAAGAGTCAAGCTCTTCCAACCTTTAGGATTATTGCCGATCATTTTCATACCCTTTAGAGAATATAACCTACTTGAGCAGTCTGCTATAGATCTGGCTCCAATGATTGTTGTTGTTCCATAAAATGGACAAGATAAGCAATAGGACTTTCCTGGATCAGGTTGGTAATAGTCCCTGGGACAAGGATGGCACGGCATTAAACCAGAACGTGAGAATTCTCCAGCTGGGCAAGGAACTGCAAAGCACACAACAGAATCTTCTTTTATGCACCGATATATCATTTTAACATCGTTTTACAAAAGAGAAAAGACCTGTTTCAATCAATGGAAAGCTTTGGATGGATGCGAACCATATCATCAACCGAGTGGATTTAAATGTTCCAGAACCAGATTATTGTACCAAATCTCTGTCATCTAGATAACATTTTCCAAATTCCAATCTTATACGCATAAGTTTATTCAGAAATGTCACTGGGTTTGTAACACAGTGCAAGATTAATCTAAAATAAAATCAACAGATCATATAAAAAAAGACAATAAAACAAGTATCCATTTGTACTCTGGGAGTTCCAAATTTCTTATTTTACAGCTGCAATCTTAAGTTTTCAAACGCCAGAGGCCAAAATATCAGAAAAAGAGAATAGACATATTTTTCAATGTTTTGCATACCTTGAAGTCACAAATGATGATTCCAAAAATGCTTTTTCCAAAAGGCAATTGGACTTTTTTGTTTTTTGGGTTTTTTTGAAAACATTTCATTTCTCATTCAAGAGGTTTCTTCAGTTCTCCCTCTTGAATGAGAAGTGACACATTTTCAAAGGAAAAAAAAAAACCAAGAAAGTCCATTCGCCTTTTGGAAAAAGGACCTTTGGGACAAACATGACCTGGATGATTGAGAATCTCCATAGACATATGACCCCAAAACGGCACCAAATGTCAAATACTTGATATTTGCCAAATAATATGGTCTGTTTGTTTATTTGTTAGATTTATATCCCACTTTTCCTCATATTTCTAATTCTGCACTGGCAACAGAAACAGATTTATTTCTCAGGGGACAAGCAAAACTATTTTCAAGTTTAGCCAGAAATTGGCAAAAAGTAATATTGCTTTTCCCCATGTTTATATTATGCAAGAAACAAAGAAAAGCACTAATAACATATGGAAATAATCTGCTATTGTTACCAGCACACTGCTGGAAACCGCAAACTAATATTTGCTAACATAAACAAGTACTCTGTCTAAACAGAGGTCTCAGAAGGTTATTTCTTTAAAGTATGGCTACAGTTCAAATCCTTTGTGCAGAAAATTAAGGTTCACTAGATAAATAAGATAGACTACAGACATAATGCATGCTACTACTTAAAAATATTTCAGTTATGCAGGGATCAGGGAAGGGGAGTGATAGATACTGCATGGTATTTAGCAACATGCTGTTTCCTGGAACCTAGATGTCACAAACCTCCACATGCTGATATATCCACAGCTCCTCTTTTGACTGTTGACATATTTTCTGGACAAGAAATGCAGTGCTTAGATCCAGTGGTAGGCTGATATTTGCCAAAGGGACATGATTCACAGATCTCAAGGCCGTTTGGAGAAGAAGTTCCCGGCTTGCACTGAGCTGAGTATATGAGAACAGTACAACCTAATTAAGAATCTCTAATTTTTAAAAAATGCATATCAATTCCAAGCAGCTAAAAAATAGGAGCAAAAATAAACCCAGCAATCCAACGCAGTACAATAGCATCTGCAATGAGGTGTAACTGGCAATTTAGAAGCCTAGAGCAAGCTAAGCGTATTAGCTTGCAAAATACAATTTGTAAAGTGGATCTGTCACAAATATGGATATGTTTATTGCAAAAGCTAGGTCTGTGATGGCGAACCTTTGGCACATGTGCCAGAAGTGGCATGCAGCGCCCTCTCTGTGGGCACGCGAGCTGTCGCCCCAGCTCAGGTCCGCTGTGCATGCGCAAGTGCCTCTCACCGGCCAGCTGGTTTTCAGGTCTCTGCCACGCATGCCTGGGGGACAGGGCGCATGCAGGGGGCCACGTCTGCATGTCAGGGGGTGGGGTGCATGCACGGGGACTGTGCACGCATTGCATTTGGGGGGTCTGAGTGTGCACACGTGCATTCGCATACACGCTTTGGGCACTTGGTCTGGAAAAGGTTAGCCATCACTGAGCTAGGTGTTTTGTTTAGAACACTCCATTGAAACCATAAACTAGTCGACTATAAAAATGCAAAGAACGGAGAATAAAGAAGCTTTTTTTTGATGATTGGCATTCTGTTATAATAAAACTGATATATTAGCTTCACTGAAAAGACCACATAATTACTGAGACAAAAAAAGAAGAAAAAGTAGAAATTATAAAAACTGTGAAAAGCATGCAAATTATTATTAGGATCTTATTGTAATTGTTTTAGTCTGTCATTCTAACTTCCTGATTTAACAATTTCATTCATATTTCAAGCTGTTGTGTTTCAACTGCTATTTTTATTGTCCTTAACTGTTTTGGGAGCCATTTCTGTAAAAATAGTTATTTAAACAAATGTATTTATGCAGGAACACTGATTCTAATGCAATTTATTACAGAACCACAATAAAAGAATTGCTTTCATTCCCACTGCAGTTTTCTTCTCCAGAAATATTACATTGTGAAATATTATTATACATATTATAATGTATATGACTGCAAATTTCCTACCTTTGCATTCTGACACGCTTCTGGAATGGAGATATTCAGTATAGGTGTTAGATGGACAATTTTTACATTCTAGCTGTCCTTCCTCATCTTGATATGATCCAATCCAGCAACTTTCACATGCATGATGTTCCAGAGAATAGTAAGTACCCAAAGGACAGTTAACTGGAATTTAATTAGATAGAATATGAATAAAATGTTGGGTGTGGATCAATGATTGTTTTAACATATATTCTGACCTAATTCTCAAACTGCAGATGGCAATGTAATCTGTATCTGCATGATCACAGACACAGTTCCTATGTATGCAAAAACTATATGAGCTATGTGATTGATTGAACAGATAATTACAGATTACCTGATGTGTTAAAATAATCATAACTGCTGAAATCCAATTGTGTCCTACTGATGAAAATCTTCTATGGGTGAAGGAGAAAGAAGCAATTCTGAGTATCTCTTCTTCCTTCGTGTCTCTAGGCTCCACCAAAGCTATTCTGGAGGATTTGTGGAACTTCATGCAGTACAAGAATTTATTAGTATTGTAGAAAAACAGAAGAGCCACTGTGGTGCACTGGTAAGAGTGCAGTACTGCAGACTACTTCTGCTGTCTGCCGACTGCCTGCAATTTGGCAGTTCAAATCTCACCAGGCTCAAGATTGACTCAGCCTTCCATCCTTCCAAAGTCGGTAAAATGAGGACCCAAATTGTTGGGGGCAATATGCTAACTCTGTAAACCGCTTAGAGGGCTGTGAAGCACCGTGAAGTGGTATATAAGTCTAAATCAGGGGTGAAATCCAGCAGGTTCTGGAGAACTGGTAGCGGATATTTTGAGCAATTTGGAGAACCGGCAAATACCACCTCTGGCTGGCCCGAGTGGGGTGGGAATGGAAATTTTGCAGTATCCTTCCCCTGGAGTGGGGTGGGAATGGAGATTTTACAGTATCCTTCCCCTGCCATGCCCCCCAAGCCATGCCCACGGAACCGGTAATAAAAAAAATTGGATTTCACCACTGATCTAAATGCTATCGCTATGTTCCCACCCCTCCCCCATCCTATTGAAGGAAGCCTTCCCCAAGAGGGAAGGAAATTAGTTGAGGAGCCAAACTTTTCCAAAGTGAAAATAAATAAGATAGCATTAACAGCGAATTTAAGCTTGTCATTATATGATTCTTTTGATTCTTCCTTGAAAGTTGACATATGCAATAACTCCAAACTGATAGCCTTCCAAAAATAATAAATTAAATTAACTGAGATTAAAATTACCTACCACACATTCGCCCCCGTAGAACAGAGCCCGGTTTGCAGAAGAGAAAAGCCTTTTCAGCTTCTAGAGAATTGATGTCAGCTATAAGCAACTCAGAAGACAACTGAAAAGAATACATGGGATGCTTGTTGAGAGTTCTTTTCAATCTATTTGTGATCCTCTCTAGTGTTTTTAGAAGGCGCTGTTGGTTTTCTGCTTCCAGAGAATCATTGCGTTTGTCAGGCAGTGGTACAGTAGCTATGATTAAAAAACAATCATCTTATGCAAAAGACATTACAAAGTTAATTAGCATAGTGCTCTTTAGAAGCATGCAGAAGAATAGAAAAATTCTTCAACCTGTGAAGTGTTCAACATAATTCCTAGGGATGTTCTATTTACAAAACACTCAAAATATGCTCCATTTTAAAAAGGTGTACTCCATATTCCTAAATAATAAAAAGACAAACGTTTTCATACCAGTGATATTAAAAATTAACTTTATTTTGTGGTCTGACATGGGCATATTTATTTTTTTGTGTCTTTTGACCCGGGAGTTTGCCACATCCATCGAATCAGATGGTAATTTAGGTTGTTGTTCTTCAGAATCTACTTCAACAAAATCATCGTAAGAGTAATCCAGCCGATTTATGGCACCCCAGCCACCCGGACCTGTTGGTAAAAGAGAGAGAGAAAAAAAATAAAGAAATATCCCATGAGAAACAAATAACATTTATGAACAAGCTGTTCAAGCACAATTGCATTTTTTAGAAGAGAAAGGGGAAAGCAACTTCTACTGACTTGACAATTTGCAGGATAGGATGCAGACATGAAAGGTCAACTCCTACCCCAAAGGTTAAACAGAGAGGTAAAATATGAATGACTGAAATACAGACCTGACACTGCTGTTTCTAGGAAAGGAAACACAGTGGGAAGGGAGTGGAGAAATAAATGATGGAAGGAGGTGTCAATTGTTCATTCTTTTTTTCTTCTTCTAATGTGCTTACCTGGGTTTACCAGGAGCACTGGTCTGACTCAGTTCATACAGGCAGTCCTCAATTTACAACTGTTCACTTAGTGACTGCTCCAAAGTTACAACGTCAATGAAAAAAGTGACTTGTGACCGTTTTTCACAGTTACGACCTTTGTAGCATCCCCATGATCATGTGATCAAATTTCAGATGCTTTGCAAATTGGCTCATACTTATGACCGTTGCTGTGGGCTCAATTGTGGTTGTAAGCCGAGGACTACCTGTAGTCAGAATTACTATAGGAGACAAGCTGAATATTTCTTTCTTCGGAGCTTATAGACAATAAAGGGCAAGTCGCTTCACTTACCAATCGCAAAGCCATTTTCATAGTCGTAATTATATTCTAAGCAATGTTTCTGTGGCAGATCCTCAAGCCTGCAGTCAATGTCATCAACGTCATTGCAAAATGATGGAACCTATAAACCCATCAGGAAAGAGTAAAATAAAAATAATTAGTTCACCACCGGATGACGCTACACAATTTGGCTTAACTCCCTTTCTTGTCTCATATGACACATAAATCTAATTTCTAGCTTGTGATTTAGAAAGATGGCTTCTCTTTCTCTTCCCTGCCATTGTTTTCCTTGTGTCTGTGTGCTCTGACTATTTTGGCAGAAGGCAGAGCTGACATCCAGGAACCATTTCTCCCTTTGTCCATTGTTGCCTCAGAAAGCTAAGCGTAATAAACTGACACCCATAACAACCACAGTGATCAGTCTGCAATCTCTATCTTCAGACTGATGTTAAAACATATGGCACAAGTTTTGGATTTTTCTATGCCTTCCCCATATCTAGGATTTTTTATTTTTTGAAAAAAAAAATCAAAGGCTGCCACATTTTTTTGTGACTTTCTAGTTGGCATAATAAGATTACAGGTAGTTCTCGACTTATGACCACAATTCGGACCAGAATTTCTATTGCTAAGCAAGACAGTTGTTAAATGAGTTTTGCCCAATTTTACAACCATTTTTGTCACAGCTGTGAAGCGAATCTCTGCAGCTATTAAATGAATCAAATGGTTGCTAAGCACATCCGGCTTCCCCCACTGACTTTGCTTGTTAGAAGCTGAGTTTGGAGGCGGTCACAAATGGTGATCACATGACCCTGGGATACTGCAAGATCATAAATACATGCTGGTTGCCAAGCACCTGAATTTTGATCATGTCATCTTGGGGGATGCTGCAATGGTTTGTAAGTGTGAAGACTGGCCATATTTTCAGTGCCAGTGTGACTTCGAATGGTTGCTAAATGAATGGTTGTAAGTAGAGGACTTCCTGTACACAATAATTTACCTTTTCTCATGGAAAAAAAACATACTGGGTTTCCATATACCCATTTAATTTATTTATTTAAACAATTTTAATGGCTATCTATCTTGTGGCTATACCACAAGCCACGGTGGTGCAATGGTTAGAATGCAGTACTGCAGCTAATTCTGCTCATTGCTATCTGCCAGCAGTTTGGTAGTTCAAATTTCACCAGGCTCAAGGTTGATTAAGCCTTTCATCCTTCCGAGGTGGGTAAAATGAGGACCCAGATTGTTGGGGGCAATAGGCTGACTCTGTAAACTGCTTAGAGGGCAATAAAGCACAGTGAAGCAGTATATACAGTAGTGGCCAAAATTGTGAAAACCTTTTGGGAAAAGTGTATTTTTGAGGTTTGATGGCTAATAACACTACTTTGTTTTTGGAGTTTCAAGATAATCATATTCTACTGCTGTAAAGGCCTGAGAATAGCCCAGACCTTAACCCAACTGAAAATCTATGGAGCCAACTAAAGAAACTTGTTAGTCAGAAACGACCCAGCAATAAAACCCAGTTAATAGAAACCATCATTCAATCTTGATTTCACATCATAACAGCTGCAGAACTAAAAGACTTGGTTCACTCCATGGGAAAACGTTGTAAGGCCGAAATTCATGCTAAAGGTTACCCAACTAAGTATTAACTGACATGGTGATAATTTTTGCATATCTCATTTTTTTCTATGGTGATAATTTTTGTATATCTCGTTTTTTCTACATGTTTCACTTTTCTTCTTTATACTGTTACTGCTATTCTAATAGCAAATCCTTCATAAAAGTTATTGCATTACATTCTTGATTAAATTATCTTTCCATTGTTATATAATTTTATGGTACTACTCCAAAAAAAGTGGTGTTATTAGCTAGTTTTAGAAAATACACTTTTCCCAAAAGGTTTCCACAATTTTGGCCACTACTGTAAGTCTAAGTGCTATTGCAATCTCATATAGTGATCTTGGACACCTCACAACAATCAGTAAAAACAGAATAAAAATCATAGTTGTTCCTCCAGGTGCCTGACTAATTAAATTATTAACCTCCTGACTCAAACCCAACCTTGCCCAACATTGGAGGAGAGTAGGAACCTCTCAAATCGGTACAGGTAACCTTTGACTTAAAACCACAATTGAGCCCAAAATTTCTGTTGCTCAGTGAGATAGTTGTTAAATGAATTTTGAAACTCATTTTATGACCCTTCTTGCCACATTAGTTGAGGGAATCGCTGCAGTTGTTAAGTTAGTAACATGAATCTAGCTTCTTCACTGACTTTGCTTGTCAGAAGGTTGCAAAAGAAAATCACATGACCTCGGGACATGACTGCAACCATCATAACTATCAGTCAATTGCCAAGCATCTGAATTTTTATCATGTGACCATGGGCATGCTGCAACGGTCGTAAGTGTGAAAATGATCATATCACATTTTTTTCAGTGCTGTTGTAACTTCGAAAGTGACTAAACAAATTCTTGTAAGTCGAGGATTATTTATACTTCTCTGTTAGTTAAAAACACAACTTTTCTGCCATTTGTCTAATTTAGATTGTCCAACTCACTTCTGAAATAGATATCCTTGTTTCAATAGCCTTTACAAACTGTATGGTAATAAAAGAATGTTTGACTAGGAAAAATAGTACATAATACAAGTAACACGAATTATTACATTCGGTAGTTCTCTATTTAAATTAGTAACAGATTATTTAACTCTGTATTCAGAGACATAGGGTTCTTTTTTTACTGAGTGGTCTACCAAGGGGTAGGTGGGGGGTGGTCTGCCCTAGACGTGGGCAATCAGAGGGGTGCTACTGAAGATCCAAGGAGGCTAATGGTGGGTATGAAATTGGGTTGCACAATCAGCTGTTCGGGTTTTGGCAGAGGTGTAGCAGAGACAGAAGAAGAAAAAATATGCTTTCAATTAATTTTAAATCTTGAAAACTGCCTGAAAGTTTTCTTGGAAGCATTTTTTCAGAAGTGGCTTGCCAGTTCTTTCTTCTTATGGCTGACAGAAATGATTGGCCCAAGATCACTCAACTAGCATTGTGGCTAAAGAGGACTAAAACTCAGAGTCTCCCGTCACTGCACCCACCTGGTTTTCAGCAATGAAGGGCAAAGGTTGCTAAAAATATCCTTTCCAGTTTTCAAATATAGTAGGCATGCCAAAGTCTCTACTAGTCACACTTTTATGTTTTTGTCACATTAGGATCTTATAACGATTTACCATTAACTCACCATTTTACCAAGTGCACTTTGAAAAACTTCCACAAAATTTTTAAGCAGATTATTGTCATCACATCGTGTTGCTTTATACAACATTTCAAAGGATTTAAAACCGTGATTTGCCAAACGATTCACTGAAAAACATATGATTATTAGCATATTGTTACTAAAATGTACAGGCGGAATTGTACTAAATTATGTTAAAGTGTTAAACATTATGTTAATGTGAAAGCTAGTAGGTACCAGATTATTTATATATATTTATATTTATATTTATATTTATATTTATATTATATATATATATATATATATATATATATATATATATATATATGTATGATACAACATAGGTAGTCCTTGTTTATTGACTGCTTCCTTTAGTGACTATTCAGTTATGATGATGAAAAAGTAATTTTAAAACCAATCCTTGTAATTATAACCTTTTGTGAATCTGTAAAGCAAACAAAGTAAGAACATAAGCATAGTTGCAGTTTCACTTAGTGACCGCTTTGCTTACCAACCGAGTCACCAGTCTCAACTTTCATTGCCAAATGAGGACTATCCATATCGTATCATATCGTATCATATCAATCATATCATATCATATCATATCATATATCATACAATGAAATCCTAAGTGTACTGAAGTGGCAAAATATGTGTTGCTTTTAAAAATGTATCCAAGTCAATATGACTTTTCTCCCCAAAATAAATAAGTTATGTAGCAAAATATCTATTTTTCTATCTGATTAGTGGACTTTTTAATATTTGCTTTATAGTTAAAGATTCAGATTTATTCCTGGACCTGTTTCTAGAGATGTTGGTAAGAAAGAGAAAGAATGGTTCTAGGGATGGGAGAATCCCCTTTATCTCCATTTAATAACAGCCCCAAGGTGGTTATTCAAATAGAAATAATTTCATCTCAGGAACTAGCACCATAAACCAGGTTAATTTAGAACTAAGAATCATTAAAACAAATGCCCTCAATTAATGCCATTCACTTTTGGGAAAGAATTAAAATGTCCACTTGGTTTTCTTGAAGTTGTAACACAACACCTAACAAAGACTCAAGAAAGAAAAGCAACTTAGGTCCCAAACTAAAGTTTAGGGTCATTGGCATCTCCCTACCTCCCAGCAAAATAATGATTTCTGAGATCACTCAAACATTCAAATATAGAGACATGTTACAGGCAGATGTGAATCACCAACACACAATTGGGTAATGGATGGGTGCATAATGATTGTAATAATGACCAAACAGGTAACAGTGTGGACAGAAATAGGGCTATGGTGTAAAGCTGGCTATTTTTGTGTATGTGTGTGTATGACCCAACTCTTATTAGTTGGATTATATTTTTTTTAGTTCTCATTACTTGTTGTGGCCCGCCAGCGGCCAGCAGAGTTGGCAGCAGATTCAGATAGTGAGGAGGTTGGGGAGGAACGTGGGCCAGTCCTGGAGTCTGGGGAAGGCTCGGATGATGGCTCTGTGTCGGAGGCAGAGAGGGGGCCAAGGCCATCTGGTAGTTCTTTGCTGCCGCCGGAATCTCCTGAGTCTGACATCAGCGAGGCAGAAGAACAATGTGAGCCTGTTCCCAGTGTGTGCATGCATAGAGCTGCCAGGAGATAGGAACAATTAAGAAAACAGGGTCAACTTGAGAGTAAGGCTTGGAGATGATTGGCCCCTCCCATAAGACATAAAAAAGAAGCGAACGGGACGTGAGCTTTTGCAGGAAGCAATTAGTTCATCTGGTCGGTAAAAGCTGTGGAAAAGTTCCGTTTGACTCTGTGCTAAGTTTGGCCTTGCCCTGCAATTAGTTCACTGGCAGCATTCCAAGGGACATAAGGTGAGTGTTTGTAAACACTCCCCTGCAAGACTGTTTGATAAGCCTTTTGACTGGGAATGACAATAATTCACAGACGTCTGAATTAAAGAGGTTTGCTGGGACTAAGTTTGTGCTGTATTCTGTCTAAGGAAGCCTAGGTCAGAACATTACGTAACTACTAGGAGGACAAAACATATCAGTCAATTGAAAAACATTTGAATGTTTTATGTACAGAATACTCTGTATAAAATTAAGTCTTTAAGAAAGAAGAATAGATAAACCTTACAAGAACAGTCAGGCCACTGATTGGAGTAAGGAGGATTCCAGATACCATCTGCATAGGCACAGTAGTAATTTTCATTGGAACCTGTTGTGAAATCATATCCCTCCATGCAAAATAATGTGCAATTAACTCCTGACTCATTTTCAGTGCATTTAAAATCACCATTCAGTGGAGTAAAGGGAATTTCACAAGGAGAACCTGAAAAATAAGATTTTTAGATTAAAGTTTGCATGATTCCTCTTCCTGATGCATAGTGAACCTATGGCGTACTAGGGGTGAGTGTATTTTCCCAGTTTGTCTCATTTATAAGTCGCTCCATTAAAAAACAAAACAAAATTCTTGCTCAGTTTGCACATATGCTGACATTACAACTGACTTTTTAAACAAAATCTAAAATCTGTTGTATTATATGTACAGAATACTCTGCATAAAAGCAAGTTTTCTTTAAAAAAAAGAATAAAGCCAGTGTAATGGAGAACTGTAAATTAACTGGATTCTCTGGATGTAACGTTGTAAAATTTGAAGTTCCAAAATCAGAATTCACAGGAGGAATATTCTTTAGAGCTCTTCAATAGTACAAATAATTTCAAGTATAAGCACTACAAAAACAAACCTCTTATGACAATGTTAATCTCACAGGTCCTGTTATTTCCAGCTAAGTCAGTGGCTGTATACCGAACCAGGGTTTCTCCTTTGGGAAAGATATCTCCAGGTGAGTGCGTTTTAGTTATTATTAAGGCAGATCCTGAAGTAGTCAGAAACAAAGAGGGAACCAGAGGTAATTTCATTTCCAATATTCTTCAAAGCTACATGCTTCACATTTATAACCTGGAACCCCAAATAATGGTTCTGAGCCTTAAAGTATCTGAAATATAATTTACAGACTGTAGTTTGATTTTATAAAATTCATTCTATTAGGCATTAATGCCTTTGTATATCTCAGCTTTAATATAATAAGGGGCCTGGTGGCTCAGCAGACTGAAAGCATTGTGATTAACACCAGCTGTCTGCAATTACTGTAAGTTCGAATCTCACCAGGCTCAAGGTTGACTCAGCCTTCCATCCTTTCTAAGGTAGGTAAATTGAGGACCCAGTTTGTGGGGGCAATAAGCTGACTTTGTATAAATATACAAAAAGTATGAAGGCTATTGCTTAACGCATTGTAAGCCGCCCTGAGTCTCCGGAGAAGGGCGGCATATAAATCAAATTTATATATATATATGGTTTAATCAGTCCTCAAATTCTTTTTATTTACCAGGATAATACAATGAATGGAACAACTTGTTCTACTCTTCTATTGCATTTTGCGGAACATACCGTAATAAATGATCGAGTTTTGTAAGAAAAATATTAAATATGGATTAAAACCTTCCTCTAAATAGTAAAGTAATGGAAAAATTCATTGTTCTTTATTAGTGTTATTTGGCAATCCTTTAATGTGTTTCAAATATTAATGCACTTTAAACATTTGTACTTAAACTATCCTGAATTTTCTATTTTAATTCATGCTAGTTAGGATACAAATTAAAGAAAGATGCAATTTCTTAGCTTCATCCTGAGATGATAGCATTTCCTACAGGAACACTTCAAACTGATTGTCAAAATTCATCCAAATGAAATCCAAAACAATGCACAAAATAGGTAGAAAAAAACCCAAACCTATGAAAAAAAGAGTCACTCACCTGAATTGTCTGAAAATTGTGGCTCATCCCACGTTACTTTGTGCTCCTTCTCAGTGATCTGAATCGGTAGTGGAGATCTACATTCATCAATTACTGGGGCTTCAATGTCTGAATATTTGAAGTTATAAAGAACATTGAATCACAGAAAGGAAGGAAGGAAGGAAAAAAGGATCAAATTGATTTTCCATACAAGTTTCTCCTTTTAGACTTGAGTGAAACATAAACATTTTCATATCAGTATCCAGCATGGATATTTAGATCATGCTTAAGACTGTGTTAAAATATTTAAAGAGCTTGCTATGCAGCTTCCAGCATAGCAAGATATTTATCTGTTCTCCACAAGCCTTCAACCATCAGACACTGTGCAGGCCACAGTTGATCTTAAGCATATGTACCCTGGAAAGAAGCTCCATGAAGTTAATGGATAGTACATGTTTGCAGAGGGCAAGCTTTTAACTTCAGACATATGTATTCAATAATTCTATTTACCTGATAAGAATCAGAATAGTGCTTTAATAGTATGCAATTATGGAGCTGTAGTGCAGATAAAACATGGCCAGGAGGTTCAACAGCCCATAGATGTCCCACGATTATCTTAAAGGACTTATTCATAAAATCTTACAAAATAAGACATAACTGTGCTTTACCCTAAACAAAAGAGAACTGAGAACTGCAGGAGTGTGGGGCTTAAACAAATATAAAATGGATGATAAAAATGTAAACTGAAAAGCAGAAATATGTTTATGATATCTTTAGAATAGCAAAAGAAACATGTATTAAATATCTGTTATAAAGAATAAAAAATCTGAGGCACAAAAGAACCCCCAGACTCAAGAGTGACTCTGGGAACTGGAAAGTCAACAAAAACTGTAGAAAGTCAGCAGTAGGATTTCTTGCCATTTTGAGACAATAGTGTAAGCACCAATATAATGAAAGTGCTATTTTACGCTTTCATGTGCAAGTCCAGCATTTGATTCAACACAATCTTTTTAACCATTAAAGTTCATCAAATTTCTAAATGTGTCTGTGTGTGTGTGTGTGGGGGGGGATAACCAAAAAGTTATCCATCGTTGCTTTATCAAAATGCAAATTTTGACCTTATGCCCAAGGCAGACCTGTCTATTATTGTTAACCTTCCTCATGGTCCAAGAATATAACAGAGGTAATCCTTGACTTATGACGACAAGCGGGACCAGAATTTCTTAAGCAAGGCAGTTATTAAGTGAGTCACACCTGAATTTTACGATCTCTTTCACCACAGTTGCTAAGCAAATCACTGCCATTGTTAAGTGAACTACAGGTAGTCCTCAATTTACAACCACAACTGAACCCAAAATTTATGTTGCTAAGTGAGAAATCTGTTAAGTGAGTTTTGCCCCATGTTATGACTTTTTTGGCCATATTTGTTAAGTGAATCACTGCAGTTGTTAAATTAGTAACACCGTTGTTAAGTGAATCCGGCTTTCCCATTGACTTTGCATGTCAGATGGTCACAAAATGGGATCACGACCCCAAGACACTGCAACTGTCATAAATATGAACCAGTTGTCAAGCATCTGAATGTAAATCACATGACTACGGGGATACTACAAAGCTTGCAACTGTGAAAAATGGTCATAATTCACTTTCTTCAGTGCCATTATAAATCTGAACG
This sequence comes from Pantherophis guttatus, assembly GCF_059756535.1. Lineage (NCBI taxonomy): Eukaryota > Metazoa > Chordata > Lepidosauria > Squamata > Colubridae > Pantherophis > Pantherophis guttatus. The sequence goes on along the minus strand of NC_142064.1, from coordinate 86,437,818 downwards.
GTCACTAAATGAACTGTTGTAAGTCAAGGACTACCTGTATGTGGCTATTCAGTGAATCCAGCTTCCCCATTGATTTTGCTTGTCAGAAACCAGCTGGGAAACTGCAAATGACAATCATATAACCTCAGGATGCTGCATTGTCATAAATACATGATAGTTGCCAAACGGCTAAAATTTGACCCCATGCTCACATGATCATAAGTCAACTTTTTTCAGTACTGTTATAATTTCAAACGGTTGGTAAATGAATAGTTGTTAAGTCGAGGACTTCTTGTAAAATATGCACATAATATAATATGCAAAGCTCCTACGGCAATTCTAAAGTCAGGGCTTATTTATATGAAACCTAGAGGTTCTTAAAGTAAGAAATACACCCGGATTTTTTTTAAAACGGTTAACTAATTCAATTGAAAGACGATCAGCATTACATTATTTAATTGGCTGCTGTATTTGAATCAATTTAAAGACTCTTTCTAAAGAGAGATTTTTAGCTTCTTTGCTCTTAAAAGGGAAAATAATTTTGCATGAGTATATTAATAACAGCTTTCAACCCAAGGTGGTTTTGCATACTGACAGGATGCTTAAAAATCTGGAATTTGATTTCCTTACAGATGTAACAAAATGCAAGACTGAGCTGTTTTCAGGTATACGTATGACCACTTAGTGCTAGGGTGGGGTGGGGGCTGGCCAGCAAATCTAATCTAAGATACTAAGGTATATATATATATTTTCAAATCAAAAAGAAAAAAAAAAATTTCAATAGCACTCACCAATCACTTTGATCTTGAAAGAGCAGCTTGCCTCATTGCCAGCTCTGTCAGTTGCTGTATATGTAATGTCAACTTCTCCAATTGGGAAAAGGTACGGTGGTATAAAGGCTGGAGTAACCTGAACTAACACCTGTAACAGGATCAGTTTTAGTAAAGGTAAATGAAATATTGCAGTAAATTCTTAGCAAAAACTCAACTTAAGTATCAAGAACTAGTGATCTGGTTCTTGATCCTAACCAGAGGTGGGTTTCAGCAGGTTCTGACCAGTTCTGGAGAACAGGTAGTGGAAATTTTGAGTAGTTCAGAGAACTGGTAGTAAAAATTTTGACTGGCCCCGCCCCCATCTATTCTCTGTCTCCAGAGTTCCAGCTGATCAGGAGGAAATGAGGATTTTACAGTATCCTTCCCCTGCCACACCCACCAAGCCACACCCACAGAACCAGTAGTAAAATTTTTTGAAACCCACCACTGATCCTAACCCTAATCTCAATATCCTGTCAGAGCTGAAGAAGCTTCTTGGATGAGAAGCAGTTGCCTCCTGAAAAAGCACCTTTGGGACATCCTTGCAAATGCTTTCAGCTCCTCCTTAATTCAAAGATGATGTTTGGCGACAGTGTTGCCATACTTCAAGAAATATTGTAGCATATACTGATTAAAAAGCAATTTGAATGCTACATAAAATACATACAACTTGCATTTAAGAAGGATGAAGGCAGACTACTTGCCCTGATGAAAAAAATCCATCTAGATTGGTGAAGCAAATCCATGCAGCTATTTTATTTAGCCATAAACATAAAAGAAACACTTTTCAACAAAAAAAATTTAAAAATTCTCTTCTTCTGTCATTATCCTCCTGTACTGATGAACTATACAATTCACAAATGACTCAAATCAAGAGCAAAAAAGAAAATTGTTGGCTTAATCATCTTCATCATCATTTGCAATTAATGTTGTAATTTATGAAAGTGCAAAGTTTATTTATGTTATTTCAATAATGACTAACATACACGCTGATGCAAAACATAGTTTGCATTCTAATGTTTGCTTACCTCATCTCTAGAATTATCAACTGCATCTGGAATCTGCCAGCTAATATTTGCTGAATTCTGGTTTTCCAGAGTTGATGTTTCAATATCATTTGGACAGCTAATTTGTGGAGGTTCAACGTCTGCATACGATACATAAGACAAATTTGAGTATCTGCATTTAAAAGCATTTTCAATGATCTATTGAAAGACATTGAAATGAATTGTAAAATTCTACACATATTATACCGAGCTAATTATTCATAACCTGAACAGAGATTTCTGTAATTCAGATCCATTATTTTTTATTTTAATGTAAGAGCAGTCCTTGTACTGTTTTTAATCATACCGGTATGTCAATAACATTTTGTCTGCTTACAGAAGCGAGAATTACATCTACAAGCAAAAATTGTTCATAAATGATCAATTACATGACAAACAATGTATCTGCCTAGAGACACTGTGGGTGAGTAGGCAGCTATATAAATGTTCTACAATAAATAAATAAATAAATAAATAAATAAATAAATAAATAAATAAATCGTATGATCTAAGACAGGGGTCAACAACCTGCGGCTCTGGAGCTGCATGTGGCTCTTTCATCTCTCAGCTGCGGCTCCCTGTCGCTGGTCAGCGCCACAATTTTGAGAGGAGCTTCCAGTTAGGGAGGGGGGAAGTATGGCGTGCCAGGAGGAGACTCTATGGCAAGGGGAGGGTTTTCCTGTCGGCTCCACAATTGATAGGGCTTTTGGTTAGGATAGGGGGAGGAAAAAGGACACCACACTAAGAGGAGACTTTATGATGGGGGAACCGGACTTCTGGTCAGGCTCCAGAATTGAATGGGGACTTCTGATTAGGACTTTTGTGGCTCATTGAGGGTTTAAGGTTGCTGACCCGATCTAAGATATCTGCAGAAATAGGTATAAGCATTTTATGTTTAAAGATGTAAGATTACCTTATAGTAATTAGAAATAACTGGATTTTGCTTGGGATTACTTTTTTAAATTTTAAAATACATCAACAATATTATCAGCCATTAAACAATTTCTGGCACTCAGATTTTTTAAATTTTGCAATTATTATATCAATGATTTCCATTTCTATTAGGCAAGAACATACGGTAATCACATAATTCATACAGCTCATGTTATTGATCCAAAATCCAATTGTATCACAATACACATATGATCAAATATGTAGCAGAATTCATAATCTTTCTAGTCAAAAAAGAAAAAAAAATCAATTTAATTTACACTGCATTATGCTTGTGGCAAAAAAAGAAAAATGTTGATATGAAATGGCTTAACTTATTTGATTTTTCTTCTTTCTTAAATTGTCCAAGGAACATTTGTCTAATTCAGATTGTCTGTTTAAAATGGATGCTGTTTAACCCAAATATGAAATGATAAAAGAAATGGAAAGAGATTCTGAGAGTTGAGAATGTACTATAAAGCAGGATTCCCCAATCCCCAGGCTGCGAACCAGTACCAGCCATGGCCAGTTAGGAATTGGGCCATGTAAGTGGCAGGCGAATGAGCAAAGTTTCATTTATGTGTGCACATTATCTATCTAGGTTGTGTGTGAAACCTTCCCTCCCCATCTGTGGAAAAATTGTCTTCCATGAATCCAGTCCCTGGTGCCAGAAAGGTTGGAGACCACTGCTATAAAGGACAGGAAGCCCAGAATACTGACGAAAGACTGTACAAAATAAAGTTAATGCCAAAGGAACCCAGGGTTAGGATAGAATTAGCTAATTTAGATTTATATTCCACTTTGTAGTGCTTTACAGCCCCTCTCTAAGAGGTTTACAGTCAGCATATTGCCCGGGAACAATCTGGCTCCTCATTTTACCAACTTTGGAAGGATGGAAGGCTGAGTCAACCTTGAGCCGGTCAGGATCAAACTCCTGGCAGTGGGCAGAATTAGCCTGCAATACTGCATTCTAACCACTGCGCCACCAATTAAATTCTCTAGTCATATAGGGGAATGTCAGGAAAAAATGGAAGCAAAAAAATGTCGATCAACCAGAGAGCTATGAAGAACTGATATAGTATGTAAGAATGTATCATGCTCTAAAACTGGTATAATTTTAAATCGTTTTTTAATTGGGTTACTGATTTTAATTTGGTATTGTATTGTGATTTGTATTGAAGTTGTCATTTTGTAAGCCGCCTTGAGTCCCTAGGGAGAAAGGTGGCATATAAATCGCAATAAATAAATAAATAAATAAAACAGTGGGTTTTCTTTTATATTGGGTAACTTTTAAGATGTGAGGACTTCAAATGCTGGCTGGAAAATTCTGTGAGTTGAAGTCCACACATCTTACAGTTGCCAAGGCTGAAAATCACCTCTCTAAAAAGCTCAAGAAACTGGGCAAACAAAATAGGTAGCAACATTCCACATGTCAATGAAGCACTGGGTAACAGCATAGCATTTAGACTTAGATACCACTTCATAGTGTTTTACAGCCCTCTCTAAGCGATTTACAGAGTCAGTATATTGCCCCCAATAATCTGGCTCCTCATTTATCTGACCCCGGAAGGATGGAAGGCTGAGTCAACCTTGAGCCTGGTAATAAAGACTTGTGCAGAATAGATAAGGTCTAGAAAGTCGTGAAATACCACATGATGGCAACGTGATGCCGTGAGTTTCCACACCCGTGGTCTAGAGAATATATATAACTGCCTTAAGCGAAGTAAGACCATTAATTAGTCCACTAGTGTGGATTTTAAGTAATATATAACACCTGTATTAAATTTCTCTGCAATTCTGCAAGGCCACATTCATCACAGAAGTTAATACATTCAAACTTAATTGTGATTTTGTCTTAATACCCATCAAATGCTATTTTAAATGAGCCAAAAGAGTAATGATGTCGAGGATTAACTCTACTACAAATGTATCATTTTACCACAGCCAAGGCTAAAAAGGGAAGGAGGAATTTCACTTCATTCATCCTGTAACTGAGGCATTGAAAAACATCATTTCTGTTACATGCCGGATGTTGCTCTCATAAATTTGTGTGGCTTTTAGCTGAAATAAACAGTGCTACTACAAACGTATAATTTCAGGCCAATATTTATACTGTGTACTGATGGAGCTTTACTTCTATTATATCTCTGGCTTTATCCAGTTTAGTTTTCTCTCCCTCAAATAACAATTTAAGTTTATTTCAAACCGCAAGCATAATAAAAACAAAGGTATCTGAAATAAGAACCAAAATGTAGGTTATGAAATGTTTAAACTGTTTCCATATCTTCCATTCCTTTCACATGTTCACAAAGACAGATATTTTTTATTGATAATATTATTGCTAATTATCTCAATCTTGGTTTCTCTAATCTTGACATTATTTACCACATCTTTCTCCAAAACATTTAAAAAACTCTCCTCTTTTTAATGAGATCAAATTATTATCAAAATCTATACCTTTACAAACAGCTATCTGCACATTTTCACTCCATTTTCCAGTGTGTAAACACCTCAGGTCTTCTGTTACACCAGACAAAAGGAATCCATTTGGACAACTGAGCCTGCACACAGTTCCATATTTTGATTGTTCAAGCCCACAAATATAAGGGTGAACAATAACACCTTTTGGTTTTAGGAAGGCAGGACAGTGCAACTCTAGAAAAAGGAAGTACATTACTGTCAACATGCACAAATGGAAAACACATTTCATACAGTATACAAATGCAAATAGGTAAAGATTTCCCCCGTTTAGTCATCTCTGACTCTAGGGGGTGGTGCTCATCTCAGTTTAGCACTGTCTGTGGCCAGCAAAACTATATGCCGAGGTGCAAAGAACCTACTCACCAAAGTGGTACCTATTTATCTACTCACATTTGCATGCTTGCTAGATGGGCAAGACTGGGGCAAATAATGGGACCTGTCATGCAATGCTCGGGTCTCGAACCCAGGCTGTCAGCTTTCCAGTTGACAAGCTAGCATCAGCATTGTGTCCCCTTACAAATGCAAATATTTACATCAAAACTTGAGTATTTATTTATTATCTTTTATTTATTTATTATCGGACTTATATGCCGCCCTTTCTCCACAAGGACTCAGGGCGGCTCACAGCAATAAACAACAACAAGTCCAATTAAAATTCAACAATAAAAACTAAAATTCCCATTAAAACCCCATTCAGTCCAGGCCAGCTTGGCGAAACAGCCATGTTTTAAGGTCACGGTGGAAGGAGCGAAGGTCGGGGGCTACCCGGAGCTCCAAGGGGAGCTGGTTCCAGAGGGTAGGTGCGCCCACAGAGAAGGCTCGTTCCCTAGGGCCCGTCAGCCGACATTGTTTGGCCGACGGGACCCCAAGTAGGCCCTCTCTATGTGAGTGCACGGGGCGATGGGGAGCTGGAGTAAATGTTGCATATGAAGTATAAGAGAAAATCAATATAACCACTTATTCTAATTTGTTATAATTTTTATGTTTTTATAACATACAATAATCAGCAATTATGTTTGGAAAGTTCCTCTCTGGAAAAAAAAATCAAGAAATTTTTCTTCTGACTTGTACAATATAACAAGCATCCACAGTTTTCTTATACCAACATGTACCCTATGTAATACATTTTTAAAAAGTGATTGTGGAAGGACATAATGGAAGTCTGCTGAAGGCTGTATGGTAAATTATTTAGAGACAGCAACCAAACAAACTTTGTTACAAAATAAAGGGAACAAAAGATGTATATTGTGCATTTGAAACATACCAATACATTTTGGTTCCTTCCCATCCCACTGAGAGTTGCCTTGACAGGTAAGTTTGGTGTGGCCTTCCAGTTCGTAGCCTTCGTTGCAAGTGAATAAGCACACAGTCTTATAAGAGATCTCACTTAATGAGCAATTAATATGGCCATTTTGAGGGGTTGAGAGTTTGGGGCATGTGCGAACTGCAGAGGTTAAAATACATGTGTAAGCATTTTTAGCAAGAGTAAGTAACAGATTCTAAAAGTAAGCTGAGTAAGATATACATATCATGTCCATCTTTTTGGTAAATACACACACACTTCAATTGAACTATATGCAACAGATTTAGAGTGAAGATTGGAATATTATATCTTCAACTCCAATCTTGGGAGATATTCACAGGGTAACAACTGCAATAGAGAACTATAGCTATATATTATCCTAGGAATATCAGACTGTCAGGCAGGACAAGTATCTTACCTTGGAGTATTATTCTCACACCTAAGATCCTAGAACCTGGACAGTGAGAACAAACCTTCACTTCCTCCCCGCCCCCATTACTTTTTCTTTTTAACTACCGTGTTTCCCCGAAAATAAGACTCTGTCTTATTTTTTTTTGAACCCTGAAATAAGCGCTTGGCCTTATTGCCATGCGCTCAAAATTGGCTTATTATCAGGGGATGTCTTATTTTGGGGGAAACAAGGTATCTCCATCTATACTGGAACATTTTTTAAATATCTAATCTCTTTTGCTACTTTTACTCACATCCTTTCTATTTTCTCTCTCTCTAGCTCTGCTATGTTCTTTCACCTTTGTTTTCTTGTAATTTTAAAACACATCTTTGAATCTTGAGATTTTTTTAAAAATTAGCCTTACTTCTACAATACTAGGCACTTCATTCTTTGGGGAAATGATAAAAATAGTGCATTAAAGTGACTTTTGTCTCATAAATTTGTGGCAAATGTTCCTTCGTAAACTTTTGAAAGAGGCATCTTTTAATTCTGAAATGAAGGAAGACAGATCAAAACCTGTTTGTTGTCTTTTCCAAGTAGAGACCCTATTTCCAAGAAATGTCATAAAAAGCAAACTTCAAGTTTCCTTTAAAAAAACAACCCAAGAGTTTAGAAACCAAGATACATAAAAAAAAAAAAAGAAGCCACATAGTGCAAGGAACATAAGCAGCATCCAAGATAAGAAAATTCCTCCCCATAGGGAGACCTTGTTCAAGTGAAAGTGAAAATGTTGGTCACTTCCAGTAAAATAAATGCATAAATAAGGAGCAACAAGCCAAACCTCGGCACAAGAATGTCTGCTTAAAGCATCACTGGAGTTTATTCCCCACTCCCAAATGGCTGAAGAATGTCCTGAAATACTTCCAAATATTTAAAAAAAAAAATATTCTGGGAAAACACTCATCATTGACTACTTAACAGAAGTAATTTTTTTCACTATTACTTCAAAACAGAATGGAGGTTTTTCATAGGAATAAGGGGTTTCAGAAATCAGGATTTAAGAAAAAAACGTGATGTAAGATGATGCTGTATAATTTTTTAGTGCAACAGAGACCGCACAGCACACACAGCCATTTCACTTTGAGTATACAGGGATGGCTCTGAACAACTGCAGGAGCCTGAGAAAACACATAGATGCTTTAAAGCTTCAAAAAGAACTGTATCATGCGCCCATGTTCTACAAAGCATCTTTTCTGAAGTATCTCCACAAGTGAGTATATGCATGTGGGAGAACAATGACAGGTTGCTAAATTCTTTGTCACAGTTTTGCCTGGCCTTTGTTCTGTGTTCTTTAGCTATGTGCTAAGTAGTGCTTAGTGACATACGTGTGCCATATTTTGCTAAAACAGCAAACAAAATGAAACTATACAAATTCAACAACACAGTCTAATACTGCCTGAAGAAATTCATATTTTTCTGTTTCCTTTCATGACGTATGTGATCAAAATCTGGGAGAAAGGCTTTTGTTGGGATTAATGTGATGGTCCATAAACTATTCCTTTGATTTCCCATTTGATCAAAACATGTTATATTAATATATAGGTGGAGAAGAGCCACATTTTAAAGTTGAGAATAACAGTACTAAAACTATACATACTGCTGGAAAACCAAGATCAGAGAGGATAAAACCGTTATGTTTCAGACTCTTCCAAGGAAATTAATGGAATAAAGAAGCAAGAGCATTAGACACTAGCTGTTAAGGCCAAAGCATATGAAATCTTTTACCAACTTATTTCCATTAACTTAAACAACAAATGAGAAGAAAACACAATTTCTATAGAAATAATGAAGAGAAAGCAATTTAATGGATACACTTGGGTAGCTACATAACTGAACTGAATCCATTTGCCTGATAAAATCTGGAAGGGAAGGCTTGCCACAGGGACTGATCTTAAAGGAACACTGTCATCAGGGAACTACAGGAAGGGACTTTCTCTGCTCCAGCCCTTCCCCATCCAGAGCAGCATATCCTAAGATATCACAATAGTTCTAACCTTGCTAGAGGATTCCAAAAGGCCATGAAGGTTTGGCTCTTTGGGGATGGGATGGGGATGAGATTTCTAACTATCTTGACATATGGCCCCTGTGACATTATATACTGGTATTAGTGCTATACTTACTAGGTTTCAATTGAACTACACTATGGAATGTAAACATCAGAGTAGCTTATGTTTGCAATATCATATAAATTTCAGAAAGTAAGGTAAGGTTTGGAATAGTGGTTAAAAGCATTGGGCTAGAAACCAGGAGGTTGCAAATTCTGTCTTAGACATAAAGCCAGCTGGGTGACTTTGGACCAGGCACTTTCTCTCAGCCCCAGGAAGAAGGCAATGGCAAACTATTTCCAAAAATGTCGCTAAGGAAACTCAGAGACTAGTCCAGGCAGTTGTTAGGAATCAAGACTGACTTAAACGCATTACCAAAAAACGTAAGTGTTGCAATATTTTCAGGATCAGACTCAATAAAGATAATAGGAGTTAGAGCTTTAAATATATTTCTTTTTAATTATGATAGGCATTCTATATTCACTGAATATTCAAGGTAGAAGCGACGAGAATGGTGAGGGTGGCTCCTTATATATACAAGGGGTGGAGCTAGGAATGGGAGTGGTAAGTTATGAATACATTAAAGTCCAAAGAATAAGTTAACCTCTGATGTTCCATATATACATTATTTACACATTGGAGAATAAGGCATTTACATCTGACAAATCCCCCTCTAAATGCCGGTTCGTTACACAACACCAATTACATTCTGATTCAGGACAATATAATACATATAATTTAGAAGTTAAATATTTGTGTTGTTTAGAAGGTAAGGGTTTTGTTAATATGTCAGCTAATTGTTCAGAAGTATCGCAATGTATTGCTTTAATGAATCCGTCTTGAGACAGTTGTCTCACATGCTTAAACTTTATATCAATATGCCTGGACCTTTGTCCAATTGCATCGGATCTGGATATTTCAATGGCCGCTTTATTGTCTTCATGCATAATAAATGGTAAGGTGGGTTTCTTCCAAACATCAGTGATCAGATCATTGAACCATACAAGGTTATTTGCAGCCTTGGACAAACAAACATATTCCGCTTCTGTAGTAGAAGTGGCTACTAGTTCTTGTTTACCAGTATACCAGTAAACTGGACAATCATTCAATAGAAAAACATAACCAGAAGTACTCTTTCTGCATGATGTATCACCAGCCCAATCTGCATCAGCATAACAAGTAATTTTTGGTTCTCTGTCATTATTGGGTTCCAACATTAAACAAAAATCTAATGTACCCTTCAGATATCTTAGAATTCTTTTGACAGCTTCCCAATGATACAAGGTTGGTTTACTAACATATCTTGACAATAGATTGAGAGGTAATGCAATATCTGGCCTAGTCCAATTAGATATATAAAGGAGTGAACCTATAACTGATCTGTAAAATGTGTTGTCTTTAAACTCAGGGGAAGATTCATCAGTGTTTCTAAGGAAATCAGTTTGCATAGGGGTGTCACAGGTTTTAGCATTATTTAAGTTACATTTGTTTAGGAGTTCGATGATTTTATCTTTCTGTGTAAGTTTGAATCCCCTTTTAGTTTTGTTAATTTGCACACCAAGGTATTTATTCACTTTACCCAGAGATTTCAGTGAGAAGTGTTCATTTAACTTATTTACAAAGATTTCCCTGCTCTCTTTATGCTTTCCAATGTATAAAATATCGTCCACGTAAATTAATACAAATTCAATATGATCATTACTCTTTTTTACAAAGAAACAGTTATCAGCAGTGGTGGCGTTGAAATCCATGGTCTTAAGTACTTTTACCAAGCAATCGTACCATCTTTTGCCGGATTGCTTTAATCCGTACAGACTCTTATTTAATAACCAAATTTCGTTCTTATTAGTGTATTGACTGTGTGGTGCTCTTACATATATTTCCTTATCTAATTTTGCATGTAAGTATGCGGTCTGTATGTCATATTGGAATACGTCCAGATTGAGTGCAGATGCTACTACAAGGGCTGTTTTGACACTCTCTGTTCTCACTGTGGGTGAATATGTATCAGTATAGTCTTCTGGATATTTTTGTGCATAGCCTTGTGCAACTAGTCTAGCCTTGTATAAGGTATTGCCTTCTTCTAAGTTCTTAATTTTATAAATCCACCTGGTACCTATAATTGTTTTATCCTTAGGTGCGATCGCAGGTGTGAATACATTTAATCCTTGTAAACTTTCCATCTCTTTTTCCATAGCTAGTTCCCATTTTTCTCTTTCTTCATGTGGAAGTTTCAATACTTCTTCATATGTATTAGGTGTTATTTGTTCTCCGTTCATATGCATTATGTAATCTTTGTATTTATTTGGTATTTGGTTTCTATTGTTTCTAATAGTTCTTTCAGGCTTGCTATGGTTATCATGCAAATATCTAGCTTCCTTTTTTGTTAATGTGTCTGTCTTTATTTTATGCTGACTATTAGTCCAAGTTTTGGTTTTGTTCTTACTTTTGTTAATATTTTGATTTTCTGTTGTTCCTTCCTCGCAAGATATCGTATCTTTACATTTATTAGGAAATATTTCATTAAGGTGCAATTTTGACCAATTGGCCTGTTCATGGAACACAGCTGTTCTGGATACTATAAATTTGTTATTACTATCAATAAATCTGTACCCTTTGGTTCCAGTTTCGTATCCCATGAATCTTAATCTCCTGGATACGTTTTCTCCCTTTCTCCTCAATTGTTTAGGTATGTGTACGTCTGCAGTGACTCCAAATATGTGCATGTGTGATAATTTGGGTTTTCTATTGTACATCACCTCATATGGTGTCTTATTCACAATACTGGACCAGGTTCTATTTTGAGTGTAATTCGAATAATGTAATGCCTCTGACCAAAATTGTTTGCCTAAACCAGCATCCTCTAATGTGCACCTAATCATGGTTTGTAGTGTGGAATTTTTCCTCTCTGCAACTCCATTTTGAAATGCAGAAAAAGGATTGGACGTGAAATGTAACATTCCTCTATCCTTTAACCATTGGGAGAATTCTTTAGACATGAACTCACATCCCCTATCTGTCATAATTTGCTTTATTCTGATATTATGTTGTGTTTCTATACGTTTGTAGAATTCCTTAAATTTCTGAAATGTTTCATCCTTGTGCTTTAATGTGTAAACAAAACCATATCGGCTGTAGTCATCCACTATTGTTAGGAAATAACGTTTTCTATAGGTAATTGAGGGACTTAATGGACCAACTAAGTCCATGTGTACCAAATCAAAAATACTGTTAGTTGATCTGTTAGATTTTTTTGGTCTGGGACTGGTTTTTAGTTTGGTGGACTTACATACTGAGCATTCCAAATAATTTTCACAATTTTTTATTTTGACACCTTCTGCGTGTTCAGTCATTTTTTGTACTACAGGAAAGCTTGCATGTCCTAACTTCCTGTGTAAGATGTGAGCACACTCATCATGAATTGGTTTACCTATTTTTGGTTTCTTTTCTTTGTATGTATTTTTGTGATCATGAGTTATTCTACACTCATCATTGTCACTGTTACTGACATTTTCATCATCTGCTTCAATACAATCTTCCATATTTGAATCAATGTTATGTAAACATCTTTCTATAGTTATCAGATAGGGTAGACCTCCTTTTATCATTACAGTACCTACATTTGTTTTGTTCTTTTCTATAGTTGCTTTCCCCTTTGAGAAAACTATATTGATATCAGATTCTCTGCTTAATTTTATGGCACTTAGTATGTTGTGAGGTATTTCTGGGATTAATAATACCCCCTCTATTTTCCCTAGACCAGGCAAGGTCACATTTCCTTTGCCTAGTACTTGAACCTTTTCTTGATTAGCTACCTTTATCACAAACTTATCTTCTATAAATGAAGATAATATACTTTTGTTGTTGGTGGTGTGATTTGTTGCACCAGAATCAATAAGCCAATTGTTATTCTCATCCTGCTGTGTTCTGGTGCTGTCTTGTTTATTTAGCCCATTCAGTGACCCAGATTTCCTCTCTTTTGAATTTTCTCTACCCCCTCTACCTTCTTTGTAATTTGGTGGGCTTCTATATTTGTGTCTATCTGTGGAAGATTGTCTGTAATTATATTTGCTCCTATATTCTGGTCTATGTCTCTCTCTTGAGACTTTGGGGCAGTCTCTTCTACTATGTTCCCTGGATCCACAATTGTAGCATCTAAAGGCCTCATTATGTTTATCTTGAAAGACTACTTTCCTAAAAGGTTTGTGGTCTGTTTGGTTACTGGATCGATTTTTTCTTGAATTGTCTTCTGCTATCAATTTGTTAGATAGACTTTCTATGGATAAATATCCCAAATTAATGGTATCTAAGTGTGACATAAAGCTATCCCATGATGGATCAAGTGAATTGATAATAACACTTTTCATTGTTTGATCTGAAATCACTTCCCCCCTCAATTGTAGCTCAGCTCTTATTTTGTTTAGATTTATCAAATGCTCACTTATAGAAACCCCTGGTTTTACTCTAGAGGAAAAGAAATCCTTAGACATTCTTGTGGTTGTAGCTACGCTATCGCTGTGAAATAGATTAAACATGCATTGAATTATTTCTGATACAGTTAGGTTTGGTTTGATGCTATGATACATTGCAGGAGACACGCTAGATATTATTATGAAAAATGCTCTATGATGTAAACAATCTATTTTTAAAGTCCAAGGTCTTCTTGGAGGGCTAGTTATAAAGAATAGTAAATTTTCTTTCATGAAAATAACCTGAAGCTGTTGGTACCACTCTTGTAAATTAATGCCATCAATTCTAAGTTTTGGGAAGTCACTGGGTAAGTTACCTACATTATTCTGTCCATTACTTACAACCTGGGGCAGTCCGTGATCTCTCAAGTGCAGGAAATTACAGAACGGCATTGGGATGCTTGCAATGAGTCTGCGCGGTTCTCTGGCCAGTTCAAGTCCTTCTGGGTCGTCTACGTAGTTTCGCACATGCGCGTTGCTCATTTCTTCTTTGGTGGCGTCGTGGAAGGTTCTCTCCCTTTCAGCTCTCTCGATCCGCTCCTCCTCAGATGAGTCGGTCTCTGGCTCGGTTTTTGGGGTTCTGGTGGTGGTGACGGTTCTTTTCTTCTTTTTGTGTGCGTTGGTATTCGATTTTGTCTGTGGTGTAGGGCGAAATCGGCATGGCTCTCTGGGCTCGGGCGTCGTCGCTTTCGAAGTCAGGATGGGAGCGTGCAGGTCTTGAGTCGCCGGTTTGATTTCTTGCTTCTTCGTAGATGTCTTGGTAATTTTCAGTCTTGGCCCAAAAGCAGCAAAAAGCGTTTTCATTGCTGATTTTACTTGAGATTTTGTTAAATCGTCTTCACTTTCTGATTTTGGATCATCTGAAGAGTTTGAGACTTCTTTCTCACTTTCTTCGTCTGATAGTGTTTTTCGCGCCAGAAATTTTGAACTGAGCGTTTTGATTGGCTCTGCTTCATTCTCTTTTGAAGTTCGTTGAAACCAAGATGGCTGCCATTCAAAATTTCGCGCGGGATCACATCTTTTCTTTTTAACAACTATTTTCTCAGTAGTCATCTCACTTACGGTTTTTTGATCTTTGGGTTTTTCTTTAATGACGTTTTTCTCTCTCGCTGCTCCGCTGTTCTTCAGCATCTCCTGGAGGTCCGCGATGAGACTTTCATCATTCTTTTGGCTTTTTAGTATCTTTAATATCTCTGACCTGAGTTCGTTATTTTCTATTTCGATTTCTTTCTGGTCATTATTTTCACTCATTAGTTCTTCTTCTTCAGTGGTGTATTCTTCGGATTCTCTCGAAATCGCATTGGTGGATTCGTTGACCATCTCTTGATCAGTTTCTATTTCTTTGCTGTAGGCCCTGGTGTTGGGCCTATCTTTCTTGGACATTTTTTATTACTTATTGAGTCAATTAACCATCCTCTGCTACCAGCTTGTTGCAATATTTTCAGGATCAGACTCAATAAAGATAATAGGAGTTAGAGCTTTAAATATATTTCTTTTTAATTATGATAGGCATTCTATATTCACTGAATATTCAAGGTAGAAGCGACGAGAATGGTGAGGGTGGCTCCTTATATATACAAGGGGTGGAGCTAGGAATGGGAGTGGTAAGTTATGAATACATTAAAGTCCAAAGAATAAGTTAACCTCTGATGTTCCATATATACATTATTTACACATTGGAGAATAAGGCATTTACATCTGACAGTAAGGTAGACCAAGTCTGTACTGACTGCAATATTGTCTGAATCCATTATTATTTATTAAAAATATAATGTTAATATACATGTCCTCTAAATAGTTATGTATACCTATTTACTTGCAGATATACGGAACACTGTTTTATTGATATCCCTATTACCCTGTTTCCCCCAAAATAAGACATCCCCTGATAATAAGCCCAATCGGGCTTTTGAGCACATGGCAATAAGGCCAAGCGCTTATTTCAGGGTTCAAAAAAATATAAGACAGGGTATTATTTTCAGGGAAACACGGTATTTAATAACTAATTAAACATAGGAGCTTGGGAGAAAATCCTCCCATTAAAGTAAATACAGGAAGAATGCAGTAATACAGGTAGTTCTCAACTTACGACCACAACTGAGCCCAAAATTTTTGTTGTTAAGTGAGACATTTGTTAAGTGAGTTTTAACCCCATTTTACAAACTTTCTTGGCACAGTTGTTGTGAATCAATGCAACTGATAAAATTAGTAACCGGATTGTTAAGTGAACCTGGCTTCCTCAATGACTTTGCTGGTCAGAAGGATGCAAAAGGGGATTGTGTGATCCTGGGACATAGCAACAGCCATAAATATGAGTCCCTTGCCAAGCGTCTGAAATTGGATCACTTGACCATGGGGATGCTGCAAAGTTCGTAACTGTGAAAAACGGTCATAAGTCCGTATTTTTTAAAAGTGCCATTGTAACTTTGAATGGTCACTAAATGAACTGTTGTAAGCTGAGGACTATCTGTATAGAAAAACTCTGCAATGGTAATTATTGACAATGATTTCCACAAAGTTGACATTTTTAATAAGTATGTTGCAGCAGATGTTTCTTCATGGCTTGTGTTGTGCTGGTGTGTGTCAGCAAACAGAGAGAAGAAAGGGAGAAGCAGCTCAATTCTACCCTTGAGGTCCAGGTATACTATCACATAGTCCAGTGAACTGACCTGGTTACTAGCCAGCACTGTCGTGGGGTAGAGACAGTCAGCATTCCCATTGGTCTACCCTTATATATAGGTTTTGAGGACTATAACTTCTAGTCTACCCAAAAATGGAGACAGAGGAGAAGAGAAAAAAAACAGGAGAGAAATGAGAAAAAATATGAGAAATATAAAGACTATTGTAGAAGGGAATGCTTGTAGAGCACTGAACAGCAGAGTTAATATGAGTGTGTGAAGCAGGGATTGGTTCCTGGTCAGAGAGGGAGAAGAAAAATAAATGGATGGCTTTCCTGGAAAAAGAGAAGCAAAATCCCAGCAAGGTCATCTTTATCAAGGCCCAAGACCAGAGAGAGGGAGACAGCTAGTATGGATAGAGGGTAATACTCTTTGGTGAAGCCCTAGTTTCTGGGAAAGTTTTTGGGTAGAAGACTTCCAAGAGAGGTGTTTCTCCCCCCCCCCCCCAACGAAGGAAAACATAGACAATGATTGGCTTGGTGGAGCCAAGGAAAGGAGATGAGCAGCACTGAGCACACTCATTGGTAAACCCAACACGCTTGTTCCTTTTATTCTCTCTTGGTAATCTTGGAAATGGAGGAGGGAGAAGTGAAGGCAGAAAGTTAGAGGAAAATGGTCTCTGGGAGACAGATTGAAGAAGAAACCCAACACTGGGTAGAAGCTGGGATCTTGTTGTAAATATCTTCTGAAAATAGTTTTGCTATAATTGATAAAGAAGAATAAAAACTCCTCACTGACTTGGGTTTTCTATGTCAATTGCTATCTTTGTACTGCTCAAGACACATCCAGTCATACTGTGACAACTGCTTACATTTGTTGATTGATGTTTTGTATATACTCAGATTTTAGAAGTATTAGATGGGGGGAAGATTATTGGCACAAGCAGTATTTTCAATTTCCTACTGTTCCAACTTCCTAATGTTTATTCTCCTATTTATTCTTATGTCAAAAGTTATTAACAAGTAACTAACTTAATTAATTAACAAATTAACGAACACTTCCTCGTTTAGATCATAGTAGGCAATCTCCCTGCCCAGAGGTCAATATAAAAAATAGTATTAGGTTGGGGGCACAGGCAAGCAAGCCACTGAGGACAAATACACAAAAAAATGTTTTCCAGAATTCTTCACACTTCAAACATATAGAAAGATGTGGAAATGGATGTGCAATATTTCCCTGGCCACACAAAGTGTAGATTAACTTGCTGATTCTAGTTCTAGTGAAGTTAAGATAACTGCTTGGTAATTCCCTCTGCAGCAGTGGTGGGTTGTCCCCGGTTCACACCGGTTCTATAGAACCGGTAGTAAAACTGGCAGGAGGCTCCACCCACCGACCCCAACGTCATGAAAATGCTTCTGTGCATGTGCAGAAGCTTCTACGCTTGCACAGAAGAGCGCACACACGGCCCCGCTGCAAACCAGTAGTAAAGGTAAGTAGAACCCACACCTGCTCTGCAGCAGTCCTTTTGGGAGAAATAACCAATCGCATAAAATATTTCCTAAACTATCCAGAATTAAATGGCTGAATTTTTATTCCTGGTCACATGTTCATATAACTTTAAAGTTGTATCTAAACATATGCATAAAATATACACATAAAAAGTAATATTCCAAATATGATTAATGACATAGAAAACTGATATTTAATACTCTATATCCCTGATGGCGAACCTATGGCACACATGCTAGAAGTGGCACGCAGAGCCATTTCTCCAGGCACGCAAGCCGTCACCCGTTGCTTCTCTGGGTTCTGGCACACCGGCCAGGTGGTCTTCACGTGTATGGGAGCACCAGAAACCAGATGAGGAGCCGCCCAGTGTGCATGCACACGCCGGGTAGCTGCTCTTCCAGTTTCCAGTGCACGCATGCCTTACAGACCACCTGATCTTCTGTTTTCTGCATGCACCAGAAACCAGAAGTTCATCTTCCTGGCGCGTGCATGCATGCCGGCCAGCTGGGCTTCGCGGGCATATGTACCAGCGAGCTGGTCTTCGTGCGCGCATGCATGCCAGAAACCTGAAGAGCAGCTGCCCGGGACGTGCATGTGCACCGGGCAGCTGCTCTTCAGGTTTCTGGCACACTTGAGCGTGGGCACTCCCATTTCGGCACTCGGTGCCAAAAAGATTTACCAACACTGCTCTATATCGATTCTACTGCGTGCATGGATGAAGTGACATATTAAGCAAATAAGACAGAAAACAGCATCTTCTTCCCAATTAGAATTTTTTTAAAAAAAAGCCACCCAACATCAGAGAGGCAAGATAAAATTTCCTACCCCTGCAAGTCGTCTCTGAACCAGACCAGGCACCATTTGGCTGGCAAAGTCGTATGCTACTTCCAACAAGATCAAATCCTGTTTTACATCGAATTCCACAAGCAGCATTGAAGTAATTGTTGCAGACATTCTGGATAAAATAACCATTTTCTGGAGGGTGCAGCTCAGGGCAGTGGACCACTAATTAGAATACACAACAGTAAGGAAGTAATTCACAACACATTTCTATTTTATTCAGAACTTCAGAACCACAGTGAGTTCAACAGGGTTTTCTCCCAGATATTAAAGAAATATCTTCTTTAAGATACAGTATTCACTTAACCTAAAGACTATAACTTTATTGTCCTTCATGCTATTCCTAAACTGATTATAGAAAACAAAAGTTGGAAAAAAAATGTTTGCACTATTTTTAAATCAATATTCATTGATTGCGTATGTGATTTTGTAATCAATAAATTATTCTATTTCATCAATGTCTTTTTCTGTTTCAAAGGGCAATTGAAGTGTGTGCCTAAAAATCTTGAAGTTTTTGGAAAGACCCTGAAAGTATCTTAAAAATAATGCAACAAATGAAAGAAAACTGCCTAACATAATTTTTATCCACTCCTTCTGTACAATGTATAGCCATGTGCATTGGAAATCATGAACATCTGCAAAGGACAAGGGAGATGCAAATTGGCAATCAATACACTTGAGGAAATCCTCCTATAAATGATGTGATGTACATCCTTGGACCAGATATCCAGAAGCAAGAGGGCATTTCTGTGATAACATGATCACATATGTGTCATTATTGTGTTACTGTGGTTTGCCACATGCACTTCTGACACGAAGGAAAATATAACTTTATAGATTTCATGGAAATACATACTGATTTCCCAGTGGACAAATTCAAGCAGGAAATATTGCTCGTGATGTTAAATTTTTAACTGAGCTGTTTCTTTAAGAAGTAGCTTACCTTCACACGATTTACCTCTAGGACGATACCCTTCCTTGCATATACAGTCCTCCATAGAAGTACTTCCTGGTAGAGAAGTGTGATTCTCATCAGGACACGAGGTGCAGGTGCTGATCCCACCTGGTGATCCTTCAGGCTTGTAAGTTCCAGATGGGCAGGCTATAAAGCAAAATGTATATATAAAGGCAAGCCAGTATTAGGCTAGTAAAACACACAGCTATGCAATATCTGCACTTTTACTCCCTGATTTCCAAAACTGATGATAGAGGGGGTCCTATGTACTTTATTCACAGCTTGCATCAATGTGTATGCTTCTTCATGATACCTTTGTATTAAAATTAAGTCAGTCATTCTTTGGGGGAAAAAACAGTAGGAAGTTTGTATTATACAAACTCTTTTCGGCTTTTAGATTTTATGTCTCAAATTACTGTAATAATATTTCTTTATTTCATCTTGTCTATCTGGTCCCAATGTATTATATTTTAAATCTTCTTCAGCTTCATTTTAAAAAAACCATTTCAGTGTGAAGGGAAAATCAATATAAAGGAAACATATTTAAGAGCTACATATTAAAAATGCTTCTATTTAGGGAACTCAATTAGAAGTGGGAAATAATCCGTATATGTCATTTTCCTCCCCATCAAGTACTAATAGCTGGTCACATTAAAGACTTTTGAATCTCCTTTGCTTTGCTTTAGATCCTTAAGAGCCTATTATGTGTTCTGTTATACTATATCTCTCTTTTGCAGAGTGGAGTTGCTACATCAAAAATGTCAAGAGATTTTTACTACCAGCTGATCTTCTGGTGGAGAGGTTCAAAGGAAAAAAGTTATTTAATTGCTTAGAGCGATCAGCAAATTCACATGTGTGTTTGTGTGCGTGCATGCGCACCCACACGCAAACATACAAAAAGGTAGAAAAATCACTGGAAAAGCTCATTAATAATCTCTAAAATTAAGGTTGAAACAAGAAAATAAAAATTTTAACAACATGTATAAAATAAAATAATGAAACATTAAAATGTCCCAATGAGTGAAGCCCAGCTTATTTTACCATCTGCTTTGGAATAGTTTTTTTTAATTAAAATGAACAAAAAAAGCTTAAACCTAAAAAACAGAATTTGAGAAAATAACAAATGACTATAATATAATAAAATATAGTTAGGAAATGATGAACAGTTTTTAATAAACTATTAAAACTATTGTATTAATTGGTCAAAGCAAATTTCCCATTTTGATTCAATGCTTCTGCTCCCATTATTACAAAGTGTTTTGAAATAATAGACCTAGGGGTTGGATTTTTTAAAATTAAAAAATGTTACATTTTTATAAAGTAAAGGTAAAGGTTTCCCTTGTCCAGTCATGTTAGACTCTAGGAGGTGCTGCTCATCTCCATTTCTTTGCTGAGGGCGCCAGCATGGTCTGAAGACATTTTGGTGGTCATGTGGCCAGCATGTCTAAATGCCAAGATGCATAAAATGCTGTTACCTTCCCATCGAAGTGGTATCTATTGTTCTGTCCCCATCTCACACACGCACACAGTCAGCCAGGAGTTAAATAAAACTTGCAGACAATAAATTCCTTTGATAACAGGATTGGCAGCAACCCAGTAGCTGCTTGCCAAGAACTTTACTCACAGAGGGAGGTGTTCCTCCTCTGTCAGATAAACCAAAACAAATACACAAAGCCACAGAATTGTCAAGTCCAGTCCGTATTAAATCCAAGGCAGGCAGATAACATAGTTTCAGAGATACAATGCGACTCGCTAGTTGTTTAGTTTTGTCCATCACAGAGCCTGAATGGCCACCACACCTCCTTTTATCCCTTGTGGGGTGTGGTCCAGTGACTCAGCTTAATCTCTGGCACACCTCCTTTTCTGCTGCGTGCGCTTGTCTCTCCGACGCTGACGTGGATCCAGCCAAGACTTATCTCCGTCACTGTCTGACTGCGACTGTTCGGAGATACCTGGCTCCTGGCCAATCTCTTCTCCTTCGGGAGACACCTGAGGCATTGCCAGAGAGGAGGGTCCTGGAGAGGGAGGCCTGGCCAACTCCTCTCCTTCACTTTTGGAGCCTTCTCCCTCCGATAAAACAGGCTCGGAGGTCAGAGTCACAACACCTATTTATATACCTGCATTTGCATGCTTTTAAACTGCTACGTGGGCAGGAGCTGGGGCAAGTAACAGGAGCTCCCTCCATCTCATGGCACTCAGGTCTTTCCAGCTGACAAGATCAGCATATTTAACTGCTGAGCCATCGTGCCCTCTTAATAGCAATAGCACTTAGACTTATATACCGCTTTACACAGTGCTTTACAGCCCAAACTGCTTTACAGAGTCAGTATATTGCCCCCCAACAATCTAGGTTCTCATTTTACCGACCTCAGAAGGATGGAAGATTGAGTCAACCTTGAGCCAGTGAGAATCGAACTGCCGACAGCTGGCAGTCAGAAGAAGTAGCTTGCAGTTCTGCATTCTAATCACTGTGCCACCATGGCTCTTAAATTTAGTTAAGTTTAGTTTAGTTCATTTGATTTGTATACCGCCCTACTCCCGAAGGACTCAGGGCGGTGAACAGCCACAGGATAAAAACACATAAATACAAAATTTAAAACTGAATAAAACCGAATTAAACAATTTGGCCGAAGACAGATTTAAAACACCCCGATATTAAGAATAAGGGGATGATAATAACTCAGCAAAACATGATTTCATTATCAAAGTTTGTTGGATGATTTTCCCAATTTCTTCACAAACATTTGACCAAAATTTAGGACCAACTAAGCATTGCTACCAAATATGGTAACTCAGGCAGTTATACAAGAGTTCTGTTCTAGGAATTTATGAATAAGCTGAAGTTTTCCATATTAGATTCTGTGCGGCACTTGCACAAAATGGAAGCTGTTGTTTCGCGAACCTACACAAATCGTGGCCACAATCTTTGCATATTTGCATTAAGACAGATTTACCCAAGTCAATGCTTTTGTTATCCAGGTTCTTGCAGCATATACGAAGTTGTTTACAATCCCTTTAATATTGTTTATAAAAAAATATTTAATTCAGTTTTAGCAGAATGTAAATTAGGATTATCTTCATGGGCTTGATTCTATGCTTAGATTTAAAAATAAATTTTACATTAGAATGCCAATACGATTTACTGTATATACAATAAGCTAAATGGCAGAATCAATTTCAAATGAATTAATCCAAAATTGAATATCATCAGTTTCTGGAGTGATCACATTAGCAAAAACAGATGCTGTAGTAAACAATTTATTACATACATACCTATTTTACAATATACTAGTTACAATTAGCTTAATCCCCATGTCATTTTTTTTTTTTTTACAAAATTTCATCCTATCTTACTTTTTCAATCTATATAATGATTTTCAAAGGTTTTTTAATGTTCTGTGGCCATTCAGCAAAGATAGTTATCGCTACATGGTATTAATTTTGCCCCGCAGTTAGGGTAGTGCCCCAGCCACGCCAACTATTGAGATATCTACAATCTTATAATCCAAGTTGCATGTTCTCCAAATGATTGGCGCTTTAGTTTTCACTTCTGTTAAGAGTTAAGAAGTTTCAGAAACAGTTCTGCCATATGTTGAATAATCACACATTCCTTGGATTCAGCAATAGCAATAAGCGAAAGAGTAAAATCTTTTGGTAGCATAATGACTTCAATTCAATTGTAAATTACCAAATGTAAGAGTGGGTTTATGCCCTATAATTCTTTTGCTTTGAAGTGCACTGATTTTTTAAAATAGTTTCAGTCTGTATAAAGAAGACTGACTTTAAATTTTTCAAGTCTTTCTAAAATTAGATAACATATTCTTGAGAAAAAAAATTAAACAGTGCTAACTAGCTAGCACTTCCATGTATTCATTCATAATGCAAACTGAGACCATTTAAAATTTGTTGTTGATGTTACTCGCAAGTCATGTCCAACTCATTGCAACCCCATGACAACGTTCCTCCAGACCTTCCTGTCCTCTACTATATCCTGGAGTCCATTAAAGTTCACGCCGACTGCTTCAGTAACTCCATCCAGCCACCTCATTTTCTGTCGTCCCATTCTTCTTTTACCCTCAATCATTCCCAACATTAGGCTCTTCTTCACTGAGTTCTTCCTTCTCATTAGGTGGCCAAAGTATTTGAGTTTCATCTTCAGGATCTGGCCTTCTAAAGAGCAGTCGGGGTTGATCTCCTCTAGGACTGACTGGTTTGATCACCTTGTAGACCAAGGGCCTCGCAGGAGTCTTCTCCAGCACATTCAAGGGCCTCAATTCTTTGGCGGGAGCCCCAATCCCCAGGCCACAGACCTGTACCGGTCCTTGGCCTGTTAGGAACCCCCAGTTTGTGGAAAAAATTGTCTTCCATGAAACTGGTCCCTGATGACAAAATGATTAGGGAACGCTGATTGAAAAGACCAGCAAAACGAACAGTTCCAAGTATGATGGCTTAACTTTCCTGCTACTCCAAGGACTAGAGGAAAGTATCTCTGAATACGTCACTCCTTGTCTGAGTATTTCTTTCTTCTCTTTTCCTCTACCATCTGGACAGAAAGCTCAGAGATGTAATTTCCTCGAACTTTAATTGCTCTTTTGGATCGCCCTCTATTTACAGTAGTTTTAATAGGATTATTTCTATGAATGTATGATGTATTAAATATCATTCATTACAGTGAATGAGCTGGAAGGTTCCAACTAGGATTACTTCAAATTTCCCTATGGAAAAGTTCATACTGTCTATGTGTAAAGAATACTATTTTAGAAATTTGATCTTTATATACATATTTTCTCAATGACACTAATATTTAATATGAATTTGTAAAGTATTACAGATTATAAAATAAGATTGATACGTTCATATAAAGAAACAGTGAAAAATATATCATAACTTGTGACAAAAAGTCTTATTTCTGTGGCCTGGAAGCATATTCCTCAAGCTTAATTAAATCTGTGATGGCTGTGACAGCTAAGAAAATAAAAATTAACATTTTAACCCTAACCCTAACCCTAACCCCTACAAACATTTGTAAGTCTATGTCTCTAGAGATTGGAAATATTGATTCAAAGTAATGTATACACTTGTTAAAAAGCTTATTTATGAAATCAAGAGAAGTTACTGAAGCAATCGGAAAGTTTTGAGAGCATGTTTTGGTCAATGTGGTTGCCATGAAGGGCATTGCGTATTCATGCAATGATGGCTATGGCAGCATGAATAGGTACTTAAAAATCTCAGGTGCTGCACCAATAGAATTAAAGCCCCCTCCCCCCCATGTAGAAAAACATCAAAATAATAATATTTCAGATTCTTCAAAGGAATTTACTAGAATAAAGGGACAACAGTATAAGATTCTGTATGGACTATGAAGGAACAATCCAAGAAAGGTTATTTAACAGAAAATCAAAGATATCCAATTCAAGGTGTTGGTCCTTAGCTTTAAAGTCCTTCAATGACATTATCTGAAGAACCATTTTATCCCAATGGGATTAGGCCGCCCTGTGACCCCATGGACAACACTTTCTGCACAGGCAGAAAGAGCATGCATTGGACCCCACCAGTCAAGGAATTCCAATTGGTGGGCCCAGAAAAGAAGCCTTTTCTGATATGGAGCCCACCCTCTGGAACATCGGACACCCCACAGTAAGATTTTGACCTTCTGAAAGGACCTGCATACCTGGCCTCGGGACCCGATGAGGTATGTCATTCTGGAGGTAGTGAATGGACTAAGGTAAGATCCCACCTTCTCCCCATTGCATCTTGTCCCTTCCTCCCAATTTTTGTCAATTGTCAAGAAAGCTATTTTTTGGAGCAGAAGAGTAAATATCACAGCCCTTGTTGCATAATTCATAATGCATTTCTTAAACTGATAATTCAATTTTCTTTTAATCAGAGCTGTAATTTCCTAATCGAGTGCATAACCTCCTTCAAAGGTTTTAAAATATATCTGTTTTCAGTTAGCAGGATTCATAAAAGTATTGCTTTTCAATTCATTTTATGTTATAAATACATCATTTTTCTGGAGTATTGTTATGCCCTTTGGGACAAAATTGAAGCTAAAGATCTCTAAGTTAATGATAAAAATAGATTTTTCCTAATGATTATGAATGGCCCAAAGTTGACACTGAAACTATACCAACATTTCTAATTCTAGACATGATTTAAATAACAGCTGTATGCCAGAAGAGCCAAAAGAATGATTAAACTACTGATAAGGAAAAAATAAACTTAAAATTTTGCTTTAAAGGGTTTTTCTGTTTATTTTAGATGGTATTTTATCTCTGAAAAACTGTAACTGACCTTGTAAGCATACTAGGCAAAATGCGGTACATAAAAAAAATTAGAGAGAAAATATCTATAAGCCCCTCATATCCTGGACATAAACTCTTTGAAATTCTCCCCTCAGGACATCACTATAGGGCATTGCATACCAAAACAACTAGACATAAAGATAGTTTTTCCCCCATACCATCATTCTGTAAACACCTAACTCCCACAGTACTGTCTTATGTCTAAAGATATTTACCCATAATGTATAGCTATAGTATTATTAATATCCTCATTTTTCTTTACCACCCTCTCTTATTGGTATCATTATGATTGTCGAGCGTCAAGAAGCACTCGACACCATGCACGAGACCGCTGACCCATGGACGTTCGTCCTACCTGCTAGGAGGAGGGATGGGACGGGCGGCACGGGTGTTGGTGACGGGGACAGGCTGGCGATTAGGCGTTATAATGCACAGGTGTTTATAGGGGCTTGCGGGGGTGTAACACGCGCACGGAGACAAGCAGTGTGATTGGAGCAGGTCGGAATGAATGACGGCATTGATGTGCGCGCGTGAAGAGAGGCGGGAAGTTGAAAACCTCCGTGCAGCTGCTTGTCATTAGAGAAACCTCTATAAAAAGACTCTGTGGGGGGCGTGGGGTAGCCGCGTCTTTGAATTGCATTGCAGTCCGACTTCCGTACGAGCTGTTTGTCACAATAAACCACGTTGCATCAAATCTTCAAGTGCGTTGCTTGTGCTTTCGTGAACACAGACCGGGGGGAAGCCGAGAATGATTACTACTCTGTTGCTTTGTATGTACACTGAGAGCTTCTGCTCCAGAGACAAATTCCTTGTGTGTCTAATCATGTCTTGCCAATAAAGAATATTTTCTTCTCTTCTCTTCTCTTCTCTTCTCTTCTCTTCTCTTCTCTTCTCTTCTCTTCTATTCTTAATTTGTACTGGTATTCTCCTTAACAACTGCACAATATCCTGTGCAGGACATTGAATTTTTCAGTTAACACAAGGAAAAGGGCTGCTTTGACAAACTAACTTCTCTATTTAATCTCACAAGCTGTCAGATAACAAATTTCCCATTTTAACTCCAGTTAGATAATTATTTCCCACCTTTTTCTTTTTCCACTAGACACCTTATAACTGTTAGATACTTAACAATATACCTGTATTTTTCGAAGGATTAAATGTATTTGTGAAAAAGCACTAAAATGAGTCATGTAAACTTTGTTAATTACTTTAGCTTGCATTATTTATTTTTTTTGGAATTCTTATTTCATTCCCAAATACCTATGAATTATAACTCTGCAAACTGAAATCCTTTTATTGCTTTACTGAATATTGTGGAAGTTAAGTCTCACACAGTCAGCAAAAAGCAAAACAGCAAATCTGATCATTATAAAAACAAAGGACAGATGGAGACAAGAGGAGCTCATTCAAACCAGGGACAAAGTACAGTAATCCTTTAGAATGAAAAACTAAACACAAAGGGATACGGACATTGCTTCTATATCCAGTTTGCTTTAAATATTCCTTAGCTGAAATTTATGGATTGCTTAAGTGGTTCATTCCTGCTTGTAGATGTGCAGTTAATTTAGTATGCTGATTTGAGTTACTAAAATCTAGGTGGCAAAAAATTGTTTGCAAACAGATGGTCCTCACCTTATGGTGGCAATTGGGAATTTATGTTGCTAAGTGATACAGTTGTACAGCTTGATATCACCTGACCACAGTGCTTGGTGATGGCAATCCTGCAGTCCTGGTTGCAGTTGTAAATCCAGAACCACACAGGCTATTAAGTGGAGGAGGCAGGAGACCCAGGCAAGCAAGTTGGCAGGTACACAGATGCTGCCTGGAAGTGCCACAAACAGGTACTAGAGTGTAGACAGGTGTGTGGGTACTGTGGAGGGTGCCATGGGCAGGTGCTACAGAGTACAGGTGGTTGCTACAAGTAGGCACTATGAAGTACAACCATAAACACAACTGCAGTGGGGGAGTAGAGATACCATGGACAAGTGCTATGAAGCGTGGGTGAGCAGAAAAGTGGCAGAAACAGGAGTGAATTCTGTTTTCCTCCCAGCTTCTCTATTTGTGAAATGATGGTGGAGAATGTTGGAAATGATGGTGAAATTACTGCATCTTACTGCAATGTTATAATCACAAGCCGGACGTCAAGTAACCAAAGCCACATGAGAACTAAGTACAACCTCTTTGATTGCTGTTGACCCTTCTCTAACTCTAAGCAGGTGCCCACAATTAGTTGAGAAGATTTCTGTACATAGGCTATTAGCAATACATTTAATTGAACCTTCATGTCTTGATCTGGTTTTTCCCATCTTACAGTGTATTTAAGAGAAAGTCCTTAAGAATTTTCCCCTCTACTTGAAGAAGTTGCATTCAGTTGGAGAAAGAAAAGAAGGAGGAGGAGCACAAAGAGGAGGAAGAATACTAGTCTTCTCTTCCATTGATAGTCTCTTAAAATTGAAAATGAAGTAATAGAAGTCGGCAATTCTTAAGCATATAGAGAGATTCAAAAAGTTGGGAATGTTTAGCCCTGGTTAAAGAACACTGAAGAAATATTGTCAAAGAAGAAACCTGCTTTCTCTTGCTCTAGGGTGCAGGACATGTAATAATGATTTCAAGGTACAGAAAGGGAATTTTTGATAACATCTTAGAAACAATTTCCTAACAATGTTGTAAATCAATTCAACAAAGAGGAGTCAGTCTATCAGTCATTGGATATGTTCAAGGGCAGGCTACGTTTGTGAAGGATGCTTCAGGTTTGGATTTCTGCAAAAGTTAGACTTGGTTATTAAAATGGCACTCTGTAGTCAATGTTCTTGCTCAAAGAGACATTCTGTGTTAGGGGAGAAGAACTGTAATCTTTGCGCCATAATTCTTTAAAAGACAACAATACAATTTGCTAGCCTTGTTCTTTATAAGCTATAGGGAAAAATGACGCCACACGCAAAAAACCAACTGAGGTTCTTTCTGTATCCTGCTCAAAAATAAAACTTTATTGCAGTTCAGTTATAATGGAAAAATGTAATTATATCAAACCCAGGTGCAGCTATAGTTTGTCCAGAGAGTGCCTAATGTATGTCATTGTCACTTATAGTTGGCAATAACCCATGGTAATTTTAGACTCAATTGTGTAAAACTGATGTGCTATGCTTCCATTTTTAATTCTGGGGGAAAACAAGTTTTATCAGAAATTTGGAAAACTTTTTATCTAAATCTTACTGCTTTCATAAAAGCTGGATAAATTTCACTTACACCAAGAAAATGTCAATGTGAGAGTATTAGCAGGCATATTGCTTAATTTTTATCCAAGCTATTCATAATAAATCAAAGAGAAAAGGGAGAGATCAAAGCAGAGTACTATTAGAATGTAATCAAGGGTTTAAGGTTAAGCCAGTACTTAATTATACAATACAGCCTATGATTAAAAGCAGGAGTCAAACGTATTGGTTTATCTGGATTGCTAAAAAGGAAGACCTATTCCTAAATAAGCTTCCATTTAGTCATTGAGTTGCAACATAAATGTTGAACTACATCCTAAGCACACATAAATACACTGACCGCAAATGATCACAGCACAATTTGTTAAAAATTAGGCTCCTCCTGAGCTGTACAGCTACAAACCATCCATTTGCTTTAAGATTGTCATATGAACCAAATATTCTCCTGGTTAAAAAAAAAGTTAGAGATGGAACCTATGAACAAAACCAATTATATTTTATATAATTTTTAGCATTTTTTCTTTACAGAAAAAAAACACCTAACTTCATGGTACAGTGATCTTAAATAAAAATCAGTGTTCTACAGTCCAAATGGAAGAAGCCAATCAAAGCATTTGTAGATGTTAGAGTTGTCTCAACCATATCACTGGAATCTGCCTATACTAGTTCTATTTTAACTGATGGTGGCCAGGCCCCTTCCAAAAGTCTTTGCTTCCTATTTTATAAACTGTGAATGTGCAGCAATACAACACAGAAACAGCAGAAGTGTCCTGGATCACCCTGAGAATAGATCCAGCTTCTGAATTGGAGAGCTAAATGCTTACAAATGAGATCATTTTCATCCACCAGCTTGGTGATGGCTTCCATGAGGGAAACTTCATAGGCGAATAATTTTAGTTTCTTCATTTTTTGGACATACTTTACATATGTAATGATCTATAAACATACAGTACCATCCACAGATTTTTCCATCATAAAGGGGCTATTTTTCTGTCTTCCAGGAAGAATCTCTCTATAAGAAATGAGAAGCGAAGGATAACAGCAAAGATTCAAGTATTCTTTAATTGAATCTTTGCCCTTCCCTAATTTCTTGTACAGATTTTCTTCCCAGAAGGCAGGTAAATAGCCCCTTTATGATGGAAGCTTTGGAATGGTACCCAATGTCTACAGATCATTATATATGTGAAGTATGTCTAGAAAAGGAAGAAACTAAAATTATTTCCTTAATTATCAGAAGGAATTGTGTAAGAATTGTGCAAAGAAGGAATTCATTTCTCAGTCTGAAAATCAATGTGGAGACTTAAGTGACTTGTTTTTCAAATTGTGGCCTTTAACAGGTTAGAACAGAGGTCTTCAAATTTGGCAGCTTTAAGACTTGTGGACTTCAACTCTATAACTCATAGCTGGCTGGAGAATTCTGGGAGTTGAAGTCCACAAGTCTTAAAGCTGCCAAGTTTGGGGACCCCTAGGTTAGAAGAAGAATAGTTTAGATGGATGGATAGTCTGGATGTTTCTCTTTTTGTAGAAATTCAACAAAACATAGGTATTTATTTCCACAACCCAAATTTGCTATTTCATTCTAATCAGCTTCATTCCATTCTGCTGTATGAAGATAATAACAATTCAAAACAACTGAATTGTTGTTTTACATCTTAAAAAAAGGTCAAGAGAAATAATTTGTTGTAACCTGTAAAACACTGATTACATTCAACCATATAGCGTAAATTCCCCTGCTAGTCTCACTTAACTACCTAAGTATTTTGACAAAAATATGCTCATATGTACATCCTGAAGTACAGTTACTCAAAGTGAGAGTATCCATTACAGATGTTTCCTCCAGCATGCATGTATATTCTCTGGAGCCTTTTGGTCTACATAGATTGCAATTTATCCCAATATAATATATCCAGTAGCTAAAAATATACAAGTGTATGCTCTCAGTTACTAGAACCTATATGCTGAAAGACAAGAGGGAGAAAGTGTTCTTAACAAATAAAGTCTGTCTTGAATTCAGACTCAACTCTTGATGACTTCATAGTCAATGCACATCTAGTTTTTTTGGCAAAAGAATGAAAAAGTATTTTTTTTTAAAAATTTGACTTCCCAATCCATCCTACAATCCTGATATTGCTAGGTGATTTCTGGTCCAAATTTTAACTAAACCTGATTAATCTAATTTAGCTTTTGAATTCAGCCAAGATCAGTTGGGTGCTGCCACCTAGCTGGATAGAACTTCTGTTAGGAGCAGATAAAATATACCGGTACCTAAGCATTGGTTAAAGAAACATTCACATTCCAAACACTAAAATTCTAGCTCTAGATTTGGAGGGACAATTATTTTATTCCCAGTATTGAATTGAATTTAATATTTTATTTGGTCAAGTGTGATTAGACACACAAGAAATTCGTTTCTGGTTCATAAGCTCTCAGTGTACATGCAAAGCAACAGAATAATAATAATGCCATCAATAAAAGATAAGATAATAAGAAGGATAAATAATAGTAGTCACAATACATGGGTAAGGTATACCGATATTAAGGCAGCACTGTGAGAATTGTAGGATAATTGTATACCATAACGACATTGCACCAGCAGAACATTTTTTTTTTAGTGAAGGATACATAGACATGTTGCCCAAACCACATTCCAAACAATTATCAATATTGTTAACAACGTTTGCTTATGTACACTGAAAATGATGGTTTGGGAATGCCAGCTTTCGAATGATGATTGTGAGCAGTTTGAAACAACAGAAAAAAATTTTCTGCTCAATTTTCTGATGAGCAATTTTTAAAAAACTGTGTTTTATCTCTCCTGCCAAAAAGAGTCATTTTAGTCTAATCCTGATTTAGTTGGTTGGTTCTTTTTACAGTAGCTCATGGAACTGCCAGCATTATCTTATCTCCATTTGCATATAAGAAATCAGGATCATGTAACTTGAAGAGAAACACATTTATCTACTGGACTTTATGGAACTCACCATAAGGAGGAATATGAATGTTTTACTTACCCTGCCTACAGTAAAAGGGTTAAAATATAAAATTGATATAAATGGGAAATAAAAATATAAAATAGTAGCAACTAAAGAAATTAATGCCGCTGTGAAAATTTATAACCCCGATTTGGATGGATATTCTATTTTATATTAGTTCTCCTTGTAAGGCTTTCTTAAAAAGCCATACATATTTATTAAATGCTATTTAGCAGTTGGCTATTGGTAACTGCATTTAGAAAACTGAAGTCCAAAATAAAATGTCAAAGGATTTACTTTTAAGTCTTGTGTTACAAACAGAAGCATTCTAAAACTTTTCTTAAAACTTCAGCTCCTTTAATTTTGCTGTCTGTGGATGATGGGGATTGTAATCAGGCACATATGGAAAGCAGTAGGCTAATTTACTACATTAAGTCACTCTTGAAAAAAGAAAAGAGAAAAACAATTTCTAGGCAGTTGAATGATTACATTCTTTGGATAAGATACAGAAATATTATTTGATACGTCTTGCCATATTACAACAAAAGGCAGTTATAAAAGTCATCAAAAGTTCAAGCAAAGACAATTATTGGTTTCCATCCAGTAACATGGACTCATCCATCAGATTTTTAAGAAGTATTATTATTTTAACAGTTTTAAAGATTCAAAACACTGCTAAAAAGCTGGTATCAAGCCAGCCTATATATGCAAGAAATTATGCAGATGTATGTTTTCTGAAAATAATATGTAAAGTGATAAAATGCCTGTTTTTCATTTCCTATCAGTGATCTTTGTATACTTATGACAAAATTTATCAACAAAATTTGTGTTCACCATAAAATGTGTTGTTTTGCAGTCTAAACACCAATGATTGAGGCTTCCAGAGTACATACACCACACAGCCAAACTGCAGTGCATCTGGTGTACTTATTTATTACAAAATATTTCTCTAACCCCTCTAACTGAAACCACTAGTGGTACACTCAATAGAAGAGTAGGCAACAATCTGAGGGCTTCAACTCCCAGAATTCCTGAGCAGCATAGGGCCAAAGATGCCCATTGCTGGTCTATATTACTGAAAGGCAAACTTAGCTGTGAGTAATTTCAGTGTTGTCCCACCTCATCTTTGGATTTTATTTTTTATAATAACAAAAACATAATATTAAAGGATGTTACCACACTGTGGATGTGCAGTGATGGAAAGGATCAGTTAGAGATGGAATCAGAATTTTAATTGGAGAGGATGAGGGCAAGCTCTTATTAATGTTTCAAAATAATGCTGTATTAATTAACTGGTGCAGACTAGCTGGGATAAGATTAACATACTTTTGCAACAATGGTGATGACCGTGATTCCAGAGACTTGTGATGGATGTTGGGAAACTATTATCTAATAAGCATCTCAGAAAAAGCAATGTATTTTTATGTGGAGGCCCTGAGGCAGTTGCTTTTAATAAAGATCTTCAATTAGGATTAGTGGATTTATATGCTAGAGCAGGGGGTGGAGAACGATGGCCCTTTTATGACTCATGGACATGCTGGCTCAGGAATTCTGGGAGTTGAAGTCCAGAAGTCATGAAAGGGCCATCGTTCCCCCCACCTCTGTACTAGAGAAAGAGTGGGTGACTGAGATGCAAATGACCATCTTATAAATGAATTAGGAAAAGAGCTATAAGAAATTCATGAAACTGAACAATTGGTATCAGCATCATGCTACTAATGGAGACCTTCAATTGGATGTTATGAGCTACATTATGAAAGTTGATAAATGAATATTCTAATGACTGGATTTGATGCAGAATTTTCTCCTTTTAAACTGGTGTACTACCGGGAAATCTAGGGCGAATTAGAATTGATTTGGTATGAGTAGGAATAAGAAGAATATTTTTTTTGAATTCATTCTTCTGGACTTCAAGGATCAGCTACAGACCAATCTCCAGGACACCTGCTAACTGATTAAGAAAACCTTTAGGAGATACAAGGTAACTAGGAGGAGGTAGGGATCTAAGAGATTTAAGAAGGTCTGAGGGATTCTTAAAACTGGGTGCTTTGGCTGGAACAAGCAGACATACTTTCTGATTTTTAAAGAAAACATTATGATTTTTCTCCTGATAACTGGGAAGGTCATATCTGTTAATATCTTTATAACCTATTTTACTAAAATAGGTTATAAAGCAGGGGTCCTCAAACTTTTTAAACAGGGGGCCAATTCATGGTCCCTCAGACTGTTCAGGGGGCCAGACCAGCTGGGTGGACATGGCTAGGTGGTCATGTGACTGGGTAGGCATGGCCAATTTAGCAGTCCGAACAATACACACAAATTAAACTTTAATTTGTTATGCTCCTGAGGGTGGAAAGCAGGATAGTGAAGGGATGTGGCTGCCTTGGGGTGTGTATGAGGGACTTCTGTTTCTCTCTCTCTCTCTCTCTCTCTGGGCTGGGGAGGCCAAAAAGGGGGGCGTTTTTGGCCTCCCCAGCCTCCAGTACCTCTCTGCCGCCCAAAAATGGGCCCATTTTTGGCCTCCAGAGCCCTCCGCATATCCCGTTTTTGGCCTCCCCAGCCTCCAGAAAGTGGGTAGGGGCCAGTGGGTAGGAGGAGCAATGTGGGCGGGGCAGCCTCATGATCCTCCGTGTCCCAGATTATTGATTTTGGTGGGCCATATCCGGCCCCAAGGCCGTAGTTTGAGGACCCCTGTTATAAAGTGATGGGACATCCTTATAATAGATAGTTTAAAATCAGGTTTGCTTTCTGGGTTAAAATCAGGTTCTTATTTAAATGGGCAAAGCAGTGTTTCTCCTCAGAAACCCAAAATAGATGCCCCTGACCACTCCCGTTTGTAAGACCAACCATTTCACGTGATTGTTTGGCATTGTCTACACATTATTAGAATTCTGTACCTGACTAGAGTATCCAGGTACAAAAATGAACTTGGTGAAGTGAACAGAAAAACATTAGCCAATGTTTGATCAATATTATGTACTGCTATGTATTGATCTTTCCATTGTATAAGACCTTTACCATGACAACAGATGCATCTGATTAAGAGGTAAAGAATGTGTTAGAGTAGAGGATACCTACACTTATCTAATCAGCAAGATAATAAAGAAACTGAAGAAAAATGGATTTCCTCACCTGAACTTCAGTTTATACTAGCTCGCAGGTTTAAAATCTATGTTGACGCCATGGGTGAGTGGGTTTTTCAATTTTTTTTTCTTATATTGTGTTTTTATTGTTTGTAAGCTGCCTAGAGTTGCTGTGAGCAAGTAGGCAGCTATATACATTCTTTAAAATAAATAAAATCTATTTAGGATGAATAGGAGACCTTGCTAATGGTCTAAAGCCATCAATCAGCCACAACAATTTTCAGTGTTACCTCTGAGGTACAGCAGTAGCTTTCAAACTGTAGAACTTTTATAAGGGAGATTTTCTATATTTAGCAACTTTTAATGTATACGCTTGATTTTAGCTGATAGGGTCTAGGGAAGGTTTATTTTGTTTCTATTTGCAAAAACATCTTGATTTTAGTTATATTTTGAGATTAGATTATCCAGTTTAATGTAGTATGTGATTTTTGGCGGATTGCTTTTGGCTTTGTTTTTGTTGGTGGTTTTTTTTTTTTTTTTGGTAGTTAAGTTTCTTGTGTTATCAGATAAAGTAAAGCATAACATTTCAATACATAAAAAGAGAAAGTAAAATGTCCAAAAGTTATGAAAGGATATAGAAGACTTTTCTTTCTGCCAAGAGTGCAAAATTTAGAGCAGCTGCTAGAATATAAAAAAGAGCTGCTAAAAAGAGACTTCACCAAAATCTTTCTTAAAAATAAATGGTTGTTTACAGTTTTGCTAGATTTGTTTCTCATCTTTCTAGAAAATAGAGCTCAAGATAGGTTGACAGAACATGAAGGAAAAGTCCATTGAGATGATTCCTAAAATATGTACCACTACATTGTCCAAGACTTCCCCAGACAACCCCCAACAAATCTAAATGAGCCACCACAGCCTCTGCGTTTGGAAGATGCAGACATATTTTAGGCACAGAGTCAGCCTAGTTCCTTGATATACTAAGCTGATCACACAATCCAAATATCTTTTTCGATACACTTTTTAACACAGTATTGCACAACTGCCTTGTGTTTTAAACGTGATCTCAATCTCTTTCCTCCCCCTCATTTTATCCCTCATCCCCCCAGTATTGGTTCAAACATCTACTACTCCTTTTAAATAAAATTGGCTGTCCTGGTTTATTTGGAATGAGATGTTTTTGAACAAAATCTAAAAGCAGAAACAAAAAAAGATAATACAGCAGAGAGAAAGAATTCACAGTCCTCCAATTGTTGGACTGCAATCCCAATCAGCACTGCTGATGTTCAGGAGTGATCGAGGTTATAATTCCATGCTTAGTGGAGAACTAACCTCTGCTTTATTATAGTAGATATTTTCATAAGTAAAATATCACTTACAAATCAGTTAAACTTTGGTCCAATGCACAATAGCCTTATCTGTTCTAGACAGGATCTATGAAGACTATAGCAACGCCAGTAGAATCAAGTACCGTATTCCATCATCTTTTAGCCAAAAGAAATTAACTTTGCTGCTTCTATATAGTAAATAGATTCTTAACCATGCAGTCTGTGAAATAATAATTTAGTTTGGTATGATTGGGAAAATGTACATTTTCCAGATGAAATGTACATTCATCTGATTATTCAATTGTGTAAAAGCCAAGAACCATATATGCTGTTTCATCACCACTATCTATAGGTTGCTTTATAACGGAGAGTCAAAATGCCATGTTAAGATTACTAGGAAAGTGATGCATGTGTTTACTTCAGAGGCACAATATCAATTTTTCTGAATCTGCTATGAAACAAACAAAAAGTATATAGATTTTTTTTTCTACAGTTAGTCATTGACTTACAACCAAAATTGAGCCCAAAATTTCTGTTGTTAAGTGAAACATTTGTTAAGTGAGTTTTGCCCTATTTTATGCCTTTCTTGCTACAGTTGTTAAGTGAATGACTGCAATTATTAAGTTGGTAACATGGCTGTTGAGTCAATCTGACATCCTCATTGTGTTTGCATGTCAGGAGGTTGCAAAAGGTGATTACATGACCCCGGGACAGGACACTGCAACCATCATAAATATGAACTCGCTGCCAAGCATCTGTATTTTGATCATGTGACTGTGGGAATGCTGCAGTGGTTGTAAGTGTGAAAACCAGTTCTAAGTCACTGTTTTCAGGGCTGTTGTAACTTAGGTCACTATATGAACTCTTCTAAGTTGAGAACTATCTGTATTCTATTTTACTATATTTACTAGTGTCAGAAATACCTCATTTAACTGGAGATTTTGACAACCCATCTTTTTGGATTCAGTCATACCCCATTACTATGCTTTGCAGCAAATAGGGTATAGGAAAATTCAAAGCAGTATGATTGCAGCATCTTAATGAGCCATTCAGTTCTTTGCTTACTATTGCCCTGCAGTATTACCCATTCATTAGAAGACCTCCAAGCAGTTTTCCCTGCTAAGGGTCACTAGTGGCTTTCCAATTTTTTTAAGGAACTGTAGCAATTGGAGAAAGACTGCTATGTTTGCAAGAAACATAGGTGGCAATCGCAGATAGGAGAGCCTTTGCACAACTTATTGTATGCCAATTGCTGCCTCTCCTGGATCAGGAGTCCCTGGACTCAGCCATTTAAGTCCTAGTCATCTCATGGCTGGACTATTGTAACACGCTCTCCGTGGGGCTACCCTTGAAGAGCTTTCGGAAGGTACAGCTGGTGCAGTGTGCAGTGGCGCAGGCAGTTCTTGGGACGTAACACCACTGCTCTACAAGCTGCACTGGCTGCCAGTTTGCTTCTGTGTACAATTCAAGGTGCTGGTAATCATCTTTAAAGCACTTCAAGGCATGCTGTCACGCTACTTGAGGGACCATCTCATGTCACTGGGATTGGCCCACCCCACCTATACTGGCAGAGAAGGCATGCTGCAGCCCCATCGGTTAGGATATTCCAGCTGGCAGGGTCCAGGATAAGAGATTTCCCTGCCATCGCTCCTACCCTTTGGAACATCTTGCCCCTCCAGAGTGAGGTCAGCACCAACTCTTGTAACATGCGCTTTAAGCTCATGTAACATGAGCTTAAAGATCTGGCTCTGGGGGAATTTCACATGGGGGAGTGGTTGATAGATTAATAGCAGATCCCACTTCCCTCCCTACCCCCCCCCACTCATCCTACTCCCTCCCTTCCCATCTTTTAGCTAGGTCTATGTATTGTACTTTGTATTTTTGTAGTATCTTATTTATATAGTTTATCTTTTTAATATTTAGGCTGCCTAAAGTTACCCTGTGATAAGATGGATGGCCAATAAATTTAATAAATAATAAATAAACAATCAATTCCTTGGGCCAAATGTTATTTGTGTGTGCAACTTTGACTCCAATCCTTCAAATACACACAAAGTAGGTGGCAAATTTTCAGATGTTAATGTTAACATGCGCCACCTTTAAAATTTTTCTATTTGCTGAAGTATGACAGATCATTTTCTTTATCTAAATCAGCAGGTATTTCTTATCAACATGCTGCTGAGCAAAAATTCAGTTTGTCTACCCCTTGCTCAGCATAAAGCCACATTGCTCTTCCCAAATCTTAGCTGTCATTATCTCTTTCAACTAGATTTCTTTTTATTCAACACCTATCCAGGCACACTTATACGTGAATCCTCTGGTAGTTTTTGCATTTCCTCTTGCTACCTTTCTCTTTGTACAAGGGAATAATAATCACATTTTCCCAATAAGTGCAACCTTCACAAATGTTAAACAAGTTGCACAACTAATTGTTAAACAAACATATAATAAAGTGGTACCTTGGTACTCAACTGCTTTTAAACTCATTGAATTTGGTACTCAACACATTTTGACACAAAAATTTCATCCCAATACTTACAGTTTGTTTGGTACAAGCCAGAACTTATCAGTGTTGGCTGCCTTGTAACTAATTACCTTGTTCCTTGTGGGAAAAATTTGTTTGGTACATCATTTTTGGTACTCATCACACCTCCAGGAACCAATTAACGATGTGTAACAAGGTACCACTGCAGTTTAACTTTTTTCTACTTGTACCATCTATAACAGCAGCCTTATCATTTCCCAAATCTGACAACATTCATATAATTATTTTTATTCATTCACACACACATACACATACACATACACAATCTCCATACAGACAGAAATTAATGTAGCATTTGATTCAATTCCATTTTTCCACATGCAGTTACTATCAATACTTTAAACAAATTCTTCCAGCATTTCCTCATTTCCATTTCATTCCAAATAATTTCATCACTTTTATTTTAATTCCTTTCACTCTCTTGGGGACTCTTTATTTAGCAATCTTCAGCCTTTCCAAAACAATTGTTTAATTCCATCAACATGCCCCTGCATTTTCTCTGCTTCTTTTCATCTTAACCATTCCTTGCTCTCTTTCACTTTGTTTTTTGCAAATATCTTTTTTCTCTATATACAGTGTTATACTTTTATAGAAAACTTTGAGATTTGGAAGCATTCATTCTCTTCTATAAATTTTTCTCTTATCTACAGCATCTTTCATTTCATCATTTTTTACCAAGCATCCTTTTTCATACTCTGTTAATATAATTACACATACACTCCACATGCTCTGTTACACAATTCTTTTCACTGTATATAAGCATTTTTCACACTATCTTTCTTTAGATCTTTCCAACTTCGTTGGGAGATAACTCTTCTTCTGTTTCATATAAGATTCCTACTTTCTGCAGTCATTTGATTTGCATTTTAGTTCATAATACTTCTTTCCTTTTCTTCCATATTCATTTTCTTCTGCAAAAAACCCCCAAATCTAGAATTCCTCATCACTTTTATATCCTATGCTCGTTCTTTCTCTTTTATTATGTATAGTGAGATTCATCATGCTTTTTAATTCATTCCTTTTCCACGGTGTCTACTTGAACAAATATAGCTTATTACACTTGTTTGAAACAGTATTTTCCTTAAGGAGACAGTCACCAAAGAGTCAGCGTTTATTTTTGGCTTTCAGAATGGCCCATTCCACTTTTTATTTTTCTTACTACTATCTTGTCCATCAGCTAGGATAACATTTTCTCTTCTGGATTGCATTCATTCAGAAAACTGGACAAATTTCCCCAGAACTCCTTCTACCATTATCACAATTAACTGGAGCATATCATGTAACTTTTACTAACCTATAGATTTCTACTTTCATGTACACCCATAACAACTTAGATAAAACCTAGATACTTATCACATCACACATTTTAACTAGAAGTACAAAGTTTTGCCCCAAGTATGGTTATATTATTTTATGCTATCTAAGATCTCTACTGTGGAGAGAACCTTGCAAGGCAACATATTGGTACTGGTATCTAGCCAGTTAGGAAATCCATGATGTGATATATATCTCCGTGTCAAGATATATCCAATTACATACTGACAATATTTACAAGAAAATGCAAATTATATAAAACCAACAATTATATGTACCGCTAAATAAAAAACTGAATCTGAATGATGGTTTGGGTCTACTGATGTCCAAGATGGGGCACTTGAAAGATGACAATTTCTCACAATTTCCACAAATAAGAAACCCAAGTTTTCCATCAACATACTCACTAGACACTACAGTATACACAAATTTTTTGATGGATATTTATGTCATGAGTGGGGCTTTTGTGGGGTTATATGCATTACATGTAATTTGTGAAGTGAAATTTAACACATCGAAACTCTAAGCATGGAAATTGCATACAAAAACAAGGAGCTATGAGCCATTTGGCTAGCTAAATATTCACATTTGGACTTTGGCTATCACAGACATCTCTTGAATATGTTATAAATTCTGTAAAACCATTCAATCTATTGGTGCAATTGTGCTGGGATATACAGCATTGGGAAGCTGTGAACAACCTTGCCCAAACCCAAGCCTGATATAAAATATAATAAAAGAAAATAGTTACTAACCTGTACATTCATGCTGTAGTCCTTTGCCATAGTATCCCTTTTCACAGATACACTCAAAGTGTCCTGTGTGAGTACCACACTTGCAACTTGCCATGGTATCACAACAATTTTCAGTCCCCTCACAAAGATAGGAGCAATATGCTATATCTTCCTGAATGTAACTTCCAGAAGGCAGATCTGTAATTAGGATATTTGGGAGGACAGGATAGGGGTTCCAAATAAATAAGCAAATAAATAGTTAGAGACATCTACTCATCTAGAGTTTTTTTTTTTTTTTTAAAGTAGGCATTTCATTGAAATGCAAAAGTAAGCTAAATCCTAATAGTTAAAATTACTGAAACAATGCTAATTATTTTTAAATCCATTTATCTTTCCTGTTCAAGCAGATACTTGATGAGAATAAGAGATCAATTAATTTCCAATGATAGTTCTGCTCCATTTCGTTAACACTTGGAAATCTGCATCTGTGAATTAATTTCCATGGATATAATGGAATTATTATCCTATGCAAACTTTATTATAATAAAACTGAGATGCAGAAGTCCTCTCATTCAAACATTAATGTGTCTATCT
The DNA here is from genome assembly GCF_059756535.1 of Pantherophis guttatus. Classification (NCBI taxonomy): domain Eukaryota; kingdom Metazoa; phylum Chordata; class Lepidosauria; order Squamata; family Colubridae; genus Pantherophis; species Pantherophis guttatus. Next base: position 86,396,296 of record NC_142064.1, on the reverse strand, counting down.
AGAAAGCATTGTTCTATCCTTAAAAGATGGAAAATAATCATTAAACTATACATTTTAATATTTCCAATTTTATCTGACGACGTTACCCAGTAAATTAATCAGGTAAAGTCTCTTGAACATACGGTTAAAATGAGTTCTGTAGACTTTAATACAAACATTTATTCTCTAATCAAGATATTCAAAGAGAAAATTCCAAAAGTCTCTGACTTTTTATAAAATGCAATTCAATTTTTAATTTTTGTATTTATAAAATGCATTTCATTTTCTTACAATTCTGAAAACCTACACAAGTTTAAAAACATGTATAGTTCATTTATTCAATGTAGAAATATTGTATATTGAGTAAAGGAGGAGGCATGATTTAATGTGCTGCTTAAGTCTCTACATAAGTGTAAGACATAGAGGCAAAAATAAAGTGAATGGATTGTTCAGAACTACAAACATAAGGTGTCCTGAAAACTTCATTTTAACTATATGAGATTGGGGTGATTGGTCACAAATATTCTTCTTGAACCTGCCACACACACATTAAATTTTCATGTGTAATGAAAGACACTGAATCACAATCAGAAGAATTATTTTAAAATCAAAATGAACATCTTTCTTTGAAAATAACTACAGTAGTTGGGCAAGGGATACGGTCGAGTTTCACAATGTTATACTTGCATAATGAATATCTTCCAGTTAATCTATTACAGGTAATCCTCGACTTGTAACAGTTCATTTAGTGACTGTTCAAAGTAACAATGGCACTGATAAAAGTGACTTATGATCATTTTTCACACTTACAACACTGCAGTATCTCCATGGCCATATGATTAAAATGTGGACACTTGGCAACTGGCTCATATTTACGACTGTTGCAGTGTTGCAACAGTCAAATGACCTGTTGCAGGTCAAATGATTTCCTTTTGCGACCTTTTGACAAGCAAAGTCAATGGGAAAGCCAGATTCACTTAACAACTATATTACTAACTTAAGAACTGCAGTAATTTGCTTAATAGCTGTGGCAAGAAAGGTTGTAAAATGGGGCAAAACTCACTTAACTGTCTCGCTGAGCAACAGAAATGTCAGGATCAATTGTGGTCTTAAGTCGAGGACTACCTGTACTGGTGTAACGGCCATATATTTCAAATTCAGATCATATATTATCCCTGAACTTGAAAACACACAGGTAATCAAAGCCAGATCTAGATCCAATACCTTCATGGAGAGCTCTGCGCGCTAAAGCTTCAAACTCTGCAAAACTGTGGAGCAAGTAGCAGTGTTCCTCCTTTGGATGAGAAGCCATGTCATTCAGCTCTCTGATATTGCCTTGCCATATCCCAAATGTGAAGATTTCTACTCCAAATTCACGCAAGGATGCTGCAATGGGACGAGGATCCCCTCCATTGGAATATCCATCCGTAATCAAAAATATTACTTTGGTAGCATTTACGCGGGAATGAACCAATATTTGCTAGAAAAAGGGGGGGGGGAAAGAGGGGGGAGGGAAAAAATCAAGCAGAACTATCAAGGTGGTGATCTGCTCACAGGTTCTTCTACCAACATTCGCTGTTTTCTTATACAATTTAGTTTTTTGAAGGACTACTGTAAGATCAACATTTCTGTATGAGACAGGGTATATAATACAGAATGGAATAATGCTTTTTGGATATTGGTGAAAGCTTTTTTCTGCCACCCCTGGTGGTGGTCTACTCCTTTCCCTTTTCTGATCACACCACAGCGAGGCAACAATACAGAAATTATTTGACACTGACTTTGTCTGGAATGTTTTTTTTTTTCAGTTTCCCACTACAGTTTATACATTTCTGGTGATTACCCATTTAAGCTAAATATATTCAAATGATTTAACCTTTAAAGACCAAGTTATGCATATTTCAAGTTACAGCAAGCTTTTAAAAATTATTTCTAAAGGAAAATATTATCCTATTTTCTTTACTAGCATAATTAATTTCATCACTTCCACTGCTTTTCCTGGAAGGCTCTTGTGACTTGTCATTTGAACCCATGGGGGTGGCGGGTAACTAAAATGGCAGTGATATGGGGCAAACAGGCAGGTGGGGAGAATTGGAGGCAGTCTCTTGCCTTGGGGCTGGGAAGGGACCAAGCTGGGAATGGCTTGAATTAGGGTAGGTCCTTGCTTAACAGTCATATAGGACTCCCAATGACAGCAACAGGGACTAGCCAAATTGCTATCATTTAAGCACAGTGGTCATGTGATATTTCATTTAACAACTATTTCGTTTAGCAATGGAGTTGCTACTTCCATTGCTAAATGATCATTAAGAGAGGCCTACCTATACAGTTCATTTGTTTTGGATCCATATTGAAATGGATAGCCAGCTATATAAATTTGAATAATAAAGTAAAATAAATAAATTACCGAAGAAACTTTTCTTCTTTTCTTTTCCAAATTATTTCTATATCCAAACTCTTTCTGTCACCTCAGATTTTTTTTTGTCCTACTGCTGTTTCTTAAGAACAAAAGGCTTTTTTTTTTTCTGTAGAAATCATACAGAATTACATATTACTTCATTTTTCATTTGATTTAAGTTTTAGGTTAGGCAAATAAGTTTTGGATATTGGGTAAATATGTGTTTTACTAAATTTAATTTGATCTAAATAAAAACTAAAAACTGTAACCCATCAAACTACTCCTGTTTTTAAAAAAGAATAAATTTAAACATGTAGCAATGCTTAACAATTGTGAAGTTTTGAAGTTAAACATGTCTGAACCAGTTTTGTGCTTATTCAATAATTTATATATATACATCTCTCTCTCTCTTTTAAGAGATTTATTGGAAGTTTTAGTAGGTATGAGCAGAGATATTTTGGAGAAGATACTTCATGTTAAACATGATTGCCAAAATCTACACATATGAAGAATTGAGAAAGAGCTTCAAAATGCTTGAGGCCTCTTCAAACATGGAATAAAATGTAGTTTGCCTTTTTTAAAAAAACAGCAACCATTTCATGTGTATTAGGATTTATCTAAAGCTTTCATTGGTTTGTAATCTCAAAATGTTAGGAAACTGTGCTTTCAGTTATAACAGCCATAGCTATAGGAGGTTTTGAGGGGTGTAAGGGGATTTGGCATTGTGTCTGTAGTCATAATTTAGTCATCCTAAATTGTAACTGCAAAATAAAGAGACAGATATTATAATTATTTAAACATATTTGATGGGTATTCGCTCATACAGAATGCTGTATTTACCAGATAAGTTTTCAAATAGATCAAGAAGTAGTTTTCATGCCATTCAAATTGGTCAGAGATAGTCTTAGGAGAGGGGGCTTTCCTGAAATAACTCTGTTAGTGTATAAAGTATTTAGTTATTAAATAAGTATGCATCCACACACTTCTTGACTGTCAGTATACTTACTGACATTGTTGGTGGGATGCAGGAAATTACTTAGGGGCATAGTATGAAGGCCCCCTTTAATTTTACCTATCCCCCACCCCCCAAATGCTGTTTTCTTCAAAAATAGTTGAACAACATTTTTTGTAACTTGTAGTGTCTGCTTCTTTCATGGTACTGCAAATTGTAGGAAGTAAACAATTTAGGAAAGGATCTCTTCATAGGCAAGGCCATGGTGGAGAGCAGTGGTGGGTTTCAATATTTTTTACTACCGGTTCTGTGGGCGTGGCTTGGTGGGCATGGCATGACTTGGTGGGCGTGGCTCGTGGACATGGCAGGGGAAGGATACTGTAAAATCTCCATTCCCATCCCACTCCAGGGGAAGATTACTACAAAATCCACATTTCCTCCCTATCACCTGGGACTTGGGAGGCAGAGAATAGATGGGGGCGGGGCCAGTCAGAATTTTTACTACTGGTTCTCTGAACTACTCAAAATTTCCGCTACCGGTTCTCCAGAACTGGTCAGAACCTGCTGAAACCCACCTCTGGTGGAGAGAAGAGTAAAGGAAATAAGATCATGGAAATGTGCAAGAATCTTAGAAAATAGAAAGTAAGAACAAATATCTGAAGAAAGACATCACACACTGAGTACATTTTTGCACAGTAGAATTATTGCAAGGGCAAAAAGCCTGATCTATGACATGAGCAGGTGATATAAAGCAAGTTAGAGTAATCAAAATCATAGGGGATCATGCATGAGCCAGAGGACACATTCACGTGGTTTAGTATGCTAAAATGTTTTAGGTTTGTATTCTCTAGCTAGTAAAGGTAGAAACTATAATCATAAAATAACCCTATATAAACTCTAAAGCAAATAATATGCTCAGCTGTAGGGAATAGATAGGATATATGATACAAGGAATTTATAATAAACTATGAACCTGGTTGAGTATATCATCTAAAAGTGTCCATCAACAAAGGACAGAAAGGACTAGAAAATGAGCAATTTATCGCATGAATAAATTATTACCTATCAAGCACATAAGAAAGGGTTTATTGAGAATGATTATTCTGAAGAAAAGAAAAACATGTCCACAATAAAAAAAAACCATGTATGCTTACAGTATTCTGGCTAAGAGACACTTTATTAAATATATATTACACTGAACCAAGTGGGGAAAATATATTTTTGTGGCTGGCTGTTTCCAATGTGATATTAACATATGAACATATTTTAAAAAAATGATTACCACAGTTTTATAAATAAATCAAGCAAATAATTCCTATGAATTTTTGTTCATTTTGTTCAGTTCATTATATCCTCTTTGGCCTAAGGCTTTCAGTCCTATGGAAGATAAAGAGAGTTGCAAACTAGAAAAAAGATATGAATACTAGTATTGTTATTATGGCTGTTGATCAATATTCTGTTTGTTGAACAATCCTGCTGACTACAGCTCTCAGCAAGCCAATAAAAAAAATTGCTGGGTGTATATACACATATTTATAGATAAGCATGTTTACAGGTACTCATATAAACAGTGAGGTGGAGGGGCTTCAGTAAGGATTTTAACTGGAGTTGACCATTTACACTGATAAATTAGGGAATCTTGTCACTGCGAAAAAATTATGGGCATTTGTACTTTTTTCTTTATTTGATTTTCCTTTTCGGTTGGACCATCTTAAATTTACAGTTCTATTTCTTTCTGAAGAATAAGGTACTTAAAATGCTGAAGCAATGTTTAAAATTTCCTTCAAAATTCTTCTTAGACAGTCATCTCTTTTACAATTAATTAACCGTGCAATTAAGTTCCTCTATCATCATGTAATTGATTAACCTGTCAGGACAAAGTCTATTTTTTCAGTAAATATTTCTCTTAACCCAAAGTGGAAAAACTGAAATATTTTCCTTTCTAATGCCACTTAAAAAGATAACTAATTGCAGTTGTCTTTAGCTGGACCACTAAGCAATAATAAAATCAGGGCCTTTGTTTCTTTTATTGTAGAATGTAATTATACTTTCCAGGAAGGAAGTGCTAAAATAACTCAGGGGCTCTCCTTGGCCTCTAAAGACAAATTTCTTAAAAAGCAAAAACCAATCAATCTACAAATTAAAGTTGGATTTAGAACAAGGGTGGATAACTGATCATAGTGATATCATAAATCACAATTCTGCAGCAAATGTATATATTTAATTAGTAATCAATTATCTTAGCCACTTTGTGTTTCCTGACAAATTTTGGCTAAGGTCATTCACATATCCAAATAACATTATCCTTTCTTTCATCTTGTGTGTAAATTTTAACTAAAAGAGCACTGCTCTGTGAACTTCTTTCTTCTCTACTGAAGTATTTATAATACTTACATGACTTCTAGAGCTGTGCATGCTTTGAACATTCTTTGGAAGAGATGGTTCTTTATAACCTGGGTGACTGAGAAAAAAGCAGCTGCTTTACATGAGTCAACTCATTAAAGGAGCTTTGGCTTTAAAGAGTCACATAAAAAGCAAGTGCATTTTTCTCAGGAATCTGTACAAGACTGAAGCTGTAATCTGGCCTGCAAAAAATAATCAGTCTTATTTGGCTTGAAAAACAATGGAATCTTTCCCATCAAAAAGATAAATGTAGTTTGAGCTTGAAAATAGAAGACAATGGTGCAATTTTTCATAGGAAGAAAATAAAGATGATTATTAAAATATAAATTCCTGTATTTCCTCAGTAATTTTAGTATAATAATAGTATTATTTGGTCAGTAAAGATAGCAAACTTTGCAAAACAGCTGTATTATCTTAATTATTGCAATATGCTATTAATGTTACACCTCTATACAAACTGAGCACATTGGTATGTTATGATAAACAAAGTTACTTTTTAATTGGGATCCTTGGCTTCTTCCTCTCCTCATAAAACTGAGTCAAAACCTAATTTGAAAATAATACTACATTAGTTTGGTTTTGTTCTGCAAGTCCCTCTGCCATGAGAAAGCAAGCAGCACGCTTGCTCTTTCCTTATGCCTAAAACAAGACAATCTATATATAACACCATTACAAAAACAAATAATTTCTATTATCGTATTTTCCAGGTCTACATATTTCTTTTAATTTGTCATTATCCAACCTACAAAATTCTGCACAGCCAGAACTGATTTCTGAAAAAGCCTTCTTCTGTGTTCTATCCTGCATAGATGGCATCCTCCCATAAAGTATGAATAATTTTAAAATTAGTTCTCTATTATCTTCTTTCCTGGATTAGTATATATAAAAGATTATGTGTGTGTGTGTGTGTGTGTGCACGCGTATATGTATATGTATGTATGTATATATGTGTATATATATCTTTTTGAATTTGTTCATGGAACATATTTGTTTCATAATCAATTTCCCCTTCAGGATCAAGGACTACCTGTATCCATCATTTGACTCTGAGTCTAGTTCAAACACTGAATTTCAGACCTTAATTTACAGATTCGTTTTTGCTATTTAATTTCTTTATTTTTTATGCCTGGCATATGAGGTCAACACACAGACCCTGTCATTTAAATAAGAATGGTCAACCAGCATCTATATCTATAGTCCTCTAAAAGTTGCTGAATTCCCATAATTTCTCACAACTGATTGTGTTAGCTAAGCTGATGGAAGCTAAATATCTGTAGGACAATATATGGTTTATCCTGCCAAAGACAATACAGTATGCAAAGCACTTCAGAATGCATTGACCATATACAAAGCAGTTCAGCACTTGGCAGTGAAGAAGGAGGTACTCAAAACCTCTTGACAACTTTTTTTTCTTTTAAAGTCTTTGTAACCACTTTATACCCCCCAGTATCCCTTCTATATCCATATGTATTTCACTCATATTGGTGTGAAACTTGATGGAAGAAACATTTGGGAAAAACATTTCTCTGTGAAGAACAGCTGTGATGGAATGGATGAGACATCCTGTTACATTATGCTGTGGAGAAAATAAATGCAGTTATGTGGTTTGGCTCTGAATATATGAAATTAGGGTCAAATTTTATATTTGTGGGATATCTGAGATCAGAACTTCCAGGATAATTCTCTGGGACTAAAAACATATGTGAGAAGTTTGATTTAGATTAGGGCTTTTTCCATGAATGTTGGGAGAAAGAGGTGTTTTTCCTTACTAGTTTTTGATAATATAAACTGACCTGTCCCTCAAACGTCATTAATAGTCAACCAGAAAAAAAATATGGATATCTCTGTTGTATGTTTTTTCAGCAGAGCATCTGCGATGAAATAGAGATCCATGACAATTTATTTGATAATATGCTTATTAGTTTCTAAACAGTCATTGTATTTGCTTTTTTTGCTTCCATACTTAATAGTATACAGGAGATTCTGATTAGGGAAGATGAGTGGAGAAAGTATTTATTACATTGTCTCTTCTTGTATGATAGGAATTCTGTATGACATCATTAAAAATCACCCAATCCACCATCATTTTTTTTCATTAAAAAAGAAAAGACACTGAAAAACCACGAACTGCCAATGTCACAGCTTGTTCTACTCAAGTTCTCCTGGAAAAACACTATATTCTTACAAATGTAAAAATGTATAGAAATTTTGTACTATCTGGGATGACCCATTCAATCCCTTAATGGTGCTGCTGTCAGGAAGCCACATGGGGACACTTGGCCATCTTTACCCATCTCACAAGGGTCTCTAAAGATGGACTTTTCTGACCTAATTTTCCAAAATATATTACACATTCAAGTTGCAAATAAATATGGTATCCTAGAATGACCATTTTCTTCAAGCTGGTACCCTCTAGTTTAAGAGTACACTGTCAGAATCCCCAAGTATTGATCATGCTGCGTGGAAATTTACTGAGTCTATCAAGCATGGAAAAAGCAGCTATAGAAAGTTCATGCTTGGTGTATGCCCTGCACAGCTTTTTTGAGCAAAAAGCATTCAGAAGTGGCAGCCAAAATTGTGTTAGGGAAGCCCACGCCATTTTTTCAAACTATTTAATTAGCAAGAACCAGACAGTCGCATGGAAAATGTTAATTTGCAGTTTTAGTTATTATGTCAAGCTGACTCGACCAAGGCCACAAAAGGAGTACAGGTAGTTCTCGGCTTACAACAATTCATTTAGTGACCGTTCAAAGTTACAACATCACTAAAAAAGTGACTTATGACCATTTTTCACACTTATGACCATTGCAGCATTCCCCACAGTCATGTGATCAAAATTTGGATGCTGGGCAACTGCTTCACACTTGCAGTGTCCCTGGATCATTTGATCACCTTTTGCAACTTCCTATGACATGCAAAGTCAATGGGGAAGCCTGATTCACTTAACAACCCTGTTACTAACTTAACAACTGCAGTGATTCACTTAACAACTGTAGCAAGGAAGGTCGTAAAATGGGGGCAAAATGCACTTGACAACTGTCTCACTTAGCAACAGAAAATCTGGCCTCAATTGTGGTCCTAGTAGAGGACTACCTGTAATCAGAACTTGGCAGTGACTGGAACCCAAGTCTCCGTGGGTTCTAGTCCAGCCCCGGAACAGGTCACTAACGCACGCCTGAATAAACTGCGAGTTTTTATCCGGAGTTGGTAAATTAATTCCACATTAACCCCAACCAACTTACCGCGGCTTGCTGGAAAGCCCCCTTGGTGTAGGTGCCGCCCCCTCGGTAGCCGATGGCCGGGATTTCGCGGCTGAGTAGGGCGCACTTGTGCTGCCGCTGCTGCGGCCGAGTGGGAGGCGAGATGTAGTCCACGCGTGGCACCACGTTGTTCTTGGAGGAGAAGGTCACGATGGCCACCCGCGTGGCCGTGGGCACGACCGGGAAGTCGGAGAGCAGCTTCTTGACGAAGCGCAGCTCGCTGAGAAAGTTCGCCTGGCCCACGCTCGACGACTCGTCCACCAAGAAGACCAGCTCCAAGCGGTCGCTCTTCTCCCGCAGCTGCCTCACCTGCCGCTTGAAAGCCCGCCCGAGTTTCTCCACTTTGTTGCTCGTCGCCGCCGCCCCGGGCGACTCCGGCAACAACGTCCCGGAGGCGGCCGGCTTGAATGGAGCCGAGAGCGCCGCTAGAGAACTCAAGTTGAAGGGGCGATACAGGCTGCGGGGCTGCACGGGCGCCCACGCCAGAGCCCCGCCGACCCACAAGCACAGCCCCGCGAGCCACATCCCTCCGGGGGCTCGTCCACCCATCTACGATTAAGTCTTTTTTTTTTCCCCCCCACGAGTTTGCTCCCTCCTCTCACGCCCGGCCCGGCCTTTTTTTTTTTTCCTCCCCCGACGGCTGAGTTTAAGTCTCCCACTCGCTTCACCGCGGCGCGCACGTGGCGAGGGCTGCGCGCGTTTGTCTCGGTTTGGCGCGTCCCTGCTAAAAAAAATATTCTCCTTTCGCCGCCGCCGCCGCCCCCTCGGCAAGCCCTTCCCCGCAGCGCTCAAAAGGCAAAAAAAAGGGAGATACGAGTGTCTCTGCCCTCCCTTCCCTCCGCTTCTTCTTCCCCCGTCCTCTTCCTCGCTCTGCCGAAGTTTGTTGCTGCCTGAGATTCCTTGTCACCAGAGCCCCGCCGGTGTCTGCCAGGCTGTCAACATTCCCAACGCAAACACATCGGCACCGAGGCTTAAGCTCTGATTGATCCCATATGTCTGGCAGACAGCACCGGACGGAGAAAAGGGAGGGGACGCGAGAAAGGGGAGGGGGGGGGAGGGTGGAGAAGGCCCGCGACTCGATGGATGGATCCAGATACCAGGAGGGCCACGGTAATTGGAAACACTTTGTGCAACAATAACGCGCTGCCTGCGGGAGACGCGGGGTGGGGTGGCGGGCGTGCTTGGATGAGGGAAAAGTGGGGTGGGAGGGGGGTGAGAATTGTTTTCGGGAATCCTCGGTTGCTTCCCCGACGTCTCTTTATTGTAAGGGAGCCGAAGAATGGAATGTTACTTTCTTATCTGCACCGAGGGGAATACCAGGTCAATTCAGTACTTCACTCGAGACTTTTTAACAGCCCAGCATTTCAGGATATTTTTCTTCTCTTACCTGACTTAGAAGGCTTATCTGCACATGGGCAATTCATTCTTGGTACATTAGCCAGAACCTGCCACAGGAAAAGAAAAATGGACAAAGTACGTCCCTCCCTATTTGCTGCTGTCTCCTCTTCCAACTTTCTAGCTCTGGAACCTGTACTGACAAAAGAGATCACAGTACAGGTAGTCCTTGACTTAACAACAGTTCGTTTAGTGACCGTTCAAAGTGACAACAGCACTGGAAAAAAAAAAAGCGATGAAAGACCATTTTTCACACTTATGACCGCCGTAACATGCACATGGTCATGTGATTTACATTCGGATGCTTGGCAACTGGTTCGTATTTTATGATGGTTGCAGTGTCCCAGGGTGATGTGATCATCTTTTGCGACCTTCTGACAAGCAAAGTCAATGGGGAAGCCAGATTTACTTAACAACCATGTTACTAAACAGCTGCAGGTTTCAATGGCCAGGGCCCCTTCCCATAGTTATGTGACTGCATTTTGGGCTCTTGGTAACCGGCCTGCATTTATGACGGTTTGTAGTCTCCTATAGTCGTGTGACTTCAATTTATGACTTTTTCCCAGAAACTATCATTTACTTTTGGTTTTCGGCAAACAATGTCGTATATTGAACACTGGATTTGCTTAACAACTGTGGTGTTCGCTAAATAACTGCAACAAAAAAGATCATACAATCTGGTGGGTCATGTACTATCCCACTTAACAATTGCTACAATTTATGAACAAAATTTCAGTTATAAATGGAGGACTACCTGTAGTACCATACTGCACATTTAAAGATTTGGGAAGTTAGTTCACCAACTTCCATAAGCAAGCAGTGCTATCTACGTCTCCTCAAGTGGGCTCTCCTGGAAGAGTGCATAATAAAATATAACGTTTGCTGCCCTCAATGCTAATCCATGTCCTGTTTCTTCAGAATCATTGCTGAAGGTGACTGATTTTTCCCATTCAGCACATCACTAGTCAGTGGTAAAATATCTGCCAGTCTGGACATTGTGGCAGGAATACATGGATGGATCTCACTTCAGGATTCTGCCTCTGCCTGTATTCTCTCTAGGCTGATTTTTCTTGCTTTCTTCTGGTTCCCACTTGAGCACTTTCAGGAACGTTGGCGGGGCGGAGTCAAGATGACAGCTACAACCATGCAGTCAAGGCCTGCTACATTTTTTACAAGTATCAATGTGCATAAAATGGCTGGAGCTTCAGTTGCATACCTATGGCTGCCATCTTGACTTTCTTAATGCACGTAAAAATGATTGGGGGTTTGATTACATGATTGTTGCCACCATTTTGATGAGCCATGGTGGCGCAGTGGTTAAGAGTGCAGTACTGCAGGCTACTTCTGCGGACTGCTGGCTTCTTGCAATTTGGCAGTTCAAATCTCACCAGACTCAAGGTTGACTCAGCTTTCCATCCTTCCAAGGTGGATAAAATGAGGATCCAAATTGTTGGAGGCAATATGCTGACTGTAAAGTGCTTAGAGAGGGCTGTAAAAGTACTGTGAAGCAGTATATAAGTGTAAGTGCTATTGCTATTTTGGCTTTTTTAACCCCTGTGGGACACCTCTGGGCTCTTCCTCCATTAACACAGAAGTGAAATAAATAAAGATAAGGAAAAAGAGCAGGGTAGAAATATCCCAGAGGGAAGGGAGATATTGTAGATCTGGCTAATTGAATTTCACAAGCTGGATAGGTGGTGGGTGCAAATGAAACTGACAAATACATAGAAAGTGATATGACTCTTTTTCTTCCCCAAATGCAATTGTGGAAATCTGCTGTGCTCTGTCTCTGTCCCTACCTTGTTAGAGAGAGAGAAGCTGATGTCAGAAGAGAGAGGAAAGGAGGTGATGGATATGAAAGGAATTCAATAAATAAAGTGCCAAGGGAAAAGGGAGAGACGGAGGAAAACGGCTCACTACCTCAAGATAATGGGTGAGAAAGCCTTGCAGATTTAACACAATGTAAAGCTGTTTGGGAACAATATCAGATTCAGGGGGGGAAAGACTACCCATGTACATGTATTTTGGTACACAAAATGATGGCATAAGGCTGTTTAACTCCTGGGCTGGAGAAAAATTGAAGCCAGCGTTGTGTGATCAAGAGATTGTCAGTACGTGACATAAGCTGCAACTGAGGAGTAGGCCTCATAACCTGTATCTTTTCAGTCCTTTCTCCTACCTTAACTAGTTTGCTTGTATTTAGGATGCAATTCAATGCTGCTATCATTTGTGAAATATCTTGGTTGTTTTGGAATTATAAGATGACTGTATGACAATATATACCTTGAAATGTTCACATTAAATAGCCTGTAACTCTCCAGAAATTACTGATTTCCAACATAACTAACCTTTTTTTCAAACTTTGCTAGAAATATTTGCAGTAAAATGCATCCAAAAAACACATATCCAACACAGACTATTTTTCAGTTTAATAATAAAACCACAGATCTAGCATACCTGTAGAAGTTTAAATATTGTAAGACAGCCCCCCCTCCCTCTTCCTAGTGTGAATAGCGTGAACTATTCATGAACAGAAATGAGATCAGTTTACCTTCCAGGATTTGCAAAGAGGAAATAGAGATTCCATTACATTAGAAGAGGCTGGTGAAATTTATCTTTCCTTTTTTAAAACCCACACAAACACACACATTCCCACTGTGGTTTGTAACTCTTTGGTTGTAAATTCTTTCCAGAAAATGCTCACCTGATCACAAAGATCGCCATGCAGCTTTGAATGGCCAGGTGATCATTCTCGGAGAAAAAAATGTGAGGTGAAGAAAATTCTTAGATCAATAAAAATGAGCCAGCAGACATTTAAAAAAAAAATTAAAGCAAGAATGAAGCAAGCTCCCATTCTTAATTCTTTTTACAGAAATGCTCTACATGAAATGGAAGGGGAATGTTCCCGTTGCAGATAGTGAAAAGTTTGCAAACACAAAGGATAGAATTTAGTCTAACTTTAATGGCAGGTTACACCCCACTCCTCCCCCCCCCCCCCAGAAAAAAGTATACTGCAATGACAACTCAAAGATACAACTGTATGGATTTCTGAAATACTGTAATTTGGACTCAACTTCACTATACTTTTCTTTAACATCTATTCATTTACGGTAGTTGCGCAATAGAGTGGCTAATCAATTGGACCATTTATTAGTCAGTTAAAATATATGGCCTACCACACCATTAAACAGTTCTGCAGATTATAGCTCCATGCTTCACAGTTACTTACTGTCAGTTCATGACAAGCTAATGCTGAACATCAACTAACTATGAAAGTACAATTTATTTAAATCTTAGCAACTTCCCTGTATGTGTGAAGTTGGACATCTAAGAAGCAATTATATATTAATCCTCCTCATACTGAGATTAATGAATATTCACGTTTGCTAAATGACAGAATTCTCATCTTGCTGATCCTACCATCATTCAGCTCTTCGTAGTTAAACCAGTAGTATTCAATGTCAAAAAGCTGATAGCTCAGCAAGCCACATGATAAAATAAGATTTATATATATACATACTATTAGTTGGAGAACATGCTGTTTTTGAAATAAGACTGAATTGTAAAATAGGGTGTATGATTCTGAAGGAAGTAAGAATGAGGCATTCCATTAAGACCGACCTAGTGTGTATCACAAGAAAATGGCTGTGAAATTAAGAATTTAACATCAGAACTGAATTACTGGTGTGTTTTGTGAAAAATAGGAACTATGGTCAGTTTTGTTTTCTGTGAAAATATGATCACCTTTATTTCAAATAAATTATATTTGTAATTAGTGTCCATGCAATATCATTGTACACCTAATACTCAAAATACCTAAGAAAGGGAGTATTTCAGAGGTGGTATTCAGCTGGTTTGCACCGGTTTGTGCGAACCGTTGGTGGAAATTTGGCCAAGGTCTCCGAACCGGTAACGATGGCCGGCTGGCCATGCCCCTGAACCGGTCCCCCCCCAGTTGCCGCTGCTGGAAAGTATCTCTGGTACTTTTCGGCAGCCTGCAGCCAGCCACCACCTCTTTGAGAGCTGCTTGTGGTTGTGGCGGCTGGCCACAGGCTGCTGAAAAATACCGGAGCTGCTGCCATCGCCGCCATGTTCTTTGCACACACACATCCCATTGCCTTGCAAGTCAGTGGCTTCTTTGCCAGCCATTTTCCAGCAGCGGCAGCTGACTGGGGGCCGCCGAAAACTCCAGTCAGCTTCCCTTCCAGACTCTGGACCAGTCGCTGCGGAAGGTAAGCAGCTCGAACAAAGAGGCAGTGGTGGGGGAGGTAGCGGGGCTAGGGCTGGGGCCGCTAAAGGAGGGGAAACGGGGGTGACTGGCGAAGGGAGGGCAGGAGGAGATAGGTGGAAATTCCAAAAATTTTCCTATCTTGTAGGCGTGGCTAGGTGGGGGGGTCATTTGACTGAGTGGGGCTGGTGTGAGCGATGTCAAGTTGGCCATGCCCACTCAGTCACATGCCCCCCACTTAGCCACGCCCACCGAACCGGTAGCAAAAATTTTTGAAACCCACCACTGGATTATTTCACTTAAAGGGCATAGAGAATGCCAAAGGAGATTGAATCATCTCTGAATTCTTTTTGAAGAGGCTACATCTCCCATTTCCTGACCTCTGATTGGGTTGGGTGGCAGTTTTTTTCTCCTCAATATGACCTTTCTGTTCTTCAAGCAGGAGCATCAAATAAAGATCAGACAGAAACACACATATTTTTACTGCCAACTATATACAGGTAGTCCTCGACTTATAACAGTTCATTTAGTGACCGTTTGAAGTTACAACGGCATTGTAAAGAGTGACTTATGTCCGTTTTCATACTTAACCATTGTAGAATCCCCATGGTCATGTGATCAAAATTCAGACACTTGGCAACTGACTCATATCTATGATGTTTGCAATGTCCTAGGGTCATGTGATCACCTTTTGTGACCATCTGACAAAGTCAGTGGGGAAGCCAGATTCACTTAACAACCAAATTACTAACTGAACAACTGCAGTGATTCACTTAACAACTGTAGCAAGGAAGGTCATAAAATGGGGGCAAAATGCATTTGACAACTGTCTCACTTAGCACCAGAAAATCTGGCCTCAATTGTGGTCCTAGTAGAGGACTACCTGTAATCAGAACTTGCCAGTGATTGGAACCCAAGTCTCCGTGGTTCCAATCCAGCACTGGAACAGGTCTTTAATGCACTCCTGAATAAATTCACTTGACAACCATGGCTAGAAAGGTCATAAAATAAGACAAAACTCACTTAACAAACGTTTCACTTAGTAATAGAAATTTTGGACTCAGTTTTTCCAGCCTTTTAAATTCTGGGAAGAAATGCCTGGTAGGAGAAGAAAAATGATATGACAAAGTTATTTATAACTAAAATCCACTAAACCACACCTCTAAATAAAAGAGCCTTAATATTTTGTTTTCTGACTAAGTTGCATAATACATCTGCCTATTGCCATGCTCCTGAATTCATAATGTTAGATCTTCTTGCGTGTATTGGCTGCTATAATTCAGATATTGTGAAATCATAGAAATCCTTCAATTGAAAGTAATCTTAAAACTACATCTGAGTTTACTTGCTTGGAATCAACTTTTAGTAGAGTTAATGGGACTTGCGCCAGTTGTAAATATTTATGACTGAAACATAAGAGAACAGCATTAATCTTGGCTGCATTTCAGAGCTTGACAGGTTGTAAGCATGCATTCCTATATTAATACCAGATATCTGAGATGTAATGCTGAGCCAGTACTTCCTGTAGACCTAGGATAATCTGAGAAGCTTCAGACCATAAGAGACTTGAAATATGGCTTCTTAGCAGAACTACTTTTTATCATGGAATGGGAAGGTTCCTAATATGAATCTTTTAGTGTATTGTCTACCTCAAAATGGGTGCTTTCCAGGTGCAAGAACCCACCCCAGTTCAGGTCCAACATTTTGACAACTATTATAGCAAATTACATAATACACCTGGTGTCCATGTTGGCCTTTATTAAACTTGATTGGGATGGACACACAAAGCTTGTATCTTTTTTTTGAGGCTAGGACTTCAACAGAACCTATGTGCCAATACTTTTTTTAAAAATTTAAAGTAATTAAACAAGTGATTGAATTAACCAAAGGCAATCATTCAGATCTTTATGTTGAGAGGTGCAGCAGCTTTGCCTCCAAAGTTAATCCTTGACTGAAAAGGACCTGGAATTTCAGTCACTAAGCGATAAGGTCAGTGGTGGAATTCAATTTTTTTTACTACCGGTTCTGTGGGCGTGGCTTGGTGGGCGTGGCTTGGGTGTGGCAGGGAAAGGATACTGCAAAATCTCCATTCCTACCCCACTCCAGGGTAAGGATACTGCAAAATCTCCATTCCCACCCCACTCCAGGGGAAGGATACTGCAAAATCCCCATTCCCACTCCACTCTGGGGCCAACCAGAGGTGATATTTGCCAGTTCTCCAAACTACTCAAAATTTCCGTTACTGGTTTTCCAGAACCTGTTGAATTTCACCCCTGGATATGGTCATTAAGCAAATTATCATGTAACCAGAACCGATTTTACAATAGTTTTTATCACAGTTCTTCAGTGAATCATGCAGTTGTTAAGTGAATCTAGCTTTCTCCATTGACTTTGCTTCTTGGAAGACAGCTGGGAAAGCTGCAAGATGCTGCAACTACTGTAAATGGATCTGTAAAAGCATCCAAATTGTGATTACATGATCACAATGGTGGTACAATGATTGGTAATTTTGAGGACAGGTCATAAATCACTTATTCTGAAGCTGCTGTAACTTTGAACCATTTTAAATGAATGGTCCTTAACCAAGGACTACCTGTACCTTAAATGGAGCTTGGTTAAAAAGACAACCTTGGATCCGTTAATAACAGCCGAGAGATATATACGGCATAATTTCTATAAAGAGCTTGTAATTTGCTTCCAAAATTTTAGAATTCTCAAGGGTTGCTTTTCATAACTTCATCTTTAGCATTCAGGTTTTGTATTGTCAATATGTGCTTGCAGAGAGAGTTTACCATGATCCTGAAACATACAGTTGTACAGGAAAAAAATGTAAACATATTGACCAATATGGATCCAGACTATTTGTAAAACATCTTGGCCTTTTGAAAACAGGATGATTGCTGCTACTCTGAAATCTCTGCTATCCTTATTGTCAGATAAATAATATTGCAAGAGAAATTTGAAGAGGAAAGCACAAGGAATGAATTTGGAGATCCATTCTCAATGAATATTTCCATCAATCATTCCATAGCTGCAGGGAAAGCAACAAACCACTTGTAAATAGACAGAGAGCAAACCCATAGACAGAGAGCAAACCCCACTCCCTTGTAGCATTGATACCTAGTTGGGTAATGAAACATTTGCAAGAAAACAACCCAGTTCAGAGAACACTAAGGAGCCCACAGTTCAATCCTGAGCTACAAATATTCTCTTCTATATGTTCCTAACCATTTATCATTTTTCCTGTTGTTCTGTATCAGGGCTGTCAAACTCCTGGCCTGTGGGCCAGATGCATCATGTGCTGGCCATGCCCACGCCCAGTTCAGTGAAGGGGGGGGAAAGTTCTGATACGTCACGTGATGCTGCCATGACAATGTGAGTTTGACACCCCTGTTCTATATGAACAGTGGTACAATTCTGGTATCAAGTGTGATTTGAATAGAATAGAATAACAGTTGGAAGGGACCTTGTAATGTAGAACTTCTAGTCCAACCCCCTGCTCAGGCTGGAAACCCGGCCTATACCATTTCAGATAAATGGTTGTCTGAAATTTGTATTTCCAAACTAATGAATTCTTCATTGCATTTGTTGAGATTAAAAAAAGGGAAGGCTAATGCATACAAAAACAGCCATTCAGAAATGTCCTATAAGATTTACCAGGGACATGATCCATCCTACTATGCATCAAAAACTGCTTTTTTGTTAGTAATCTTTTGTTGACTCAATGTGTTTTACAAGTTGAGTCTGTGCGATCAGTGTTGGTTAGACAGATATAACCAAAATGGTCATAAAAATTATAATCATAGCCTGTAACTTTAACTGCAATGATTTATTAGAGGTTGGTTGCTTTAAAATAGATTGTTATTTGGCGGTTTCAGCAGAATAGTAGTATGAATGAGTATGCCAAGTCAATATATTTTGTTTATTTTAATGTTATTTATATACTTTTTGTTCCATTTTCTCATTTTTCAAAACAGTCTCTCTACAGAGACAGAGATATATAATGCAATGTGACTAAGGATTCTCCTTGATGTGATTATGGGGGATCTTATAATAAATGCCTTCCAATTAAAAAAAAAATATTATTACATCCTTTTGAAGTTTATGTGTGTCCTGGGAAATGATGCTTGGGCACTAATAGATAGGCAATGAAATATGTAATCTCATGAAAGATTGGCTCACCTCGTAAATGTTACATAGACGCTGAGCCCTATCAGTGGTTAGATTTCAGACAAATTTAATCTCTGCTCCTCTCCTAGGAGAACCGATTCACCAGAAGTTGATTGCTCTTCAATTCGGAATGGTGAAATGAATGGGTTTTAAGTTCATAGTAAAAGTTGGTATCCCTGTTAAATTGGTTTTATATGTCATTTGAACTGCCTTTTTTATAGTGGCCTACAGCTGTAGATGGAGAATTTTCCATTTACAACTTTTCCAAATCTAGTGCCATAGTCAATTGCCAGAAACAACATCTGGAGAGGGGAGGTTATAGGTATTCTTCCATTATTTTAGGAAGTGATGCAAAGGTCAACCTGTTTAATTCATAACTTTTCCTAGAGATATTTTTAAACCATATCCATTTTGATTGTACTTGGACCTGTAATACGCAATTTCAAAACAGAGCAAATAAATAGAAAAAATGGAAGCCACTTTGGGATGGAGAACAATGGAGCTGCATGACCCAACTTGATTTGCAAGGTTAAAATTACAGCCAGAATTTGTCTTGATGTTTATTATTTCCAGTATGACTTTTGTCTAGAAACCAACTTTTTTTTGCCAAGGACATAAATTTGGTCTGACAAAGATACACCACATAATCTTTATGGGGCATCTTGAGATAAACAACCTTAGAAGTGGTCTTGGGTCACACTGTTCAACCGCAAATGAATTTTAACAGGGCGTTCTTATTACCGAGACTCTTAAAATGGAGCAGGAGCATGCCTGCATACCACTTGACATAGTTTAAACATTTTTGGTGCCAAATGTGGGGATTTGGTTTCCATTTCTCCTCATATGTTTATGATTGGACTAGCTTTATAAATGGTTTCAAATCCATTTACTGTAGACATCCTATATGTATATATTTAGTGGCATTTTATATAGCATGCTCATCCTTCCCTTCTT
This sequence comes from Pantherophis guttatus, assembly GCF_059756535.1. Lineage (NCBI taxonomy): Eukaryota > Metazoa > Chordata > Lepidosauria > Squamata > Colubridae > Pantherophis > Pantherophis guttatus. Next base: position 86,376,557 of record NC_142064.1, on the reverse strand, counting down.
AAAAATAAAGAAAGAAAGAAATAGCTTGGTCCTCAAGTATTTCTATAATCATATGCTATTCCCCGAAAACCATATTATAAACTTTGTATTGTTTTATTTTTTATCTGGGTTTCCCCAGAAACTAGGGGCCTTCCCCACACTCCTAGCAATGGGCTCTTCTCTCCTTCTTGTCACAGGAGGAATGTATGAAACCATCCCTTCCCTAAAAAATTTTTTACATTCCCCCAGGAGTGATTTTATTGGAGCACTATAGGCCCCTATCTCCCTCAGGTTCCTTCTTCGCATTTAACAGAGAAGAGATTGCTTAATTTTTGATTGGAAATTTCCTGCTGGATTATTCTGATCCAACTTCAGCCCCAGTCAGCGGCAGGCTGGCCCTGAAATGGAGACTGTGCTATGAGGACGCATCCTCCACAAAGGGTAAGCAGCCCATTTTGGGGTTTGGGTCATGGATGTGCAAATGAGTACGTTCTTGCTTTATCTTCGCAGGGGCTTCTTCTAACACACCAACTGACTTTGTCCTTGAGATGAGAAGAAAGTACAGGTAGTCTTTGACTTACAACAGTTCATTTAGTGACCGATTGAAGTTACAATGGCTCTGAAAATAGTAACTGATGACCAGGGGTGGGTTCTAAAAATTTTTACCACCGTACGGGGGGGGGGGGGCAGAACTGGTTCGGTGACGTCATATCGTCACCACTACTGGCTTGGGAGAACCGGGCGGAACCGGGAGGAACCCACCACTGCTGATGACCATTTTTCACACTTATGACTATTGCAGCATCTCCATGGTCGGGGGATCAAAATTAAAATGCTTGGCAACTGGTTCATATTTATGACAGTTGCAGTGTCCCAGGGTGGGTGGGTGTCATGTGATCCTCTTTGGAAAGCTTCTGACAAGTGAAGTCAATGGGGAAACCAGATTCATTTAACAATCGTTTGACTAATTTGACAACTGCAGTTTGATTCACTTAACAACAACGGCAAGACAGATAATCAAATGGGACAAAACTCACTTACCTGTCTTGCTTAGCATCATAAATTTTGAATTAACTTTCTCTTTTTTTTCCTGACCTAGAAGAAGCAAATTCTATGTGGAATGGCTGCATTGACAAAAGACTCAGCTCTGTGCAGCAGCTGCCAGAGCAGAAGAACAGAGTCTCAGGGCCAGATGGGAGGGGCAATCCTGCGGAGGACCGTTTGAAACTTTCAAGATTGTTAGGCTCTACTACCATGTGACACAGAGTGTCCACATAAAGGTTCCACAGGTAGTCCTTGACTTACGACCACAATCGACTCCAAAATTTACATTGCTAAGTGAGACAGTTGCTAAGTGAATTGTGCCCCATTTTATCACCTTTCTTGCCACACTTGTGAAGCGAATCACTGCGGTTCTTAAGTTAGTAACACGGTTGTTAAGAGAATCAGGTTTCTTCATTGACTTGGCTTGTCAGAAGGCGATCACATGATCTTGGGACACTGTAACCATCATAAATATGAACCACTTGCCAAGCATTCACATTTTGATCATGTGACCATGGGGTTGCTGAACTGTCGTAAGTGTGAAAAGTGGTCATAAGTCATTTTTCTCAGTGATGCTGTAACTGTGAACGGTCACTAAATGAGCTGTCGTAAGTTAAGGACTATCTGTATTGCATTATGGGTCGAAAACCACACTTTTCTCCTGAATCATCGGAGATAGCTTCAGCCTTCCACTATGTCTGGCTGGCAATGAGATAGAGGCTCCAGTGCACAATTTAGAGAGGGGAAAGAGTCAAATTGACGTGGAATGACTTGCCTTCAGAAGTGGTGGATGCTCTTATCACTGCAGGTTTTTAAGAAGAGATTGGACAACCATTTGTCTGAAATGGTATAGGGTTTCCTGCTTGAGCCATGGGTTGGACTAGAAGACCTCCAAGGTCCCTTCCAACTCTTTTATTCTATAAAAAGCAAGGGGTTGTCTCAGAGTCAGGGAATTGAGACTAATGTGTAATGGAATGGGTGGATGACCTTTGGGAATGAAGGGAAGAGAAATTTTTTTAGGAAGGATCCATCCTCAAGGAACAAGCAGTTAAAATTGACAATGGGAAGTTTGTACTTTCAGATTTGCGAGACTGATGTCAGTCCTCCCAGGTAAACTAGACAGGAAACACGATAAGATGAACTACTTCTACTTTATTGTATGGCTACATAAAGAGAATCTTGCACGGCTGAAAGTACAAACTTCCTGTTCCATCACTTTTAACTGCTTGATCAATTAACATGGGTCCTTCCTCACCATTAAGCCATTGGGGGCTCCTGCCTCTCTTGTCAACAGTTTCCCAGGCAGCATCTCTTCCCCTCTTTCCAAGGTCATCCGTGACACATTCCATTACATTATGGCCACCAGTCCCTAGTGATGAGAAATAGGATGAGCAGGAGAACACAGCCCTACATGAGTTTAATATACACTGCTCAAAAAAATAAAGGGAACACAAGCAGAAGACATCCGAGATCTGAATGAATGAAATAGCCTTATTAAATACTTTGTTCGTTACATACAGTAGTTTTGTGTTCCCTTTAGTTGTTTGAGCAGTGTATAAACTACTGTATGTAACGAACAAAGTATTTAATAAGGCTATTTCATTCATTCAGATCTCGGATGTCTTCTGCTTGTGTTCCCTTTATTTTTTTGAGCAGTATATTTATTATTAGTATTATTCCTTTATTTCACAAGGGGCAGGCTGACTAAACCTTGTTCAAGTTGCTTTAGTCTCCCCCAAGGATCTTCACTGCCTCTGAGGTGGGCCACCTGAGGAATTCCTTCCAATGTCATGTTACAGATACAACTAAAGTTAAGGACAGCTCTTAGATTGTGTAGTATTTTACATTTCAAGAGAAGGCTCAGATTTGTAGTCTTCTTAGTTTTAATTCAAGTTGTAAGCTCTTTGATAGGAATCTGTCTCTTCTTGGCTACAAGACTTTGTGTAGTGCCATATAGTGTATGCTGTACACTGAAAGTGTAGCTAGATACTGTACCTAAATTACACAAAAACATCCCTGCTGGAGGAGACCAAGATATTGTTAAGTCTAGCACCGTGATGGTGAACCTATGGCACGCGTGCCGGAAGTGGCATGCAGAGCCATCTCTTTGGGCATGCCAGCCGTCGCTCGTTGCTTTTTCAGGTTCCGGTGTGCATATACGCGTCGGCCAGATGGTCTTTGCGCGCGGGGGAGTGCCAGAAACCAAAAGAGCAGCTCCCTGGCACGGGGGAGTGCCAGAAACCAAAAGAGCACCTCCCTGGCGTGCATGTGCGTGCAGGGAAGCACGCACATGCACGCCAGCCAGCTGGTCTACGCGTGCGCATGCTCCCGTTTCGGCACTTGGTGCCAAAAAGGTTCACCAAAACTGGCTAGCATATCCAGTTTATTGTCTTCTGAAGTTGTTGGACTTTAACAATCTCAAGGTCCATTAGCCATGGATCTTGGCACCGAGATTCATCAAAACTGGAGCTTTGGAAGATGGAGTTGCATTCTGTTTCCAATTGTGGCCAACCAGAAACACAAGGAAAAAACAAACATCACAATTCCTCCCAGCTGCTTGGCCCAAAAGCATCCAAGACATGAAGGCTAGCTTTACCCCCTTCTTGATTCCAAGAAGCATTTTTGCACTGCCTTGTAAATATTCTTATTGTTATTGCTATCTTCATAAATGCTGATGTTCACTAACTTGGGTTCCCTCCAACACCATGGGGGAGTGCAAAGCTGATCATTCTTGCCAATCCCTGGTTCTTGTTGTGCTTTGCTGGATTTATTATTAAGGGATGAAAAAAAATTCCACTTTTAAAAACATATGCAATGGAGGCAAGCATTGTGGCTTCAGCAGGAGACTGGGAGTGCAGAGCAGCTGGGAGGAAGATGAGGTGAGGGATTTTGCAAAGCGTAACCAGTCACAACTGCACAACTCCAATGCTGAAGAGCTCCTGAGTTGTGAAGTTAGCTAGAAATGTACGTATCTGTTGAGGCCGCTCAGCTGCCAGAGAGCCATTAGACCTGTCCTGAATATGACAATAATGTCTATAATGCTTCCTCCATGCTATTCAAAATCTCCTCAGACACTGTCACTCAATTGTTAAAAAACATAGAAGTTTCATGCATTCTCAGTTTGTGTGCTATACTTTCTTTCACTAACTAATGCACTGCAGTGGGGAGATTCCTCCACTAGGGAAGGGGTTGGACTAAATGATCTCCATGGCTCCTTCCAGGGATTAAATCCAACGAGTTTTTGAATTATATCACCTCTAATCTACAATCAGTGCAACATGAAGAGAGGTACTCGGTTTGTCTATTACATTGATCTAGCTACTATAGAGGGAAATCTTGGCTAAAAATAAGCATAAATTTGCCCTGTAGCTTCGGCTCTTATACCCCCAAATGCACTTTTTTTAGTAAGAAGTCAATAAACCCTAGAACATGGAAGAGAACAGCTGCTGTGCCTTTAAAATAACATTTATACAATTATTTTGTAAGTTCTTGACATAGATCCAGACCAAATAAGACAAAGAAGAGGGGGTCATTTCACGTTTAGTATGGTAATGTGATATTAGGACTAACAGTTGGAATCAATGGGAGTCAACAAGAAAAAACGTGATGAAATACATATTGTCAAATTTAAATATCATTCAGCCAAGAAAATATTTCAATAATAGTGGACTTAGTCCCTATTTATAAACATATGTCCAAAATTATTATAACAGCTAATGATTTCAACCTAAACTCCCTGGGAAAAATGTAGGCTCCATATTTAATTCATTAATAAGAATTAATTATTTTAAGTTAAATCATGCATGCCCATACAAAGAAAGCAAATTTTAATTTGCATTTACAGTAAAACACTAATTCTGTTGAGGGATACTAGTATACGTTGACTCTTAATTAATTTTTCTTCAACATGCTGGTTATGAACCAAGGGATTTGGGCATCAAAGGAATATTATACAATGACATATGCTACTCTGAATTTGAAGACATGGCCTGCAGTTAAAAGTGACTGTGTGATTAGAAAAAAACTACATGGTTATTTTTCTCCTCCTCCTTTCCTACTTTTATTTCCACTAAGATATCCAGATATGGGGCTTGCTGTTAAGGATGTTTCTTTTTTGATAACCATTTGAATTGTCTAGCCTAGGAGCTTGACTGCAGAATTAATTCCTACCCTTAGCCTTTGCTGTCCAAACTTATTTATTTCTCCTTTTGTCTTTTTTTTTTTTAAGTCAAGGGAGCAAAACTGAAATTTAACACTGTCCTTTGGTTATCATTTGGCAGCATGGTGGCTCAGTGGTTAAGATGTTGGGCTTATTGACTAAAAAGGTGGCAACCCATGTTCGAGACCCGAGTGCCACACAATGCCCCAGCTCCTGCCAACCTAGCAGTTTGAAAGCCTGCAAGTAAATAATGTGAGTAGATAAATAGGTACCACTTTGGTGGGAAGGTAACATCATGCTGGCCACATGACTGTGGAAATGTCTTCGGACAGCACTGGCTCAATGTCCTTGAAACAGAGATGACCATTGCCTTTATAGTTGATGACTAGAGGAGTAAAATCTGCAGAGGTTCCTTTATCCTTTACTTTTGGTCATCTACCTATTTTCATGGACCTCATCTTTCCATTGCAGGAAAATCCCAATAGAGGGATCCCAGTTTCTCTTGCATCGATCCCAGATGCAAATGTAAAAAATGAGTTGCTATCTGTGCTTGTTTTACCAGACTATTTTCTAAAGTGTCTGAAATCTAGTCATTGTGCAAAAGTCAGTTAAAAGGATCTTGGAGAGAAAAGTTCAGAAATTAGCCGCATTTGTTTCATGAGGGATTCACAAGAGCTTATTTTTATGAGCTGTCGTGGAAGGCTTGTAGAATCCTGTTCAAGAACAGAGACAGGAAACTCCCAACCCCCATTCAGAAGAGAATAAATCTGTCCTTTTCTGAAGCAAGGCTTTTGGGTGGAGTTTCAAGGGCCAAATTTGATATATAAAGGGTAAAGCAAGATAGCAACTACATTCGATTTAATTTCATTAAGTTAACATTAGAGATGTAGAAAAACAAAAGGTTCTTGGAACAGACATCCCATAGAATCCAGGTCAACATATGTTGGAGGAATAAATCTTTCAGGGAATTCTGAACAGTTTTTCCCCTTGTTTCAGGTCATGTTGATCTCGCTGTTTTGGGGTGGTCTGGTGATTTTCCAGAAGTTCATCCTCCAATTCAGAAATATTCATGGTGTTCTGAACACACTCTGGCCCTAAACACCACATCCAGAACACTACAAGTCATTCCCAATTTGAAAGATTAATTGATGGGAAATGGTTGATCATCCCTGGAGCAGCCTGGCATATTCTGTAGGAAGAACTAATTGTTTGGTTTTACACATCTTTAATATGCTGACACTCCAGTCATAAATTTAAATAGATTTCTTTACATCACATTAAAAATTACATTTCGGGGGAAAATTTTGGAGGTCTTTGCGTTTCCCATCCAAAGTTGCAGAGGGCTATATGGAATTCTGGCCCCAGTTTCAAAATGCTCTGATTTTCACCACAGCATTGGATCCTAAAAAACAATGGTTTTTAAAATGTAAATAATAAATGAGGCCAACATTAGCAAGTATGGCCCCTCTAAGACCAAAAGCCCCAGCATTTGCTCCAACATCTGATTCTTAGCCTGCTTGTCGTGTTGATAAACAAGAACAAATGAATGAATTTTCCCTCATGTATAAAATGATTACTAGAACTACCCGGATTTATGTTTGTAATATGGTCATTTGCCTGTCTTTTCTCTCCTCAGGTTTATTTTTATGTTTCTTAAAACCAAACAAAAACCTTTGCAAAATAAGTCTGCAGCTGCTTTTGTTGTTGCTATGTAATCTGTTTGGTGTTTGATTTGGGCTGCATGTCGCCAGGCCAAGATTTTCTTTCCCTCATTACCAACTGCAGCTTGAGGAGTTTGTCTTCTGAGTCACTGAAATAATATCTCAAGAATGAATTTCAGAGGTAGGTTATCATTATGACTCTTTTTTTCGTTCCACACTGTCCCCCTGATCCCCAAAGCTTTAGATTCTATTATCCCAATTGCATAGGATTGCAAAAGGTAATGATTGTATCGAGCTGAGTTTTCCTCATTTCCTGACACCATCTATATCATTTTTTTTTCTGGCAGTAAGATGGAAATGATTTCTCATTGTTTTCTTCAATGTTTTCTTGACTTGTACAAAGGTTTACACCAGGGGTGGGTTCTAATTTTTTTTACTACCGGTTCTGTGGGCGTGGCTTATTTTGTGGGCATGGCTTGGTGGGGGGTAATGTGACTGGGTGGGCGTGGCCAACTTTTTATTTTTTATTTTTAAAAGCATTTTTTCTACAACCTTAAGAGGTTGCAGAAAAAAATGCTTTTAAAAGCCTCTGACAATCAGGCAACTCAGCTGGGATCGCCAGAGGCTTCTAAAGGCATTTTCCCCCCTACAACCTCTTTGGCTGAAGAGGTTGTAGAAAAAATGCTTTTAAAAGCCTCTGACGATCCCAGCTGAGCCACGCGATCATCGGAGACTTTTTTTTTACTTTTAAAAGCATTTTTTCGGCCGAAGAGGTTGTAGAAAAAATGCTTTTAAAAGTAAAAAAAAAAAGCCTCTGATGAGGTGGGCGGGGTAAGCGAGTGGCAACGGGCCGAGGACCGGTTTGGGGGCATGGCCAGCCAATGTTATTACCGTTTCTCCGAACTACTACAAATTTTTACTACCGGTTCTTGCAAACCGTTGTGAACCAGGAGCAACCCATCATGATTTACACATACACACACACACCACTCCACAGAGCAGGTAATCCCGTTTTGTTGTTGTTCTTGTTTTTGATAATGTCTAGCCTCATTTTTTTTTCAATAAATGTCCATTGTAAGTGCAAACCAAGGCAGGAGTACAACTATACTTACAGTGGAGGACAAGTAGCAAGGCTAACCTGAGATCTGTAGATTAGAAATATAACTAGAACCATGCAATTAGAGTAGAGGTTCCCAGGGACTATGTGTGTGTGTGTGTGTGTGGGGTGTTTTCCACCAGGTAGTCCACTATAATCTCACTATATAAATAGATTACAATTCAGCAAAAATATTTTGCTGCACTTATTGCATACACTGTACTCTCCCAGCAGCCTTTTCAAGGCAACACATCCTCTCACATCAAAATGATACGCATGATGACCATGTGAGCAAAGCCCTACCGCCATGTAACTCCGGCATCTGCTTCATGGGTGTTTGCTTAGTAGCCCAGAATGTCTTGTCCCCTAAAGATTCCAACCGACCAGTTTTTAATTCTTGCAATACAGTAGATTATTTTTCTAGCATCAGTTGTTGACCAGAAGAAATAAAACCAAGCGCGATCCCCTTTTGATCCCACATGAACTGCTTTTGGCAAACTTCACAGAGATGTCAGCATTCTCTCTTACACCACAGGAGTGGAACAGCAAGAGATTTGCAGATTGAATGGCAAAGGGGTCATGCTTATTGCCTGTATCAGCGGTCAGGCCCTCTAGGATTATCGTCCAGTTTCAATCACCTATAATGCAATGAAAGATTATGCAGTTTAGTGAATTAACATGCATGAATGAGAAATGCAGTTCACAGCCTAAGTGAATAAAAATCATGCTGACAACCTCCATTGAAAAAACCCTCCATGTTTGCTTTCGGAAAACAATCGTCTCTAAAAGCAAACTTCACCCATTACAATGCTTATAATTCCCAGTCATTTGCATAACTCAATGAGCCCTGATTTTGCTCGGAATTGGCCTGACAAGTTGTGATTTTTATGCATTTCTTTACTTGACATGATTTAATTAATAATCCAAGTTAAGTTTAAGTTAAGTTTACTTTATTGTCATTGCACCTCGTACAACAAAATTAAATGCCATCTTCAGTGTACATCATATATAAGAAAACTATTAAAAAATAAAACAAAAATATACATCCTTCACATTCTACACATTTGGTTGATAGGTTGATACAGAGCTGATCAAGTGGCTGGTTTGATTGAATTTGTTGCTTCCTTGGGGGGGAGACAAAGTAAGAGTTTTAGATTGTGGATTTTTAATGCTGTAAGCCGCCTAGAAACACTGTGTGTGAGTTAGGCGGCCATATATACTGTTCAAAAAAATAAAGGGAACACAAGCAGAAGACATCCGAGATCTAAATGAATGAAATAGCCGTATTAAATACTTTGTTCGTTACATACAGTAGTTTATACACTGCTCAAACAACTAAAGGGAGCACAAAACTACTATATGTAACGAACAAAGTATTTAATAAGGCTATTTCATTCATTCAGATCTCGGATGTCTTCTGCTTGTGTTCCCTTTATTTTTTTGAGCAGTGTATATGTGTTTAATAAATAACAAAATAAAGAATTGGGAACAGCATAGTTTAGAGTTTTGTTTATCTCTTTGCTGGTCTCTAAAATCATCTGGATTTTAATTCCTGGATGGGACCTCAACTCTTGTGATGAATGACTGGGTGGCATAGGAACTACCCAAGTTGTTTCTGGGCATTAAAGTTTAGAAAAACAGCTTTGGGATTAGAGGCCATTGCAAATTTATAAGGAATAGAACCCCGGGTATACAGTGGGACTACATTAAATTCCAGTTTCCATAAATATTAATTAAGAAACATGCTCTCTTAACATCTAAATTCTTTCTAAACTGTTCACTAATAATTTTGTAAGAAAAATTCAAATATACAGCATTGTAAGAAGAACAAAGCTCCATGCTTCCCTCTAATGGTAATTTAATGCAAGTGCCCACAGAACAAAATTATTATACCAACATTGGCTTTTTCTTGCCTTATTAAATCTCTGACAAACATCATGTTCTTCAGTCATTACATTTTATAGTCTATCAAGATATTGGCTTTGCCCACTGAGCATACAATTTTGGTAATAGAAAATATATACAATGGAGACAGGTGAATGAAGTTATTGGATGTCCTAATTCCTTAGGTGGCTGTCACAGTTTTGTGGTGAAATTTGCTTGTATCACAAAATAAATCCTGGCAATTTAGCTTCTTTTGGGGTTTATTTTTTAATATTATAGTTTTCAATCAATAAGATGCATAGAATATTATTTATATGTTCTACATGTACATAGTATCTGTCAAATAAATATACCTGGATCTGAACAATACAGATAGCCATTGAGATTCGACTGTAATGGAGCCTGCCCGTTATTGTCACATATCGTGATGGCTGTTAAACAAGACAGCCCCGCTTAATAACCCCCACCCCCTGCTCTTTCTCATGAGGCTGTTAAATGAATGTGTTAGTTGTTAAGCAGAGCACAAATGCCTCATCAGTTGTAGAGACCCTGGAAGATCTAGTGCTTTTAAGGTCTCTAGGCCTCAACCTGCTTTCCATCCAGCCACCCAAGGTAGCCTAAAACCAGGTAGGAGTATGTGCAGTAATCTCCTGCACTAAAAGAGCCTGTAGGGGGCTCTTTTTTTATGACTGCAATTGAGCCCAACATTTATGTTGCTAAGTGAGAAATTTGTTAAGTGAGTTTTGCTCCATTTTACTTTTCTTGCCACCTTTGTTAAGTGTATCACTGCAGTTGTTATGTTAGTAACACGGTTGTTAAGTGAAGCTGGCTTCCCCATTGGCTTTGCTTGTCAGAAGGACGCAAAAGGGGATCACATTACTCCAGGACACTGCAGTTGTCATAAATATGAACCACTTGTCAAGCATCTGAATGTAAATCATGTGACCATGTAAGATTCGTAAGTGTGAAAAATGTTCGTAAGTCACTTTTTTTCAGTGCCGTTGTAACTTTGAACAGTCATTAATGAATTGTTGTAAGTCGAGGGCTTCCTTAAAAAATGGGCTCATGAGAATACTACCTGCTTGAAGAATAGCACAAAGCAGGATTTATTAACTTCTTTATATTCATAATAACACATAAAGTAAATTTACAATACCAACAGTGGTTCTTTTGGGACAGATCAGTTTCATTTTAGCTCAGATCAGCAGACAAGTTGAGACACACAGCTTCACAGCTCAGAACTTAACACACACACTGTGCTGGTTTCAGTTTCATTTCTCTGCACAGAATCAGAAGCTGCAGACTAAGACACGCCCTGGCTCCAGTCTATCTCAGCTCCCAATTGGCTGAGTTAGTTGCTATGCCTATTCATTGGCTGACCTTGTTACCATGTCTTCCCAATCATGAATATTCTGACAAAGTTGCCATGAGCTGTAAGAAAGCTGAGCCTCGCATCACATCAATTGGGAGCTTCTGCAAAAAACAGAAAACTAAGTTGGATGGTGTTGGGCCTTGGAGCTGGCTGAGGAGTAGGCCGAGTCCTGCAAGTCGCTTGGGCAGCTGGGTGGGAAGTAGGCCTACTTAACCAAATATGATGAGAGCCACCCAATCCAGGAAGAACTGTAACTGGCACACGACATGAAGCTGCGCAAAGCTGCAGTTGAGATTTGGGAAATATCTCAAATTCTTAGCCGTTTTGACAGAACGTTAGTCCCCTGGAAAACGAAATATTTTTTCCATTCATTTTAGAATAATTTGAAATTTTAAGTTATTTAATTAATAATGAAACTAGAAACACAAACATAAGGCAATTGCAAGAGCAAAAATGTCTCATAAACATTCAGCAAGTGTAAACTTGAAACCTCTGTGAAATAATATGCACACTGCAGATGCTCCAAAATGGAAGAAGTGGGTGGGTTTTGAATTCCATTTTGTAACGGAACCAGGAAAAGTAATTAGGTTTAAGAACTTTTGTTTTAGGCCATACCTCATGCCTTGTACATTATGTTTCTTTTGTCCTGTAATCTGAATGAGAAAAAATAAATCTCTGATATTTTTCGGTTGGTTGCCTTTCAAGATTTGAAGAATCTTGAATTCGTATTACTTCTCAATTTTGTTTTTCAAAGGCTAATCATATACAGCATTTTATTTCTCTTGGATTTCTGAGCAGCAGTGGATACTCTTTAATATGTAGAGTAATTTCTCCTTTCTTCAAATGTATATCACATTGTGACAGCAGTTGCATGATTGATATTTGAGTGAGCCTTTTGAGGAGAAAAGGTTATGTATGAAATTATCATCCTTAATTAGAAGCTAGCGAGCAAATAAATGGGAATACTTCAATTAATTTTTGAAAGTATTACTAATTTTAGTCTGAATTTTTTCTAATGACTTTCATGCAGTTAGTTCAGACATTCAGGATTCGGATGTTGTATTAAATTATATCCATATCAGTTTATGATTGGCCAATCTCCATAATAAATATTTTGCTTTTGGGTGTGTTCATGTCACTTGACTAATGGCATCCAAACTTGATGTGAGTCCATTGCAGACCACCTATTGCTACTAGAAAAGAGAAATACACATAGAAGAAAAACAGCTGATGATATGCTCAGTTGTATATCAATCAACAAGCTAATTAAAAACTTTCAGCACTTAGTTCATGATTAAAGACAGATGAATGGCTACAACACCATCCAAATTTTCACTTGGCAATTTATTGCAGAAAATCCCAATGTCTCCCCTTATGATTAGTAAGACCTGCCACAGTTTTTTTCCCCTTTGGGGACATATTATAGTCAGAATAAATTGAGTCTTATCAACAATAGCATTTGAGATACTTGTCCACTTTTATGTAGTTTTTTAAAATTATATATTTAAAATTAAAATTTTAATTTTTAAAATTACATATAATAGCATTAAAGATGTTTTTAAAAGGAAAATAAAAACAAATACAAACTAATGTAAAGAAAAATAAAAAATAAAGAGAACGCTAAAAGTGCGAGGAAGAAAAAAACAAAGGAAAAAGACACAAAGACTTCATTCTAATCTTCTTTACAATAGTTATACGTATAATTATAAATTTACCCTTTACTTTATGGTTACAACATAATAATCTTTCAATAATATATCTTGTCAAGTCATGAAACCTATAAATCTCAAGTTCATTTTTTTCTGTTGTTGAAGAAGAAGAGGCAGAGTCTGGGGGCCGAGTCAAGAGAGGAATCTGAAGTAGTTATGTTCCCATAAGTAACTCTTATCCAGCGCCAATATAGAGCTGACCTTTAATTGACTACATTCTTGAGCAATAAATCTTAAATGGAATTTAAGGTGTGGCTATGATTCTTCCATGCCTGATATTTCCACAAAAAAATCTATAAGGGGTTTCTAGTCAGCAATAAACAAAGTAAAATAAATATAATAAATAACATAAAATTAACATAAAATATAAATAAATATTGTCTATTCCCTGATCAAACAAGTCAATCTAACCAGCAAGTGTCATTATTTTCACCAACCATTTTTCCATGCCAGATCTTTCCATTTTTTTGCATGCAATAACATCACTGTAGTTATCATGAAGAAAAACAAATGATATAATTTTATAAAAATTCTCTATAAAACTATGACATAGTGTAAATGCCAGTCTTTCAGCCATATATTTCCAATTGTCCCATCTGTTATAGCAAAAATCCTTAGCCCACTTCATTATACATCCTTTTCCTTGCCCTTCTGTTTCAAATTGCAATAAAAATTTATATATTTTAACAATTACATGTTCATCATTTGTGCACAATTCTATTTCAAACTCAATCTTACACTGTTCAAAATCATTGTTTATCATCTTTCTAATAATTGTAAACAAGAGAACCATTGACAGCTATTTCTCTCTGCTATCAATTCTTTTGATTTTACTTTACATTCCCTTGACAAAAGTCACATTTTTTGTAATAAGTTAGCCTTTTGCATTTGCCTATTACTACTCATTTACTTGTGCTGAGATCCCTAAAGATTTTTTTTAATGCAAATATTTTTGGAATCAAAAAATCAGCCACCAGGTGGTGATGTTGGTACAAGATTTCATTTAGTGTCCCACAAGAAGAGTGGTTAAAACAAATATATTTGTGCTATTTAAAGAATTACAGTGTAATTACATGTAAAGAATTACATGTCATTCTTAGGGGAAAAGTTAAATGCTAATGTAGGAGTCATGAAAATTGAATTATATTTATTAAAATAGAATTATATCTATTACGATGGATTATTATTTATTGCAATGTGTTTTCAAGTAAACTCTGGAGCAGGAATAGGCAGTCAACTTTGCTCATAGACTCCGACTGTACCCCATCTCAGGCATTATGGCCAAAGAGCAAAAGATATACTGTATCGGACCGTCATGGCGAACCTATGGCACGCATGCCACAGGTGGCATGTGGAGCCACATCTGTGGGCATGTGAACGTTGCCCTAGCTCAGCTCCAGCCGTCCAGCTAATTTTGAGGCCTTCCAGAAGTCGGGAAACGGAAAGTCTCTGGAGCCCGGGGAGGGCAAAAAACGGGCCTTCCGGGCCCACCGGTAACCTTTTTGCTGTCATGTGTCAAAAGCAGAAGGAGCGTGGGGGGAGGGGGTCACGCACGCATATGTGTGGGGACGTGGGAGCACTATGGGTGTGGGCACGTGCGCATGCAACCCCTCACACTCCCCCTGCTTTTGGCACGCGATGGCAAAAAGGTTAGCCATCACTGGTATAGGAGATATAGCTCAAAATACTTGAAGACACCAAATTGCCAATCCCTATTTAGAAAATATTATGATGGACTAAGCAAGAAGTATTAAGTAGGCTTCCTACTTATAGCTAAACGTGAAGGCATCAGATCAACAGCTCTTCCTGTTAAGATCATTAGTAACAGGGCTTGGAAAAACCTTTGTCAGAATTTTGGTTTGCTATAGAATGTTTGGACAATATGAATCCAATCTGAATACTATATCTAGCATGAGCTGTAACTGAATGGGAAAAACAGGCGTTTGCAAGCGTTCAGAATGGAGGAAGTAAAACTATCATATAGTCTATAAATGTATGTAGCTATGGAATAATTGTTCCAAAGCATTAAATTCCGAGTATCTGTGTTACATTGACTTAGCTCTAAGGCCTATGTGACGAAAGAGTGGAAGAATCTCTCTTAGCTTATTTGCATGCAAAATCAACAATGGAGCCACTTTGGTGTAGGGGCTAAAGAGCTAGAAATCAGGGGATCATGAATTCTAATTATTCCCTGGGCATGAAAGCTAGCTGGGTGATTTTGGCCCAGTCAGTTTCTCTCAGCCCAACCCATCTCATAGAATCGTTGTTGTGGAGAAACTACAACCTTAGGCATATATTCCATCTTGATCTAAAATAAAGCTAGAACAAAAATCTAATACACGTCGTCCTCGACTTACAACAGTTCATTTAGTGATGGTTCAAAGTTACAACAGCATTGAAAAATGACTTACGACCATTTTTCACAATTACAAGCATTGCAGCATCCCCATGGTCATGTGATCAAAATTCAGATGCTTGACAACTGGCTCATATTTATGATGGTTGCAGTGTCTCAGGGTCATGTGATCCCCTTTTGCGACCTTCTGACAATCAAACTCAATGGGGAAGCCAGATTCACTTAGCAACTTAAGTTACTAACTTAACAACTGCAATTGTTAAGTTGTTAATTCACTTAACGGTGGCAAGAAAGGTTGTAAAATGGGGCAAAACTCACTTAACTTAGCAACAGAAATTTTGGGCTCAATTGTGGTCGTAACTCGAGGACTACCTGTAAATTAAAAAAAGAAAGTTCTCCCACTACACTTCTTTTTTTATATTTTTAAAAATTAAATTAAAAAATATATGGGGATGATAAAAACAATGGCCTTCTTTCCAAACAATACTGGGTTACCTTGCAAAACTGGTTAATTGGTTGATTGATTGATGCATTTTTATCCTGTGTTTTTTTTTCCTAAAAAAGCCTTTGATTATTTTTAGCATGGTGCTTGGCAGCACTGAAAGGGGAGCATCCATACTTTAGTACTTAGATAAGGAAGCAGTGGCACACCAGATATTTCTTGTTTCTACTTCCATGTCCAAAAATCAGAGCTGATGGCAAGCATCTTCTAGAAAAGTATATTATCCCAATTTCTTCCATGGAGAAAAGCCATCAATAATAACTGGCATGATTCAGGAAGGTGAATGATTTGAGCAATGACAAATGATTTGCTCAGCATAGTGCAGCTTCAACTCTTCATAGAAGAGTTATGTTTCATTGTCAACTGCACAAAGAACAATCCAGAAGTTTGAGATGGCTATAAAAAGACAGAACACTTGTGTCTTGTCGAGCTCACTGCATTGCCTTGGCCGAAGGTTTGTTTGCAAGTCAAAGCTTGGCAACTGTTTTGTGGTCTTTGTTAGGGGCTGATCTCATTGCAGTAGCTCCTGGACAGGTGTGCAACTGTTAAATGAGCCTCACCCTGGCACCTTTCTTAAATGTCAGGACCCAAGTATTTATGGAGAGATGTTACAGTTCAGTCTGTGTAATTTATTTTTTTCAGGCCAGAGGGGAAGACAGATTTTCTACCAGTTAAGAAATATAATTAATTAAAATTAATTTAATGCATTGTTCCAACCCATAGGTTACAATATAAGGTTCAGGGCTCACATATGTAATAAAATAGTGAACAGTAAAATGTGTATTGTTTTTAGCAAATGTTAAAAGATGAGTCTTTTATTAATAGTGCACATTTTAGGTGAGGTTTCAAATACACCACTTGCATGCAATAGAAACAACAGGGAGGTGTAATCAAATAAAATCAGAACAAGCTAGGCATTGCACATACAGTTGATGTTAGGCCATGCACAGTTGTCATTGCGATTTTAGATGCTACTAAGTTTGGTGTGTATAAAATATCAATAGCAATAACATTTAGACTTAAGTACCACATCCCTCTCTAAGCGGTTTACAGAGTCAGCATATTGCCCCCAATGATCTGGGTCCTCATTTTACCGACCTTGGAAGGATGGAAGGCTGAGTTAACCTTGAGCCTGGTGAGATTTGAACTGCCAAATTGCAGGCAGCCGGCAGTCGGCAGAAGTAGCCTGCAGTACTGCATTCTAACCACTGCGCCACCACAGTTCATGGAGAAAAGGAAGGTTTTGCCAGAGGAAAACAGTAATGTGCAAGTGAAGAACTTCACTCTCAAATGTATTTTTGAGTGGTAGAAGTTGTGAAGCAAAAAATAATGGATGCTGAATCTAACCTCAATTGAAGCATGCAAATTCACCAAGACAAATATGCAAGACAATTTAAGGAAAGAGAAAACAATTGGGATTGCACTGCTAAATGTTTTGAAAGATATAATGATATTTTCATCATTGATATTGATATTTTCAATATCCCTTTAGGGATATTTAGAATTGTTTGTATTTATTTTGCTTTCTATAACTATTTAGTATATATAACTATAGTAGTTATATTCTTTTTTTATCCCTTGCTGTAATATACATAAAAAATTCTGTTTAATTTTGTTTTCATTGCTTATTTCCATAAAGCTGGAATCAATTACCATATTTGGAATCAATTACCATATTTTCCATAGAAATATCACATGAGTAATGTGAATTTGAATAATGCAACCATTTCATGGGATTCATTATCCATATTAATTGAGACCTATCTGTTGAAAGACCTGAGGTGCCATTTTCAACAGTCCACATTTTCCAATCTTCATGCTTAAAATAATATGATTATATGTACCTGACAGATATGCTGATTCTCTACAATCCCCCAATAATTTAACTTTAAAACAGAAGGGACACCTCAGATTTACTGGGATGATGGTAATGGACATTTTCCTTCTCTAACTTTTGAGCAGTCAGCAGGTTCTGACAGGTTCTGGAGAACCGGTAGCAGAAATTTTGAGCAGTTCGGAGAACCGGTAGCGGAAAGTTTGACTAGTTCAGATAACCAGCAAATACTACCTCTGGCTGGCCCCAGAGTGGGGTGGGGATGGAGATTTTGCAGTATCCTTTCCCTGGAGTGAGTCGGGAATGGAGATTTTGTAGTATCCTTCCCCTGGAATGGGGTGGGAATGGAGATTTTGCAGTATCCTTCCCCTGCCACGCCCACCAAGCCACGCCCACCAAGCCACACCATGCCCACCAAAGCACACCCACAGAACTAGTAGTAAAAAAATTTGGATTTCACCACTGAGCAGCAGGCAGTCCCCTTAAATTCAGTTATATTATAATTCAGTGTTGGTTTCCTTTAATCACTTGTCTTTACTGAAAAAAAGCTCCAGAAAAGTTTGATGGGATCTATCTGCAGTATAGGAAGACAAATAGCCTATTGCTGAGAAAGCCTCTCCCTAATTCAATTCATCTTCCAGATAAACTGATCCGGAAAATGGATTGAATTAAGGAGAGCCTTTGTTTGCATGCTTTCAGCTAAAGAGCTACCTGAATCCTGAATAAGCTGAGTCAATTCATTTCATTCCATCGAAAGACTGCACAGTTTTATGATGAAGAGATGAATTGAGACAATGACTTATTTTTTCAAAGGATGAAACCTGTTGTGATGAATTGGCTGATTCAGCATGTCATTAGGCAAGTAAACTCATCCAATAAAACAAGCAATCAGGCTGTTGAACCAATAAATGGAGTAAGGAAGAAGGAAAAAGAACAAACAAGGAAAGTAATTATTCTCCTTTCTGTTTCCTTGTATTTCATTTCCTGTTGAAACTTTATAAAGCCTTATTTAAAAAAGAAAGTGAATGAATGAAGTCAATAAGTGTGACCATAAAATGGGTAAGATTTTCTCTCTTGTGCTTGGAAAAATATGTCAGAGTTTTGAGGATGTAATGCAGCCTTGAATTCCTCTTACTCCCCTCAAATCCCTGAAAGACCCAGAAGAAAACATTGTGGATTGCTGTCAGGCAGAACTGATTCTTCCTTGGCTCCCCACCATTGAACCAGACACTGAGTATATTTAATCCCGCCGGTCTAAATGCATTTCTTCCCATTACTTACTGTGGGGGAGAAAAAACAAAACTAGCAAAAGCAGCAAATACTGCGCCTTCCTGCTGATCACTCGCTGGCACTAGACTTGGAAAATTTGAAGCTCCCATGTTTAGAGCTTTCCAGCTAACACACAACTGCTGGGCCCATCATGTTGTCAAATGAATAAACTACTATCCTGTATATAGTTCA